>NC_081406.1:403653438-404323438 GCF_030272615.1 Cryptomeria japonica
TTGTCCCAACAAAGAGTAATATGTAGTTTTGTTTTAGAGGGGTAAAGCTTATTGCAGAGGGAATTATACCCCTCCTTGACTCTGTATTCTCCAGTAGGAGATTTGGACCATACAAGAGAATCATCTTTATTTGAGATTGTTAACTTTCTTTGTGCCAAAATCTTTGCAAGTTTTTAACCCTCCTCAAGAGATAAGCCCAAGTCCTCAGATGATTTCCATCTCCATCCCAGTGCTGGGTCGACTAGATGACCGACAATATAATCAACCATAGTATTACCAATTCTATCTACCAACTTATTTTTTAAAATTTGATCATTAAGGATTGCGTAAATTGGTGGGTGTCCCCCCCATGAATCTTCCCAAAATAGAGCTTTGTTCCCAAACCTTATATTCCAAGAAAGATAATGAGTGAGAACATCCCTACAATTAAGTAGAAAATTCCATATTATAGAACCATGTGGGAGGTTTCTTATTCGAAAGATGCTAGTGGGGTAGGAATTCTCACTATTATAATGCATATATTAATGACATTTTAATATAATAGTGGGGATTTAATATTTAATTATGCATTATTCCTTATATGTATCAATTTTAATGTGATTTGTATGATTTACTTATGGGGGCCTTTTGGGGATTTAATTGATAATTGAATTTAAATTAATTTTATTATTATTTATCCCTCAAAAAGTGAGTTTATAATTTGTAATTGAGTTTATCTTTTTGCAACACTTAGTCATTTTTCTATCTTGTGCTCTAAAAAGACCTACATGCTGATTTTGAACTGGTGAGTATTGCGATTTCTTGGGTAAAAGCTCAAAATAATTGTCTCGGTGAGCTCTACAAGCTGTCCAATTTATTCAACCTCTCTTATTGTGTGTGGATTGCATTTCAAATTTGAAGTGTTCTCCAAGTTTTGAGGTAGGAATTTGTTGAATATCTGTGCAACTGAGAGGGGGGGTGAATCATTTAACAATAAAATTTTCTTTTAGACTCAATTAATAGATTTGGAACAATTAATAAAATTAATTAAAATAGATAAAGCATGCACATAACAAACTAGACACAAGAAACATCAAAATTTATGTGGAAAACCCAAGAAGGGAAAAACCACGGAGAATGTTAATTATCAATATGAAAACATTGGTTAAGTTGACACCGGTTAAGGTGATTTTTATAAAGGATAGCTCACTACCAAGGTGCTCATTATAGGTGGGCTTACTACCTAGAAAGGCTCACTACTGGAGGGCTCACAACCCAAAAAGGCTCACTGTCAAAGAAGAAAGAAAGATAAAGAGAATCCACCACTAAAACATAGTCTGCACATTCAGAACTACTTTCGGTAACAATCCACAACACACCTCTAACACTTCAATTGGATTCTTTCGATATTGCATGTCTTCAACACAAAAAGGCATACATCAACTCATCAAATCATACACCTACATATATTGTCTCCAGAAAAAACATAATCCTTAATGTCGGTTGAGATAGAGATCTAATAAAGGTCTCCACTAATCATTCTAGTGGTGGAAAGGAATGAGAAGTAGACCTCATCAAACATATCAACACATTACACACATTTCCAAAGACGGACCTAAAATATCATCCACATGCTACACAATTTCCATAGCATAGTCTCAACTTCAAAACCAAGATCTTGACTTCCAGGTTAAACTAGACCCAAGAATAACATTGAATAATATTAGAAATGCATCTTCTGAAAATCCAAGTCATCCAAGAATTATGGGAAACCTACAAATGCACAACACAATCTCATGCATATGTTGTTACTTAACATACCACATCTAGACCACAAGATTTAACATCAATGACAACACATAACTGTGTGCGGGGAAAGTGGGGGGATGAAACAGAAAATGTGATTTCAAACTAGTCCACACACCAATGGGAATCTTGGTGCAAGTTATGGAGTTATATTGAATAACTCAACTTCCCAAGGGATGTTCCATTTTTCTCTATCTCACAAGACCCCTCAAGCCAATGCATTTTCTCTCAGATCACTGAGCAAAGTGACTTAGGGATGTTGATCAATCTAACATGGATGCATTTCTAGTTATGCATGATATTAAGTCTAACATGATTTAAACTAGCATGGATATGATAATAAGATGAAAGGGTTAGTAACAAAACTATCCAAGCATGCTATACTAGTCTACCGAGATTATTATGTGATAATGCAAATGCCTATTTAAGATGCTATGAAGATTATTTCTATCAGAGAGAGCCTAAATGCTTGATTAAAATGATTTATATTAGATGCTTAGTAAAATGTCTATAAGTTTGGTACTAAAGACTTAAATATGAAAATGAGAGAAGGAGGGCTCTATTTATAGGAAAAAAAAGGCAATGAATGGTCAAGATTGGATAATCTTATCAAGGGCCAGCATTAAAAGTTATTAATCCATGTTTACAATTTTTACCAATGAAATGGTGACAATTGTCAACAAGAGACTGCTTGAGAGGAGATGTAAGAAGCACTAAATGCTTGAGAAGAACTCATGATTACCTTAGGAGGTAAGGGTTAAGGTTAAGTTAGGATTACCCATTGGATAAAGCTTTTACCCAAAAGGATAAACTCTTGGGCAAGGGTTAAAGGGATAACCATGGTCAAAGCAATGAATGCTTGATGAGACCCTTGGGTTAGATGAGTGTTGAGTTAGAGAGAAAGTCTCTAACCATGCAAGAAGGTTGAGTTATCCATTAATGGTTTGGAAGACTTTCAAGGTTAACTTGTTGAAGACATAAAGCCTTTAATGGTTTTCAAAGACTTTGAGGGTTTGAGAAGTGACTTCCATTTGTTTAGGGATGTGACAATATTTAGGAGATGGATTAGGCTAACTTAGAAGTGATTAGAAGAATCTAGAAGCGGGTTAGAGAGGCAAGTGAGAAATGTAGAAGAATGCAAGTGGATGGAGGGTAATTTTAATTAAAAATAAATTACTTTATTTCAACAAAATAGAAGCAACTTGGATAAATACAAGTGGGGGATTAAAATAAATAAATTAGATTTAGCTACTTGTAAGGATTAATTTAATTAAATGTAAATTTGATTAAAAGGGGAGAAAGGGAAATTAATTAAATAAAGTGATTTATTTAATTAAAGGGGTAGAAAAGACTTAGCTGAATTTAATTAAATAAATTGAGTAATTCATTTAATTAAATAGATGAATGTGAATGATTTAATTAAATAAATTTAATTAAATGGAGGAATAAGGTTAAAATGAATATTAAATATTCACTTAAGAAAGTGGTCATTTTTATATGTCTACATTTTGTCCCTCTTTGAAGTGACGTGTGTGCACATGTTGATTCAAAGAAAATTTTGTCAGATATGATGTTTGTGTCGAGATGTCAATATGATGATGTCATGCCCTAGTTTTGACGAACGATATTGATGATGCCCCCTCGAGAGATGAATCAAGTATTTTGAAATTTTTTTGGATTTGATAACTATTTTTGAATTGATTGCATTTTTAAATTTTGATTGTGTTGAATGTAGTTTGTTTAATTCATCTCCTAAAAATGATGTTTGATAGGGTTAAAAGTGAGAAAATGAGCAAAATACATGCCCCGCCTACTAACCCTAGTTGAATTTTACCCTATAAAAGGTAAAAAGTGATTTCATTTGGATTATTTGCATCTTTTAACTTCTTGCAAGAGTGACACATGGAGAGTGATAAAATGCTGATTCCTTATGCTTCTCACCATTTCAAGCGCGTTCGCCGATATCGGAGGCCTACCGCGTATGGTTCACATGTAAGTAATCTTAATTTTGCCCTATTTTCTTTTTGTTTTGTCAATTTTAGTCACGTTTTTAATTTTTTGCTTCCAATTTTTGCAGTTTAGCGTGTAGGGTTTATTTCCTAGTGCATACGATACAAACTTTAGCGCATAGGGTTGTTTATCTAGGGTAGCATCTGGGAGTCATCTTGCAGCACACCATAAGTTTAGGGTAGCAAATAGGTAGTTCTAGCGCATAGGGTTAACAGGTTGGCGTATACAGTGCTTAGGGTAGCGTGTAGGGTTAACCTAGCGCATAGGGTTCTTAGGTTAGCACGATGGATTATTTGGTTAGTGCATAGGGATAGTTTAGCGCATAGGGTAAAGTTCATAGTGCATAGCCAAGTTTAGCTAGTGTATGGGAGGGATACTTTGGCACGTGAGCAAGAAAAATAGCTAGAGAGGATTGGGAATATTGTGTTGTGGGGGAAAAATAGATGAGGGAGATGGTTTAGGGGTCTTAAGTGCCTGCTGAGTTGTTTTAAGGTCGTGTCTATTGTCTTAATGTCATATTTTTCCACTTTGAATTTTGCATTTGATATGGATTGCCAGATTGAGTATTTTTTTTTATGAGGATCCTAATTTTCTTTTGATATGGATCTTTGATTTTTGCCTTGCAATTGAATTTGATGTCCGAGTCTTGGTATGATGATTTTGAGAGTCTGTTGGAATTGCTTTCGTTTATGAAGTGTCAAGCTAATTGATTGTTTGAATGAGGATCCTGATTTTATTCTGATATGGATCTTTGATTTTTGTCTTGCAATTGAATTTGATGTTCGATATGAGTTCTGATTCATGATCTCTGATATGGTTCCTGATATGATTTTTTGAGTTGCTTGTGTTATGGGTCTTTGATTTGATTTCTCGATATGGTGTGTACGATATGGGTCATTGATTTGATTTCTCGATATGGTGCTTGTGTTAGGAGTCTTTGATTTGATTTCTCGATATGGTGCTTGTGTTATGGGTCTTTGATTTGATTTCTTGATATGGTTCTTGATTGATTTCGATATGGGATTTGATCTTCGATATGGAATTTTGACTGATTTCGATATGGAACTTGATTTAATGCTTCATTGTTTCAAGTTGATTTTGTGATTGGATATATCGGATAGATATGGGAACTGATGTTGGACATTTGTTGTTTTGCAGGCACAACTTTGCGTACTCCAGTCACGAGAGTGATTTCCGAGAGCATGGTCCTTGATTCCGTGTTTGACACAGGCAGATAGAGGTGTTATTGAGATGTTTGACATAGGCAGATAGAGATGTTATTGAGATGTTAGAGATGTTTATCCTCTTTGTTGGACATGCCTTGGTATATCATTAATGGGGTTTGCTGACAGCTTTGGCAGAGAGGTGGCATAGTGACATGAACACCTTTCATTTGGCTATTGGTGAGGTAAAAGTCACTCCAGAGGACTGTTATCAGATTTTGTGGATTCCAATGATTGGGGCATTATTTCCATATGAGTTGATGGAGGAGGATGGGACAGAGGATCTTTTCCAGATATTCCATGATGATCAGATTTGTGGATATGAGATCCCTTGGTAGGAGTTTATAGATTTTGATTATGCTCCCCTGCCCTCTGTACTGGCAGGTTTTGTAGGTGGATTCTTGTGTCCTGACCATAGGTCAAAGGGACTGGCAGTGGGCTGGGGATTGGTGTTGGAGGACATGGTGACATAAGGACGTAGATTCGCTTGGGGATCCTATATGTTAGCACACCTATACAGGGAACTGCACTAGGTAGTGTATCTAGGATACACAAGTTTATCAGCCAGGGTCACATTATTATAGGTGTGGGCTTGGGAGTACATTCCTAAATCGAGGCCACTTGCAGATAGGGATAGGCATATTGGTTGAGCCTATGCATATGGGTATACAAGTATAGTTGTCCAGCGTAAGCCGGGCAAGCTAGAACATTGGAGGAGGGTGCTGGATGATATTGATACGGTCATCTAGAGACCATATATGGACTGCGAGGTATGGGTGGAGGATGGGCTAGAGATCCCCTATATTTATATGTTGAGATACCTGATTAGGCGGACACTTTTTATCATTGAGAGATTATTGCACAACAATGTTCAGTGACAATATGGTTGACAACAGGGTATACTACAGGGACCATGCTTATATGCTCGTCGGAGACAAGATGTGCTAGAGTGGGGTCCAACTGTTGATAGTGCAGTGGCTGTGGAGGAGTATATGCATTTGGCCAGATAGATTTGGGATCATGGGTTTGGAGTGGTCAATGCTGGGATGATGGAGGAGTTTGCAGCATACTTCGTGGCACATGTCGTGGCAGGAATATCAGATCCGACAAAGATGATTCTTGCCTTTGATGATGATGAGGATGAGAAGCCAAAGAGGCTAGTAAGATGGAGAGAAGAGGGAGAGGAGATGGAGGAGGGATAATGGGATGATGGAGGAGATGACGAGGGAGATGGGAGGGGAGGAGGTAGAGGGAGACGGGGAGATAGAGGAGGGGATGGAGGAGATAGAGGAAGGATTGGAGGAGGGGATGGAGGGAGGAGATGAGATAGAGGGGGAGATGGGAGAGGAGATGGAGGGAGGAGAGGAGATATTAGATTAGTCAGAGGATTGGGTGGTGATGGAGGTAGGGGAGGTTTGGTTCTTGGAGCTAGCGGGGTTGGTAAAGCAGGCAAGGTGCTAACAGCTCTGGGTGGCATAGAGTAGTTTATGTGGCCTAACCAGCAGAGGAGATCAGATGTGTTACCTCTACTGGGTCCTAAGATAGGGAAAGGTAGTGTTACGACATAGGTACCATTTCAGATCAGGGTACTATCACATCGATAAGATTCATAGATTCGAGCGCTGCATGTTACAGTGTAGGAGTTGCAAGTGCAGGTACTAGCTCAAGAGCTTCAGATTACGCAGATTACCATAGAGCGAGATACGGTGATAGAGCACCTAGGCCGAGTAGATGAGCTTGCAGAGAGACTGCAAAGAGCGACAGTTGGTGCCCCTATGAGAGACATGCTGAGGGAGATATGGTACATGACCATGGCAGTTGAGTACTATAGGTGGCTATATGAGGATGTAGTCCCTAGAGAGTAGAGGGCTCCTATTTTTACTGCTAGTTGATCAGCTTGGAGTCAGTCAAGGATAGAGAGAAGAGGTGTTATAGGGCCTTCTTGACGTGATCCACCTATAGATCCAAGAGTCAGGACATCTATTGCGAGACCATCAGCCTCAAGAGATAGTCATACCTGAGAGACTTTTCTCTATTGTATTTTGATCATTGTGTTGTATTTTGACAGACATGACATCCCTTGTATATTTTGACCATTTTTGAGATATATATATGACACCGATTTTCCGATCCACATGTGATGTGTTTATGGATGATGATCTATGCATTGATATGATGTTTCTATGATGATGATGTGATGCTTAGATAAATGCTTTTGATTTGATATTGATTGATATGATTGATATAATGATATAATGATAGGTTGCTGTGATGAATTTGATTTGTGAGATGTATCTTGAAAATGAGATATATGATAATGATATGATGTGATATGTATCTTGAAAATGAGATGAAGGATAATGCAACTAATGCAAGATTTAAAATAATATGCAACTAATGTAAGATTTAAAATGATATGCAACTAATTGATCACCCTCTTTTTCTTGTTGTCATTCCTGTATAGTCACATGTTTTTGCTTTGTTTTTGTTTATCATCATTGATATTTTGATATTTTGAAAGTTTATACAATCATAATGTTATAATTGAACCATAATGACATGAGAAAAACTTACATGGATTTTGATATTGCAAGATGGCACAAGCATCGAGGTATAATTGAACCAAGACGACCTGAGTGTTGCTTGCATATAAACAAACAAGATTGAACCATTTGTATGCACAAAGTGGAACAACGTCTTGAGTGATATGTTTCCAATTACATCTCAAGACAAAATTTGCATAGTACAAGTGATCGCCTTACAGACAGAAAACCAAAAAAAATCAGACTCTTTGGCCACTTCCTCTAGCTCGATGCATCATTGAGAAAATTTAGGAGATCCAAAGATTCAAAAAGTTCAAGTGAAAAATAGTCAAAACTTCATGTGAGATGTAAACAAATTATATTGTAGAAAATCATCCATCATGTGTGTTGAAGTTGTTAATAGGATCAATGTTTTGTTTTCTCAGCTAATGAGCTGTTGTTGACAGGATTTTCTTGGTGTGCTATGATTCTTGTTTTCTTGTTGCTGGAATGCTTGAAGTTAGAGGAATGTTTCCCCTAGATATATATACCGATTGATGTGGATATTTATAGTGATGACCAAGCCATGGTGGGATATAATGAACTGATCTTTAAATAAGCAAGGACAATGACTACACTAAGTATGTCCGGGATAATGTTGCTTATAAAGTGTTGGGTGATGGCCATTAGCTTTGATTTTGGATGCAAAAGATATGAGTAATGATAGATAGAGGAGCTATTCCCTCACAAATAGCACGTGTTGCCAGGTTTTCACCACTTGTTTTTATTGCACCTTTTTTGTTTTTCTATTTTTTTTAATTTTGCATTTTTTTGATTTTTTTGTATTTTTCACTTTTTCCATGCATTAGACCACTCAAGTATAGAATTTCTTCAGATGGATGTTGTTTGTTGGCTCATCAAGCACATCACCTTCTAAAGTTGTGAGTTGATAGGCACTTGATCCATAGGCCGATATAATGACATAGGGACCCAACCAATTAGGTTCAAACTTTCCCTTCTTTTCTCGATCCTGTTGATTTTTGGGGTTTTCTTTGAGTACAAGATCACCGACTTTGAAAATCCTAGGGATAACTTGGTGGTTGTAGCTTCTGCACATGTGTTGCTGGTATGCTTTTAGGTGATTATAGGGATGTTATTGTTTTTCATCCAGAAGCTCTAGTTCTTGCAATCTGTTGACCTGTTACTCCTCATCTGGAATGAGGCCTTTTAAAAATACTCTGAGTGATGGAATTTCTACCTCAAGAGGTAAATTTCTTCTGATCCATACACCAATGAATACAGCGTAGCTCTTATAGGTGTCTAGATGCTAGTCCTGTATGCCCAGAGTGCCAGATCGAGTTGCACATGCCAATATTTTCCTACATCATTTACTGTCTTCTTTAGGATTTTCAATATTGTTTTATTTGATGTCTCTGCTTGACCATTCCCCTGTGGGTAGTAAGGTGTAGAAAAAAGATGCTGGATTTTGAATCATTCACATAATTCTCGTACATCCTAATTTTTGAAGGGACAAACATTGTCTGTGAATATAGAACTGGGGTTGCCATATCTGCAAATTAGATAATTGAGAATAAAAGAGGCAATTTTCTTTCCAGTTACCATGGTCATTGGGATTGCTTCAATCCATTTTTTGAAATACTCTATTGCACTAATAATGAAGTGAAGAGGAAGGATGGATTTTCCCTACTAAATCAAGTCCCTACTGATAGAAAGGCCAAGATGTTGTAAATGGTTGCAATTCCTGTGCTGGTGCATGGATAAGATTGCCATGGATTTGGCATTTAGGACATTTCTTTGCAAATTGATAAGTCTTTCTCCATCATCGACCAGTAATATCCCATTCTTAGAAGTTTTTTAGCGAGAGTAGGACCACTTGAATGTGTGCCACAGATACCCTCATGAAGCTCATGTAAAGCAGAGTCAGATTCATTACGATCAAGGCAACAAAGAAGAGTCCCATCTAGACCTCGACAGTAAAGGGTATCAATAGTTAAGGTATAACAGGTGGCTTGTTGAATAAAGTTGTGTTTTTATTATGAGATAGGTCAATGGGTAGGGTATTGGTTTTAAGATATGAATAGATTGTCCCATATAAAGGAGAGTCCAAACTGGTTAAGGCATAGATAACATGGGATGTAGAATTGTCATAGGCTGGGGAAAATAGTTGCTCTACAAGAAACTCATTACGACTTTGTTGCTCTGGAATTTGTAGTAGTGGAGTGGTAGTAGCCATTGCATCAACTGCTCAGTTGTCCAACCTCGGTATTTGCTCAAAGGTGATGTGTACAAAATAATGTTTGAAGTCATCCACCATTCTTTTTATGGTAGTAGCTTGTCATCCTTTGTCTCATATTCATTGTTAATCTGATTTATAACTAGTTAGGAATCTCCATAGACCTTCAATTCTGTGATTCTCCATTCTATGGCCATTTTGATTCCTGTGACCAGTGCTTCATACTCAGTGATGTTATTTGTGCATGGAAACATGAGTCTATATGATCTTGGTATGGTGTGTCCTTCAGGGGTGTCAAACAAGATGCCGACACCTGAGCCATGTTGAGTGTAGGAACCATCAAAGTACAGTGTCCATTTCTTGGGTGTAATAGTAAGGACATCCCTATCTGGAAATTCAACCTTCATTGGTTGCTTATCTAGTAGTGGTGCGTCAGCTAATTGATCTACAATTACTTGTCCCTTGATAGCCCAACGCTCTGTGTATTGGATATCAAACTCACTGAGAATCATGACCCATTTAGCCAGTCAGCCTATAAGAGCTGCTTTGCTGAGTAAATACTTGAGAGGATCAATTTTTGCTACTATCTTGATTGTGTGAGCTAGCATGTAATGTCAAAACTTTTGAGAGGTGAATACCATAGCTAGACAAGCCTTCTCAATGAATGTGTAATTCAGCTCATATCCATTTAATGTTCTACTAATGTAATAAATAGCTCATTCCTTGCCTTCTTGATCTTTGTGTGCTAACAGTGCCCCCAATGATATGTTTGTCATGGATATGTAGAGAATAAGTGGCTTCCCTACTTTTGGTGGTACCAGAACTGGTGGGTTCATTAGATATTGCTTGATTTGATACAACAATTCTACACACTTGGATTCCCATCTTAATGGTATGTTCTTATGTAGCAAATTATTGAATGGTAAAATTTTATCTACTAATTGGGCTATGAATCGCCTGATAGACTGTAGCCATCCTTATAGAGATCTAATTTGGCTAATGTTCTTGGGAGGTGGCATCTCCATGATAGCCTATACCTTCGCTGGATCTACTTCAATGCCCTTGCTGACACAATGTAGCCTAATAATTTGCCTGATGTCACCCTGAAGACATACTTCTTAGGGTTTAGCCTGACTTGGAATTTATCCAATCTTTGAAAGATTTTATTTAATATGCCCAGATGTTCTACTCAGATAAATTACTTAGCTAGTAAATCATCCACATAGTCCTCCATGAAGGTTTGCATCATATCATGAAAGATTGTCATCATTGCTCTTTGATAAGTTGCCCAAGCATTCTTTAAGCCAAAAGGCATAACATTCCAACAATACATTCCCCAAGGATAGGTGAACGTTGTTTTATCTTGATCCTCTAGAGCTATCTTGATTTGATTATAGCCAAAGAAACCGTCCATTAATGATAGCATTGCATGGCCTGCAGTGAGGTCCACAATTATGTCTATGCTAGGCAAAAGAAAGTCATCCTTTGGATAGGCTTTGTTAACATCTCTAAAATCTGTACATAGTTTGATGCTTCCATCTGGTTTTGCAACTGACACAATGTTTGAAATCCATTCAGCATAGTCTATAGGTCGAATAAATCCAACATTTAATAACTTCTTTAGTTCAACTTTGACCATTAATGCTACATGGGGATTCATCTTGCTTAGATTTTGCTTGACTGGCTTAGCTCCTGGAGCAATAGATAAATGATGCATGATTAAGTGATCTATTCCAGGCATATCTGCATAGGACCAAGCAAAATTGATTTTCTTTTATTTGAAGAATCTGATAAACTCTGAGTTTTCTCTTCTCTCGGAGATTATGTTAGGTGCATGTTTTTAGTTGCTTCTTCTATACCAATGTTGATTGATTGAGTGGGATCAATCAATAAGGGTGATCGCTCCTAATAGTGTTCAGGAAGAGTGTCAAGTCTCCCATCCTTAGGTGCCTTAAAAAGGTTTTCACCCTTAGATGCATCCTTTATTTTTACTTTTTTTGTGATCTAATGCTGCCATTGACTGGTTTTTAGCATTAGATCCTTTATTTCTTTCATTTTTGTGACTGAGAGACTTGGCACCCTCCCGATTGTAGATATTGTTATTTTGTTTGCTGGTAGAGTCTATTTCCGGGTTGACAGTACATAGGTAATGGACAATGGATTCATCATCTGGGAAAATAGGTATGTCATGGTGTTCAGGTTCATCCTAGTCTATGAGATCAAGAAATATGAGCAGTAAAGAGTCATTTGGTGGGTCGAGGTCGACTGTGGTAAGTTCCATGATAGAGCTATCATTAAGGTTGTCTGGGATATTGGGTAAGTTAATGATATTGTCAAGGTCTTTGATGGTATCATCTTCCATGTAGACTTTCTCGTAGTGTCGCTGCTCATTTTCCTTAGCTTCGTAGATATGTTGTGGACCAGATTCAAGTAATCTAGACTCTGTGCCTTGTCCTTCCTAAGAAAGGGGTGTATGAATAGCACCTTCAAGGATATCTTTAGTAACATTTGAACAATTTCCCCATTCATAGTCATTAGAATTGGTTTCAGAAGTATTGTCCCAGAGTCTTTCAGTGCTGCTGACAGGTATGTTGTATGGTGAAAAGAGATCCCTGATAATTGATACCAGTCTGGTAGTTTTATCTAATTCCAAATCAGAACTTGCTTGTACTCTTTGCATCTGTTCATATACTATTTATCCTTGGGGAGTAGTGATTTCGTCAGGAGGTGATTCTACTTTGTTTTGAATAGGTTCCTAAATGTGGTGTACTTCCTCATAAGATGCTTCTTCTCTTTGAATGACCAACTCCTCTTGTTATTTCTCTTTTTCTTGGTGTTCTTTCTCTTTCCTTATTGTTTTTGCTACTTGGTGTAGTGCCTCTTTCCATGAGTCCTCATTGTATTTCTTCTTTACTTTCCACTGAGGTTTTTGATATTTATTTTGCTTCTGCCTTGGGGGTAGACTGTGTCCATATCCCAATCCTATTTTATCTCAATAAAACTATAAAGGAGTGTCCAATGGTTCTATAATGCCTTCTTAACGCTTACCTATAGGTCCTTTGCCATTGTATCCCATCCATTGCATGATCAGGAATCCTTTTCCATACTATTGTGTTGGTATGGCTACCTCCATAGTAGCAGCTCTATCTTCTCCCTCATCCTTGTATAGCTAGCTAAGGATGTCTTTCTCTTCTGATTCATGTTCTAGTGTGCCCAAGTGAATAAACTTGCCATCAAATTTAGTGATGGGTTGTGTTGCTTGATGTGTTGATGCATAAGGTTGTCCATGAAATTTTGGTGATGCTGGCAATTTGGATAGACACATGGATTTGAAAGAGTATTCTCCCATACCTTGCTCTTTGATTTTCATCTTTTATTTAAAATCTAGTGGTAAAGATATGAGCTTTTCTTGATGATGATCTAATGCTAAGGAAGTTTGAGCTTCCCTGTTATGTGGAACCAAGCTTTCTTGGGCTGCCCCCATAGCATTGCAATGTTGAAAGGGATTATTGTCAGTCGATATGGAAATCTCCTACACATTATATGGGAATTTGACACACTAATGGTAAGTTGACGGTACTACTTGCATTTCATGTATCCAAGGATGACCCAATAAAATATTGTATGTTAAGTCTATGTCCAAGACTTGGCACATAGTGTCCCTTTGTATTGATCCTACCTAAATAGGTAGTATCACTATTCCCTTGGATGATCTTTCTTCATCATCATATGCCTTGATGGTGATCTTTTTGCGTGGATCAATAGACTTCTTAGAGAAGCCCAATACACGGATAAGTTTTAAGGTATAGATATTGAGACCAGCTCCTCCATCTATTAAGACTCTTTTAACTCGATGTTTGTAGACTAAGACTTCAATATGAACGGGAGTATTATGTTGATGACTCAAAGAGGTATTATCATGTTTGGAAAAGGTGAGATTATGAGGCCCTATCATGTGAGCCACCATGGCCTGAAATTTGTCAATATCCAGATCTTGAGGTACATTTGTTTCAACTAGCTCTTGTTCCAATATGTCCTTATGTTTTGGCAAGAGTTTGAGCAATTCAAGTATGGATATCTGAGCAAGAGTTCTCCACAATTGACTTACAAATTCATATTGAGTCTTGGGGATAGTGGTTGATGTTGAGGTGTGTCCTTTCAAGACATATTTTTGAGCTCGAGTTGTCACATTTATTGATTATGGTCTTGTTTGTCATTGATCCTTATGATGTTTATCTAATTATCCTCTGTTGATATGTGATTGATGGTGTTGTTGTACAGGTGATTAATGTGAGCTCCCTGTGTATCGTTTGATGATGAAGCCCCTTCTTTGTTGTAATTTGGAAGAGGATTTTTAAAGGTGTCATGATCACCATTTGTTTTGAGACCATCAACCGTTAAATCAACTCTATCGATCATATCTTGAACAATGTTTTTAAGCCTCATGCAATCATTTGTGTGATGTCTTTTGTTTTGATGAAAATCACAGAAATGTGAGTCATTCCACCAAGGTGGTATGATCTGGGGTTCAAAATTATTTATGGCTGGCAATGTGATAATATTGTTTGCCAGGAGTTCACAGAATCTTGATTCTAAGGATTGTCCCAATGGTGTGTAAATGCGTCTATTTGGAAAATTGTTGGTGTTACCCCTGGGATTCGGATTAGTTCCTCGATTTGTGTTGTTGCCTTGGATATTGTTGTTGGTGTTTGCATTTGAAGGTCCTTGATTGGTATTTGGTGGATAAGTGTTAGTGCCTTGGTTAACATCCTTTTGAGTCTTGGTATCTTGTGGATTACCTGATAAAGTCAATACTAGTTATTTGGACTTCATATCATTAGCATCAGTTCCTCCCTCAATAACAACATTTTTGTTTCTAGTCTAGAATCTAGATTTGTCTAAAGTGTTGTTGTTGTTTTGATTGTTAAAGTTAGAGTTGGATGAATTAGTTCCTTCTTTGAAGAACTTTAATGTCCCTTTCTTGATGCATGCTTCCTCTACTTGGATTCTATTTTCGATTAACTTGGCAAAAGATGGTATGCACTGGAGCTTGAGTATATAACTCATCTCACTGTTTAGATTGTTGGCAAAAATTTCCATCTTTTCCTTTTTAGGTACATCTCAAGGATATCTCGAAACCATACGTCTCCAACATTGAAGAAACACCATGAATGTTTCATTATTTTCCTATTTGGTATTACATACATCCAGCATGGTGATTGTGTGTTGAATATTGTAGGAGTATTGTGTGATAAATTTATTGACCAACTCATCAAAGGATCTGACGGGAGGTGTAAGTTTAGACAACCACTCCATTGTTTGCCCTCCCAAAATTCTTGGGAACAACCTCATCAAATAAGTGTCATCATGAGCAAATTCAAGGCTCATGGTACAAAACTCCCAAACATGATCGCGAGGATCATTCTTACCATCATACTTATCATATTTGGGTATATCTGAATTTGGGGGAAAAGGTATCATGTGTAATCTCCTGTCAAAGGGGTAAGGACAAATTTCATTTAAGGAATATCGTACTATGGTCCCCTATTGCATGTCGTGCATTTTTCTTTGCAACATCTGTATTTGTTGTGTGAGAGCAACCATGGGCACATTTGTTTGTCAAGGAAAAGGTTCTTCTCTTTAGTTATCCCTAGTTTGGGTATGGGTATGTTCTGGTATGTTATGTTGTTTAGGTATGTTTTGTTGTTCAGGCATGTTTTCAGGGTCACGTGTTTCCTCTTCTCTCTATTGTTCTTGATAAGCATAATTTTGAGACCTTGTCCTAAAGATTTCAATATCAAAGTCTTCAGGAAGTCTAACTCCTTTGCTTGTTAGCATGAGCATGTATTTTTCTTTGTCAGCTTCTATGAGTCTTTCCATAAGTTTTTGGAATGAGGGGTTTTCTTGACATTCTTGAATAAGCTCCTCAGTGATCTCTATTTCCCCTAGATTAATATAATCAAACGGGTTTGATAATCTTTGACCCATACTGGACTCTGGTTGTGGTTTGCTTTGTTGGTTTCATTGAGAGCGAGTGACAATGGGCATCTAGTAGAAACTTTCCATGACAAAGGGGACAAAATCCTCTTCTTCTTGTTGTTCGGGGGTTGGTGGTTCAAATCGAGCTATGTTATAAGTGATGCAGACTTCTGGGAAGAAAGTGGGGTTGATCCTTCCTCCATGATTCAAGCGTTGACTGAATACTGATTTTTGCCAAAAGGATCTACTTTTCAATGGTTCTTCATCAAATTCATTTGACTTGTCTTGAAGATACAACCGCTTATGATGGAGAAAGGTGTGATGTGATTTGAAGAGTTGACGATTTATGTAGAGAAATTTGTTTCATTTGACAAGTGTTTTAGAACTAGGTTGTCATTTCTTCAACTTATTGTTGTGATGAAGACTTTTTCTTCTCAAAATATGAGAAGTGGTCATACATGAGTGATCAATGGTTTCTTTTGATTTGTTTGGATTGGGATACTTCGTTTGAAAACTTAAGCATACTTTTATCGAGTAGAGATTTAGATTCGCCTCCACGACAAAGCATGTCAAATGATATGGATAAGAGTTTCCCGATATGGAGACTCAATTTTATGACTTAGGTTTAAACTAGGTATGTTTGGTTGATGGAATCTGTTTAGTTGGCAGACCTTTTGATCAATGTGATGATGTTACTTGATTTTGATTGGAGAAAATTTTATCTCTAGCTACTTTCGGATTCGACAATTTTCTTCTAAGGATGCTTGCTGGATTGTTGGACTATTTTCTCTGATGTTTTGGTTCAAATGTTGATTGGTGAGTTTGACTAAGGATCCAAAAGGGTATTCAAGACTGATGATAAAAATTTTCAAAACTGCTCAGTTAACTCTCTATTTTTCTAGGTTTTACCTATGCACTAAGACAGAGACCTGATGCACTACTATGTGATCTAGATGCACTATTCAAAGCCACCTATGCGCTAAGCTAACTTTGCTACATGCTAACTCAAAGTTTTGAAATTTGTTTTGGCACGAATGATCAAGCACTATTATGTCCTGACTGTGCTCTAAAGTTCTGACTCAAAGTGCTAAGGTTTGCCCCCAATGCGCTAGACTGATGCTTGAAAGCGCTAATATGGTCTCCCGAAGTGAGTGAAATGTTTTATCAGGAAAAGAAGTGTTATGCTATAATTTGATGGATAAAAGCACTAAAGTTGGGTTGGTACGCACTAGACAATGCTTCCAATACGCTAAGAGGTTTCTCTTATGCACTAAACTATCCTAATTGCTCTATTTTTGGTTTTTTGGTAAATTTTAACACTTGTTTGATTTTTGATGGATGATTTTCTGAAAATATAAACTAAAAACATATCATGAAAAACACAACCAATTTTGCCTATGTTAAACAGATAGTGTATGTTCTATGAGGATGTGTTCAAATCCCCAATGTTTTCACAGGTTTGGATATAAAGAATACAAATCAGATAGACTCTTTATTCAAGGGTCATCAACAATATCATAGCCCACTAGTCTCGATACTCTGTCAGCTCAAACAACCATGTCACCCCCTAGGGGATGCCCATCTTTTTGCCTTTTGCCAGAAATTAACCCAAAGTGAATTGCTTCACAATTGGGTAGTTATCTTGGGAGATATATGGTGAGTAATCTTGGGGGCAGATTCTTCCCCACCCTTGCACTATGATATTGAGGATGTTTGGATACTGACTCAGCTCAAGGTTTCTATTGCTAAAGTTTGTAATCAAGCTTCTTGTTCAGTTTTTAGTGATAAACTCCCTAAGGAGGCTTCCCAACCTTTAGAACAAAGGCTTTATGTATCGTAAAGATACTGGGGGAAGGCTAATCACTGAGCAAAATAGTTGAAGGGACTTTTGTCATTCTCCACTTTTAATTATAGTGGGTTGGAACACTTGGCGATAAAGTCATTTCCCACTTAAGTCGTTCCCCTCTCACCGACCATTTAAATGGTGCTCTAAGAGCAACTCGGGAGGGTAGGCCTGCTAAAGGTTTTTGTGTGTGTGAAAAAGTGGAATAAGTCTGATAGCTGCAAGACATGACACTTCAATTAAGTCATTACATGTATGGTTAGACAGATATAAGCATGAATATGAAAAACCATAACAAATCGACTAATTGCCTTCTAAAAGATGCGAGTATAAGATTGCTCTTAGATTTATATAAGCAATACCAGTGACTAGACTACACTAAGACGAAGGATTTAATCTATATGAGCATGATATAAAGCTAAATGGATGCAAGATGGATGAAAGATTCAAGCAATATGGATTCAAGCAATAATGGATTTCAAGCAATATGAGTAAACTAAATATGCAAATAATCACAAAAAGCAAGCACAATATATTCAATGACTCTAGAGAAAAAAGTATATAATAATAAATCTCCAGGGTCATTTGAATGAGAGTTGAAGGCTTAATTTATAGAGAATTACAAGAGAGATCAAGAAAAAGCACAATTTAGGACTAATTGAAATAATTGAGAAATTAGATTCAGTTAACCTTGAGATAGCAGAAAAGAAGTTTGAGTTTGCATTAGAAATAATATTTAATTAATTCCATGCATTTGTGATAAAAATAGGTAATTCTTTGATTTATTCAAGAAAAGAGTCTTTTAAATGCAACTGAACTTCTTTTTCTCAAAAGCTTTGAGTTCCAATTTTAGAGAATAATTAAATTCCTTTTAATTGCTTTTCTGATTTCAAGTTCTCAATTTAGAATATAGAAATAATATCTCGAGTTTGATTTCTCTCAATTCAATTCATTTATTTTATTTTCAATTTAACTCTTGCTTTGTGATTAATTTCTCTTTTGTGATAAATTAATTCTTTTTTTGCATGATTAAATGGAAAATTTATTAATAAATTAAATATGCTAGGATATTTAATAGATTAAAATAGGATAATTGATCAAAATGATATTCTTGGAATGATTCAATTAATTAAATAAATATTTAATTAATATTGAGTATTTGATTTGCCATGTGATATTTGATGATTGAAGAATTAATTAATGTGCTCAAGATTGATTTAATTGCCTTTGGTATTACATTTTTCCCTCTTTGAATTAATGTATGAGCAGTGCGTTGGTTCAAAGAATAATTGATGTTTAGGAGATACCGGTCCTAAACTTGATTGATCACGAACCAGATGAAAAGAGAGGTGTTTAGCTTGATTTGAAGTGATGAAGCTGAATAAAGTTGATTAAAGAGAAATTGATTCTGAACTTGATTGAACTAGGAATGATAGAGAGAAAAGATATCAAACTTGAACTTGATTGATCTAGACATAGTGAGCGAAGATAAAATCGATCTTGAACTTGATTGATCAAGATACGATGAGAAAAGATAAACTGTCCAGCTTGATTTGATGCAATGAAACTGAACACTTGCTTAGATTGAGCGTGTGATCAAAGATTCTTTAAACTTTTAATTGAGTTTAAACAAATAATCAGCTTGATGAAAAGCGATGAAACTGATTAACGTTAAGAGATTGATTCAGATGAAGGCAAACATCAGCTTGATTTGAAGCGATGAAACTAAGATGCCCCTTAGCAATAAGAATTTGATTTTCTTTAATTGAAAGATATTTTTTTGCTCGACTTTTGATGAATATTTGAAAATTTTCTCGACTTCAAAGATATGAGGTCATAAGGTCATCAGTATGCCCCCTCGGGAGCGAAATCAAAAGATAGCGAGGGTACATGATTATAAGCAATTGTTGGCGATAATAATAATTGAGCACAAATTGATTCAGAGAAATATTTGAAAATTTGGTGTAATGAAAAATTGAGTGCAAAGTTGATTTGTAGAATAAATTGAGATTCAATGTTGATTCATTAGAAATTGAGTGCAATTTGAAGAAAGAATGAGCTTTTTGATGAAAAGCACTAAGTGGTCCAAATTTTGGAAATTGACTAGTAAAATGATCTCCAATTTCGATTTCAATCCCAAAAATGGAATCAGGTTGGGCAAATTAGCTAACGGTACAATTTTCATGTCCATCGGAGCAAGTTGAAGAATTAGGGTTTTGGCTATATATGGGGTAAAAGTGTCATTTTCAATTCATTTTAACCCTCCAAGTTTGAAAATTCAAAAAGCCTTCTGTGAAGAAAAAATGGTGGTTCCCACTCAAGTGCATCGATTCAAGCACCAGAGTTGACATAATTGACCTTTGAACTATGAGCCAGGGATAAGTGATCGATCTTAAGCCTGTTATTCATTTCAATTTTTAATTTTTTTGTTGAATTTTTCAATTTTTTGGCATGTAGAAGTCGAGCATTCTTGTTTTTTTGTGCAAGATAGGATCCTATCTCGTACGACAAATTGATTAAGTTTGTTTTATCATTTAAGGTCATTAGTTTGGTCATACTACAACTACCCTTCTGTCGTATGAATACCTTCAAAAGAGCCCATTTTGTCATTTTAGGGCTAGTCTTGTGTCGTATCAGACTGTTTCATCATACGAAGCCTATTCCTAATGCGTACAGTTACTGTCTCTGTGATGTTTTGTCGTTTGAAAAACAATAAGCATTTTTAAAGGTGAAAACTTAAAATTTTGATTTTGCAATTGATGTAGTTGGATTTGCATGATGTTTTGCTTCTCTTATAGGCTAGTTTGAAATGTTTCTTGATGCATCATTGTTTAATTTTTGTAGGTTTGATTGCCCCATGTGTTGTTCATATGTGTATATCCACCGACAATGACATTAGTTCATCAGTTATCTGATGTTGACCGGGCTCATATAAATTTGTGTAGATTGACTCATCTTCTCGAGTTGCCTGATATCCATGTGAATCATAGTATGCTCACTGCATTGGTTGAGAGGTTCCATTCAGAGCATAATACATTTCATTTACTAGTTGGGGAGATGATGATCACTCTCGAGGACGTATACAGGATTCTCTATATCCCTTTTGATGGGGGTAAGGTAGATTATGATGCATCACAACTTCCTGGGCTACTAGCTATGAGAAAGGTATTTCACGATGCAGACATTCCGACTCATTCTATCAGTTGGGACGTTATGGTGACCAGGTACAGTGAGAACTTTCCACTAGCTTGCATCTTGGCAGGTTTTATCGGCTACTTTCTTATGTCAGATAGGGGACATCAAGGGTTTTTATGTGGATGGGGCAGGATGTTGGAGAGACTTGTGGAGCACCCCCCAGAGGTTAGGATGGGGTTCTTGTATATTGGCATACATGTATCGCAAGATGCATGAGATTGTATATAGGGAGGGCAAGACTATGGTTGTAGGAGTTTTGATTCTATAGATATGGGCTTAGGAGCACCTCCCAGTATGCAGATTGATTATGGATGACGCCAGAGATCCACAACAGCCTATTGTTTACCGCTATTCTGGATATATTATGCAGCCCCATCTGAGCAAGACAAATTATTGGAGACGGTAGCTAGACAACTTGATAGTCATGATACGGAGACCGTACAGGGGTCTGAAGCCTTGGGATGATTGGAGAGCTATTCATAGAGACCTATTTATGACGGGGCCTCTCATAGCCAGATCATAGACAGTGGCTGAGTGGTTTGTTGTTACTCGAGCAATGAGGCAGTATGGTAGACCTTAGGGGATCTTGTAGGAGTTTACTGCATATGCATGTTATGCAGATGAGGAGAGGCAAGGATGGGCACCTAAGCTATCATACGCTCTAGGCATGCAAGAGCTGACTGGGTTACAACGGCTGAGATGGGATTACTTGGATGATATTGTAGATGTGAGGGTATTGCCCTAGTATAGGGATTGGTTTTAGCAGCCTCCTTTCCCAAGATTTACTGATCCAGTAGAGCAGACACCTCTAATAGAGGAGGTTGAGGATGATACCCCTACATAGGCACAAGGACAGGGACAGAGGCAGGTATCAAGAGCCAAGGCTCCGAGGTAGACAAGTGGCAATCTTGGCACTAGCTGCAGCAGGGTGCAAGTTGGTGGTTAGCAACAATAGAGAGGAGAGGGTGGATCCCTAGGGACTATTGGTGTGAGACTTAACAGAGTGAGGGTGATGGAGGGTGGAGGAGAGGAGGAGAGAGTAACTCCCAGACAAGTGAGATAGGGGAGAGAGGAGAAGGGTGGAGTCGGAGGTGGAGATGGAGGTAGTGATGGAGGCAGAGATGGAGGTGGAGAGCATGCGAGGAATCAAGGGGGTGACATAGCATGGTCAATGAGAGCATGCCTAGCAAGTTTATAGTCATAGCTGATAGTGGCACAGACCTAGCTAGCAGAGTGAGATCAACAGTTAGCAGAGATGAGGGTAGAGCGAGATAGTTTTTGGCAGGAGGTTCTTCATCAGACAAGTCGAGCAGCCTATTATGTTGTGGTTTACAACTTAGCGATTCTAGTAGCGCAACAGGTTGTACCTTATTCTCAGTATATGGCTCGATCAGAGGGAGCTCAGGTACCTAGGTAGGATCTTGGTCAGCAGGCTCACCTCCTCCACCAGCTGGTGATGAGGGAGAGGCAGAGAGCTAGATTTTTCTATGTAGCTCTTAGATTTTTTTATAGACACATCCATTTTTTGTAGCCCTTATGATTCTTGCTCTGATGGGAGTTTGTATATGTCAGTTGACATTATTTTGTACCCTGAGACATTGATGATTATATATAAGAGATCTTAATTTGACTTCATTATACTTGTGTCGATCGATTTATGAGATGTCTTTCTATATGCTTTACTCTATATGTATGCATATCTTTTCAGAATGGATGTAATGCAAATGAATATGGATGTTTTTGTTTCTTTTCATATGCAAATAAAATGGATGAAAACGAGTATCTCGTATTTGCAAAAAAAAAATTCTATGCAATAAGATAAATGTAAATGAGTGATAATGAAATGTATGAATCTATATAAGATGCTTATCTATGCAGCTAACATCTCAATACACAAGTACTCGATCAGAGAAATGATGAAGAAGAGACCACTTAGATAAGAAATGATGATGCTTGCAACTCCCATTCAGAAGATAAAGAGATAATTGTTATCATACCAAAATCACTCCAAATTCACAAAATACAGAATGAAATGCAAAATGAGATGCAACCTAAACCTAGTCATTGAGCGTTAACAAACATAGCAGGTAGATTAGAGTTCCTTTCTTTTCATGTGCACTATTAATTATCTTGTCTGCAATGACCTTTTTTTCATTCATATCCTTGGACAGATTTTGCAGGGACTCGAATTGCATCATAAAGAAATTCCCTCAAAATAGACAAAGAAATGATGTGAACCTCCCTGTAGCATACAAATAAGCGGAGTCAAGGTATGTGTGGTGATTTCACCTTGATGTAAAGGCTCTTATCACAGACACCTATCTTATTAGATGTTTCCAGATCATCAGAATTACTCCTACATCTCAATACATAAGTACTCGATCAGAGAAATGATGAAGAAGAGACCACTTAACAAAGAAATGATGATGCTTCCAACTCTCATTCAGAAGATAAAGAGATAATTGTTATCATACCAAAATCACTCTAAATTCACAAAATATAGAATGAAATGCAAAATGAGATGCAAAATGAAATGCAACCTAAACCTAGTCACTGGATTGGAAATGCTTAAGTTTCATCACCGAGTGTTAACAAACATAGCAGGCCGATTAGTGTTCCTTTCTTTTCATGTGCAATATTAATTATCTTGTCCGCAACGACTCTTTTTTCTTTCATATCCTTGGACAGATTTTGCAGGGACCCGAATTGCATCATAAAGAAATTCCCTCAAAATAGACAAAGAAATGATGTGAACCTCCCTGTAGCATACAAATAAGCAAAGTCAAGGTATGTGTGGTGATTTCACCTTGATGTGAAGGCTCTTATCACATACACCTAAAGAAAATATTATGCCCCCAATCCTTTCTCCTCTTAGTCAAGATAGACTTCCTCGAGTTACTAAGAGGGATAATAATCAAAAACTAATATAAAAGACAACACACAAAGAATATTTCATGCATAGCTCAAACTGTTTAGTGTTTGTTTTTAGTAATGTTGTTTTGCTTGTGTACTCAGTGATAAAACTCTTTGATAGTCAAGAGACAGGTGACTGACTCAGAGTGGATGACAAGGTTTCATTGATGTAAAGTTGACTTGGTTGATAGTGTTTAGGACATGTAATGTGCTTTGTCGATTAACCTAAGACTAGGACATTGATCAGTTTCAAGCCATGAGGGTTCCAACGAACTAGGATGTCACAAAAGTGAATGAAATATATGTACAAGCAAAAGCAATTATGCATGAAAATGGGAATGCCAACGTTGCATTGATAGATGGAGCGCTTGAGTACAAGAGGCACCTATTTGCTAGGTTTTCACCTGCTTGGTAGAAATTCATTTTTTTTTACCAAGGTGCTTGTTTACCAGGTTTTCACCAAGGCATTTTATCTCTTTTTCCTTTTTTCTTTCTTTCTTTTTCTTTTTTTTTTTTTTTTTTTTTTAAAGACATTTTTCAGCTGTATAGGTTGCTGGAGCAGAGAATGCTAAGTAAAGAATTTCTTCAAATGGATGGTGTTAATTTGTTCATGGAGCTATTCTCCTTCCGATGTTGAGGGATGATAGGTGCTAGAGCCAAAGACTGCAGTGACGATGTAGGGACCCAATCAGTTGGGTTCAAACTTCCCTTTGTTGTCTCGAAACTGTTGATTTTTAGGATTTTCTCTCAGAACTAGGTCACCAACCTGAAATTCTCATTGTCGAACTTTCTTGTTATATCCTCTGAACATTCTCTTTGGATACACTCTTAGATGATCAAACGCCACTTGCCGATGTTCATCTAGCAATTTGAGCTCTTGCAATCTAGCTATTCTGTAGTCTTCATCAGTAACAAGACCTTGCAAAGAAACTCTTAGAGATGGTATTTTCACTTCAATAGGTAATACTGCTTCGGACCCATACACCAAAGAAAAAGGTGTAGTCCTAGTAGGTGTTCTAATACTTGTTCTGTAAGCCCATAATGCAGGATTGAGCTACAGATACCAATCCCTCCCAGATTTATTCACTATTCTATGTAAGATAGTCAGCAGGTTTTTGTTAGATGCCTCAGCTTATCCATTACATTGAGGGTAATATACGGATGAACAGTGTTGTTTAATTTTGAATTTCTCATAGAGTATGTCTAGATCTTTATTCTTGAATTGTCCTCCATTGTCAGTCATGATGGATGAAGGTATCCCATACCTGCAGATGATATGGTTTAGAATAAACAAAGCTACTTGTTTACCAGTTGCTTTGATGTGTGGAATAGCTTCTACCCACTTATTGAAGTACTCAGTGGCATTTATGATAAACTTGTGTCTATTGGATGATGCAGGATATATCTAACCAATGAGAACAAAGGCCCATTGCTAAAAAGGCCAATGTATGATGAAGGGTATGAGATCCCTTGCTGGAGCATGTATGAGATTTCCATATAGCTGACACTTCTCACAAGTTTTAGAAAACTTTATAGCATCCTTCTCCATGTCTGGATAGTAGTAGCCAGCTCTTAGTAGTTTCTGAGCTAACATAAGACTATTCGAATGAGATCCACAAATACCTTCATGGACTTCCAATAATGCACGTTTAGACTCTTCAGTTTCTAGACACCTATGCAATGTACTGTCCAAACCTTGCCTAAACAAATCGTTAGCAATGATGACGTATCGTGAAGCATTTCGGGTTAGGTTCCTTTTCTCATTACGGGTAAGATTTTCTGGGATAATTTGGTCATGCAGATAAGAGTAAATAAGGTTGTAGCGGGATGAGTCATATCCAATAATAGAACAGACTATTTGGGACTCAGGAGAATCATAGGCCGGGTAATGTAACTCTTCCACCAGGAAGTCAAAGCAAAAATTAGACTCTTGTAAATCTGGTATGGATGCCAAGGTGGCCATAGCATCTACTGCTCTATTTACTAATCTAGAAATCTACTGGAATGATACAAAAGTAAAATACTTCTTGAGATCATCAACCATTCTCTTATAAGGAATCAGTTTCTCATCTCGAGTCTGATATGTATCATTTATTTGATTGATGATTAGCTGAGAATCTCCATAGATGTGTAATTCGACAACCTTCCATTCAATAGAAAGCTTGATCCTATTTACCAAAGATTCATACTCTGCAATGTTGTTTGTACAAGGGAAAATAATCTTATAAGCTTTTGGGACTGAATATTTTTAAGGAGTAATAAATAGCATTCCAACACTGGAATCATTTTGAGTGAAAGATCCATCAAAGAACATCTTCTAGGATTGTTGAGTAAGGTGCATTATTGATTCATCTAGAAATTCTATATGCTGCAGTTGAGTGTCTTCAAGTGGAGCTTTAGCAAGTTGATCTGCAATTACCTATCCTTTGATGGCTTTCTGTTCCACATATTCAATATCAAACTCTGTAAGGACCATGACCCATTTTGCCAATATTCCGGTGAGTGTTGCTTTGTTGAGAAGATACTTGAGCGGATCAATCTTAGCTACTAGCTTGATGGAATGTGCCAACATGTAGTGTCTCAATTTTTGTGTTGCAAAGACTAATGCCAAGCATGCTTTTTCTATTATAGTGTAGTTCATTTCATAAGACACCAATGTTCTATTGATGTAATATATAGTTCTCTCTTTTATATTTTCATCCTGTTGTGCCAGAAGTTCCCCCGATGATGAATCAGTAGCCGATATGTATAAGATCAATGGTTTACCCTGAATTGGTGGCATCAATATTGGTGGATTGGATAGGTACTCTTTGATCTGCTGAAGGTTTTGTTCACATTCTTGATCCTAGTTGTATATTACTCCTTTCCTCAATACCTTTGTGAAAGGTTGAGCTTTGTCTGCCAGCTGAGAAATAAAGCGTCTGATTGATTGGAGACATCCCTGTAAACTTCTCATTTGATTGATGTTCTTCAGAGGTGGCATTTCCATTATATCTTGGACCTTCTTAGGATCAACCTTGATTCCCTTCTTTAAAATGATGTAGCCAAGTAGTTTACCAGATGTCACTCTGAATGCACACTTTTTTGGATTTAACAGGAGTTTGAATTTTTCCATTCTATCTAGTATAGGGCCTAGCTCTTGAATATGCATGGATCTCTTCATAGTATTTACTAAAGTGTCATTAACATAATCTTCCATATTCTTATGCATCATGTCATGAAAGATAGTAGTTACCACTCTTTGGTAAGTTGCTCCTGCGTTCTTTAGCCCAAATGGCATGACATTCCAGCAAAAGGTTCCCCATTCACATGTAAAAGTTGTCTTTTCTTGATCTCCAGGAGCTATTTTGATCTGATTATAGCTAGAGAATCCATCCATTAGTGAGTATATCTCATACCCAACAGTCATATCAGCTATCATATCAATGTTTGGTAATGGAAAGTCATCCTTCGAACAAGCTTTGTTGAGATCTCTGAAAACTATGCAAACCCTAATAGATTTGTCTTCATTTGAAACAGGTACTATGTTTCAAATCCATTCCGCATAGTCTATAGCCCTGATAAATCCATCTTTTAGTAGTTTTTCTAGCTTAGCCTTGACTAGCAGTGCCATGTGAGGGTGCATCTTATGGAGTTTTTGCTTGACTGGTTTAACTCCTGGTGTGATAGAAAGATGGTGCATGATAAGATCAGGATCCAGGCCTGGCATATCAGAGTACGTCCATGCAAAAATGATCTTCTTTTCTGAAAAGAGATGAGTGAAATCTTTCAATTCTTCTACTGATAGCGATTGAGCTACATGAATGATGTGTGGTGTCTCTTGACTCCCAATGTTCACTGGCTGAGTTGGCTCGATCAATATAGAAGACCTCTCCTGGAAATGACTTGGCAGTATATCAAGTATCTCAGCTTCAGGCACCTCAGAGAGGTTTTCATCCTAAGGTACGTCCTTTATTTTCTCTTTTTTAGATTCTGACACTACAACAATGTGGTTTTTGCCATCAGATCTTTTATTTTTATTTTTTTAATTTTTGTGACTAAGATACTTGATATTTGTTTCAGTCATGTTCTCACTCTGTTCATTGGTGGAAGAGTACATGGGTACAACTACATTGAGGTAATAGGCTAGTATATAGTCATTGGAAAAAGTAGGTACATTCATGGGTTGGTATTGTAGACTACAGTCAATTAATTCAGGATATACCAAGGATAGAGTGTGGATAGGTTTGAGGGAGTTCACGGTATTGTCATCACAACTACAAATCGAAAAGTCGAGTTCTACAAGACTACCTTGCGTAAATGTCTTGAGACTAGGAAGAGTCAGAACATGATTATTAAAGTGCATGTTAATATTTAGTTGACCTAATCCAATAGACCTACTTGTAGCATCATTCTCTATGCCAGACTGGACTTCATATCGTGGTTCGACAGTAACAAGAGTAGTAGACATATTCTCATCATTCTCATCAGAGGATTCAGAGTTTGATGCTGAGTACATATTGTCATAAGTAGGACTATTGTCAGAGTCATCGGATGAAGTTTCCAAGTCTTCTTCAAGTGGTTGAGTGAATGTATGTATGGTATCAACACCTACATATTTAATGCTACAAGTTCCTTCAAGATTTGGCTCATTTATCATTTGTATCTGACACACTTGTTGACATGATCTTGATGGTTCTGTGACTCCCTATTGTCTACTCCATTCAGCTTCCTCTGGACTAATGACTGGTTCTGTTTCTGTAGATTCCAATTCTTCTTGTGTAGTCCCATACCTGATTTGTTCTGTCTTTTTAGAGGATTATATAATAGATGAAAAATTTTCCAATATTCTTCCTTCTTTCAGCCCTTGTTCATAGTCTTGTTGTCTTTTTAGTCCAATTTCCTGTATCTCCTTTTCTAGCTTTAAGCACATCATCTCTTGAGTGTCATCTGTGATATCACCAGACTCTTCTGAAGTTTCTGTAATGGATGTATCAGAGATGTGGTCTGAACCCCATTCATACTCATTTGAGTCAATCTCTGAATCGTCTACTTGTTGCCTACCCATGTATGCGACTGGAATTATCAGGGGTGCAAAAAATTCTCCGATTCTTTCTACTTCATCTCTCATATCTTTTGGAACTTCAACTCCTTGCATTGTTGTAGCTGACACCATTGAAACTTGAGTACGAACTGTTTCTTCTCTCTTGATTGGTAGTTCCTCTTTTTCTTTTCCATACTCTGCCTAATTTTGTTGAGTGTTGACTTCCTGTGATGTTGAAGGTGATATCCTTTTCTTCCACTTAGACTTAGAAGCATGTTTTTGGTCTGATGTCTTTTTTGGTTTGTACCTCAGTCTAGCCTTATCATTTGTAGATTTTGTTTGTAGCTGAATTGGTTTAGTAATACGCTCTTGATGTTTTCCTAGGGGACCTGTGCCTAAATATCCTATGCGTTGGATCATTTTGTAGTCGAGACCATATTGGGTTGGGGAAATATCACAATGTCGTACTTCCTCGTTTTGACTATCTTCCTTGAAAAGCCACTTAAGAACATCATCCTCTTCTATTTCATCTACTAGGGAAGTAGAAGACTGTACAAAAAGACCATCATATATTATATTCGGAGTTAAAGTCTATGTTCTCATATCCTCTGATGGTTTTCCCAATTGTTCCAGTGATGGAGGAAGAGAGACTAATGAAAGTACTGGTTCTATCTTGAATCCACCGATGCCATTATTTGTAATCTTCAATTTCTTTTCTAAGTCCTTCATTAGAGCTTTTGGACTTTCATTTGTAGAGGTTTCCCTATTATGAGGCACAATGGTATCAATAGGGATACCGACTTCCACTCCATTATAAGGGAAATTTAAGCATTGATTGTATGTAGATGAAACTGCCTTCTGTGTGTGTGAAAAAGTGAACCTGTAGCTGCAAGCACAACACTTCAATTAAGTCATTATATGCATGGTTAGTAATCAATAATCAATAAGAAATAAACCATAGCAAAGCGACTAATTGCCTTCTAAAAGATACGAGTATAAGATTGCCCTTAGATTTTTTATAAGCAATACCAGTGACTAGACTACACCAAGATGAAGGATTTAATCTATATGATATTAAGCTATATGGATGCAAGATGGATGAGTAATTCAAGCAAATTCAAGAAACAATGCATGCAAGCAATAATGAATGGATGCAAATAATCTAAAAAAGCACAATGATTTCAATGACTCCAGAGCAAAATTAGCGTGATAATAATTTCCAAGCGTGTTCTCAAAAATCTATGGGGTGAATTGGAATGAGAGCTGAAGACTGAATTTATAGAGAATTACAAAAAGCTCAATTTAGGATTAATTGAAAATAATTGAGAAATCAGGTTGAGTTAACCTTGAGATAGATTCCAATTATAGTTTAATTGAAATGCATTCAAATTAGAAGTCCAAGTTGCATTGGAAAATAATAATAAATTAATTCCATGCACATCTGATAAAAATAGATAATTCTTCAATTTAATCAAGAAAAGAGTTTTCTTAATGCAACTGAACTTCTTTTTCTGAAAAGCTTTGAGTTCCAATTTTAGAGAATAATTCAACAATTCAATTAAATTGCTTTTCTGATTTCAAGTTCTAAATTTAGAAAAAGAAATAATATCTCAAGTTTGATTTCTCTCTCTCTTCAATTCTTTTTTTTTTTTTGACTTTTGTTTTGTTTCAATTCAACTCTTTGTAATAAATTAATTCATCTTTTGTAATAAATTATTCCTTTCGCATGATTGAATGGCAAATTTATTAGTTAATTAAATATGAAAAGATATTTAATAAATTAAAATGGGATAATTGATCAAAATGATTATTCTTGAAATAATTCAATTAATTAAATAAATATTTAATTAATATTGAGTGGTTGATTTGCCATGTGATTTTTGATAATTAAGGAATTAATAATGTGCTCAAGATTGATTTAATTGCCTTTGGTTAGGACCTTGGTGATGTTGTTGAGATTAGGGGCCCATGGTTTAGATGACCAATTTTAGGGTATTACATTTTCCCCTCTTTGAATTAATGTGCGAGCGGCGCTTTGATTCAAAGAATGTGTGATGTCTAGGAGATGCCAGTTTTGAACTTGATTGATCATGAACTAGATAAAAAGTGAGGTGTTAGCTTGTTTCGAAGCGACAAAGCTAAATGAGGTCTAATTAAAGTGATACCGATCCCGAACTTGATTGAACTGAGGAACGATAGAAAACAAAGATACCAAACTTGAACTTGATTGATCAAGAAGTGGATCTTACTGATTTAGAACTTGATTGATCTTAGATACAGTGAATAATGATAAAAATCGATCTTGAACTTGATTGATCAAGACATGATGAGCGAAGAATAAACCGTCCAGCTTGATCAAGAAATGAATACTGAACACCCGCTTAGATTTAGAATGACCAAAGAAACTCTTTAAACTTTTGATTGAATTTAAATGAATAATCAGTTTGATTTGAAGCAATGAAACTGATTAATGTTAAGAGATTAATTTAGATGAAAGACAAATATCAGCTTGATTTGAAGTGATGAAACTGATATGCCCCTAGCGATTGATTGATTCAGATGATCGAGAGATTTCAACTTGATGTGAAGCGATGAAGTTGAGATGCCCCTTAGCGATAAGGATTTTAATTAGAAAGATTTTGCTCGACTTTTGATGAAGATTTGAAAAAAATTCTCGACTTGTGAGATGTAAAGTCATAAGGTCATGAGTATGCCCCCTCGGGAGCGAAATCGAAAGATAGCGAGGGTAGTTGATTATAGGCAATTGTTTGGCGAAAATAAGTGATTGAAGCACAAATTGATTTTGAGGATTTTTCTGAAGATTTGGCAATGATTGATGAGAAATTGAGCGTAGAGTTGATTGGTAGAATTGAAATGTAGATGTGTAGAATTGAAATTGAATTAAGATTCAGCGTTGAAATTGAGCACAATTTGAAGAAAGAATGAGCATTAATGAAAAAAAGTGCTAAGTGGTCAAAATTGTGAAATTGACTAGCAAGACGATCTCAAAGTTTGATTTCGATCCCGAAAATGGAATCAGAGCAGGCACATTAGCCAAGGGTACAATTTTTGTGTCCCTCGGAGCAAGTTGAAAAATTAGGTTTTAGGCTATATATAGGACAAAAGTGTCATTTTCAATTCATTTTAACCCTCCAAGTTTGAAAATTCAAAAAACCGTCTGTGAAGAAAAATGGTGGTCCCTATTCGTCAGCATCGATTCGAGCGCTAGAGATGACATAATTGACCCCAAAACTATGAGCCAGTGGTAAGTGATCAATCTTTAGCCTCTGTATGTTTCCAAATTTGAATTTTTTTGTGTATTTTTCACGTTTTTGACGGGTTGGAAGTCAGGTTTCACGGTTTATCATGCGAGACAGGATCCTATCTCGTACGAGAAACTGGCAAATTTTTTTTTATCATTTCAACCCATTAGAATTGTCGTACGAAAGCAACCCTTGTGTCGTACGATAGGCCGGTTAAAAGACCATTTTGTCGTGCTGTGTATAAAAATTTGTCGTTTGAGGTTGTTTTCTCATACTATAGCCATTTCTAACTTGTACGAGATTCTGTTTAACTGTGTTTTGTCATTCGGAAAATAGTGACAATTTTTGAAAGTGTAAACATGAAATTTTGGTTTTGTATTTAACTTATTTGGATTTGCGTGATGTTTAACTTCTCTTGCAGGCTAATTTGGAATGTTTTCTGATGTTCGTTGTTGGGTTTTTCAGGTTTGTTTACCTCCTATGCTCTTCAGATGTGTATATCCGCCCACGATGGCTTTAGTTTGGGATTTGTCTGAGGTTGAGTAGGCTCATGTTGATTTATGTGGCTTGGCTCATTTGATGAGGTTACCTGATATCCGTGTGAACCACGGGATGCTCACGGCATTGGTAGAACGATTTCATTTGGAGCATAATACCTTTCATTTGCCAGTTGGGGAGTTGACCATCACTCCTGAGGATATGTACAGGATTCTTCATATCCCTTTTGCTGGGGATAAGGTGGACTATGATACCGCATTATTACCTGGACTGCAGGAACTGAGGAATGTATTCAGGAATCTAGATATCTTGACTCGTTCTATGAGTTGGGATATACTGATGAGCAGGTATAGTGAGGAGTATCCGCTGGCATATGTCTTAGCAGGGTTTATTGGGTGATTTTTGATGCCAGACCGAGGGTAGCAGGGTTTCTAGAGCGGATAGGGCCGGATGCTTGAGCGATTGATAGAGTCCCCTCAAAGACTTGGCTGGGGTTCTTGCTTACTGGCCCACATGTATCGAGAGATGCATGAGATTATTTATAGAGAGGGGCGGAGCATGGCTGCTGAGGTGTACATTTTGCAGGTGTGGGCTTGGCAGCACCTTCCTGTGTGTCGGCTGATAGTGACAGATAGCAGGGAGCCAGGACAACTGATCATTTATAGATATGCTAGATATATCACGCAACCCCATCTAAGCCAGACAGACTTTTGGAGATGGCAGCTCGATGACTTGATAACTGTCGTATGGTGACCATATAGAGGGTTAGAGCCATGGGATGACTAGCGGGTAGTGCGCAGAGATCTATTTGTCACACGCCCACTGATTGGGAGATCGCAGACTGTTGTGGAGCGATTCATCATTTCACGAGTGATGAGGCAATATGGCCAGCCTCAGGGGATCTCATAGGAGTTTACAACATATGCTAGGTATGTGGATGAGGAGAGGCAGGGTTGGGCACCTAGGCTATCTTATGCCTTGGCTATGCAGGAGCTGACAGGTTTACCCTGCCTGAGGTGGGATTACCTGGAGGATATAGCAGATGCGGGGGTATTGCCCCAGTACAGGGATTATTTGTAGTAGCATCCATTCCCTCAGCTTACGGATCCTAGAGAGCATGCTCCTCATATCGAGGATGTGGAGGATGATGCCCCCGCACCGGCACAGGGATAGGCATAGAGACAGTGTCAGGGACAGGGCCAAAGACCAGATGCTCCACGATGGACTGGTGGTGATCCTGGTGCCAGCAGCAGCAGAGTGCGAGCTGACATTGGACAATAGAGGGGTGAGGGTGGATCCCTTGGGAGAGTAGGCATGAGGTTGGGTGGGGGAGAGGAGGAGCGAGTAGCTCTGAGGCAGGTTCGTCAGCAGCGAGAGGAGCAGGGCAGAGCCACAAGTGAAGAGGGTGGTGGAGATGGTGGCGGAGAGCCTGTGAGAGAGCAGGGGGCTGACACGGGTCGGTCGATGAGAGCACGTCTTGCAGAGCTATAGTCACAGTTGTTAGTGCTGTAGACTCAGCTGGCAGAGTGAGACTGATAGCTAGCCGAGGTGAGGACTGAGCTTGATCGCTAGATTGCGGCTTTGAGAGCAGAGTCGAGAGTAGAGATAGAGTCTTTACGACAGGAGGTCCTTCTCCAGAGCAATAGGGCATCTTATTATGTAGCCGCGTATAGTGCTGTAGTTCCTATTGCACAGCAGGTGCAACCTTATTCGCAGTATATGGCCAGATCAAAGGGAGCACGAGCACCTCGACAGGATCCCGGGCATCAGGCTCCTCCTCCTCCACCAGGCGATGAGGGAGAGGGTGCTAGGTAGATGATTCTTTTTGTAGCTCGGAATTTTTTTTGTAGACACACCCATTTGTTTTTTTGTAGCCTATAGGATTCTTGCTCTGATGGGAGTTTGTACATGTCATTGGACATCATTTTATACTCTTAGACTTGAGATGATATATATATATATATATATATATATATATATATATATACGAGATCCGATTTGACTTCATTGTACTTGTGTCAATTCGATTATGAGATGTTTCTATATGCTTTATTCTATATGTATGCATTTCTTTTTCAGCATGAATGTATGTATTACAAATGATAATGGATGTCTATGTTTTTGTTTCTTTTCATATGCAAATAAATGAATGAAAATGAGCAGTGCAAATTTTTTTTTTTTTTTCAGGACTTTTTCTGATTTTTAGGATTTCTTCAGGACATTTTCTGATTTTTATGATTTTTTCAGGACATTTTCTGATTTTTATGATTTCTTCAGGACATTTTCTGATTTTTAGGATTTCTTCAGGACATATTCTGATTTTTAGGATTTCTTCAGGACATTTTCCACTGTACAGTTTGCTGGAGGAGAGAATGGTAAGTAAAGAATCTTTTCAGGTGGATGGTGTTAATCGGTTCTCGGAGCTGTTCTCCTTCCGATGTTGAGAGTTGATAGGCACCAGAGCCGAAGACTGCAGTAATGATATAGGGACCCAGCCAGTTGGGTTCAAACTTCCCTTTGTTGTCTTGAAACTATTGACTTTTTGGATTTTCTCTCAGAACTAGGTCACCAACTTGAAATTCTCTTTGTCAAATTTTCTTGTTATACCCTCTGGACATTCTCTTTTGATACACTCTGAGATGATTAAATGCCACTTGTCAATGCTCATCCAACAATTCGAGTTCTTGCAATCTAGATATTCTACGATCTTCATCAGTAACAAGATCTTGCAACGAAACTCTTAGAGATGGTATTTCTACTTCAATAGGTAATACTGCTTTGGACCCATACACCAAAGAGAAAGGTGTAGCCCCAGTAGGTGTTCTGATACTTGTTTTGTAAGCCCATAGTGCCGGATTTAGCTGCAGATGCCAATCTTTCCCGGATTTGTTCACTGTTCTATGCAAGATAGTCAGTAGGTTTTTGTTAGACGCCTCGGCTTGTCCATTACCTTGAGGGTAATATACTGATGACTAGTGTTGCTTTATTTTGAATTTCTCACAAAGTTCATCCAGGTCTTTATTCTTGAACTATCCTCCATTATCAGTCATGATGGATGAAGGTATCCCATACCTGCAAATTATATAGTTTAGGATGAATAAGGCGACTTGTTTACCAGTTGCTTTGATGAGCGGAATCGCCTCTACCCACTTCGTGAAATACTCAGTGGCCGTTATGATGAATTTATGTCCATTGGATGAAGCAAGATATATCTGACCAATGAGATCAAAGGCCCATTGCTGAAAAGGCCAATGTGTCATGAATGGTATGAGATCCCTCGTCGGGGCATGTATGAGATTTCCATGAAGCTAACATTTCTCACAAGTCTTAGCAATATTTATGGCATCTTTTTCCATATCTGGCCAGTAGTAGCTAGCCCGTAATAGTTTCCGAGCTAAAGTAAAACCATTCGAATGAGATCCACAAATACCTTCATGGACTTCCGATAATGCACGTTTTGATTCTTCAATTTCTAGACATCTAAGCAAAGTACCATCCAAACCTCGTCTAAATAAATCATTAGCTATGATAACATATCGTGAAGCATTTCAAGTTAGGTTTCTTTTCTCATTACGAGTAAGGTTTTTAGGGATAATTTGGTCACAAAGATAGGAATAGATGTGGCTGTATTGGGATGAATCGTGTCCAATAATAGAACAGACTATTTGGGTCTCAGGAGAATCATAAGCAGGGTAATATAACTCTTCCACTAGGAAATCAAAGTGAAAATTGGACTCTTGTAGCTCAGGTATAGATGCCAAGGTAGCCATAGCATCGGCTACTCTATTTGCTGATCTAGGAATTTGTTGGAATGATACAAAAGAAAAATACTTCTTGAAATCATCTACCATCCTCTTGTAAGGCATTAATTTCTCATCCCGAGTCTGATATGTATCGTTGATTTGATTGATGACCAACTGCGAATCTCCATAAATATGTAATTCAACAACCTTCCATTCAATGGCTAGTTTTATTCCATTTACCAATGCTTCATATTCTGCAATGTTGTTTGTGCAAGGGAATAGAATCTTATAAGATTTTGGAATTGAGTACTTCTGAGGAGTAATGAATAGTATGCCAGCACCTAAACCATTTTGAGTAAAGGACCCATCAAAGAACATCTTCCAGGGTTGTTGAGTAAGATGCATTATTGATTCATCTGGGAACTCAATGTGTAGTGGTTGAGTATCCTCAAGTGGAGCTTCAGCAAGTTGATCAGCAATTACCTGTCCTTTTATGGCTTTGCGTTCCACATATTCAATGTCAAACTCTGTAAGGATCATTACCCACTTTGCCAATCGTCTGGTGAGTGTTGCTTTATTAAGAAGATACTTGAGTGGATCAATTTTGGCTACCAACTTGACTGAATGTGCGAGCATATAGTGCCTTAGTTTTTGTGATGCGAAGACTAATGCCAAGCATGCTTTTTCTATTATACTGTAGCTCATTTCGTAAGACACCAATGTCCTGCTGATGTAATAAATAGCTCTTTCCTTTTTGTTGTCATCCTGTTGTGCCAGAAGTGCCCCCAATGATGAATCAGTTGCTGATATGTATAAAATTAATGGTTTACCTTGAATAGGTGGCATCAATATCGTTGGATTTGACAGATACTCTTTGATTTGCTGAAGATGTTGTTCACATTCTTGATCCCAATTGTATAATATGCCTTTCCTTAGTACCTTTGTAAAAGGTTGAGCTTTGTCTGCTAGTTGAGAAATAAATCTTCTAATGGATTGGAGACGTCCCTGTAGACTTCTCATTTGACGGATGTTCTTTGGAGGCGGCATTTCCATTATAGCCTGGACCTTCTCAGGATCAACCTCAATGCCCTTCTTTGAAATGATGTAGCCAAGTAGTTTACCAGATGTCACTCCGAATGCACACTTCTTTGGATTTAATCGGAGCTTGAACTTTTCCATTCTGTCAAGTAGAGGACCTAACTCTTGAATATGCGTTGATCTTTTCATAGTCTTCACTAAAGTGTCATCAACATAATCTTCCATATTCTTATGCAACATGTCATGAAAGATAGTTGTAACTGCTCTTTGGTAGGTCACTCCTAAGTTCTTTAACCTAAATGGCATAACGTTCCAGCAAAAGGTTCCCCATGCACAGGTGAAAGCTGTCTTTTCTTGATCTCCAGGAACAATTTTAATCTGATTGTAGCTAGAGAATCCATCTATTAGTGAGTACATCTCATACCCAGTTGTCATGTCGACTATCTTATCAATATTTGGCAATGGAAAGTCATCTTTTGGACATGCTTTATTGAGATCTCTAAAATCTGTACAAACTCTGATAGATTTATCTACCTTTGACACAGGTACTATGTTGGAAATCCATTCAGCATAATCTATCACTCTGATAAATCCAGCTTTGAGTAGTTTCTCTAGTTCAGCTTTGACCAATAGTGCGACATGCGGGTGCATCTTACAAAGTTTTTGTTTAACTGGTTTTACTCCTGGTGTGATTGAGAGATGGTGCATAATGAGATCAGGATCTAAGCCTGGCATATCAGAGTATGTCCATGCAAAATTTATTTTCTTCTCTAGGAATAGCTGAGTGAAATCCTTCAATTTCTCTACTGATAGTGATTGAGCTACGTGAATAATTTGTGGTGTGTCTTGATTCCCAATATTCACTGGCTGAGTTGGCTCGATCAATATGGAAGACCGCTCCTGAAAATGACTGGGCAGTATACCAAGTATCTCACCTTCAGGTGCCTCAGAGAGGTTTTCACCTTTGGGTACGTCCTTTATTTTCTCTTTTTTAGATTCTGACACCACCACAATGTGGTTTTCGCCATCAGATCTTTTATTTTTATCTTTCTTGTTTTTGTGACTAAGATACTTGATATCCTCTTCAGTCATATTTTCACTCCATTCACTGGTGGAAGAGTTAATAGGTTCGACTGCATTGAGATAATAGGATAATGTATAGTCATTGGCAAAAATAGGTATATCCATGGGTTGATTCTGTAAAGTACAGTCAATCAATTCGGGATGTATTAGGGACAAATTTTGGATAGGTTCAAGAGCGTTCATGGTATTGTTATCATAGCTACGGATCAAAAAGTTGAGTTCCAAAATGATACCTTGCGTCAGTGTCTCAAGACCAGGAAGAGTCAGATCATGATTATTAAAGTTCACATTAATATTTAATCGATCTAAGCCAATAGGCATACTTATAACATCATTGACTAAGTCGGACTGGACGTCATGTCATGGTTTAATAGCAAGAAGACTAGTGGGCAGTTTTTCATTGTTTGTATCAGATGATTTAGAATTTGAGGATGAGTGGGTATCATCATGAACAGGACTGTCATTAGAGTCATCAGAATCATCAGAGTTATCTGATGAAGTTTCCAAGTCTCTTTCAGGTGATTTAGTAAGCATATGTATGGTATCAATACTAACATCTTTAATGCTACAAATTCCTTCATATTGTAGTTCATTTGTCATTTGTATCTGACACACCTGTTGACATGGTCTCATTGTTTCTGCGGCTTTTTGTCATCTACTCCATTCAGCTTCTTCTGGACTAACAATTGGTTCTTGTCCTACAGCTTCTAACTCTTCCTGTGTAGTGCTATAACTGATTTGTTCTATTTCGGGATAAGGACACATAGATGAGAAGCTTTCTGGTATTGTTCCTTCTTTCAATGCTTGTTCATAATTTTCTTGCCTCTTTTGTCTAATTTCTTGTATTTCCTTCTCTAGTTTTAGGCGCATCAACTCTTGAGTATCATCTATGATACCACTAGATTCTTCTGGAGTTTCTGTAGCGGATGTGTCTGAAAGATAGTCAGGACCCCATTCATACTCATTTGAATCAGTCTTTGAATCATCTACCTGTTGCCTGCTAGTATATGTGACTGGAATTTTTAATGGTGCAAACAATTCTCTGATTCTTACAAATTCATCTCTTATATCTTCAGGAACCTCAACTTCTTGTATTATCGTAGCTGATACCGTTGAAGCTTGAGCACTGACTATTTCTTCTTTCTTGACTGTTGATTCCTCTCTCTCTTTTCTATGCTCTTCTTGCATCTGTTTAGCGTTTGCTTCATGTAATATTAAAGGCAATATCTTTTTCAAACCTTTAGACTTAGAAACATGTTTTTGTTCTGATGTCTTTTTAGGATTGTATCCCAGTCCAGCTTTATCATGTGTGGATTTGGTTTGTAGCTAAATTGGTTCAGTAATACCTTCTTTTTGTTTGCCCAAAGGACTAGTACCTGAGTACCCCATGCGCTGAATCATTTTGTAACCACGACCATACTGGTTTGAAGAAATCTCACAATGTCGTACCTCCTCATTTGGACTATCTTCCTTATAGAGCCAGTTAAGCACAACATCCTCTTCTATTTCATCTGCCAAGGAGGTAGAAGACTGTATAAAGAGACCATCATATATAATATTCAGAGCTGGAGTTTGGGTTCTCATAGCCTCTGATGGCTTGCCTAACTATTTTGGCGATGGAGGAAGAGAAACTAATGATAATACTGGTTCTATCTTGTAGCCATCCATGCTGGTATCTGTAATCTTCAATCTCTTTTCTAAGTCTTTGATCAATGTTTCTGGATCTTCATTTGGAGAGGCTGCCCTATTATGAGGCACAAGAGTATCTGCACCTTTTGTCAATGCACTACAGATGACATTTGTATCAGCTGGAATATTGACTTCAGCTCCATTATAAGGAAACTTTAAGCATTAGTGATATGTTGAGGGTTATGCCTTCATTTCATGAATCCATGGCCTGCCCAACAATATATTGTATGACAATGGAATATCGAGAACCTGGAAAAGGACATCTCTCTCTACCGGTCCCACTCTGATTGGTAATGATACCAAACCTTTGGAGGTCCTCTCTTCTTCATCATAGGCTTTAATTGTTATTTTCTTGCCTGGGTCAATGACATTTTCAAAGAATCCTAGTTGTGTAAGCAGATGATAAGTACAGATATTCAACCCTGCACCTCCATCTATCAAAACACATTTAACTCTGTGTTTGTGGATCATGGCTTCAATATGCAATGGCTGGTTATGTGGATGATTTAATGAGTTGTCATCTTCCTTAGAGAAGGTCAAATAGTGAGGTGAAGTCAGATGACCCACCATAGACTGAAACCGATCAATGTCTAAATCTTTTGGAACGTTGGTAGTGAGCAATGCTTGGTGTAGAATTTCCTTGTGAGTAGATGAGAGCTGTAGCAATTCAAAAATTGAAATTTGAGGATTTGTCCTTTTCAACTGTTCAACCACGCTGTATCCAGAGGATGATGATGAGGAGGTTAATCTTTTAAATTTGTCCAAGGTTGATTTCTTTTGTTTATTTGGCACAGCTGTTGGATTTGATGTTTCTTGAGCCGGTTTGGAAGAGCTAGCTCCTTGGAGGGTGACTTTCTTTTGAGATCTGGTCAGAGCTTTTGCATATCATGATTCATTTGGTTTATCTTGAACTATAATCACATTGCAATGTTCTGATTATGAAGGTTCAATCATGTTGATAATGTTGTCTTGGCTGACATAAGCATAATTTACCTTGGCACCTCCTTTGGTCTTTGAGGAATCACCTTGTTCATAAGCAAGCAAAGGGTCTTTAAATGCTTTATGATCAGCATTGGTTGGGTGATTCCCAACAACAACTTTACCAGTGTCTATGAGATCCCGAATCTCATGTTTTAGCTTCATGCAATTGTTTATGTTATGACCCTTATTCCGATGGAAGTCACAGTATTCATTTTCTCTCCACCATCTTGGTTTGACATCTGGATCATATGGTCTGGAGTTATCTGGTAGTGTTATCAAGTTGTTTTCCAATAGAGTTTTGAAAGCTAACTCATATTATTCTTCAAGAGGAGTAAAATCACGCTTAGGTCTGGAAAGCCAAGGCTTTTCTTTGAACCATTCCTTTGTTTTCTTTGGCTGATTTTCTACTGCAATTTCAGCGGCTTTAAGCGCTTGTGTAGCACTGGCTAGATTGAATATTGTTGATTTTGAGTTGGTTTTGACAGTGTCTACTACTCCATCATTAACAACATTCTTGTTGTTGTCTTTGGCAAATTTCCAATACTTGTTCTTCTCTTTAGAACTGGATCCTATTTGTGTTTCTTTCCAAGGTGTGATATCTTCCATTCGAATGACATTATCTACCATTTTGTTAAATGATGGGTGTACTTGAATTTGTACGCTATATTTCATTTCAGGGACCAAGTTATTGACTAATATATCCATTTTCTCAGAGTCCGGGATAGGTCGTGGGTACCTAGAGAACATCCTTCTCCAGCGTTGGAGAAAAGTAAGAAGAGGTTCCCCTGTTTTCTGTTGAGTATTACAAAGATCGATCATAGTCACAGGATGTCGAATGTTGTATGAGTATTGTTGTAAGAACAGTTGGATTAGTTCTTCGAATGTTTTTATTCCTTTGGGTAGACTTGAGAACCATTCCATTGCTTGACCCCCTAAACTCCTTGGGAAGAGATGCATAAGGTACGTTTGATCATGCATTAATTCCATACAAGTAGCACTAAATTCCCTGATGTGATCTTGAGGATCTAAGGTACCATCATATTTATCAAATTTTGGGATTTCCACTCGTGAAGGGAACAGAGGCATGTGTAAATTCTTGTCAAATGGGAAGGGACATATTGCTTCCAGAGAAAATTGGTTCGGGGAATTGTCCTTATTCTTCAGGTCTGTGAGCTTTGTTTGCAAAGCTATTAACTATTTGTGTACCATGAGTATAGGTGAGTCTTTCCTCTTAGTAACAAGTGTCTGAACATCATATCCAACAGGAAGTTTAGCACCTTGATTTGCTAGTTCTAAGAAATAGTCTTCCTTTTCTCGGAGCATGATAGCTTTCATCATTTTTCTAAAGTCTTTGTCTTTTTTACAGTCAAGGATTTCTTTTTCTAGAGGTTCAGTAGCTTCGTCAGTCTCACTTAATGATGAGTCATTATGATTTTCAGGAATATTACGGTCATTTTTGTTTCCATCATTGTTTTCTTTCTCATGTATAGTGGGAGATTTCGGTTCATCAAAAATTGGTCCGCCTGATGACGATGGTATGTCAGTGAGGGGATCCTTCACGTAGAATGGATTATCTTGATAAGTGAAGGTTTTCTCTTTGGCTTTTGTCTTACGAGAACTCCTAGTTTGAATAGGCATTTTTATGGATTAGTGTGACCTAGAGTTTTTTTGTGATGTAGGGGTCAAGATCAATTTTAGAGCTAGTTTGCTCTATTTAGCGTATTGTTTTGGGAGAAACAACTGAGATTTTGTCTGATTTCAGGAATGATCTATCCTGTCTAAGACGTTTTCTTGGGTTGATTCTAAAATTGTAACTAAGATTCAGTCTGATTCAAGAACGATATATCCTATGTAAGACGTTATCTAAGTGACTTGAGTTTGATAGGTAGTTTTGATTGAACTAGCTGAAGGGTGATCGACCAAATCGTACAACAAAAAAAAATGACAGAGGTACACTATCTTGATCTGTTTTATGCTCAGGAAAATGATAACCAGTATCATGTTTGCTATAGACTGTGTTTTTGGCAATTTTGAATGTTCTGTCTAACAAAACCAAAGACTCGTACGACTGGGTTTTCTGAACCGGATGACAATTTAGTAGTTATAGGACGACAAAAGTTCTATTTTGTATGAGTTGTTGTCTTATACCGTATGACTAATGGGCATGTGCAGGACGACAAAAGACTTAGGTCGATTATGTCTCGTACGAGACAGAATACAGTGCAGGATGATGAATGATTTAAACTCGTACGATAGAGAATCTAATATAGAATGATAATTGAGTAGATTCGTATGACACAGGATTGGTGCAGCACGATAAATTATCAGACTCGTATGACTGTTCACAGGACAGAGACTAAAAATTTTGAGTTTTCTGACTGCTGAGTATGACAAATTCTAAGATGGGCTGATTTTTTACTAGGATTGATATAGATAGAGTTTCGACTTAGGATGGACTAGTTTCTGACACGTACAAAGTTTCGACTCACTGAGTTGTTTCTGGTCTTCACTGATTTTTGGTATTTCAGTTTTTTTTTTGTTTCAAGGATGAAAAACACAAAAAACAAGTAGTATTTATAGTGACTCCAATCACAGCATGCAAACCCTAAGGAATTTGGTGAGGAAAGAAAACCTTTTCTTGTAGACTCAAGTACACACCCAATAGCTAATCAGAATATGGCCGCTAAGCCTCACGCAATGGATTCTCAACGCTATATTATCCGACTCCAAATGCTAATGGGGGCATGAAATGACAAGTATCTTGGGAGAGTTACTATCTCTCTTGCACAAAGATTATCCCCCTTTCGGAGATGAACCGGGTAGCTTCTAATTTTAAATTGGATTTAGTCAGGGATCCGTTCAGCACATCAAGGTATAAACTCAATTAAGAGGTCTCCCAGCCTTGAAAACCAAGGTTTAATATACCCGAAGGTATAGAGGAGAGCTATTCCCGAGCACTACCGTTGACTTGATTTTCATCAAATCACATTTATTTTATAGTGGGTTGGATTACTTGGCATTTAGCCATTCCCACTTAGGTCATTCCCCTCACACCGGCCATAATGGCTTTAAGAGTTTTTCAACCTCTCGGGAGGGCAGGCTTGCTAAAGATGTACAAATCTCAAACAAAGAAAAATCTTCAAGGGTCTGGATTTCTGATTGTCTAGAAAAAGACAAGAGCATACTCTCCTACCTCTCAGAATTTTCTAAAAAGCACAAAAGATAGATTTGTTCTTTAATTAGATAGCAAGTTAGGTTCCTAAAAAATGAATTTAAAGAATACACGATGTTTAGTTGATTCTCCTTAGGCAACCTGCAAAGACAATGAATCAATAGTCATATTGTCTTTGTGCGACAAGCAATATTCTTCGACAAGCGTTCTGCAAAAACTAGTTAGGCTATGAAAAACTCTGAGATAGACAGATAAATAGTCAAGGTCAGTTGTCAGAAATGAAAAATATGAAATTTTGCCTCTTTTACCAGAAAATATAGAATCGTATGATAGAGTCTCGACTTGTACGAGATAGGAAACAGTAAAGTACGAGACCAGATTGCTGATGATGTTGGCTTGTATGGAAGATGATTACTACTCGTACGACAGAGTGTATGCTCATACGACTATCATGTCTACTTGTATTGGTGTGTCTACTTGTACGATAATATGTTTGTAATTCATGCGACACCTGCAATTTGTCGTTTCATCCTGTAAGAATTGTCGTACGAGATGTACGGACGAAAAACCGAAAAATCTAAAACCTGGAAAATAAGAAAAATAAAGCAGTCAGTCTTGGAGGCCGAAAAAAAAATGTAGTCTTCGGGCCCCACGGTGGGCGCCAGAAATGTGTGTGTGAAAAAGTGAACCTGTAGCTGCAAGCACAACACTTCAATTAAGTCATTATATGCATGGTTAGTAATCAATAATCAATAAGAAATAAACCATAGCAAAGTGACTAATTGCCTTCTAAAAGATGCGAGTATAAGATTGCTCTCAGATTTTTTATAAGCAATACCAGTGACTAGACTACACCAAGACGAAGGATTTAATCTATATGATATTAAGCTATATGGATGCAAGATGGATGAGTAATTCAAGCAAATTCAAGCAACAATGCATGCAAGCAATAATGAATGGATGCAAGTAATCTAAAAAAGCACAATGATTTCAATGACTCCAGAGTGAAATTAGCGTGATAATAATTTCCAAGCCTGCTCTCAAAAATCTCTGGGGTGAATTGGAATGAGAGCTGAAGACTGAATTTATAGAGAATTACAAAAAGCTCAATTTAAGATTAATTGAAAATATTTGAGAAATCAGGTTGAGTTAACCTTGAGATAGATTCCAATTATAGTTTAATTGAAATGCATTCAAATTAGAAGTCCAAGTTGCATTGGAAAATAATAATAAATTAATTCCATGCACATATGATAAAAATAGATAATTCTTCAATTTAATCAAGAAAAGAGTTTTCTTAATGCAACTGAACTTCTTTTTCTGAAAAGCTTTGAGTTCCAATTTTAGAGAATAATTCAACAATTCAATTAAATTTCTTTTTTGATTTCAAGTTCTAAATTTAGAAAAAGAAATAATATCTCAAGTTTGATTTCTCTCTATCTTCAATTCTTTTTTTTTTTGACTTTTGTTTTGTTTCAATTCAACTCTTTGTAATAAATTAATTCATCTTTTGTAATAAATTAATCCTTTCGCATGATTGAATGACAAATTTATTAATTAATTAAATATGCAAAGATATTTAATAAATTAAAATGGGATAATTGATCAAAATGATTATTCTTGAAATAATTCAATTAATTAAATAAATATTTAATTAATATTGAGTGGTTGATTTGCCATGTGATTTTTGATAATTAAGGAATTAATAATGTGCTCAAGATTGATTTAATTGCCTTTGGTTAGGACCTTGGTGATGTTGTTGAGATTAGGGGCCCATGGTTTAGATGACCAATTTTAGGGTATTACACCTTCATTTCATGAATCCACAGCCTGCCTAGTAAGATATTGTATGACAAAGGAAGATCAAGTACCTGGAAAATGATATCTCTTTCTACAGGTCCCACCCTAATTGGTAATGATACTAGACTTTTAAAGGTCCTTTCTTCTTCATCATAGGCTTTAATTGTTATTTTCTTGGCTGGATCAATGACATTTTCAGAAAATCCTAGTTGTGTAAGCAGACTGTAAGTACAAATATTCAACCCCGTGCCTCCATCTATGAATAAGACATTTAAATTTATGTTTATGGATCATGGATTCAATATGCAATGGCTGGTTACGTGGATGATTTAGCGAGCTGTCATCTTCTTAAGAGAAGTTTAGATGGTTAGGTGAAGTCAGATGACCCACCATAGATTGAAACCGATTAATATCTAAATCTTTTGGAATATTAGTTGTGAGCAATGCTTTATCCAGGATCTCTTTATGAGTAGAAGATATTTTGAGCAATTCAAAGATGGAAATTTGAGCATTTGTCCTCTTCAATTGTTCAACAATGCTATATCCAGAGGATGATGATGAGGTTAGCTGTTTAAATTTATCAAATATTGATTCTTTTTGTTTGTTTGACGAGGTTGGTAGGTTTGATGTTGTTTGAGCTAGAGTTAAAGAACTAGCTCCTTGGAGAGTTATTTTCTTTTGAGAATGGGTCATAGCATTTTCATGTCGTGATTCATGTTGTTTGTCTTTGATTATAATCACATTGCAATATTCTAGTTGGGAAGACTCAATCATGTTGATGACATTATCATTGCTGGTATAAGCATAATTTAATTTGGTGCTTCCGTTTGTTTTTGAGGAATCACCTTGGTAAAGGATCTTTAAAGGCTTTGTGATCAACATTTGTCAGGTGATTCCCGACAACAATTTTACCAGCATCTGTGAGATCTTGAATCTCATGCTTGAGCTTCATGCAGTTATTTGTGTTATGACCTTTATTCTAATAGTAGTCACAGTATTCATTTTCTCTCCACCATTTTGGTTTGACTTTTGGATCATATGGCCTAGAATTATCTGGTAATGTTATCAGGTTATTTTCCAATAGAGTTTTGAAAGCAGATTCGTATGATTCTTCCAGAGGAGTGAATTCACATTTAGGTTTTGAAAGCCAAGGTTTCTCTTTGAACCACTCTTTTGCTTTCTTTGGAGGATTTTCTACTATGGTTTCAGCTGCTTTGAGTGCTTGCGTGCCACTAGCCAAATTAAATATCGTGGGCTTTGAGTTGGTTTTAATAGTGTCTACTACTCTGTCATTAAAAACGTTCTTGTTGTCTTTTCCATACTTCCAATACTTGTTCTTCTCTTTAGAGATAGATCCTGGTTGTGTTTCTTTCCAAGGTGAGATATCTCCTTTCTTTATAAGCACATCTTCCATTCGGATAGCATTATCTACCATTTTGTTAAATAATGGGTGCACTTGCATTTGGATACTATATTTCAATTTAGGGATCAGATTGTTGATGAATATATCCATTTTCTCAGAATCTAAAATAGGTCATGAATACTTAGAGAACATCTTTCTCCAACGTTGGAGGAAAGTGAGAAAAGGCTCTCCCATTTTCTATTTTGTATTGCAAAGTTCAATCATAGTAACGAGATGTTGAATGTTATAGGAGTATTGTTATAAAAATAGTTGGATTAGCTCTTCAAAAGTTTTTACTCCCTTAGGTGGACTTGAGAACCATTCCATAGCTTGTCCTCCCAAACTCCTCAGAAAAAGGCGCATGAGATACATTTGGTCATGCATGAACTCCATACATAAAGCATAAAATTCTCTGATATGGTCTTGGGGATCTGAGTTACCATCATATTTGTCAAATTTTGAGATCTCAACTTGTGAAGGAAATGGAGGCATGTATAAGTTTTTGTCAAATGGAAATGGGCATATTGTCTCCAGAGAATATTGTTTTGGGGACTTATCCTTGTTTTTCAGTTCTGTGATCTCCATCCGCAAGGCTTGTAATTGTCCATGTACTATTATTATAGGTGATTCTTCCTTTTTAGTGATTAGACTCTGAATGTCATATCTAGTAGGAAGTTTGGTGCCTTGTTTTGCTAGCTCTAGAAAATAGTCTTATTTTTCTCTAGCCATGATAACCTTCATCATTTTTTAGAAATCTTTATCCTTTTGACATCTATGAATATCTTTTTCTGGTGGTTTAGAGGCTTTAGATTCACTTGATGAGGAGTAATTGTCTGTATCATGAATACTGAGGTTGTCTTTGTCATTTTGTTTTGTTCTAGGTATAGTGGGAGATAAAGGTTCATCATAAACTAGTATCTCTCATGATGAAGGTTTATTAGTCAGAGGATCCTCTTCATAAAATGGATTATCTTTATATGAAAAGGGTTTCCCTTTGCCTTTGACATCTTTCTTATGAGAACTCCTAGTTTGAATAGGCATTTTTATTGATTGGTGTGACCTAAAGTCGTTTGTGATGCAGAAGTCAAGATCAAATTCAGAGCTATTTGTTCGGTTAACATATTGTTTGAGAGAAGAAACTAAGATTTAGTTTGATTTAAGGAAAGATCTATCCTGTATAAGACATTTATCTAAGTTGATCTGAGAGAAGTGACTAAGACTCCATCTGGTTTCAGGATTGATCTATCATGTATAAGATGTTATCTAAGTGACTTAGGTTTGATATGTAGTTGATTGAACTAGCTAAAAGATGATCAACCAAATCGTGCAACACAAATGATAGAGGTACACTATCTTGATCTATTTTATGCTCAAGATGATGATAACCATTTTAATACTCATTGTAAACTATTTTAGGCAAGTTTGACTATTCTAGACTGATAAAATTAGAGATCCGTACAATAGGTTTTACAGGACCAGACGACAGTATGCTAGCTTCAGGATAATGACAATAATGTTTCGTACGAGTTGTTGCCTAGTATCATATGACATATGGGTATGTCTAGAATGACAAACTGTTCAATGCAAAATTTTATCGTACGACACATGATGCAAGATAAAATGACAATTCTCAGAACCAGACAACAGACAATCAAATCTCGTATGACACAAGATGAAGGCTCAAAGGACAGACTGTTAGGACTGATGGAATATCATATGACACTAAATATGAACTAGGATGATAAATAAGAAGACTCATATGACTGTTTGCTGGACAGAGGAAAAATTTTAAGTTTTCAATGACTGAGTATGACTAGATTTGAGACAGACTGAGTTTTTGATCGCTGACTGACAATGAGAATTTTTGAGATGGACTGAGTTTTTGACATCTAAGCTAGATTAGTTTGTGACATGGACAGAGTTTTGACTAGGATAGACTAGTTTTGGACAAAGTTTCGACTTAGGATAGACTAGTTTTGACATAGACAAAGTTTTTGATCACTGAGTTGTTTCTTGTTTTCTCCATTTTTGGTATTCCAATTTTAGTTTGAGGGATGAAAACACATAAAACATGCAATATGAATAATAACTCCAATCACAATATGCAAACCCTACAAAATTTGGTGAGAGAAGAAAACCTTTTCTTGTAGACTTAGGTACACACCCAATAGCTAATCAGAATATGGAAGCTGAGTCTCATGCAATGGATTCTCAACATCGTATTAGCTAACTCCAAATGCTAATGGGGGCATAGAATGACAATTATCTTGGGAGAGTTACTATCTCTCTTGCACAAAGATTATCCCCCCTTTTGGAGGTGAATCGGGTAGCTTCTAATTTTAATTGGAACTAGTGAGGGATCCATTCAACGCGTCGAGGTATAAACTCAATTAAGAGGTCTCCCAGCCTTGAAAACCAAGGTTTAATATACCTGAGGGTACAAAGGAGAGCTATTCTTGAGCACTACCGTTGACTTGATTTTCATCAAATCATGTTTATTTTGTAGTGGGTTGGAGTACTTGTCATTTAGTCGTTCCCACTTGGTTCATTCCCTTCTCACTAGCCATAATGGTTATAGAGTTATTATCTCCTCAGGAGGACAGGCCCGCTAAAGATATACAAATCTTAAACTTAAAGAAAACACCTCAAGGGTCTAGATTTCTGATTGTCTATACAGACAAGAGTGTACTCTCCTACCTCTCAGAATTTTCTTAAAACACAAATACAGATTTGTTCTTTAAGTAGATAGCAATTTAGGTGCCTAAAAATGAACTTAATAAATACACAATGTTTGCTCAAATCTCCTCAGGCAACCTGCAAAGACAATGAATCCGTAGTCATATTGTCTTTGTGCGACAAGCATAGTCTTCGACAAGCATTCTGTAAGAACTAATTAGGCTGTGAAAATTCTTTAGATAAACAGATAACCAACCAAGGTTAGTGTCTGTGTAATCAAAATTGAACAGAAAACCTGATGAACGAAATTTTCTTTTTAACCAAAAAAAATACAAAATCATGTGACAATTCTCACCTACTCGTACGATAATTCGTATAGGATTGTACGATAATTTAAGTTTGTCATTTTGGCATATAGGAAATTTCATACAATAATACGTAGAAACTGTATGGAAAAAAATTCAAAAAGTCAAAAATCCAAAAAAAATAAAAAATAAGCAGTTAGTCTTGTAGGCCAAAAAAAAAGTAGTCTTCGACCCCATGGTGGGTGCCAGAGATGTGTGTGTGAAAAAGTGGAATAAGTCTAATAGCTGCAAGACACAACACTTCAATTAAGTCATTACATGTATGGTTAGACAGATATAAGCATGAATATGAAAAACCATAACAAATCGACTAATTGCCTTCTAAAAGATGCGAGGATAAGATTGCTCTCAGATTTGTATAAGCAATACCAGTGACTTGACTGCACCAAGATGAAGGATTTAATCTATATGAGAATGATATAAATCTAAATGAATGCAAGATGGATGAAAGATTCAAACAATATGGATTCAACCAACAATAGATTAAAGCAATATGAGTAAACTAAATATGCAAATAATCTCAAAAAGAAAGCACAATATACTCAATGACTCTAGAGCAAAAAGTATATAATAATAAATATCCAGGGTCATTTGAATAAGAGCTGAAGGCTGAATTTATAGAGAATTACAAGAGAGATCAAGAAAAAACACAATTTAGAATTAATTGAAATAATTGAAAAATTAGATTTAGTTAACCTTGAGATAGATTTCAATTATAGTTTAATTGAAATGCATTTAGAAGAGAAGTTTGAGTTTGCATTAGAAATAAGATTTAATTAATTCCATACATTTGTGATTGATGCTCTGTGAAATGGGGCAAAGATTAGACTAAAGCCTATGGTCATATAATACACAAAACAACAAGAAACCATTAGTGTTAATCAACCAAAAACTATTCTAAGTAGGCATATCAAAAGAGACACCAAAAACAAAGTAAAGCATTTAACTACAAATGTAAATGCAAGAAGAAATCTCCAAATGCCTTCTACCATGCTCTTAGCTCCTTCTCCTTTGTTCCTCTCCTCCCCAAGTTCCAAACTAGTGTAGCTCTCAGCAGCTTTTTGCACTATGGATGCTTATGGAGGTTCAAGATTGAAATTTTTATTCTAAAATGCTATGCAAATGTGAATAAAAGTTAATATTAAATGCTATGATGCTAAAATGATTTATTTTAGGCCAAAATAACAAGATATTAGTGATTTATGTTAAATACTCTCTAAAATTCTCTATAACTTAGATGCATACAAGTTTTCAGGATTATGACTGAATGCTAAATGCTTGAGGATTTGAAAATGAGGAATGTGAGCTCTATTTATAGGTAAAATGGAGCAATGGATGGTTGAGATTGAGTAATCTCAACAAGGGTCGGGATTGAATGATATTCAATCCATGTGAGGGCCAAGATGACAAGTGTCAATGTGAGATAGGTTGAGAGGAGAGGGAATACGCATTAAATGTTTGACATGACCTGAGAGTTAACTTGGGAGTCAAGGTCAAGGCTGGGTTGAGTGAATAAATTCTTTATTCAAAGAATAAATCTTTTATCCAATGGATAAACTCTTGTGCAAAGGCAAAAGGGATAACCATGGTCAAAGCAATAAATGCTTGAGGAGACACATGAGTGCAAATTGAATTAACCATAAATAGTTATGTAAGAGCCATTAATGGTCATGTAAGAGCCATTAGTGGTTTTGGAAGACTTTAGAGGTTAGATTGTTGAACACACAAAGCATTAAATGATTTTCAAAGACTTTGAAGTCTTTGAGAAGTGACTTCAAGTTGCTTAGGAATGTGACAATAATTAGGGGATGGATTAGGTTAATTGATTAGGATTAGATAGGTTCTAGAAGAATTTAAAAGGGGGTTAGGATTGCAAGTGGGTTTGGTGGGTGAGAGAAAATAGGATTTTATTTAAAATAAAATTAATTTATTTCAATAAATGTGTGCAAGTTGCATTTGTAGGAAAATGCAAGTGGGGGGGATAAATGATTTAAATAAATGTTTTATTTAATTTATTTAAAAGAGGAAAAGGGGGATTTAATTAAATAAATAAAATTTATTCATTTAATTGATTGTGAATTTGGTATAATGAATTAATTAAAATAAATTGAATAATTTATTTAATTAATAGGAGAATGTTTGAAGATGAATTAATTAAATATTAATTTAATTAACTAATGGCTAGTGGATTTTTAATCAAATAAATAACAAATATTCATTTAATTAAATTGGACAGATTTGTGTGACTATAGTGATAAAAATAGGTAATTCTTTGATTTATTCAAGAAAAGAGTCTTTTAAATGCAACTAACCTTCTTTTTCTCAAAATCTTTGAGTTCCAATTTTAGAGAATAATTATATTCCTTTTAATTGCTTTTCTGATTTCAAGTTCTCAATTTAGAATAAAGAAATAATATCTCAAGTTTGATTTCTCTCAATTCAATTCAACTCTTGCTTTGTGATTAATTCCTCTTTTGTGATAAATTAATTCCTTTTTTGCATGATTAAATGGCAAATTTATTGATTAATTAAATATGCTAGGATATTTAATAAATTAAAATAGGATAATTGATCAAAATGATATTCTTGGAATGATTCAATTAATTAAATAAATATTTAATTAATATCGAGTATTTGATTTGCCATGTGATATTTGATGATTGAAGAATTAATTAATGTGCTCAAGATTGGTTTAATTACCTTTGGTTAGGAACTTGGTGATGTTGTCGAGATTAGGGGCTCATGGTTTAGATGACCAATTTTAGGGTATTACAGTTTTAAGTACTTGAAATATAGAAAACATAAGAGTGGTCTAGCTTTTTGGTCACCCAGTTAAGGGGAGAGCATATACCTTCCACTTTTGAGACTAGGCAATCAAGTTTGTTCTTTTTATCCTTTCAATTAAGTGATTTGCTAAAGTCTATTTGGAGATGTTGCTCCAAAAAAGCATGTTGTTCCTTTTAACCTCCAAATCAATGATTTTTTATCTAAGTAAAGAAATCCTAGTCGACAAAGCAAATTCGTGATATTGGGTCAACAAAACGTAAATTCGAAAGGAGAAAGATTTCCCTTTTTGCTTAAACTTTTGAAAGGGAGGTTCTTTTACTAGCACAAATAAAAATGGATCCTTTTAAACACCAAAGGATGGTGAGGTTCATTTTAAACTTTGCAAGAAATAAATGTTGCCTTGTTCTTTTTAGAGCTTCCCAAAACGAAATGTTTTGTCCCTAAGAAAGCAAGAAAATGGTATTTTGTTGTTGTTTTTACCTTGCAAAGATTTGATTAATTTTTAAGCCCAAAGGACAGATTTGATTAGTTTTAAGCCCCAAAGAAATATTTGATTAGTTTTAAGCCCCAAAGAAAGATTTAATTAATTTTAAGCCCCAAAAAAAAAAAGATATGTTATTTTTATCCAAGTTTTTAAAAGCTTAAAAAAAATTAAAATTTCTAATTCTAACTCCTTCAACCTGTAAGAAATGGTTAAAACCTGCAACAAAAAGAAGTTAGTGAAAATTTGAAATCTAAGGTGGGCTTCTACAAGCCTAAAATGATATTTCTCTATTACAAAATCTTTATTTTGTTCTGTCAATCCTATGCGCTAAAGTTCGGCCTGAGTGCGCTACAGAAAGGAATGGATGCACTGACAAACGAACTAGATGCACTAAGTTATTGCTTGGATGTGCTCAACTGATGCTTTAATGCATCAAGGCTTATCATGAATCAACATAAATGCTATGTGCTAAGGTGACTATAGAATGCGCTAAGTTTTGGGTCCGACGCGCTAAACAGTAAGTAGGATGCGCTGACAGATAGCCCGAATGAGCTAGAGGAAGGTATCGATGCACTAACTCAGCATTTTTGCATACCTACAATGCTAGTCCTGCTTTAAAAATGATGTTATAAATGGGGTTATGCCCCATGGTGGGCACCAAAAATGTGTGCGGGAAAAGTGGGGGGATGAAAAAATAAAATGTGATTTCAAACTAGTCCACACACCAATGGGACTCTTCATGCAAGTTAAGGAGTTATATTGAGTAACTCAAATTCCCAAGGGATGTTCCATTGTTCTCTATCTCACAAGACCCCTCAAGCCAATTTTTTTCGCTCTCAGATCACTGAGCAAAGTGACTTAGGGATGACAATCATGAAAACGAGGGATATTGATCAATCTAGCATTGATGCATTCCTAGTTATGCATGATATTAAGTCTAACATGATTTAAACTAGCATGAATATGATAATAAGATGAAAGGATTATTAACAAAACGATCCTAGCATTCTATACTAGTCTACCAAGATTATTATGTGATAATGCAAATTCCTATTTAAGATGCTATGAAGATTATTTCTATCAAAGAGAGCCTAAATGCTTGATTAAAATGATTTAGATTAGATGCTTAGTAAAATATCTATAAGTTTGATACTAAAGACTTGGATATGAAAATGAGAGAAGGAGGGCTCTATTTATAGGAAAAATAGGGCAATGAATGGTCAAGATTGGATAATCTTATAAAGCGTCAGGATTGAAAGTTATCAATCCATGTTTACAATTTTCACCAATGAAATAATGACAATTGTCAACAAGAGATTGCTTGAGAGGAGATGTAAGAATCATCAAATACTTGAGAAGACTTCATGGTTTACCTTAGGAGGTAAGGGTTAAGGTTAGGTTAGGATTACCCATTGGATAAAGCTTTTACCCAAAATGATAAACTCTTGTGCAAGGGTTAAAGGGATAACCATGGTCAAAGCAATGAATGCTTGATGAGACCTTTGGGTTAGATGAGGGTTGAGTTAGAGAGAAAGTCTCTAACCATGCAAGAAGGTTGAGTTAACCATTAATAGTTTGGAAGACTTTCAAGGTTAACTTGATGAAGACATGAAGCCTTTAATGGTTTTCAAAGACTTTGAGGGTTTGAGAAGTGACTTCCATTTGTTTAGGGATGTGACAATATTTAGGAGATGGATTAGGCTAAATTATAAGTGATTAGAAGAATCTAGAAGGGGGGTTAGAGGGGCAAGTGGGAAATGTAGGAGAATGCAAGTGGATGGAGGTTAATTTTCATTAAAATAAATTACTTTATTTCAACAAAATAGAAGCAACTTGTATAAATACAAGTGGGGGATTAAAATAAATAAATTAGATTTATTTACTTGCAAGGATCAATTTAATTAAATTTAAATTTAATTAAAAGGGGATAAAGGGAGATTAATTAAATAAAGTGATTTATTTAACTAAAGGGGTAGAAAAGACTTAGGTGAATTTAATTAAATAAATTGAGTAATTCATTTAATTAAATTGATGAATGTGAATGATTTAATTAAATAAAATTTAATTAAATGGAGGAATAAGGTGAAAATGAATATTAAATATTCACTTAAGAAAGTGGTCATTTTTATACGTCCACAATAACATAATGTTAACAATCTCCCCCTTTATCACAATGTTAACAATCTCCCTGCGAGATTTGACATCAATGACAACACATAACATAATGAAAACTCTCTCCCTCTTCCACTTTGACAACAATGACAAAGGTGGACAAAAGTCATTCTGAAAAACTTACTCCTGCTCCCTTTGAGAGGAAGCACACAAGCATCAGTATAGAAAATAATATAGAGGCTTCTCACTGGACCAATGCGTATAAAAAATGTACATTGGTTCAACTTGAAAGGGGTAATACCCCTAACTTCAGCCAGAGATACTCAAAACTATCTTTGCACAACACCTTAGTAAATATATCTACAATTTGTTCTTTTGTAGATACTTACTCAAGTCTAACCTAGTTATCCAAAACTTTTTCCTTCAAGAAGTGGTACCTGATGAATGTTGTACCAGATTGTTTGAAATGTTTATTGCACTAGTATTATCACACATGATTGAGATAGGGTCATCAAACTTTACAATAATGTCCTTCAAATTCTTCTTCATCCGTAGAATCTGAGTGCAACAAGAAGATGTTGCAATGTATTCTACTTCTGTTGTAGACAGAGATACAAAGTCTTTCTTCTTACTCGACCAAGCAACCAACTGAGGGCCAAGGAATAATGCTCCTTCACTTGTACTTTTCCAGTCATCAACACTTTCAGCCTCATCTACATCTATCTAAGTTGTCAAGGTAAAATATAAGCTCCTGAGATATCACAAACCAAACTCTTCTCTCCCTTTAAGATATCAAAAAATCCTTTTTACTTCTACAACATGAGATTCTTTTGGTTTTTACTTAAATTTGACTGCCAAACATACTGCATGCATGATATCTGGTCACGTAGCAGTCAAATATAATAGTCCTCCAGTCATTGATCTATACTATCTTGCATCTCCCTTAGGTGATTTATCATCCTTGGTTAACATCCAATGGTCATTGTTAGATAACTCTCAGAGGACAACTAAGAGGGGGGGCTGAATCAGTTGTCAATAGATTATAAAACTTTAAGCATTAAATCCTTATTACCAAAATACATAAACCAAATACCAGAATAGAAGATAGAACAATTAAGCACAAATATAAACCATAGAACATTTACCAACCATCCACAAAATATAACACTAATATATGTACATGGAAAACCCAGTAAAGGGAAAAACCATGGTGGGAAGACTACCCATAGTCACATAATACTTCTGTAGTAAGTATGTGATTACAATAAGAGGGGCTTGCACATGTAGGAAGGCCAATAGCCTAGACCACACTTCTCATCACAAAAGGAGCCTCATTGACTACAAAATAAATCTAGACTACAATCCAGAAGAAGAATGAACTGCAAGAATAACATCTCCTATGCCTGAGTACAGTTCCAGTTAAGCTCAGTACCGAAGGTCTTAAACCTCTTTCACCAACCCAATTTGATCACCTATGATCAACCAAAAACCTTTGCATATGATTACAACTTTATTCGCACACAGATAATCACATAACCATAATCCCATGAATATCCACATGATCTACAAAGAGATCTTACATCACATTTATACCAACCCAGGACCTAAACAATTAGGTTGGCCACCTAAAAGATAATACAATACATTCATAACTTAAACCCACAATCTAATGATCAACCAAGTTGGCTTAAGACCGAAATAACATAATCCAATCAATAAACCCAACCGGTAACACATCAGGATTATCCACAAACACATTTCATAGAATAGTCCATAACCTAGCCGAATAAGATAGCATTAGGTCCAGACCCAAATCCAACACCACTGATCAATAGGAACACAAAAAAGATAACCAACAACATCCCAAAAGCAATCTATAAGTCGTGCCAACACCACTTATCATGTGCATCAAAAGGTTTTCAACAAAGCTCTGCCGGTAGAACCCTTACCAGTGACCAAAAGGATTACTAAAACAAATGATGAGTCATCAAATACAAACCAACTGATTGTGATACCCATCTAAATAACATGAATGATAGATCTAAACCAAGTCCATAAGCCAAAGCATACCAAAGCATACCGAATCAATATCATAAACCAACCACTTTACCAGAACCTACTGAAAGCCTGTAAACAACCAAAATAGTCGGTGTTGCCATCAATGACAAAAAATTGATGCAACACATAATCAATTCCTCCAATTGCCAACATCTCCCCCTTTGGCATTGATGGAAACACTAGATGTAAAAACATCCAAGTTCCAAGAAATGCCAAACAAGTCTCCCCTAAAGGAAGACATTCAACAATCTCCCAAAAGATGATATAACAATGAAGTTAACAAACTCCCCCTGTGAATGATATCTCTATTAAGTTTTGATCTCTCCCCTTGACTGATGTTCTATTAAGCTTTGTTTTTCACATATATCTCTCTCCCTCTGACATTGATGCCATAAGTCTGACATGAACATCAAATAAAAATAAAAAATCCACTGAACCACATAGCTGACTATTTCCCTTGAGTAGTAGCACCAACACATCAATCCAAAATGAATAGTAGCTCTATAAGTGCATGTTGGACTGATGCCAATCAGCCTCATTTAGGTCTCTATCAAAGGGGAAGAAACCCCAAATCTACCTCTGAAGTACTCAAATGAATCCTTAGGCAAAGGTTTAGTGAAGATATTTGCAATCTTCTCTTTAGTGTTCACATAAACTAGTCTGACTTCATTTGCTTCCACCTTCTCCTTCAAAAAGTTATACTTGATAGATATGTGCTTTGTCTTAGAATGAAATACCATATTTTTTAATATATCAATAGTAGTAGAGTTATCATAGTGAATAACTATCGATTCATTACAATCCACCCTTATATCTTTCAACGTTTGCTTCATCCATAGAAATTTTGTACAGTTAGTAGCAGCAACAACATACTCACCTTAAAAAGTAGACAAAGATGTACACGACTACTTCTTGTTGATCCTGCAAGAAACAATTTTATTTCCAAGAAAGAAAGCTCCACCAGATGAGCTCTTCCAGTCATCAACATCTCCAACCCAATCAACATTTGTATATGCACATAGTGAAGTCATCATTTTTAGGATACCACAAACCAAATTTAGTTGTTCCCTACAAATACCTGAAAATCCTTTTCACCACACTCTCATGATTCTCTCTAGGATCACTCTGATATCTTGATACACTATAAATTGCATTCATTATATCCGGTCTAGTCCGAGTCAGATATAACAAACTACCAATCATAGACTTGTACCTTGTAGGATTTATCAGAGCTGATGCATCTTTCTTAGTCAACTTCTCACTTGTAACCATAGGTGTACCAACCAGTTTAGAATCTTCCATACAAAATTTCTTCAACAACTCTCTAGCATACTTATTTTGACATATGAAAATATCTTTATCAGTCTGAGTAATCTGCAAACATAAGAAAGTTTTTATTTCCCCAATCATAGACATCTCAAATTCATTCTTCATATTTTCAGAGAATTTCATACATAACTTATCCTCACCTCCAAAAATGAAATCATCAACAAAGACTTCAACAATCAATATGTCATCATCAGTGATCTTACAGTATAAATTACTATCAACATTACCTTTAGTGAAACCAATCTTCAAAAGATATTCATCCAATCTTGCATACCAAGGTCTGGGGGCTTTATTTAATCCATATAAAGCTTTCCTTAACCTGCAAACCATTATTTTGTCATTTGAAAGTGAAAATCCATCAGTTTGCTCAATGTAAACTTCCTCTTCAAGATCTCCATTCACAAATCCACACTTAACATCCATCTGATAAACCCTATAGTTCTTATGGGCAGCATAAGCAAGAAATAATCTCACAGCTTCAATCCTAGCTACCGGAGCAAAAGTTTCATCATAATCAATTCCTTCCTTCTGAGAATATCCCTTACAAACCAATCTATCTTTATTCCTCACAACTTGTCCATCTTCATTAAATTTATTCTTAAAAACCCATTTAGTTCCAATAACATTCTTAGTTTTAGGCCGGGGAACTAAAGTCCATGTGATATTCTTTTCTATCTAATCTAATTCCTCTTTCATAGCTTTCATCCAACTTTTATCTTTACATGCTTCAATTACTGATGCCAGTTCAATTTGAGAAATTAAAAATACCTCATCAACTGCCAACCTTCTTCTTGTCATCACGACTTTGTTCTTGTCTCCAATGATCTGATCTTTTGAATGATTCAACCTTACATACTGAGGAGTCATCTGACTTTCTTTTCCTCTGCTCTGATTTTTAGTTACTGTTGAATTTTTTGATACTATTGGAGTAACTGGTTCAATATTTTATTTCGGTGTAGGTAATACCAGTTCAGTTACGATCATCTCCACTACCAGTTCTCTCTCATAAGTTCTGATTTGATTTCTGTTTTGCTCATCCACCTTGACATTAGTGCTCTCCATAATTCTTTGCAAAAAAATTTTATAACATCTATATGCTTTGATTTCATTAGAATAACCAAGAAATATCTCTTCATCACATCTAGGATCAAAATTTCTAATGGAATCATCTCTTTCAATATAGCATTTACTACCAAATATTCTGAAATACTTAACTATAGGTGTATGACCAAACTATAACTCATAAGGTGTCTTATCGGTGTCACCTTTGATATGAACTCTATTGAATGTGTATACCATTGTGCTCACAACTTCTCTCCAATAGATATGAGGCAGATTAGCTTCCATCATCATAGTTCTAGCTACATCCAAGATAGTTTTGTTCTTCCTTTTCACGACTCCATTTTGATGAGGTGTTCGGGGTGCACATAATTGTCTCCATATCCCATTCTTTTCACAATAATTGTTAAATTTATCAGATGTGAATTTTGCACCCTGATCTAACCTTAAGCATTTAATCTTCAATCCTATCTCTATCTCAACTTTAGCTTTAAATATTTTAAACTTTTCAAATGCTTTAGATTTCTCCCTTAGAAAGTAACCCACATCATTCTAGAATAGTCATCAATGATTAGCATAAAATATATCACCTTGAAAACTTCTAATTCTAGCAGGACCACACAAATCAGTATTAATAAGATCAATAACATCATTATATTTGTCTTGTTTACTCTTAAAAGAAGTTTTGATTTTCTTTCCCATTTGACATTCCTTACATACTGGATTATGGGGCTTCACAATCTTTGGTATATCTCTAATTGCCTTAGTAGAACTGATCTTTACAATGCAATCAAAATTCACATGATAGAACCTCTTATGCCATAACCAACTCTCATAAATTTGTACAATCAAACATGTCTTCTCATTGGAGTTCAAATGAAAGATGTTACCTTTAGTCTGATTACTAGTTGCAATCTCCAATCTAGATCTATTGATAATCCTGGATTTTCCATCCTTGAACTGTAACTGAAGTCCCTTATCCACCAACTGTCCTATGCTCAAAATATTATTCCTTAAACCTTCAATATAATAAACATTATCAGTATCATTCTTACCATCCAATGATAAATTTCCTCTTCCCTTGATCATGCATGCTTTGTCATCTCCAAATCTAACTAGACCACCAACAAATTCTTGCAAAGATAGAAAGTTCCTTTTATCTCCAGTAATATGATGTGAACATCCACTATCTATCATCCATTTATCCTTGTCTTAAATTTTAATAGCAAGGGTCTTTTCTTCAGGTATTGGATCATATTCCTTGATAGCCAAAAATACCCATTCCTTTGCATTGTAGGATCCGCTAGCTAAATCTTGTGCCAGTTCATCATCAGAATCAGTCACACATTCCTCATCATCATAGTAGCATCATTTTTCTTTATTTCTCCTGTACTTATGCTTGTTCTGATAATCATGGTTAGGTCTAAAATATCTTCTAACTCTTTCCTCAATCTTGAATTCCTTTCAAGACATCTAGATGCAAAATGACCTATCTTATTACATGCAAAATATTTAAAAGCTGATTTTCTTTCATACTTACTTCCTACATGACCTTTAGGTACTTTTCTAGCAAATAAGGCTTCGAGTTGTTCAAACTCTTCATTTTCTTTCTTCATTTCCCCAAGTTCCTCAATATATATGGCTTTCCAATCACTCTTTTCAGTAGATGATGTAGGTGCAAGAAAAGTAGGTTCAGATTTTGCAACTCTGAAAGGACCGAATTCCTCAAGCTCAAAAGAAGATAACTTCCCAACCAAGGTATCCCTATCAACAGAGGTGTTTGCCATAGTTCTCAACTCATTAATTGTAGTATCCTTCATCTTATAAGCCGGTGGAAAACCTCTCAATACTTTAGAAAATATTTTATCTTCGCTCAGAGATCCACCACAACAATGAATTCCCATGACAATCTCATTAACACTCTCCATAAAAGTAGTAATCCTTTCATCTTCTTCCATCTTTAGGTTCTCATATCTCACCTGGTAACCATCAAGTTTAACAATTTTAATAGTAGGTTCACCTTCATTCAGATATTCCATATAGCCTTCACAGTTGATTTGTCAGATAGTCCCATAATTTTTTGATCAAAAAGTGTACACAAAAGGGCTTCTCTAGCTCTACAATCATTTTCAATATCCTTATCCAAGCCTCTTGGAGGAGGATTGCCAAATGTCAGATTATAAGATGTATAGACATTCTCAGTGATCTCCCAAATCTCCTTCCCAAGACATCTCAGATGAGTCTCCATCTGAATCTTCCATACTATAATTTGTTCCATCACGCCTAAGAATTTCTCTCTAGAAAACAGCAGTAGATGAACTTGATGAACTTGCACTATTAGATGCCATAGGATCTTCCTCAAGCGGTTAAGCTTCTGCAGAGAGGACCGGGCTCTGATACCAATTGTTAGACACCTCAAATAACTGAAGGACAACTGAGAGGGGGGGTGAATCAATTATCAACAGATTATAGAACTTTAAGCATTACATCCTTATTACCAGAATAGCAAATATAACAGTTAAGTATGAATATAAACCACAGAACATTTTCCAACCATCCACAAAAGATAACACCAATATTTGTATGTGGAAAACCCGATAAAGGGAAAAACCACAGTGGGAAGCCTACCCACAATTAGATAATACTTCTACAGAAAGTATGAGATTACAATAAGAGGGGCATGCACATGCAGGAAGGCCAATAGCCTAGACCACACTACTCATCACAAAAGGAGCCTCACTGACTACAAAATAAATCCAGACTATAATCCTAAATAAGAATAAACTGATTCTCTCTAGGATCACTCTGATATCTTGATACAATATAAATTGCATTCATTATATCCAGTCTAGTCTCAGTCAGATTTAACAAACCGCCAATCATAGACTTGTACCTTGTAGGATTTACCAGAGCTGATCCATCTTTCTTAGTCAACTTCTCACTTGTAACCATAGGTGCACCAACCAGTTTAGAATCTTCCATACAAAATTTCTTCAACAACTCTCTAGCATACTTGTTTTGATAGATGAAAATACCTTTATCAGTCTGAGTAATCTACAAACCTAAGAAATTTTTTATTTCTCCAATCATAGACATCTCAAATTCATTCTTCATATTTTCAGAGAATTTCATACATAACTTATCCTCACCTCCAAAAATAATATCATCAACAAAGACTTCAACAATCAATATGTCATCATCAGTGATCTTATAGTATAAATTACTGTCAACATTACCTTTAGTGAAACCAATCTTCAAAAGATATTTATCCAATCTTGCATACCAAGCTCTGGGGGCTTGTTTTAATCCATATAAAGCTTTCCTTAAATTGCAAACCATATTTTGTCATCTGAAAGTGAAAATCCATCAAGTTGCTCAATGTAAACTTCCTCTTCAAGATCTCCATTCACAAATCGACACTTAACATCCATCTGATAAACCTTGTAGTTCTTATGGGCAGCATAAGCAAGAAATAATCTCACAGCTTTAATCCTAGCTACCAGAGACAAAGTTTCATTCCTAATCAATTTCTTCCTTCTGAGAATATCCTTTACAAACCAATCTAGCTTTATTCCTTACAAGTTGTCCATCTTCATTAAATTTATTCTTAAAAACCCATTTAGTTCCAATAACATTCTTATTTTTAGGCCGGGGAACTAAAGTCCATGTGATATTATTTTCTATCTGATCTAATTCCTCATTCATAGCTTTCATCCAACTTTCATCATTACATGCTTCCATTATTGATGCCAGTTCAATTTGAGAAATTAAAAATACCTCATCAGCTACCAACCTTCTTCTTGTCATCACTACTTTGTTCTTGTCTCCAATGATCTGAACTTTTGAATAATTCAACCTTACATACTGAGGAGTCTTCTGACTTTCTTTTCCTCTGCTCTGATTTTCAGTTACTGTTGAATTTTTTGATAATGTCAGAGTAACTGGTTCAACATTTTATTCCGGTGTAGGTGCTACCAGTTCAGTTACGATCATCTCCACTGCCAGTTCTCTCTCATAAGTTCTGATTTGATTTCTGTTTTTCTCATCCACCTTGAAATTAGTGGTCTCCATAATTCTCTCCAAAATTTTGTTATAACATCCATATGCTTTGCTTTCATTAGAATAACCATGAAATATCCCTTCATCACATCTAGGATCAAAATTTCCAATGGAATCATCTCTTTCAATATAGCATTTACTACCAAATATTCTAAAATACTTAACTATAGGTGTATGACAATACTATAACTCATAAGGTGTCTTATCGGTGTCACCTTTGATATGAACTCTATTGAATGTGTATACCGTTGTGCTCACAACTTCTCTCCAGTAGATATGAGGGAGATTAGCTTCCATCATCATAGTTATAGCTGCATCCAAGATAGTTTTGTTCTTCCTTTCCACAACTCCATTTTGATGAGGTGTTCTGGGTGCACATAACTATCTCCTTATCCCATTCTTTTCATAATAATTATTAAATTCATTGGATGTGAATTTTACATCCTAATCTAACCTTAAGCATTTAATCTTCAATCCTATCTCTGTCTCAACTTTAGCTTTAAATATTTTAAACTTTTCAAATGCTTTAGATTTCTCCCTTAGAAAGTAACCCACATCATTCTAGAATAGTCATCAATGATTAGCATAAAATATCTCACCCTGAAAAACTTTTAATTCTAGTAGGACCACACAAATTAGTATTAATAAGATCAATAACATCATTAGATTTGTCTTGTTTACTCTTAAAAGAAGTTCTAATTTTCTTTCCCATTTGTTATTCCTTACATACCAGATTATAGGGCTTCACAATCTTTGGTATATCTCTAATTGCCTTAGTAGAACTAATCTTTACAATGCAATCAAAATTCACATGACACAACATCTTATGCCATAACCAAATCTCATCAATTTGTGCAATGAAACATGTCTTCTCATTGGAGTTCAAATGAAAGATGTTACCTTTAGTCTGAGTACCGGTTGCAATCTCTAATCCAGATCTGTTGATAATCTTACATTTTCCATCCTTGAACTGTAACTGAAGTCCCTTATCCACCAACTGTCCTACACTCAAAATATTATTCCTTAAACCTTCAATATAATAAACATTATTAGTATCATGCTTACCATCCAATGATAAATTTCCTCTTCCCTTGATCATGCATGCTTTGTCATCTCCAAATCTAACTAGACCGCCATCAAATTCTTGCAAAGATAGAAAGTTCGTTTTATCTCTAGTAATATGATGTGAACATCCACTATCTATCATCCATTTATCCATGTCTTAAATTTTAATAGCAAGGGTCTTTTCTTTAGGTATTGGATCATATTCCTTGATAGCCAAAAATACCCATTCCTTTCCATTGCAGGATCCACCAATTGAATCTTGTGCCAGTTAATCATTAGAATCAGTCACACATTCCTCATCATCATAGTAGCATGATTTTTCTTTGTTTCTCCTGTACTTATGTTTGTTTTGATAATCATGGTTAGGTCTAAAATATCTTCTAACTCTTTCCTCATTGTTGAATTCCTTTCAAGACATCTAGATGCAAAATGACCTATCTTATTACATGCAAAATATTTAAAAGCTAATTTTCCTTCACACTTACTTCCTACATGACCTTTAGGTACTTTTCTAGCAAATAGGGCTTCGAGTTGTTCAAACTCTTCATTTTCTTTCTTCATTTCCTCAAGTTCCTCAATATATATGGCTTTCCAATCACTCTTTTTAGTAGATGATGTAGGTGCAAGAAAAGTAGGTTCAGATTTTGCAACTCCGAAAGGACCGAATTCCTCAAGCTCAAAAGAAGATAACTTCCCAACCAAGGTATCCCTATCAACAAAGGTGTTTTCCATAGTTCTCAACTCATTAATTGCAGTATCCTTCATCTTATAAGCCAGTGGAAAACCTCTCAATACTTTAGAATATATTTTATCTTCGCTCAGAGATCCACCACAACACTGAATTCCTATGACAACTCATTAACACTCTCCATAAAAGTAGTAATCCTTTCATCTTCTTCCATCTTTAGGTTCTCATATCTCACCCGGTAACCATCAAGTTTAGCAATTTTAATAGTAGGTTCACCTTCATTCAGAGTCTCCAATTTATTCCATATAGCCTTCGCAGTTGATTTGTCAGATAGTCCCATAATTTGTTGATCAGAAAGTGCATACAATTGGGCTTCTCTAGCTCTACAATCATTTTCAATATCCTTATCCAAGCCTCTCAAAGGAGGATTACCAAATGTCATATTATAAGGTGTATAGACATTCTCAGTGATCTCCCAAATCTCTTTGCCAAGACATCTCAGATGAATCTCCATCTGAATATTCCATACTGTAATTTGTTCCATCACACCTAAGAATTTCTCTCTAGAAAGAAATAGTAGATGAACTTGATGAACTTGCACTATTAGACGCCATAGGATCTTCCTCAAGTGGTTAAGCTTCTGCAGAGAGGACCAGGCTCTGATACCAATTGTTAGACACCTCAAATAACTGGAGGACAACTGAGAAGGGGGGTGAATCAGTTGTCAACAGATTATAGAACTTTAAGAATTATATCCTTATTACCGGAATAGCAGATATAGTAGTTAAGCACAAATATAAACCATAGAACATTTTCCAACCATCCATAAAAGATAACACCAAGATTTGTAAGTTGAAAACCCAGTAAAGGGAAAAACCATGATGGGAAGCCTACCCACTATCAGATAATACTTATGCAGTAAGTATGTGATTACAATAAGAGGGGCCTACACATGGAGGAAGGCCAATAGCCTAGAGCACACTACTCATCACAAAAGGAGCCTCACTGACTACAAAATAAATCCAAAATACAATCCAGATGAAGAATAAATTGAAAGAATAGCATCTCCTATGCCTGATTACAATTTCAGTTAAGCTCAGTACCGAAGGTCTTAAACCTCTTTCACCAACCCAATTCGATCACCTATGATTGACCAAAAACCTCTACATATGATTACAACTTTATTTGCACAAAGATAATCCCATAACTATAATCCCATGAATATCCTCATGATCAACAAAGAGATCTTACATCACATCTATACCAACCCAGGACCTAAACAATTAGATAGGCCACCTAAAAGATAATACAATACATTCATAACTTAAAACCATAATTTAATGATCAACCAAGTTGGTCTGAGACTGAAACAACATAATCCAATCAACAAACCCAACCGATAATGCATTAGGATCATCCACCAACATGTTACATAAATTGGTCCATAACCTAGCTGAGTAAGATAGCATTAGGTCTAGACCCAAATCCGACACCATCGATCAATAGGAACACAAACAAGATAACCAACATCATCCCAAAAGCCATCTAGAAGATGCACCAACACCACTTATCACGTGCATCAAAAGGTCTTCAACAAAGTTCTACTGGTAGAACCCTTACCGGTGACCAAAAGGCTTACTAGAACAAATGATAGCTCCTGAGTTATCAAATCTCAAACCAACTAATTGTGATACCCATCTGAATAGCATGAATGATAGATCTAAATCCTTCCACAAGCCAAAGCATACCAGAGCATACTAGATCAATATCATAAACCAACCACTCTACCAGAACCTACATGAAGTCAGTAAACAACCAAAACAACTGGTGTTTCCATCAATGATAAAAAATTGATGCAACACATAATGAATTCCTCCAATTGCCAATAGTCATAGGTGTATACACCAATTTTGTATTCTCCAACCCAAACTTCTTTAACAGCTCTTTGAGATACTTATACTGAGAAATGAAAATTCCTCTCTCTGATTAATTTGTAAATCGAGAATGAAATTCAACTCACCAATCATGGAACATTTCAAACTCTTTCTACATTTCATTAGTGAATCTTTTGCACACGCCTTCATTTCCACTAAATATTATATCATCAACATATACAACTACAATTAAGGTTTTACTTGAATCAATTTTGAAGTACAAATTGGTGTCAGCCAAACCTTTCTCAAATCCTTGATCAGTCAGATACTTGTCTAGTCTTCCATACCAGACCCTAGTGGCTTGTTTCAATCCATATAATGCCTTTTTCAATCTGTAAATAATATTTGGATCATCTCTCAACCTAAAACCTTCTTATTTTTCAATGTAAACTTCTTCTTTTAATTTTCCATTCAAGAATGTTGATTTTACATCCATTTGATATACCTTGAAGTCCTTGAATGCTAAAAAACACCAGGAACATCTAGATTGCCTCCATCCATGCAACTGGGGCATAAGTTTCATCAAAATCAATGTCCTCAATCTGAGTGTATCCTTTGCAAACCAACCTTGTCTTATTTATTACAACCTTTCCATCTTCATCCAACTTGTTCCAAAAAAAAATATAGTTCTAGTGGTTCTTGTCTTCTGGTCTGTTGACTAATTCCCATATCTGGTTTTTCTCAATCTGATCCAGTTCCTCTTTCATTATCTTCATCCAATTTTGATCATTACAAGCTTCTTCTACTATCTTTGGCTCAATTTTAGATAGTAAACACAATAATACTTGTTTGTATGCCACTTTGCTTCTTGTAATAACACCTTTACTTTTGTCTCTGATAATTTGTTCTTCTGAGTGATTCTTCTAAATGTACCTTGGAGTCTTGGATGTAGATATTGAAGAATCTTGATCATTCTCTTCTTCACTTCTTCTTTCTTCTTTATTTTTCTCTTCTTCAGGCTCATCAAATTTATATCCCGCTGTAGTTTCTAAATCATTTGTGGTACTTTCATCAACCTATATTTACACTTTTACTTTCAATAATCTTATTCAACCTTTTGTTGTATCATTGGTATGCTTTTATGTTTGTTGAATAACCCAAGAATATGCCTTCATCTACTTTGTTGTCAAACTTTCCAAGATTATCCTCGTCTCTCCAGACATAACAATTGCTTCCAAATACTTTGAAATATTTTACTGTCAGAGTTCTACCATACCAAAGCTTATAGGATGTCTTACCATATTTCCTCTTATGCAAAATTTTGTTAAGAGTGTATGTTATTGTATGAATTTCTTCTCTCCAGTAAAATTTTGGTAACTCTACTCCTTTCATCATAGTTCTAGTTGTCTCTTGTATAGCTTGGTTCATCCTTTCAACTACACCATTCTACTGAGGTGTCTGGGGGGCAGATAATTGTCTTCTGATGCCATGCTTCTCACAAAAGTCATTGAACTCATCCGAAATGAATGCTTCTCCTCTATTAGATCTTAAACACTCGACTTTCCTGTCAACCTCATTCTCAACTTTTGCCTTGAATATCTTGAACTTTTCTAATGCTTCAGATTTCTCTCTTAGAAATGCAACACAAACCATTCTAGAATAATCATCAATCAATAACATGAAATACCTCTTACCTTGCAAGCTCCTTGTCCAAGTCAGACCACAAATATCTGTGTGAACCAAATCAAATGATCTGGTGGATGAGTACTCCTTTCCTCTGAATGTGCTTCTAGTCTACTTTCCTACTTGACATTTCTTACAAATGTTGTTCTTTGGTTTAGTCAATCTAGGTAAATCTCTTATAGCACTCCTTAAACTAATTTGCACTAGGTTTTTAAAATTGATATGATGCATCCTCCGATGCCATAGCCAATTGTCATCAAGTTCTGATATTAAGAAATGTTTAATAGCTCTTTCTAGTTGATACATATCTTCATTTGTCCTTCTAGCTGCAATAACCATTTCAGACTCCTTCTGGGTTTCACATCCATTGTCCTGAAAGATAACATTATGTCCATTTTTGCACATCTGTCCAACACTCAAGATATTACGATGCAAAGACTTCACATAATAAACATTGTTAGTGTTATGTTTTCCATCAAAAGTAATTGAACCAATCCCAATAAATTTATTTTTAATTATCTTCAAACCTAACAGAACCTCCATCATATTTTTCAAGAGTTATAAACGTACTGATGCAACCATAACCGGTGAATCCTCAAAAGAGAATTGATTGGCTTATGTAGTAAGAGTAACACAATGAAAGAAAAAATTAAATATAGAATGATTACAGAAAGAGATCATATTATTGTCTTAGAACCTCTGGCAGCCAACTGGTTATCATCATACAGTCATCATAGAACATTTGGTAGTCAACCGGTTACATGCAGGCTACAAGCCAGATACAATTCATCCAGAACTCTCAGAGTCAATCAGATCACTAATTATGAATCTAAATCCTTATTTAAATCTCTACTTCTTGTCATGTACCACAAATTATTACATAATACCCTATATATACTCTCCGAAAAATATTCGGGTTGGACACAAAAGATTACATTTACCAATGCAGGAAAAATGAAACATGTAACTAGGTTGGCCCTAAGAATGAAAGAAATTCCCATGAAAAATAACATCCAAGAAGTGAGGATCAATAGGAAGGTTGGCCACATGCCAAATAATATTGGACAAGACCCTAAATAGATCCACACACCAAAAAATGACTTTGGAAATGAAGGAAAACCAATCAGTAAGCTCAAGAATTGTCACGAAACCTAGAAATAGTCAAATTGGGAGCGATAAATAGTCAGAAAAAATTCCAAAAGGATTGAAAATATGGAACTAAGTACATGAGCTAGCCTAGAAACCAAAAATAGGATCTGTAATGAAAATCAAGCAACTACTAGCAGGAACACAGAAAACTACACATTGAACTGAACAAGAACTAAACTCAAAGGAAATATTTTTAGTTGATCCAAGATTTCTCATAGACAAGGGATTCTCCTGCAGCAAACACCCCAGGTAGAAAGAGATGTTCCATGAGAGGAAACTCATGAACATCAAAAGGGATTCAGGATAAAGACTCCATGCTCATTTTTGATCCAAAAATCTTCCTTTGTCTACAAACCTCTTCTTTAGCTCCTCTAAAACCTCAACCAGATTCTCTAACTCCTGACTCTCTTTGTTTCTCTTCATTTGCTTCAGATCTACACATTATCTATTCTTACTGCTCTCTTCTTTTTACAACTGAGATTTGTTTGTGTAGTCACATAAATCTGTCCAGTTTAATTAAATGAATATTTCATATTTATTTAATTAAAAATCCACTAAGCCATTAGTTAATTAAATTAACATTTAATTAATTCATCTTCAAAACATTCTCCTATTAATTAAATAAATTATTTAATTTATTTTAATTAATTTATTAACCAAATTCACAATCAATTAAATTAATAAATCATATTTATTTCATTTAATCCTCTTTCCTCTTTTAAATAAATTAAATCAAACATTTATTTAAATCATTTATCCCCCCCACTTGCATTTTCCTACAAATGCAACTTGCACACATTTATTTAAATAAATTAATTTATTTTAAATAAAAATCCTATTTTCCCCCACCCACCAAATCCACTTACATTCCTAAACCCCTTCTAGATTCTTCTAACCCCTTCCTTATTAGCCTAATCCATCCCCTAATTATTGTCACATTCCTAAGCAACTTGGAGTCACTTCTCAAAGACTTCAAAGTCTTTGAAAAGCATTAAATGCTTTGTGTGTTCAACAATTTAACCTCCAAAGTCTTCCAAAACCACTAATGGCTCTTACATGACCATTTATGGCTCTTACATAACCATTTATGGTTATTTCAACTTGCACTCATGTGTCTCCTCAAGCATTTATTGCTTTGACCATGGTTATCCCTTTTTCCTTTGCACAAGAGTTTATCCATTGGATAAAAGATTTATTCATTAAATAAAGAATTTATTCATTCAACCTAACCTTGACCTTAACTCCCATGTTAACTCTCAGGTCATGTCAAGCATTTAATGTTTATTCCCTCTCCTCTCAACCTATCTCACATTGACATTTGTCATCCTGAGATTGGGTTGAAAGCCTTCACATGGATTTAATATCATTCAATCCTGACCCTTGTTGAGATTACTCAATCTCAACCATCCATTGCTCCATTTTTCTTATAAATAGAGCCCATTTCTTCATAATCCAGATCCTGAAAACTTGTATGCATCTAAGTTATAGAGAATTTTAGAGAGCATTTAGCATAAATCACTAATATCTTGTCACTTTGGTTTAAAATAAATCATTTTAATATCATAGCATCTAGCATTAGCTTTTTATTCACATTTAGAGTAAATACTTCAATCTCAAACCTCCATAAGCATCCATAGTGCAAAAAGCTGTTGAGAGCTACACTAGTTTGGAACTTGGAGAGGAGAGGAACAAAGGAGAAGGAGCTAAGAGCATGTTAGGAGGCATTTGGAAATGCCTCATCATATTTACTTTCCTAGTTAAATATTCTCTCATGCTTTTGGTATCTCTTTTGATATGCCTGCTTAGGTTAATCTTTGGTTGAATAACACTAGCTTTAACACTTGTTTCTTGTTGTTTGTGTTTGTTATACTACCACGGGTTTTCATCTAACTTGTCCTCTTTTTCAGAGCATCATTTGGTGAACCCAACGTGAATCCAAGCACCCAGAACAATTTTTAAAAAACCAACTAACATGTTTGAATGTTGAGCTTGACACACAGGTCGCACTTTAGCACTTTTGATTGCATTGTAGCGCTATTTCAACTTGATATTCTAGCACTATTGTTTTTACTATAGCACTATTGCCTCAATTTTGGCACTATTGACCTTTATTTAGCGCTTTTATAGCTTAAATAGCACTTTTGTGCTTGTTCTGGCGCTTTTGCATGTGCTATCAAAATTTTTCTTTTAGCGCTTTTGTCTCTGTATTAACTCATTTTTGTTAAATAGCGCTTCTATTTTCACACAGACTAGTGCTTTTGTAATAGAACATTGTAAAAAAAAAGACCTTGTAACCGAAAAAGTGATTTTTCTTAGGCTTGTGGAAGGCCCCCTAGGTTTGGATTTTACTAACTATTTGTTTCTTGTGCAGGTCTAAACTAACTCCTTTAAAAAGAAAAAATTTGTTTTTGGTGCTCTAAAAATTGAACAAAAGCAATTTTTTTTATTTCTTGCAAGTTAGGATCACTTCCTTTTGGTGCTATAAAATTGAACAAAAACAAACTTTTTTTTCTTGCAAGTTAGGCTCAATTTTCTTTTGGTGCTTAAAATCAACAAGGCAAAATTATTTCTTGCATCAAACTAAAAATTCACAATCAACACTTCCATTTTGGTGCAAATAAATTCACAATCAATTTGTCTTACCTTGCAAAATGATTTTACTTCAAGCAAAAATGTGTTTTTCAATTCAGTTGACCAGGATTTCAAAGTTCCTAGTTTACAACACATTTTGCCTTTGAAAGTTAAAAAGAACACCATGATTGTTGGAGCAACATCTCCAAATAGTTAGATCACATTGCAATGAAAATCAGTTAAAAAGAACAAGTGCTTTTCGTGATTGGCACACTTGTGCAAAAGTTGGTCGAGTGGTCCTACTTCTAACACACACTATCCTCTCCCTTGGCTTTTGTGGTCCTAGGTGCAAGAGAAAAGTGTTAGTAACACTCAAATTTTTATCTTTTTAAGAGAGGCTTTCCAAGAGACACATCACTCTTGGGAACAACCTCGCGCAGTAAATCCTTCGAGCCGCTATAGAAATCAGGTGAGAGCGAAAGTTGTAGCCTTGGGTATAGGTGTTCCTATAGTGTAACTTGTCCAAAGAACAAATGGGCCCCACCACAAGTTACAAGGCTCTTAAGTGAGTCACTACAGAATGAACTTATGTCCAAAGACATCAAAAATTACTAAACACCTTTAAGTAGTAGCCCACCCATTCTATTGATTGAGGATATTTGTGATATAATTCAATGCAAGAGCATAGATGGTTTTTCTCCCAAGATACTCACCATACATATTTCCTTGAGTAGAAACATAGCTTTTTGAAAAGTCACTTGTGGCTTGATGAAAGTGGTGACTCCCCTTGTTATCATTGTTTAAAGAATGGGTCTGCCTTTCCCATAAGTTGGCTAAAATTTTGAATTTTTGAATTAATCCTGCTGTCAGTTGGTTCAGCTCTCCATTAGGTCTTAGGGATTTTAGGGTTTTAATTTCAAATTCTCCTTTTGATTTGCAAAATATTGAAAACCCCTGGTTTCTAATTCCTCGTTACTGTATCCACTTAAGTAATGGGTCTCAGATTCGTGAGAAGTGTCCCCCCTTGTCATTTGCCTAGGCTGTCTTGTGAATTAATTATAATTTTTACGCCTTATACCTTTTCTTCCTAGTGTTCCGGGCCCGTTAAGTTGGGTGCATCTTTCAGAAAAATCTATGGTTCTCACTATTTTGCAAAGGTAAAGTGCTCGTGGTTTAAGACTCGCAAAATGGCGAAAAAGTGGTGGGCCCACAATGAAAAGGAATTGTGTTCAAAATGACTAAAAGGGTCACACTTAAAAGACGGTCATCTTAGATTTCATCCAACGGCTGGTGCTGTTTCACAGACTAAACTTGCGGATAAAATACCTCTCGCAAAATGGTGAAAAGATGGTGGGCCCGGAATGAAGAGGAATTGCTTAAATGGTTTCACTTAAATAATGATCATTTTCAATCTGATCCGACGAAATGGTGAAATGACTCATCGTTTAAGACTCACGAAATGGTGAAATGATGTGGCATTCCAAGCAGATGGTCCGACTAGTCTTGAAGGCGAGTAAGATGATGGCATGTGGTAGAAAATGTAACAGTCAGCGAGGCGGGTCTGAGAGTTTCAAAGAAGGTGGGTCCCAGAAAAGAAAGATGTCGCAGGATGAAAGGTATTTTGACAGATACAGGTGGTGAAAATAGAGAGGAACCTAATGTTTTTCTCTCAGCAAATCAAAGATTGACATGTCAGCTTGAAAGATGACTAGATGCTGAGTGTTCAAAGTTAAGTCAGAGGGCCCACATTTGTAGGTAAAAGTTCAGAGTGTAAAGACCGATCAGGTCTCATTTGATCGAACGGCCCGCGTTATTTTACGAAGGTGAAGTGCTCGCATTTTAAGCCCTGTGAAATGGCGAAAAGGTTTTTCATTCTTAAAGGCAAAGAGAACATGAAGTGTAAAGGTCAGTCAACTCTCATTTGATCTAACGGCTAGCGCTATTTCATGCTTGTAAGATGCCTGAAGGATATGCTCAGTGAAATGGTGAAAGTAAAGGAGATTCATCTTGATGCCAGGCTAAATGGTGACATGTACATAAGCACGTGGCTTCCACAAAGACTGAAGGTGCCAAGGTGTAACCGACAGCTTTAAAAGGGGGTATAACATGTGGCTGACTCAAATTTAAACTTAATAAGTTTCCCAGGGCAAATGGTTAGGTGCCATGTGGCATCTGGTAACCAAAGGAGGAGCAGAGCAAGCAAGCTAGTATAAGAGTCTTCACTTAAAGGATGATCAAGTATGGTTTGATTCGATGGTTAGCGCTGTTTCGCAGCCTAAAGTTGAATGCAGATTAAGCTCTGTGAAATAGTGAAAACCCGTTAGCTGTCAGGTGAAGGCGTGGTTAGTGAAAAAGCCGACTATCCAGGTGAAAGTTAAAGGCCGCATAGTTTGGGTCCCATCTGACGCCTAGTGTAGTTTCGCAAAGGTAAAGTGCTCATGCGATAAAACTCGCGAAATGGTGAAACAAAATAAGGCCCGATGAAAAGGGTAAAAGTACTAAGCTAGTGTAAAGACCAATCAACTCTCATCTGATCGGACAACCGATGTTATTTCACGAAGTAAAGTTGCCAAGAAATTAAGCTTTGTGAAATAGCGAAAAGAGAAAATGCATAGGCGTTGTGACCCGTTGGAGCGAAAATTTTGAATTCTTTCATGAATTCAATTCTGAAGGGATGGCCAAGCATGTGAATCAATGTCGCAATGAAGAGCCTAGCCACCATATATGATCTCGTATCAATTAAACTAAGGTATCATTCTAAAGAGAACTTGTAAAGAAGCAGTTGTAGAGTGGACTTCTTCAGTTGCAGAGCTAATTCCTTCAAGTACAAGCAGGTTTTTCTATACTCTTGTTCGGCCATCATTTTTTAACTGTGTGTGTTTTATTAAGGTTCTAATCTGTCATAGAACAATTGAAGGAGATTGTTAAATTTCTTGCTTAATTTTTTTAAAAAGATGGCACCTAAGAGGGAATTCTCAAGAAAGGTCAATTACCACGAGAGGGCCATTTGTGATGATTTCCTTGAACAGTTGACGTTGTCAACTAATGTGACTTCCAAAATGAAAGAATTGGTGCCAAGAGCTTCTCGCCTGAAAATAGGAGAGGGTTTATATGATAAGGGAAATTGGTTAAGAGACCCTCAAATAGGGATGTCTGGGTTGGGATTATTCAAGGTTGGATTCAACATGAGAAATTCTCCAACCCCTTAGAACAATATATGGGAGTTGGATGTTGGAAAGTTTGTGGTTCCCGGGGTTTTCTTTGATGTAGATCTTCTAACTCAGATTGCAAATAATTATGACCCAACTTCAAGAAGTGTTAAGGATAGCAGTGGGAAGACCCTCATTGAAATTAATAATGAGGAATTCAGGAATGCCTTTGGGTTAAATGAATACACTAATTTTCTGGAGCCTATTGATTTTAAATCACTAGCTCAGGTGTATAATGTGCAAAGAAACCACCTAAGAAATGGGCCTCTCAAAGAATTTTTTTTGAAGATAGGTGGGTTGACTGTTGTGGGACCTAACACTGAAGAGCCCTTTTCTCTAAATTTGTTTACCCTTAGGGCTAAAGGATTATATTGGTCACTCTGCCAAATCCTAGGGGAAGATGCTGAAGCAAGTATGCCTACTCACTACATGTTGATGGTTGCTCAGATTTTGAATCCTTCTGTGGCAATAGTTTTTTATTATGCTTCTTTTATAACTGATGCTATCCATAATGGATTGATAGGGATCAAGAATGGGAAAGTAGATAGGCCCTTCAGGTGGTACTCCCTTCTTATGCATTTATTTTTATTCATAGGTGGTGATTATTTTGCAAGTGGGATGGACCTTGTAAAAGAGAAGGATGGAGAAAAGATGCCAGTGCAATTATGGAGCACAGTTCTGTCATGGGATAGAGAAGATGCAAGTTTTCTAAGGTTTGATAAATATTTTGCATAAAAAATTAGGACCCTTATCTGTTCGGAAAACCCAAGAGTTCCTAAGGTGCTTTTGGAATTCATTAGGCCAGAAGAGTTTGCAGAAGACATAAAAATTATCCACAATTGGGGTGATATTTACTTATACCCTGTTTCCACGGTGTTCAGAATATATGGTTTCACAGGTGCCCCATTTTTGTTACCTTATCAGGTCCCTCTTAAAGTGGGAATTGCAGAGATTCTTAGGCAGATTGGTGTTGTGCAAGAGGCAGAATTGACTGGTAGAGGTAAGGGGACAATTTTCCCTATAATTACTGTGGCACACCAATTTGTGATAACCAAGGGAGGTTGGAAATGTTTTGAAGATTTCCTCCAGCCATATCATTTATCAACTACAGTCTCTCGATGTGTTGACCCCAAAGATTTCTTCAATGGTATGTTTAGGAAGAGGGCTATATGCAAATCTAAACCCCATCAATTTCAGTTCCCTGAAGACCTCATCAGGAATGAGTTTGACTTAGATGAACAAGAGCTAAGAAAGGAAAAGTGGGTAGCCTATAAGAAATTTCACCTTAGACTTGGTGCACCAACTTGACATAAGTTATGATCCTTTGTCTAGCTTTCACCCCTTTGCAGAGAAGATGAAGTTCTTAATTCTTAGTTTTGAGGAGGTGATGCAAGTACTAAAAGAAAAGAGGGAGGTTGTAATTAAAAACAATCCTGAGAAAGCAAGACTGATCCTGAGTAGGCCTGCATCTGCTAGGTCAATCCCTCCTAGTAATTACATGCTACATAAGAAATCTAATTACAGTGTACTTATGCCTGCTTCAGGGGAGCCCTCTACCTCTAAAGGTAAGAGGAAGATACATGATGTCATTGACATCCCTAGTAGCCCAAAGAAACAAAGAGTGGGAAAAGAGGTACAACCTGAAGAACCTTTGTACTCCCCATCTCAATCACCTGTCCATATAGGAGATGAACAGGCAGCAGCTGAGCAACTATTGCAGTTAGGCAGTTTAGGGGAAATTACCTACACTTATGATGAGGTAGAGGAAGGAATGCCAGAAGAGCCCTTAGCTGCTGAAATGGATATCACCATCAATGAATTCAAAGGGCATGAATGGGATCCTGAGATCAAATAGGCCAGTGAAGATTTCTTGGTTGATGACAAATTTATCACATCAAAAGCATTTATACAATTTGTGTGGAAGCAGAGCATTAACAAATACAATGCAAGGTGTAACAAAAGGAAGAGTGAGCAGCCTCATAAAGCCCTAGCTATAGTTGAGGAAGAAATAAAGCAAGAAATGGTTGAAGAATTTAAGACCATCACTCCTCAGCAAGGAAGAGACATGGTGGCATAGGCCGGGGTACTCATTCTCCCCGAATGGGATATAGCAGATGCTCTAGTCCTGGAAGTAGTAAGAAAGGAGACTAAACCTATGGAGGGAGTCACTTTCAATAAAGACAATGCTGCATTAGTTATGTGGTCTCTGAAAAGAGATGAAAATAAGAAGAAAAAGGACACCTTAATGTCAAGTTACCTTGGAGGGATGATGGTGAAGAGGGTACAGACTACTGGGGTAGTGGAAGCTACTAGCACTGTACTAGAAACTGCAAAATTTAGTGTTGCAGTAGCGGAAAGGGAAGCTAAGGAAAAGGCAGATCTCCAGGTTAAATTGGAGATAGTTTTAAAAGCCTACACTAATGCCCAAAAAGAGGTAAGGAACAAAGATAACATCATTGCTAAATTGTAAAAGCAACTAGCAAGACAATATCATCATGGTGAATCCTCAACACTGATGATCTCCTCTTCTCCTGCTAGACCTCCACCTACCAGCCCTATCATTGAGTTCCCACCGTCTCCAGTGCCTTCTAGCTCCCAAATGATTGAGATTACTCCTCAAGAGTTAGAGAATTTAAGACAGGCTCAAGCCCTATATGCAAAGAAGCATGAGGATAGAGTAACGGCCACTATCACTAGTTTTGTAGGTACCGTGAATGCCTCATTGCTATACAATAATGTAGGTAAAATTTTGGATATATGGAATGAGCTCAGGGGAGATAAGGCCATGTTGACACCTATTTTTGACAAATGGAGGCCTAGGGAGCAAGATTTAGAGTTTATGTGTGCATCTTATGATGAAGAAAGGGCCAATCCTATCATTAAATCCACTTGTGACATCACCAAAGATTTAGTACAATTAGCAGCAGGGGTGGATAATGTTGATAGGAAAGTTAACTTGTGCAAAAAGGAATATGCTGATCAGCTTTTTGAGTTGCTCCCAAGAGTTTTTGCTAGCCCAGATCAACTGAAGGACAAACAAATGTGGCTTAAGGAGGTAGAAGCCAAACTATCAGCAAGAATTAAAGGAATTATTGATCTAGATGATGCTTCCTTCTTTGTTGGGACAATACAAGAGATAGAGAAAATTAAGTCACATTATGGTTTTCTCAATTCAGAAGTCAACAAGATGAGAAACTCCTGGAAAAGGTTGACCAAGGCCAAGGCTAAAGTGATTAATTTCTCATGGGCAACCGATGATGTGTATGATGAGTGGACAACAAAATATGCCACCCATGATCTGGAACAGTTAGAGAGTGCCCCTAAAAAGGTAGAAGAGGTTGCACTGAACAGCCTGTTGAAGAAGCTGCAGAGGCCGTAAAGAACTTGTAACTGTTTTTGTAAAAGGCTTTGTAACTTCTTTTTTGGAAAGAAATGATTGTAACAAATTCTCCTCGAAAAGTCTGAAGCTTTGTGCATCCATATTGTTATAAATGGATACCAGGACTAGAGAGAGAGGGATCACAAAGAATTGTAAGAAAATGCTGTAGAAATTCATATCTGAGCTTTTCTAAGTGTAATGGAGGAAATTCCAAATTTTTGTAGTACTTTCTTGAAAATATATCAATATACAGACCATTGGCTTTTGAGTAAACTTTGTGTCATCTTCAAGTGTGTTTACAATTTGTTTACTGTTTTCATTCTGAATAATCCAGGGTTATTTTGTTTGAATGGGGTTGCAAGGCAATTTTCAGTAGATGTGTTCACTGGCTTTTCTCTTTACAAGGGAAATTAAAGATGCGGGGATCACTCCTACCAGTAATTTCTTTGGAGGGAACTTTGAATCTTGATGATTATAGTTTAATTTGATATGCATAAATTCTTATAAGTGTTAGGCATGTATAAGGATTAACAGAAGTCAAGCCAATGGGATGCGTAAAGATATTTTGTTTGGGGAGTATTATCTGAATTTAGATGACTCCGTGACCTTGGATAAGGCACTGGTATGTGATTGAAGTTGTTTATTACATGTTTTGTTGGTCACAATATTGAATATGAGTATAATTTGCATTCATTTGTTTCAGTTGGTTTCATGGTGATTAAATCCACTGGTTTTCTGGACTAGTTTGTTGTGGGTTTATTTTTGAAAGTGTGAAGTTAATTCACAAAGGTATACCCACCTAGACTCTGAATAAGTCCGAAGTGTAGAAGGTTAAATCAAACCTTTTCATATGTTGTCCTAAGAATTTCCTTACCTTTGGTATCTCTTCTGCACAGAGTTCAATCATATTATATTAAGGATGTGAAAGAGAATCATATTTTGAAGACAACACCCCCATCATAGGGATCATCTATTTTTTATGCTCATGCAAGACTTAGTATATCACATCCTTACCTGCCACGACGGGATTCATAAGGCATGTAGTACCAAAGTTGAAGAAATATCAAGATGTTGGCCGAATTTATCAAACTGGGCATTTGACCTTAGGGATACAAAGTGTTTGAAGTGTTTTCATTTTAGTCAAGACCAAGTGCAAATTGAGCCGACTTCAGGCTTTGGAAAGAAAACACCTAAAATACACTTAAAGGAAAGGGTCATAATAAGTCCAAGGATTGGGTTGATCTAGACCCATACTCATTTGTGCCTTTAAGGCAACATTCTTGTATTTGTGTGCTTGCTTTGTTTTCTTGTCAAAGATACATCATAAAATTCAAAAAATCAGAACAAGTATTCATCCAACAAAAAGATCAAAAACAAAGAGAAGAGTATCAAAATATATGACCATTCTTCACATCTTGAGAAAGAAGAATCTTCATCAACACATCAACTTGAAAATACGACCATTGAGCTCAAAGGCTTTGATCAAAAGGAGGAAATTATTCTATCTAAATAGACAAATCTTTGTCTCTCATAGAGCTTTTTTATGTCACATGCATCTATACCTTCAAGGCAAATCAAATGAATTTGATCCAGAGTCATTGAATTGAAGAGCTTTTATGCAATATAGAGCTTTGAGTTATCACAAAAACCAAGGAGGCAAGATCAATCCCAACTTCTTCCCAGACATTTGTATCACATACAACATAGCTCGAGAAATGCCACCAATGCCTGAAAGAGAAGAGGTAGAATTCATTCCATTTGTGACACAAAGCTTTTATTGAAGTTAAACATTTCATCCATTTCTCACCTTCACGTCATCACTTCATTTCAACTCTCAAAACATTAAGAGGTTCTTGTCCTAAATTCTCTTTTGGATATTGCTTGAAATCAAACACAACAAATCACTTTTAGATTGTTTCTACATCTAGGATAAGCTCATCCTAAGAGACATATCTATGCAAGTTAAAAATAGTTTATGAGTGAATCCTCTCATTACTAGGTAGTTAAGTCTGTAATACATCTCAGATTTCTCTACACCTTATCACATCAAAACTTATCAAAACACAACAAGCAAATTCAAAGAAAGAATTTTGGTCACATCCACCTTTAAGTGCTAGATATCCACATGCAAAAACAATTCACCAAACATCAATCTTTCATTTCATCAACAACTCACCCAACTTCAACAAAAACTTGTAAACAAAATGGCTCATACCCGATCACAATCAAGGCAACGAGAAATAGAAATTGAAGAAGAAGAGGAGGAAAATATCAATGAATTTCAAGAAGCACTTGGAGGGAATGCAAATGACGAAAACCCAAGTACTCCTACTCTTGCAACAATAGAAAGGGCTCAACACAACCCTCTCTTTAACAGAATTTTTGACGAAATACTAAGGAGCAATGCAGATGCTCACTTTTTAAAGCTTGCTCAAGAAGGAGCCAAACTCCCATCTAACTTTGATCTTTCACAGCTAAGACAAGCATTAGAAGGACAAAGTCACAATGAGGAAGAAAGAGGTAGAGATCACATCAAGTATAACATTCCTCAAGGTAACCCACCACCAAATGACATAGAGATGTTGTGGCAACAAGTTGAAAATCTCGCCCAACAACTTCGTAGTGGTGTGAAGACTAATCAATTTTCACTCAATGACATTTGTCCCTATCCCTTTGATAGAAATCTTTATATGCCACCTTTTCCATGAGGGTTTGAAATGTTGGGAAAAATGGTGTCTCAACCTTGCATTTATGTGAGGTTACTATTTATAGTAAGTTTTTATTTGAGCACGAAATGGTGCGAAACTCTCCCTGAAGCTTTTGGTTGGCTAGATAAGCATTCCGGTAAAGTTGTGTCGCAAGGTCACAGCTAGTTTTGAAGATATTAAAGTTTTCATCTTGGAGGGGTGTAATAAAATGTTTAAACTTAATTTTGGGGACTTTAGAGGCTCCGAAACGCCCTGAAAAGTTGCCGTAACTGGTGAAGCTGGTTATGAGGTGATAGAGCACTTCGCGAGCTTTCCGGCGCTTCAAACGGTTCGTCAATTGGACACCCGGTTCTCAAGTTATGGCCTCCGGAAGTTTGTACTCCTGAAATAGGAAAAATAATTTGTATCGAATACATAAATGAGCTGTAAAAAGGGAGCGACACGTGTTGATGTGTGCTTTAACATGTCATAGGGCATCTAGAAGGGAGATAAGGTCAGCTACACCTTATTGGGTGGTTTTAGCCCATGGTTTTGTAATACCGTTTGACGGTTTCTTGTATTGTATCTCCTATTTATGAGGTGTGTGAGATAGAGGTTGTGTGTAAGAGTTTTATGGCTATTGAGTTGCCTCTGAATCTCTGATTAGTGGTACTCCTGTGAAGAGCTTGCTCTGCAAGTATTTTGTAATCTGTTTTTGATTGCTGAATAAAATATTGAGCTGCTTTTGGAGGGTGGGGTTTTTCTCCCGAAAGGGTTTTCCCCACGTAAATCATTGTGTTGTGGTATGAATGCTATTATATCTATTTCTATTTTCTGTAACTGTTGTAATGATCTGAAAAAGTTTTGCATTACCCTCCTCTCAAGGTTAGTGTAGGAAGTTGTTTCCGCTACTTAACTTCCTTACAAGTGGTATCAGAGCCTGATCACCTTTGGTTTCAATTGTGGGCAGTTGGGTTTTTTGAACTAATCCAGATTTGAGTGGGAGCTTGTGCAGAAGACACTTTTTGATCTTGTTGCAGGAATATTCAGATGGCGAGTTCGTCAGGGAGAATAGAGGTGGAGAAATTTAATGGAAGTAATTTTGAGATGTGGAAGCTGAAGATGGAAGATCTGCTAATAGATCGAGATCTTTGGGATGCTGTTGATGCGAATGTCCAAAGGCCCTCAGATCCTACTGCGGCAGCTCAGTATGATGTTATGGACCGAAAAGCCAAGGGTCTAATCAGACTGTGCCTGGCAGAATCTGTTCTAATCAATGTCCATGAAGAGAACTCTGCAAAGAAGCTATGGACTAAGCTTGGTGAGATGTATCAAGTGAAATCTTTATTAAATCAAATTTTCTTAAGAAAGAAATTGTATTCCTTGAAGATGGAAGAGGGTGGACGAATTGCAGACCACCTAGAAGCATTCAATATGATTGTGGCTCAATTAGTATCCGTCGGTGTTAAGATGGACGAGGAGGAGAAATGTCAGATCTTGCTTTGTTCTTTGCCTGATTCGTGGGATTCTCTTGTTATGGCTATCAGTAGTACTTCTGTCATTTTGAAATCTGAAGATGTGGTGGGTGCCCTACTCGGTGAAGAGATGCGAAGGAAGGTATCCATCAGTTCAAAGGAAGCCCTAACCGTTCGTGGAAGACCTAAGGAGAAAGGCAAGAAGAATGAGAAGCGCGGCAAGTCCAAATCCAAAGGGAGATCGAAATCTCTTGGAAAGTCCAAAGTCATTTGCTGGAATTGCGGTAAACCGGGTCACATCCGTAAGGACTGCAAAGAAGAAAAGAAGAAGAAAAAGAAAAAGTTCGATTCTGATTCTGAGTCCGACAAGGAAGATGGCGATGCATTTATTGCGGCTTTGGCGACTCATGCAGGTAATGATGCCTGGCTAATTGACTCAGGTGCATCTTTTCATATGACTTCCAATAGAGATTGGTTTTCTGAATATGAAGGATTTAATGGAGGTAAGGTGTACTTGGGTGATGATTCACCTCTAGACATTGTTGGTCGAGGTAAGGTTAGAATCAAGTTTTCTGATGGTAGAATAAAAGGGATTAATGGTGTGCTGCATATCCCTGGATTAAAACGAAACCTGTTATCTGTGAGCAAACTGATAGATGCGGGTGTGCAGGTAGTCTTTTCTGAAACAGGATGTAAGATGATTAAGGGTGCTATGGTAGTTGCTAGAGGTGTCAGGTTTGGCACTTTGTATAAGCTTGAAGCATACACTGTTGAGTGTAATAGCACTTCTGTAAAAGGCAAATCTGCGGATACTTCACTGGAAGATTTGAAGGTTTCACCTTCAGCAGATGGAAATGGTTTTTGGGTACGTAAGGGTGCTCTTTCGTCTGAAGCAAAGTTACCTGCAGAGAAGACTATGTTATGGCACCAGAGACTTGGCCACATTGGAGAAAAGGGTCTAAGGACCTTGAAAAATAAAAACCTTGTTGAAGGTTTGAATGACTGTAACCTTGACTTTGATTTCTGTGAGCATTGCATTTATGGAAAACAAAACCGCGTTCAGTTTTACTCGAGTTCTCATAAAACTTGTGGTGTTTTGGATCTTATCCATTCTGATGTGTTTGGTCCAGTAGATGTCTCTTCGATTGGAAAATCCACATATTATGTTTCATTTATTGATGATTTTAGTAGAAGGACATGGGTTTATTTTCTAAAGAGTAAATCTGAAGTTTTTAGTCGTTTTAAAGAATTTAAAGCAATGGCTGAGTTGCAGACTGGAAAGAAAATAAAATGTTTGAGAACTGATAATGGCGGTGAGTTTTGCTCTAATGATTTTGATAGATTCTGTAAAGACTGTGGAATTAACAGGCAGAAGACAACTCCGTATTCTCCACAGCAGAATGGAGTTGCAGAAAGAATGAACAGGACACTGATGGAGAAGGCTAGGAGTATGTTGAGTGGTGCTGGTCTCGAACAAAAGTTTTGGGCTGAAGCTGTTGCCACTGCTTGCTACCTGATTAACAGGTCTCCTACATCAGCTCTTGTTGATAAAATGCCTATGGAAGCATGGTCAGGTCACAAGCCTTCATTGAGACATCTTAGAGTTTTTGGTTGCGAGGCATATGCACATGTGCCAAAGGAGAAGCGAACAAAGTTGGAGAACAAGGCTGTGAAATGTATCTTCATCGGGTATAGTTATGGTGTGAAAGGATACAAGCTTTGGGACCCTGTTGCACAAAAGGTAATTCACAGTAGAAGTGTTATTTTTAGAGAAATTAAGTCTCCTTCTGTTACAGATCAGTTCCAAGCCATGGTTAGAAATATAAAGTCATCACCTTGTCTCACTTTTTCCAAAAGTGACAACTCTTCCTTCCAGCAACCTCATAATGCCTCAGTACACATTGAAGGATTTATCAACCAACATAGGATCAAGCGAGTCTTGATTGATAATGGAGCCGACCTGAATATTTGTACACTACAGTTGGTCACAACTTTGGGATATGCAATAGAATCAGTAGATCCCTGCAAGAAGATAACATTCAAAGCCTATGATGACGCAAAGCGTTCATCCAAAGGGGTTGTGGTACTACCAATCTGAGTGGGCCCAGTGGTGAAACACATCATCTGTCAAGTTTTGGACCTTCCTCTACCATACAATCTATTGTTAGGAAGACCTTGGATACACGCCATGCAAGTTGTTCCATCCTCCTACCATCAGTGTATCAAGTTCCCACATAATGGTTTAGAGATTACAATCCTGGGCGATGCAAATCCCTTTGCATATTGTCATAATATCAGTCATCAACCAGAGATTATTGTTCCTAACAATAGAGAAGCCATCTCCTCCACATCATACATAAGTCCAGCCTCTCTTGCCAATTCAAACACCATTATACCCAAGCAAGAAAAGCTTAAGATGAAGATAGCAGAGGAAGGTCCTGGGGAATACAATTTGAGTCAACTCTTTTGTGTGGGACAAATGCCCACTTCTCCTAGAACACATGGTAAACCTCAGTGGTTACTTCAACAACCACTGATCAAGCTAGCATGTCCTTTGATGCCTTTCATCCTGGGGAAGAGTCAAGAAGAAGAAACTAGAGATGAGGACTTAGCAGAATGGATCTATAAAGATCCCATCACCACCGATATGTCGCAAGCTAAGCTTCCCACAGATCAGTATGGCAAAGGCCTTCTCATTATGCAAAGAATGGGTTATTATGGTCAGAGTTCTTTGGGACCTTGCAAACAAGGAAGACATGAACCGCTGCAGTCGGAATTAAAGCCCAAGGATAATACAGGCTTAGGCTTTCAAAAGCAAATCCTTCCTAAGCTTAGATTCAAAGGAAAACCCAGCAAACCACTATATCATCCTATTGCAAAGAGGACATCTTTGATTATAAAAGAACCATCAAACACCATTGCAACTGCCCCACTGAGGCTAAGAATCCCAACACAACCATCTACAATGTCAATCATCCCACCAAACAAACCGACAATCCCACTAGCAGTAGCCATAACATCAATAGCACCATTAGCGGCAGCAACTGTATCAGAACCCATAGTAGTATCTACAACATCAATAGTTCTAGCAGAAGCAATAGAGTCAACACTACCGATACTCCCCATGTCAGATTCATTGATCCCCATCATCCTTCCTGCAGCACTAATTATTCCATCTACAAGGGTACATCAACCGATCACACCCACAATGTTTAACTCAAAGGACATCCCAGTATGGTATAGTAATCAGATACTAGAAAGTGACTCAGAGACCGACTCACATGAATGGGAATTTGATTCCATCTAGCTTAATACTTCAGATGAGGAAGACACATCACTACCTCCACCTCACAAAGACATCCCTATTTACAGAGAAGCACAGATAAAGACCTCTTGGGTTCCTGAGCTGGAAACTTCTTCCATAGACCCTACATCACATCCTACACCTGAGTCTGATAGGGAGAGTACCATCAATGACCTTCACCATAACGTCTTAACCCTCACTGACACATCTAATGAACTTAACCTTATCGATGAGGTAATGCCCATTATCCATCCTAAACTCATCGAATGGAACCAACCTAATCCCCCATGTCTTGATCATTTCCAAAATGATGAGGCGATCATTGACTTTTTGGAACTATGGGATAACATACCAAGTGGGGATCACAAAGCGGGATTCACCATAGAACTTAATAGTGCAGCATACTTTGCGGCAGATGCCAAACCTTTTAGCTACAAAAATATAACACTAAAACATGGATCTTCTAGTGAAAACCACACCATGGCACTATTTGATCCAACAAAAGTAAAAAGAAAGAGCGTATCCAATGGTGAAAACCGCTCCGAGGCACCGGCGGATGTAAGGTTTGACATTCTCCCTGCTAGTACACAATGGGAATGATCAATGATTCTCATTGAGGAAATAAAAGAATACAACGTTGGGACTCTTGAAACTCCTCACCACATACATCTGACATCTCTTCTAACTCCAGAGGAACAACCTAAATTTGTAGAGTTCTTTCAAAAGTGTCAGATCAACTTTGTGTGGTCATATGCAGACATGCCTAGGCTTGATCCTGATTTAGTCATGCATCACCTCACTATAGCAGAAGGAGCCAAACCTGTCAAGCAGAAGCTTCGTAAGATGCAACCTCAGATTGCAGTACTATTCAAAGCAGAACTCAAGAAACACCTAGATGTTGGTTTTATTAGACCAATTGATTATGCAAATTGGATATCCAATATTGTGCCTGTCGGCAAACCAAATGGGGGCATCCATATTTGTACTAACTTTAGAGATCTGAATAAGGCATGTCCTAAGGATGAATTCCCCCTACCAAACATTGACATCATAGTGGACCTAACAATAGGACATGCCATGCTTTCACTCATGGATGGATTTTCATGAAACAATCAGATAAAGATCGCACCAGAGGATCAACATAAGACAGCCTTCACATGTCCATGGGGCACATACTGCTAGAATGTAATGCCTTTCGGTCTCAAGAATGCAGGAGCAACCTATCAACAAGAAATGACCACCATCATCCATGACATGATGCATACCACAATGGAAGATTATGTTGATGACTTACTAGCAAAATCACTCACCAGAGAAGGTCGTCTAGACATATTAGATAAGATCTTTGATAGACTCGAACAATATCATGTTCGACTCAACCCAAAGAAATGTGTCTTTGGAGTAACCTCAGGGAAGCTTCTAGGATACATTGTCTCAAGCAAAGGTCAAAGAAATCATGGACATGCCACCTCCAAAGAACATCAGCCAGCTAAGGACATTACAAGGATGGCTACAACCCATCTGAAGATTCATTGCACAACTGGCAGATAAGTGTCACCCCTTTACACATCTGCTACACAAAAACATCTGCTTTCAGTGGGATACCAGATGCCAGCAAGCATTCCAGATGCTTAAAGACTATCTCATGAATACACCATTATTGATCCCACCAGATCCAAGCAGACCTCTGCTACTCTATATCAGGAACAAATACGACATTGGGTGTACCATTGGCACAACACAATGTAGAAGGAAAAGAGTGCATTGTTTACTACATCTCTCGCACATTGGCTGGCTATGAACTCAACTACACACCTATTGAGCGAGCTTGCCTAGCAGTAATCTTGACAGCCACTAAACTGAGGCACTATCTGTTAACACTCAAGGTATAGCTCATTGTGAATATTGATCCACTCAAATACTTACTCAGTAAAGAAGCATTGACAGGCCGCTTGGCCAAATGGATGATGATTCTAAGTGAATTTGACATCGAGTATGTGGACCGTAAGGCTATTAAAGGACAAGTTATTGCAGATTAGTTGGCCGATGCTCCCCTCATAGGTGATCATCCTCTCATTTCCAATTTTCCAGATGAAGAGATATTCATGATCACAACAGCACAACCATGGAAACTATACTTTGATGGTTTATACACTAGGCATGGCTTGGGGGCAAGCATTATATTTATCACACCTCAAGGTGACAGCATCCCAAAGTCTTACAGGCTCACATTTCCATGCACAAACAACATAGCTGAATATGAGGCCTTGATCACAAGACTCAGGCTAGCCATACGATGGAAGTTACAAGAACTACAAGTATATGGCGACTCCCAACTGGTCATTCGACAAGCAACAGATGAATATCAGACCAAGGATGACAAACTCATACCGTACAAGCAAATGGTGGACAATCTAAAGGCATCATTTACTACTATCACCTTTGAGCAGATACCAAGAGATCAGAATCGAGCTGCTGATGCTATGGCTACCATCGCATCTCTCCTAGATCTTCCATAGAATTCAACACGCTATGAGTTCTTGGTGGAACAACTTTGGATTCCCTCTTATGATATCCCCAAATCCAAGATGATATGTCGCCTTGTCAGTTCTGAATCCCCATGGTACGGTGATTTTTACACTTATCTCTATGATCACACCCTTCCTCCTAACCAATCAAATAACCAACGTAAAATCTTCATTCGCCAAACCGCTCGATATACCATTATTGCCGAAACCCTATACCAGTGCAGTCTTGATGGTACTCTCCTTTGATGTTTGGAACATGATGAGATAACAAAGGCCTTGGAAGAGATACATGAAGGAATTTGTGGAACCCATGCAAGCGGTCCATCACTTGCCAAGAAACTCCTGCGCACTGGATACTACTGGCCATCTATGGAAAAAGACTCCTACTACTTTGTCAGAAAGTGCAAGAAATGCCAAGTTCATGGAGACCTGATAAATGCACCAGCACAGGAATTGCAACCAATCACAACATCATGGCCTTTTTGTCAATGGGGCCTTGACCTTGTGGGAAAAATTCATCCATATTGATCCAACAGCCATAAATTCATTATTACCGCCATCGAATACTTCACAAAGTGGATCGAAGTTGTTCCACTTACCCAAGTTACCGGCAAGTAGATCACCTCATTCATCCTCAATTACATCATCTATCGGTATGGTGTACCCATGTCCATCATGACAGATAACAGTCTTCCTTTCAAAAATCAAGATGTACGTGAACTCTGTGAGAAATTTCACATCCAACACCGCTTTTCCACCCCCTATTACCCACAAGGCAATGGTCAAGCATCAAACAAGAACATATTAAGAATCCTTAAGAAGATAGTCAACAATGTCGGCCATGATTAGCACGTTCAATTGAATCCAGCACTATGGGCATACCAAACTAGCATTCAAACCCCTACAGGCGCAACTCCCTACTCATTGGTCTATGGTGCAGAAGCTATTTTACCTATTGAGGTTGAGATACCATCACTACAGGTTTCCTTACACAATCTCATAGATGATGAAGAATACAGAGTATCCCGTCTCCAAGACTTAGAGCTACTTGATGAGAAATGACAAGCTGCATACAATCACCTCAAGCCCTATCAGCAGTGCATGAGCAGAAGCTACAATCACTGAGTTAGACCTCGTACATTTAAGGTAGGTGATCTTGTTCTTTGAGAGAATCCTCGTAACCAACCCAACCGAGAACATCAGGGAAAGTTTGAATCAAACTAGTTGGGTCCATATGCTATCACTAGTGTATTTGGGTCTGGGGCATATTAGTTGGCTACTTCAGAAGGAGAACCGCTAGCAGATTCGATCAATAGCATGCACCTCAAACGGTTTTATACATAAGCTGCATAAAGCATCAGGCTCCCATATTTACTATTAAAAATACCAAAAACATCCAGATAAAGGTCCTGAGGAAACATATAAAAACATCAAAAATAGTAAAGAAAAATCATGCATCCAAACGGTGAACAACCACTCCGGTGGCACCTGGGTAAGTGCGATGGTGAAAATTTGGCAAACAGGCACCACTCATAGCAGCTATGGCTCCATTGTCTTTTAGACTTGTTGCGATTACATTCATTTCATCCACTCATCCATCCGTCCAAAGTCATGGCTTGTTATTGATCTACAAATAAGGATAGTACTTCATGCATCTTTCATCCCGCTTTTTCATAGTCATGTCTAAACTGGGGGCAATGCCCTTAACCTATTGATGGAAGTGGATTCTACCTTGTTTTGTGATCCATTGAGTTCTTCATTCAAAACTATCTCACAAAACCAAAAACATTCAAAACAATCATCAAAAATACCAAAAACATTCAAACAATCATCAAAAATACCAAAAACATTCAAACAATCATCAAAAATACCAGAAACATTCAAAATATCTCACAAAATCCAAAAACATTAGAAAACATTGAAAATCACACAAAAACATGGCAACACATTGTACATACTCATATGAGCAGATACCAAACAAGCATTGAAAAGTACTCGCATGATGATCACTTCTCAAAATCGACCAAACAATCAACATCAACACTCAAACTGTCTTCAACAAGGATGCATCCTTCCTTACCAAAACAAAGACAAAATGACGTTTTCTTTGACAAGAAAATTTTGTTTAAAGCTATCAAATACTTGGTTGATTTGTGAGTTATTCATTCGTTTATACATATCAGGTTCCTATAGCATTGTTTGTGTATCTTTTGTAGATTATTTCGATGAAGTAATGGGGCATGTACTAATGGTGTCTATGTGGGAAGTTCACTAAGCTACGTGATCTTATGCAAAATCGAGTCATAGATCACTACGGCTTGTTGACTACAGCGTATACCTCAACCATATGAGCATGAACCATTACCAAGGATCCATGTTCTTTATTCTTTCTGTATATACTTTTTGCTTACAAGAACAATGCTCCTTCTTTGGTTCCTCCTACCTCATCCAATTTAGATAAAGGTTTTTGTCTCTTATTAAGGTATGAACTTGTCTCAGGATATGATCAGCCCAAGATCAAGGAGGATGATCCAAGTCATGCATGAACGAAGATGACCCTTGTTTATTCCACAAGCAATACTTTGGTCAACTTGACCCATTATATCAAGTTGTTTGTATTAACTTGCTATATCAAATCCATGTAAGAAATTCTCTGGTCATCTTGAATCATTATGTCAAGTTGCTTGTATTTTCTTACAACATTTTAAAGCTCGATGATGAAAAATAAAGCACTATGGATCGTCATTTCATCTCATCTATTTATATTGCATTCCATTGCATACCATCCATCCATTTACTCATTTATTTTCATAATTTTGCATGAAAGTGTGAACAAAGTTAAAATGAGTAGTTTTGTGACAATTGAGCTATTTTTTGGATACAATCACGACAGAGTACTCTGATACATCATCACGTGCATCATGCAAATTATAAAACACCTTGCATTCATCTATCATCATCCCATCATCATTTCATTACATTTTTAGTTGCATTTGCATTATTCTTTAGCCATTCATTATGGTGCATTTAATATCATTTAGTTGCAATTACCACATATAGTTCATTTTCATTCACTTGCATTAGTATCATTATATCATTTTCATTATTACACTCATGACATTTAGATTCACTCGCATAGATAATTATCCTTATTTTGCATTTCTTACCATGATTACTCATTACTATACATTCATTCAAACATCCGTTCGTGATCATCATTTATCATCATTTCCACACTTATGTATCACATATTTGTTTAAGTTTCCATAATTACATACATTCATTTATCTCTTCATTAGTTAAAAAGTGCATTCATTCATCCATTATTAGTGTCTTATTATACTCATTTTAGGATTCATTTAAATTGCATTCATTATCCCTTTTTAATTGCATTAAGGTATAGTTATTAACCATAAGTTGCATTATCATCACATTATCATTTTACTTAAATCATATTTTAGGCATTTAGAATCATAAAAATCATTTGTTTCAAACATTGGTTCATACATTATAGCATATGCATTCATTTAGAAATCATTCATTTTAAACCATTTGTACTTTACATTTGTTTATCCACATATACATTCATTTCTTAAACATCTAGATGCATATCCATAAAAAGAATCATTCATTCAAAAGCATTACATTAACATAATTGCATATCATTATCCCATCATTGTGCTAATATAAAGTACAAACTACTATCTATACCATCATAAATCATCATTTTGTTATGCATACATAAGCATCATGACATTGCATACATCAGGCATTCTATCCCAAAAGCCATCAAAAGCACACATATTTTAAACTACATCCACATGTTAGCATCCAACATCATACAAATAGACATCATGTAAGCATAAATCATCATAAAAACATGCATATAGGAATCATCTCATAAACACATACATATAGCAAAGTACAAGTGTCCATCTAAGCATAAACTCCATACATATCAACCTGCATATCATCACAAAAATATGGGATCTCCTCATATATATCATCTCATGTATCAGAGTACAATGAAGTCTACAAAATCGACTACAAAGAGCCATCCAAGACATAGTCCAAAATGACAATATAAATACATGCATGCAAAATGCTCTCTCAGATGCCACTCTGACCAGATGCTGCACCACCATCACCGCCTGCTCCCCCACTAGTCCCTGCACCATCCGACCTATCTCTCCGTGGAGGCCCCATCAAACCCCCACTAGCTCCTGCCCCACCTAACACCTCTCTCCGTCATGGACCCACCACACCCCCACTTCTCTACATCCTCTGAGATCACTCTGATCTGGCCTGCCGCATCTGTGAATAGCTCAGTGCTCGCTGACTAGCTGGCACCACCTGCTCATATAATCCCCACCAATACTCTATCTCAGCCCGTACCCATCCAAACTATCTCATCACCTCCCTAGTAGGACCCTATGCTCCTACTCCAACCCGGACTCTCTCCTGTAGCTCTGCTAATCTCTCCACTACACCATCCCTCTCCTGCAGCACCACAGTTAGCTCTGACTCTTATGCAAATAGTTGCACATCTCTAGCTGCAACCTCCACCTCCAGATCCTCTACTTGTGTCTCGACTGCTGTCAGTTGAGTCTGCTAATGTAGTAGCATATGATCCCATAGATCACCACCCCCTATCGCTCCCTCCCCTATATCCATAGGTGCCTCATGTGTAGCTCCCTCTCTAGTGGCTCCCTCCCCTCTATCCATCAGTATCTCCCTCTCCATACCTCGGCCACCTAATTTGACTCCTCCCAGCATCAATGGTCCCTGTGATATCGGTAGTGGCAATCTACCTCTCCCTCTCTGCTGGACCCGACCACCTAAGCCACCTCCTCTGCCACCTCCACCACCTCCACCATCTCCTCCTCCTCCTCCTCCACCATCTCCTCCTCCTCCTCTGCCTCCACCATCCCCCCTCCCTTGTCCACCTATCATTGGTCCTCTACCTCCTCCCCTCCTCCGTCTTCGTCCCCTCTCCTCCTCTAAATTGGGAATCGGCTCTGCCGGATCTGATATCCGTGGAATCAGATGAGCCGCCATATACTATGTATACTCCTTCGATACTCCTACATCTACACCCTTAGCTGTATGTCCCATGGTCTCACCTAAAGCATTCGAAACTCTGCCAATGCCTGATCATAAGGAAGTACTGGCCCCCATGCCTATCTCTCTCGGACCACTCTGGCATACTCTCCTGATCCCCTCGGCAATCCCTGCTGCCGTCAAAACTATCTCATCACTCTGCCTGGCACTTGTCTCTCTACATTGTAGCATGTCCTCCCAATGAGGAATCAGGTCATGAATAGATATGACAACACCTCTACATCATCCTCTCAGGGCTTGCACTCTATGTACGATCTCCAAATAACTGCATCCATGTCATCCAGTGCTCACTGCCACCACTCTAACTTCCTCAGGTGCGGCTGACTCATCATACCACTGTACATGAACATGTAGGACTGGTCAACTGCCCAAAATCTAAGACTCACTAGTCACGTAACTGGTAAGTGCTCCCATGCCCATATATGCAGCAGCATCACTCCCACTGCTAAGGAGCCTCTCCTGTGGTACACTACCTCATGCAACTCCTGATACATGTGTGCTAACACGCACGGTCCCCAGGCAATCTGGTCCCCTCTGTCATCATCTTCTCTATCACCTGCCCCCAACCAATGGCCAGACCATGTGATCATCTATCCAAAAATAGTATCCCTTCCACGATCCTAGACAAAACTGTTGGTAATGGCTCGTAAAAAGCAGCGATATCCTCCTAGGATATCAACCCATCATCAATATACACATCCTCCTTGAAGAATCTCTGCATCGCTAGAGTCCCCCATGATCTATCATATGTGACCAGCTCACCCCGAATGAGAATATGCAGGATGCGCCACACATCCTCCAGTGTCACCGTCATCTCCCCCTGCGCTAAGTGAAACGTGCAAGTCTCACTGTGTCAGCGCTCTGCCAAGGCTGTCATCAAATTGTGATTCATCCGAATCATGGGCATATGCATCACATCATACAACCCAGTCACTGCAATGTAATCAATCTCGACCTCTGTGAACCGATCAAGTAGCCCCTATGTGGTGGGATGCCTCTCGTGCAACTGTAAGATGCGTAGATCCTCCTGCACAAGTGCAATCAACCATTATCATCAGTTATTTTGTTTCAAACTTTTCTTAAGTTTAAACCTAGACTATCAACAGATACTTTGATCAAGTATCTTCGAGTCTCAATAGGTAAGCAATCATGGCACACGTAGACTTCAATAGGCATTTATCCTAATGACCTAAGTCGTATCAGGGTTGCTATCGTTCAAAACAACTCTCACTTCACATCCCTATCCATCCATCATTGGCATCGGGAGATTTTTGTTCACACAAACTGGGGCATCTATTTTCCTAAACAAAAGTTCTATCTTGCAAACAATAGTGCTATTTCTAAATAATAGCACTAATACCCTAACAAAAGCACTTAATCAACCATACAAAAGTGCTCAAATTGCAAACGTGCTACAACGACTATGCGATAGTGCTGCTTCACATCAAAAGCACTCAATTGACCCCTCAAAAGCGATAAACACACAATAGCACTCAAACATGCATACAATAGCGCTCATATTTTCACAAGTGCTCAAACAATAGCACAATAGTGCCATTGTGGCGCAAAAGTGCTAATTAATTGGACAACAGTGCCAAAACATAGTTTCAGCGCTATTGTCCTGACTCAACTTGGACTCAGCAAAAAACATGTAAAAAATGCATAAAATTCAAAATTTCAAATTTGCATACCGCTAGTCCGTAGTCCTCTGGCCATTAGAATTGACGGACTCACTCAAATTGGTGCTCTACAATGGGTACTGGCATCCTGACTGCTGCCTGCTCCTCCAAAATGTCACTATCAGAGCTCTAGTTTCACTATGGTCGCGAATTCAAATGACCCTATTTTCACCGCTTTCTCCCCATATAAACCCTTCACCATGCCCCTAACTTTCCCCCGCTCACTGTCGTGGTCCCCGTGAACTTTTCGAGCCTCCCATTTCTCCATTTTATCTCCGATTTCTTCTATTTTTCACTAGTATTGCTAATATCTTCTCTTCTATCACCCTGCCAATTTTCATTCTTTTTCGAGAGCTCGCCCGATTTTTCAAAATTTATCGGCCCATCTCTTGAGGGGGCATACCACCCATTAAATTAATATTTTATGGGGCATTTCTTCACACCTATTTTACTTTCTTTGAAACGATGCGATAAACTGCACCGTCTCAAAGAGGGGCAAATGTAGTCACATAAATCTGTCTAGTTTAATTAAATGAATATTTCATATTTATTTAATTAAAAATCCACTAAGCCATCAGTTAATTAAATTAACATTTAATTAATTCATCTTCAAAACATTCTCCTATTAATTAAATAAATTATTCAATTTATTTAAATTAATTCATTAAACCAAATTCACAATCAATAAAATGAATAAATCATATTTATTTCATTTAATCCTCTTTCCTCTTTTAAATAAATTAAATCAAACATTTATTTAAATCATTTATCTCCCCCACTTCCATTTTCCTACAAATGCAACTTGCACACATTTATTTAAATAAATTAATTTATTTTAAATAAAAATCCTATTTTCCCCCACCCACCAAATCCACTTACATTCCTAAACCCCTTCTAGATTCTTCTAACCCCTTCCTTATTAGCCTAATCCATCCCCTAATTATTGTCACATTCCTAAGCAACTTGGAGTCACTTCTCAAAGACTTCAAAGTCTTTGAAAAGCATTAAATGCTTTGTGTGTTCAACAATTTAACCTCCAAAGTCTTCCAAAACCACTAATGGCTCTTACATGACCATTTATGGCTCTTACATAACCATTTATGGTTATTTCAACTTGCACTCATGTGTCTCCTCAAGCATTTATTGCTTTGACCATGGTTATCCCTTTTTCCTTTGCACAAGAGTTTATCCATTGGATAAAAGCTTTATTCTTTTAATAAAAAATTTATTCATTCAACCTAACCTTGACCTTAACTCCCAAGTTAACTCTCAGGCCATGTCAAGCATTTAATGCTTATTCCCTCTCGTCTCAACCTATCTCACATTGACACTTGTCATCCTGGGATTGGGTTGAAAGCCTTCACATAGATTTAATATCATTCAATCCCAACTCTTGTTGAGATTACTCAGTCTCAACCATCCATTGCTCCATTTTTCCTATAAATAGAGCCCATTTCTTCATAATCTAGATCCTGAAAACTTGTATGCATCTAAGTTATAGAGAATTTTAGAGAGCATTTAGCATAAATCACTAATATCTTGTCACTTTGGTTTAAAATAAATCATTTTAATATCATAGCATCTAGCATTAGTTTTTTATTCACATTTAGAGTAAATACTTCAATCTCAAACCTCCATAAGCATCCATAGTACAAAAAGCTGTTGAGAGCTACACTAGTTTGGAACTTGGAGAGGAGAGGAACAAAAGAGAAGGAGCTAAGAGCATGTTAGGAGGCATTTGGAGATGCGTCATCATATTTACTTTCCTAGTTAAATATTCTCGCATGCTTTTGGTATCTCTTTTGATATGCCTGCTTAGGTTAATCTTTGGTTGAATAACATGAACTTTAACACTTGTTTCTTGTTGTTTGTGTGTGTTATACTACCACAAGTTTTCATCTAACTTGTCCTCTTTTGCAGAGCATCAGTTTCTACCACAAGAATTCATCCGATGTGTCACCATAAGTTTTTTGTCATCCGATTCTATCTATCCATCAGGCTTATCTATCAGATCCTTCCACAAACTCATGCCACCTTCCTCTATAACAAAGAAAGAAAGACATCCAGTGCAAACCATAGCAAAAATCCAGCAACACGCCAATAGAGAGATCAATAGCACCAACCAAGAACTATCTTAGGTTCTTCAAGGTTTGAACAACTTCAACTTCAAGCTGATGCATATTATGAGTAACTCCTTCAAGTCCTGGGGCAAGTTTATAGTCTTCTTCTTCACACTATCCCTCGTATGCTTGCTTGGTCTAGAGTCTTTAGTATCCAGATTTTTATCCTTTTGCAAATCATCCACAACCCTATCTGTGTGAAATTTCTCCTGCTTCGTCATCGTTGTCGCCAAACTCTCCACTGAAGCTTTGACAATTTTATGACTGTGCTCCATAATATTGCAAAGTGTAGTCTCACACTTACTAATCCTAAGGTCAACATCCCCAAATTTCTTCTCGTACATATCCTTCATCTTCTGAATTGCATCCATATTTTTACACAAACATTCCTCTAGGACTTTCTTTTCATTCTCAGTCCATAGAGCCCCAATAGAAGTCCCTTCAAGCATCACCCTAGCACCACCATGAGGCAAGGAATCAGTCACAACCTACATCACATCCCCAATTATCTCCTTAGGCTAAAAAGTCTCCATCTTAGATGAGAGAGCACATTGTTTGAGGTTGATATCTTTAATTTCAAAAAAGACCCATCTGAAGAGTCTAAAAAGGTCCATGGAATTACTCTTTGCACTCTCCAAAACCTCAAACAAAATCTCTTGTTTAGGGTGGAAGTCATAAGATGCAAAGTCCACTGAATCCTGGGAATTCCCCTCCTTATAATGATGAGAGATACTTCTTCAAATCAGAAGGGGAAGTAGGGGCCTCTTGTTCCTGTGAACTCTTAGAAATCACAAGGGGATCTCTTTTCCCTTTCCACTTGGCTTTCTTAATATATTTCTCTCCACCTGGTGAGAGGGACTCAATACCCTTATTGGTACTAGTGGTAACTAACGTCTGCCCTTTTTTAATATTTTTATTGGGGGGAGGGGAAGCTTCTTCCTCTTCATTCTCTATTTCCCAACCCTCACTCTCAGATCCCCCACTGTCCTCATCTTCCTTTGAAATCAAGATAGCCCTCTTAGGGTCAGCAGAACCTAACCTTAAGGTGTTTGTAGATTAGCAAAATTAAACCTTGGTACAGAATAGGGTTACTAAGGGAATTCTCTCTATGGCCTCCAATGCTAGCACTCAGAGAAGAAAGTAGGTAGAAAGGAAAGGAAATCTTCAAATTATGCCTGAAGTGATTTAACAACACAAAGTGATAACTATAAATCTTAGTATACCTACCATCCAATGTAAATAACTCCATGATGGCTTTGAGCAATTCCCTCCAAATAAGCTTGATTTTCTTTGGCTCAAATTTAGTCTTGTTCACCTTAACCAACTTAGCCCTTTCCTCATCCGTTTTAGGAAACTTCTTGATAGTAGCTTTAGAGAGATTCTTGTCCCTTTAAAACTTGATAAAAATATATAATGTTGATCCAGATGATCATTTTAGGTAAGGTTTTATGCAAATGCGGGTGTGTGGCATGCGAATGAGCATCAAAATCTAGAATTGGTGCTCTAGTAGACGATTATGCAATAGAACAGAGCAGAAAGGAAGAGTAACATTTGACAGTCAGTCTGTGCTTAACTGGAACTAATCTTTTGCATTTGTAGATGCTATAATCTAGTTCAATCATTGTAATTATTTTTATATCTCATATTGTAGGACAGTGAGCTCCGAGGTTGTTGCCCTCATGTAATTGAGCAGTGAGATCTAGGAATTCCCCTTATGTAATATTATCATACTTCTGGTCATAGTATAATAATATTGTGTGTTCAAATCCCATCTTGGTTTTTCCCTTTCCAGGTTTCCACATAAAAAAATTGGTATTATGGTTTTGTGGTTGATTGCTTTAAGGTTTTGCACTTTAATTTCCTTCTTGTACATCCAATGGTTTAAGAATCAATTTAATAAAATTGTAAATTGTAGAATATTGATTCATGCTCCCTTCTCAGTGTTCATTGATTCCAACAATTGGTATTAGATCCTAGTTCCTCTGAAGAAGCTTAACAGCTTGAGGAAGATCTGGAAGATTGAATTAATGGACTCCAATTTGCAGAGACAACTTAGTGTGGCACTTTAAGATCTTGATGTAGCAAAAAAAGAAGTAAGTTCCCTAAAAAGAAACCTAAATGTAGCTGAAGATTTCATTGAGATACTCAAACATCAAGTGATTAGAAGAGAAGGGATTTGATTGATAAGCCGTACAAGACAAGACTAATGAATGCGAGAAGCTGACTAGAGAGAATGCAGTCTTGAAGAATGAGATGCAATCCATTGTGATGGAGTTGACCAAGGAGAGATATAATGAATGTTGTAGATTGAATTATGAGAATGATCAATTGAAGCTTGAATTGGGAAATGCAAGAATGAAGGACAAGAACATGAAAAGAAGATCATAATTCTAAGAGATGAACTTTCTACTACAAATGAGTTCAAATAAAAATTCAAATCTATCTCACTCCAGTTAGATGAGATGCTGGAAAGATATGCGAGGACTTGGATTTGAGAAAGGGGAATCCTCTAGTTTTGGACAAAGCAATCATCAGAAGAACAAGAATCCTCCATTAAGATAACCTAATGCCTATAAATTCAATGGAAATGTTTTGTTTGTGGAAAATTCAGTCATTTGGCAAATCAACGCAGAAGTAGGATGAATAATGGGATGATGAATAATATGATGAATAATGGTTCTAGTAAATGTTGCATGTGTGTTAAATTGAATTATTAATTTGTGTAAATCCAACAAGAGACAAATTTCATGTGTAATTTTGTAAAGTATTTTATTGTGTCACTTGACACATGTGTTGATTTATGTCTTTATTTTTGACTTGTCTCTTGGAGGGAGTTGTTTGAACCATAGCTTTTTCAAACATTTGAATGTGGTTCTAAACTTTCCTTGGGTAGAGAGTCTTTGGAGTAGTCAACTCAGGTTTGACCCGAAAGTTAAGTCTAGATGGGTTTATAAGGGGTCAAATGGACTCCTAGGGGTAGTTTAAAGGTGTTTCCTAAAGTCCATAAGGTATACCTATGGGTTAGGAGTATTTTTAAGCATGTGTCTACTCCCATGTGACTGTTTAGTCACCTCAAAAAGTGAGTTTCCTAAGGTGAGCGAAAATTCAAAATTAGAAGGTGCCATCTAGGTTAGATAACCTTCCCTTTTGATGTGAGATCCTTTTTCCACTTTCTCTTACTTTTTCCTTTTTCAGTTTTAGAAACCTATGAGAACTCTCACTGATGTCTTTTTAGGAAAGGATTAGAGATTTTGTGGGTAATCACCCACTCTCCATTTTTGGAGATCATCAATTTTGAAAAGGATAGTTTTAGGATAGAATTTTGGCCAAGTGTAGAAGGAAGAATTATGGATTTGGGCTACTTATCCTCAAACTAATTCTAGCAAACCTTTGGGTAGATTGAAGGTTGGTTCATCTTCTCTTTTTGTTTCTTTTTATGTTGCATGTTTATGTTGGAAAGATTGCTTGTATGTAAAAGTTGATTTCTTGTATTTTTTGTTGTGAAAAATTATTATGTGACCTATCTGTTACTTCTTTTATGCATTTCTTGTGATTTGGGAGTAACCAAGGCCTTCTACTCTTGGGAGAGTAGGATGGTCTTGTGGGTGGTAGAAGTTTGACATCCCTCGAGTGAGAGGCTCTCAAGAGTGAGCTCAAGGGGTGTATATGTGACCCTTGATGCATGGCCTAGTTTATGCATTTGGGGGGTCATAAGGGGAGAAAGTATGGCATGAATGCCTTGGGGGGCATAAGGATGGGAGTTAATGAACTTATGATATATCTTTGTTTGCCATGATGTGGCTTTGTGATCTACCATTCTTGCAATCTCCTCAGGGTATTTGGTCCATTACCACCCATGTAAAAATATCACATTTTGTGATGAAGTGTAGCCTTGGTTGGGAAAGTGTTTGTTGTATGTTTTTCCCTTGCTTGCTGTGTTTGCATGTGTGTAACCTGTCTAGGGCTTGGTTCTCCAAGCTCAGGGGTGGCTTCTAGTAAGCCTAGGCTGGGAGGTGAGCACTCCATGGTCAAAGCCTTATGATTTATTTGTAGGATTGCCTGGAAAGAAAAGAAAAAGACAAGCTAGGAGTTGCTAGTTTTTGTACTTGATTTGCAGAAAGAGAATAAGAAAAGCGATGCTATATTTTCAGTTACAGAAATGTAAATAAAAAGTTGCATGTTGTATTTACTTTAAAAAAAAAAGGAAAATATATCTATTTTATTTAAAGTCCTCATTTAATAGAAATGAGAGACTAGTTGGGTATCTCACCCACTTGTAATGTTGACTATATTGTATTCTTAATATGTTCTAAAGAAATGCATTATTTTATTAAGTTATTATTGCAAAGATGAAATGTTCATTTTGGATTGAGTTCCTATAGTTATTGGAACAATATTTGTTGTATTCATGTTATTCTTTTGAAAATAAAAGTTCATTTTATCTCCTTAGGCATTTTGAAATAATGGAAAAGAATGAAGTAGTAAGCTTGCATGTTAGTAGGAGAAAAATAAGCCTTTTAGCCCTATCTATTTATTTCCCAAATATAAATTATGGTTAACCAAATTTAACATGCCTATCTCTATAGTCAATTTAAATAATTTCTAGGCTAATGTTGTTGTTGTTAAAATTTATTAAATTCTATTATTTTTCCCTTTATCTATTGCAGAAAGTAAATCAAAAATTAATAGTCTATCTCTAAAGTATGCAGCTAGATATATATAAAATAAAAAGAATTGCTTTATTTAAATCTGTTAGTTTTGAAAACCTGTTCAATGGGATTTTTAGGAAAAAGAAATATAAACAGATTGTATAAATTAAATAAATGTAATTCTGCCTCCATTTCCATGCAGTCAATATTTTATTAATTTATGCATGATTTAAAAAAGTTAAGAAAAAAAAAATATAGATTGCTTAAGTGTGTGTGTGTGTGTGTGTGTGTGTGTGTGTGTGTGTATAAGACTACCTATTTTATCTAAAAATTGCTGACATTTTTTATGTTTATGTTGTGATTGTCATTGATGGACACACACTTGTATTGAGACCCCCTTTATATGTATGAGCTCACGCTCAACCGGTATTTGTTCCAACCGGTATGTTGTATTCTAGTCTTTAGACTAGTAGTGATTCTGCAGAATGTGTTTCCCAGTCTGAAGCAGCATGTCGACCCCAAGCGGTTCGCAGATCACAAGCGGTACGAAGAAGCAAAGAGGCACAACACATTCTTACCAGTCTTCATTTTTGTCAAATTGGCAACCGGCATTTTGTATGAACCGGTAATACTCTGTGATGAGTTACCAACCGACATTTTGTGATGAGTTACCAATCCACCGATTGTTTGACAGTGCCGACACATTGACAGTGATTCTTGTGTCGTGTTACTAAGTATGTCTAGATTCACTGAACCTAGGAAATTGTAATGTAATCCTATTGGACCGACATGAAATCGGATTCCTTTAAAAGGACATCATGTCTAGGGTTTTTAAGTTGTTGAAGAAGTTGCGAATAGGGTTAATGTTGAGCTAGGGTTTAAGGTGGAAGTGGAGAGCGATCTTATCTGAAGAAGATCGAGTTGTAACTGAGAGAGAGATAGAGGAGACTGAAGTAATGCTAGAATGCATTAGCTGTGAGCAATACTGGATCTAACCAAGCAGTTTGTGCTATTAGATAGATCAAACACTTGTTGATTACTCACATCTTTGACAAGTCTATAGCCCTTAACCGGGTAGGCCTCAAAGCCTTTGTAATATCCTCTAACAAGGTGGTTCACACATGTGAATCTAAAATCCTCTAACAAGGTAGTCTTTAATCAGACTTATCTCCTAATAGAGATTGAGATTTTTAACAGGATCTGTTCTGGTGAAGAACATTGTAAGACCTTAACTGGTCTGACCTTAACCAGTCTAGTTTCTATTCTGTAGATAGTGACTTGTGAGTTCCATCTCACCGTGGTTTTTCCCAATTAGGTTTCCATGTCAAATATCTTTTGTTACGATTGTATTGCTTTTGTGGGTGAATGTTTTATTCACATTTTGGTTTGTATGAGTGGTAACCGGTTTGATTGTCAAACTGCTTTACCGGTTTATTTTTAGACTGTGTAAGTGTATTAGTGCAAAGATTTTTGGCATACTAATTCACCCCCCCCTCTTAGTATTCATCAATTGGTATCAAAGCCAACCTTTCTATAAGTTTAACCACTTGGAAAGAGATATGGGGGAATACACATTAAGGGAACTTACTCAATGACTCACTAAGTCTGAGCAAGCCTATGATGATCTTATGGTCACATACAAGAAATCTCAAGCAAAAAGAAGAGAACATGCAAAAAGGCTGATGGAACTATCTGAAAGTAGTTCTGAAGATGAAGCTAACATGGAAGCTATGATTGCTGAAGTGAATAAGCTGAATGATTCAAACTCCAATCTGAGAAAGGAGTTAGAAGGACTGACTATTCGGTTTAGCCAAGAGCTTGAGAACTAGAGAAAAGCTACAGATCTGGTAAAAGATAGAGATCATGAGATTTCCAAGTTGAAACATGAGATTAGTGCACTAACTGTTCGCCTTCATGAGAGTAGAATGGAAAAAGAAGACATGCAAGGAGAACTGAACATTGCCATCTCTGAAAATGCAAGTCTTATGGAGACAAACACTGCTATTTCCAAAGAACTCTTTGAGTCAAAACTAATACTTGCTAAATTTGGCAAAAGTACAGTCAGGCTAGAGAAAAAGCTTGAGTCATCTAGACCAGCAAAGAATACCAATGGTCTTGGTTTTTCTAGACATAAGGAAGGAGAATCCTCAGGAACAAATGCTGAAGCATCAAAGAAGCAACTGACACTCAAAGGAAAAGGTAAGCAAAAATTCAAACCTATTTGCTTTAACTGTCTTAAAGAAGGACACACTGCCAATGTATGTAGGAGAAAAGCCTACAATAATTTTCCTTATTTTATCAACAATGTACCTAGATCCAATAAGTTCAATGGTCATTGTTATGCATGCAACAAGTTTGGGCATAGAGCATTTGAATGCAAGTCTGTAATGGATAACACTGGAAGATATCCTCAGAGGACCAAAGGAAGTGGTCCTGAATCTTTTATGAACTGGAACCACAACCGGTTTAATGTCTTCAATCATCAGTCAAAAAGTAGTGGTCATCAAGTGGCAACCGGATGGAGAGAAAGTTGTATGATCTGTCATGGTCATGGTCACACTGCTACAACATGCATAAGGAAGAATGGAAACATGTATAATAGACCTTGGAGAGCACCTAAACTTGTTTGCTATCACTGCAACAAACCAGGTCACATTGCAAGATTCTGCAAAAGCAGAAAAAGTATATTTGATGATATACCGTTCACTCAGGAAGGAGAAATAGATGTTGAAAAAGTTCAAGAAGACATGAAGAAAATATAGAAGAAGAAACTAGTATTATTGGAGGAGGAACCAGTTTCTGCACCAAGTGTGGAAATATCGGAACCGGCAAACTAAGCCTCAAAGGCTTAGGGGGAGCAAACGGCAAAATTCTTTCGAACCCCCAGTTAACACCGATAAAAGACCTTAACTGGTATGCTACACCTGTCACTTAGCAGAAGACCGGAAATGGTAAAAAAGGAAAATTAGGGTTTATGCCCTAATATAGGAGCATTAATGATGGTAGGTGAGAGACATGTATAAATGCATTTTTCAAATCATTTCTCACTATCTGTTTTCGAGCGAAGAAAAGTTTTCAAGTGCAGAGCGAGGAAAAGGCGATTTGAGCTTAGATTTCAAGAAATTGGATAGCTTTGAAAAAGATTCAAATCTAGTTTGCAAGTGGTAGTGGAGAACTCAAAGTGGTGATTTGGCATCCGACGGAGAGCGAAGTAAAGCAGAATCAGGAAGCCCTAATTTCACGTTTGAAAGGTATTTTTTGTGTTCTCAAAATACTCTACAATGGCTTCTGCATCTCATACCAGTTCAAGCACATCTATTGAGTCATAGTCGAAGAATGAATTTCAGACTATATTGATTGCAAGATAGAAGACCTAGGGTCCTTAGCCATTCATACTCAATTAGGTCTATTTTGCGGAAAGGACAAAAGGATCAAACCGGAGTTCAGTATCTTAGAGAAGAAGAAACTCCATAATGTGGTGTATTTTCTGGAAGACTTCATAGAGGATCACATCAGAATCATCTTGAGCAGAGTCCATGGCCACAAGATGTACCTAGAGAGAACGCATGTTATCACGCCTGAGGCAATTCATGCAGTCACCGGTTTCTGCAACACAGGGGAAGTGCCAGCCCTAAGAACAGTAAGCAAAATGGAAATGACCAAGCTCACCAGTTCGACAAGTGATTCACGAGGTATGATAGTTAATCCTATCAAGGATGAACTAGTAAAATATGCCTGCATGGTGATAGGCTACAGAACATTCTCAGCCAGCAGGATTAATTTTGTATCTGCTGCAGTGGTAAATGCCGCTTACCTGATGATTATAGAGGATAAATCATTTGACTTATGCACCGACATGCGAAGGCAACTCCTATCAAACCTTAAGGCAATCAAAAAGGACAATTCACTAAAATTTAAGTTTGGACAACTACTAGTAGGGTTGTTTTTCTATTTCCAAGGCTACTTTCTAGGTGTAGGAGATGTCCAGTGGTCCCCTGACCAACCGGTAACCAAGCAGATAAAGGAAAGTGTGCAAGCCATTGGAACAGGCTACCCTGAGGTACTGAACAAATACTTTGATGAGTTCAGAAGAAAGATGAGTCAGAGGGTATGAATCTCAGGTGACATAGTAAAGAAGTATGAAGATGACATCTATTTCACTATTCAGGTGGACAAATGTCTAATGGAGGCTGTTGAGCCTAGAATGGAGGAAGTGGAGCCTATGGGTTATGAGGTCATGTTTGATATGCTGGAAGAGTATGCTTCAACCCCTATTGCCTCGCCTCTTGATAAAAAGGCAAAGCGAATCGGAACCTACTTGGAGAGGATCACACCGGTTGAAGAACCATCAGTAAAGAAGGGAAAAGAACCAGCAGCCAAGAAAGCTAAGGTAGTGCCTGCAGCATCGACACCGGCTACCACTGCGACTCCAAGAGTGACCAAGTGGTCACCGGCAAAGAAGAAACCAGAGGTAACACCGGCAAAAGTCTTTGAAAGAAAGAGGAAGACTAAGGCAAATAAACCAGACTCCAAAGAAACTGAGTCTGATGAACAACCAAAGAAGGCTAGACAGACCAAGAAGGTGAAGAAGAATGAACCGGCAACATCTGCACCGGTAAATATAGATATCTCCTCTTACAAAACTTTGACACATTGTCAAAGAACAGTAAAGAATATTAGGAGAAAGGTACTTCATGATTTAATTGATTATTATGATGAATTCAATAGTGAAGAAAAAGATGAAGTACTGCTGGAAATCATTCTTTATTTATGCAAAAATGACCGGTCACCATCAGAGATTAAATCTTAGACACCGGATTCATTATTTAAAGCATTGGATAACAAATGGCACATTTCCATTGAAAAGGAACAAGAGATTAGGGAGAAAGTTTTTGCACATTACTTCCTCGAACTCTCAAATTCAGAATTATTTGATGTATTAGATCAAAATAAAGGTCTCTTCTTCACAAGGAGAAGAAGACTCTGGTTGTTGGAAGGGAGAGTTGATGATGTAGAAAAGGATACACATCAACACATGGCCCATGCTATCAGCTCTCACAAAACTCAAATGGCCAACCTCCAAGCAGAAAAGGAATCAGTTATTTCCAAACCGGATGAGGTTTTTGATGAGGAAGGAAACCTGGTGGAGGAACCAATCGACACCATAGATGTTGAGGCCCTGGATATAGAAGATGTCACTTAGGACATACCTTCTGAGGGAACTGAACAGGGGCAACAGGCCGATCAAGGTGGTGAACAAGCTGTGGACATACAACAAGTGGCAAAAGAATAAGAAGAGAAAAAGAAGGATGAAGATGAGAAATAGAAAAAGAGGAAGAGAAGAGAAAAGAGGAAGAGGAGAAAAGAAAAGATGAAGAGAAGAAGAAGCAAGAAGAAGAAAGGAAGAAAAAGAAGAAGAGGACAAGGAAGAAAAGAAGAAGAAGGAAGAAGAAGAAAAGAGAAAGAAGGAAGAGGAAGAAAAGAAGAAGAAAGAAGAGGAGAAGAAGAAGAAGGAAGAGGAAAAGAAGAAGAAGGAAGAGGAAGAGAAGAAAAAGGAAGAGGAAGAGAAGAAGAAAAAGGAAGAGGAAGAGAAGAAGAAGAGGGAAGAAGAAGAAAAGGAAGAGCAGAAGAGAAAAGCAGAGGAGAAGAAAAAGGCAGAAGAAGACAAGGAAGAAGAGAAGAGAAGAGAAGCAGAAAAGAAGAAAGCTGAAGATGCCAAGGAACAAAAAGCAGCCAAAAGCTCTTAGTTGGAGACTCTGAAGGCAACCGGAAGTCAACCCTCACCGGTTGATCTTTCTAGTCCTATCGATCTCCAATCTACAAGTGAGTTGGAGCTTATGTAGAGCATCAAGGTTGCTCAAGAGCACCTTGAGATCATTCACAGGAAAAAGGAACAAGACATCATTCAGGCAGCTATAGACACACTTACCAGTTTAATCCCCACTACTAATCTTCCTGACACTGATTCATCACTAGCACAACTCAAACTTCTATGTACTATAGTGGATGATCAGGTGCAGAGTCTAGAAGAAGCAACAGAGGCCAATGTAAAGAAAGAGCACCAAAAGGCTCTTAATGTTGCTCTGGTGAAGAAACTAAATGAGCTTAGGACTGATTTGCTAAAGGATCAAAAGGTCATAAGGAGTGCCTTGGATGAGGGAAACTTTCTACTCAGCAAAATCTGTCAACCTCATCTATTCTGTGATGATGTGCTAGCTAAGAAGCAACAACTTCAAATGGACTTACAGTCCTACTTAAGCACATTCAAAACTCCTTATGACTCCTTTGCAGCATATGGGCAAACCGTTCACCGGTTCCAGATCTAGTCAGCCAAGATAGAGCAAGAGATCAACACAACGTCTCAAGATTTGTAGGAGCTTCAAATGGTATTACTTCCATGACTACAAATTCTCCAGAAATGCTATCTGAACCTGGATGCCCTGACAGTCACTCAATAACTGAGCACAATAGATGCCATGGAGGAACAGGTATCACAAATGCAGACAGAGAAGGAAGTGGTGACCTCCCTACTTGAGTCCTGGTCTCTTTCCATGAAGCAATTTTTGCAAGACTACGAAGCATTTTTTGACAAGTATTATTCATTATTCTCATAAACTCTTTTATATATACATGGAAACGGGTTTTTTGCAGTGGTACTTTGTCATTGTTGGCAAAGGGGGAGAAGTATATGGTTTTAAAATTTTGATGTTTTGAAATTTTGATATATCAGGGGGAGAAGTATATCAGAGGGAGAAGTATCTGTTTTCAAATTTCGATATATGTTGTGATATATGCTATATGCTCTGATGATTATGCTCTGAATGCAAAATTTCTATACACTTTGTTGATTAAGGGATAGTGTATATGCTTAGGGGGAGCAATTTTGTTAATGGCAAGTTTTTGTTGTAAAACACTTAGATGTCAAAATTTTATTTTCCTAAGTGTTGCCATCAATGCCAAAGGGGGAGATTGTTTGCATTTTTGATGTTTATGTTGTGATTGTCATTGATGGACACACACTTGTATTGAGATCCCCTTAATATGTATGAGCTCATGCTCAACCGGTATTTATTCCAACCAGTATGTTGTATTCTAGTCTTTAGACTAGTAGTGATTTTGCAGAATGTGTTTCCCGGTCTGAAGCGGCATGTTGACCCCAAGCGGTTCGTAGATCACAAGCGGTACGAGGAAGAAAAGCGGCACAACACATTCTTACTAGTCTTCATTTTTGTCAAACTGGCAACCGGCATTTTGTATGAACTGGTAATACTCTGTGATGAGTTACCAACCGACATTTTGTGATGAGTTACCAATCCACCGATTGTTTGACGCTGCTGACACATTGACGGTGATTCTTGTGTCGTGTTATTGAGTATGTCTAGACTCACTGAACCTAGGAAATTGTAATGTAATCCTATTGGACCGACATGAAATCAGATTCCTTTAAAAGGACATCATGTCTAGAGTTTTTAAGTTGTTGAAGAAGTTGCAAATAGGGTTAATGTTGAGCTAGGGTTTAAGGTGGAAGTGGAGAGTGATCTTATCTGAAGAAGATCGAGTTGTAACTGAGAGAGAGATAGAGGAGACTGAAGTAATGCTAGAATGCATTAGTTGTGAGCAATACTGGATCTATCCAAGCAGTTTTTGCTATTAGATAGATCAAACACTTGTTGATTACTCACATCTTTGACAAGTCTATAGCCCTTAATCGAGTAGGCCTCAAAGCCTTTGTAAAATCCTCTAACAAGGTGGTTCACACATCTGAATCTAAAATCCTCTAACAAGGTAGTCTTTAATCAGACTTATCTCCTAACAGAGATTGAGATTCTTAACAGGATCTATTCTGGTGAAGAACATTGTAAGACCTTAACCGGTCTGACCTTAACCGGTCTAGTTTCTATTCTGCAGATAGTGACTTGTGAGTTCCATCTCACCGTGGTTTTTCCCAGTTGGGTTTCCACGTCAAATATCTTGTGTTATGGTTGTAGTGCTTTTGTGGGTGAATGTTTTATTTGCATTTTGGTTTGTATGTGTGGTAACCGGTTTGATTGTCAGACTGCTTTATCGGTTTATCTTTAGACTGTGTAAGTGTATTAGTGCAAAGATTTTTGGGTATACTAATTCCCCTCCCCCCTCTTAGTATTCATCAAAAATATCCTCATCTTGTGAAGCTGGTTGTTTGAAAATATTATAACCACAAGAAAAATACATTTATTTATATACATATACATATACATATACATATACATATACATATACATATACATATGCATATACATATACATATATATATATATATATATATATATATTTATATTTATATATATAAAAACACAAAAAAAGGGAGATTTAATTTATTTAAAAATATATATATAAGTAAAATGGGGGAGCCTCGGCCCCCCCCCCGCGCTGTGGGCGGTGACCCCCAACAGCGGCCGCAACCGCCACTGTGGGCCGCAACCCATAGTCAAGGAGGCTTCGGCCCTCCCTGTGGGCGGCGCCCCATAGCAATGGCACAGTCGGGCTGCGGGCTGTGACTCATAGCGACGGCCAAGGTTGCCTCTGTGGGCCGCGACCCGCAGGCATGACTGCGGCCATCCCTGCGTGGAGCCTTCCCCCCATAACTTTCCACTCTCCTCCGCTCCTCCCCCGAGTCCCTCCATGGCCTCTGCCTCCCGTACCCTGCAATAACAAACACACACACACACAACCTACCCTCAAAAAAATATCATAGCTAAAGCCCTCGCCCAAAAATAGGGTTAGGGCTAGACAATAAAATGGAAGAAAACTAGGGTGAAGGGTGGGGTAATTTTATAATGTTTTGGTTAGGGCACAGGGGGTATTGTTGTTATAAAGTTTGTTTAGAAAATAAATATCCACGTATAAAAATATATATGTGTTTAATAAATATATATATATATATAGTTAAAAATATGAATGTATGAATTCAACTTTAATTTAGTTATTTTTATTTAAATATTCATATTTTATATACGTTTTTATAGACATGTGAATATGATGCTTTAAATTTTAAATTATATTGGACTTTAACCTTTTAGGAAATTTATAATGATGTTTGTAGGTTATTTTGGCTATAGGGGATTATTTTTTTGGTTCACCTAAATTTAGGCTTGTCGAGATTTAACTTTATAGGGCAGATTTTTATAATGGATTTATTTAGCCCTTTAGTCAAATTTTAGACTCATTATAATTAGTGTTAAAATAATTCATGGGATTTAAAAAAAAAAAGAATCCAATTGCTAGAGTTAGTTTAATTAATTCCTACAATGATTAAAAGGATTGATTGAGATTAATAATAACCCTTGTCAATTAATTTAGGGGTTTTTGCTTAAATGGATTTATTATTTATTAATTGATGAGATAATAATAAATTCTTTTGGAGGGTTAATATTTTGCATTTAATTTAAATTATTTTCACTTACTTGAGTTAGTGGTTAGAGTTAACTCAAAACATAGCTAAGACAAAACTTGTTAGTGTGTTTCATATTAGGAAATTTAATGTTATTAGGTTGTTATTTAAAAAAAAAAATTATTTCGTTCGTGCCCAAAAGTTTGGGCATGACATTTTGGTATTAGAGCAAGGTTTCCAACACTAGGAACCTTTCTCCATTATGTTTCTCTTTAATTAGTTGATTAATTAATTTTATCTTATTATATTTATTTTTAATTAATTAAATTTTTCTTAGAAAAATTATTTATTTATTTCATTTTATTTTATTTCTCATAAGGATGCCTCCAACTACGCGAGAAGCTCGCAAACGTGGTAGAGGTCCTTATCATGAAAGCATGGCACGCGAAGAGGTTGATAGGGAGGAATCAGTTCTGGAAAGGAACCCAGAGGCCCCTCCCGAATGACCGGTTGACCCAAACCGAGACATCTTATTAGCACTCCAGAACCTGATTGGTATAGTCCAGGATAGGCTTCTAGTAGAGGATCGTCATGTTGAAAACCAAAACTTAGGGAGCCATAGATCGATAGATAGGGAATGGAGTAGGAGTCCACCTCCTAATCCTATAGAGAGTCAGGTTGGGCATGAGCCTGAGTTTGTGCATCTACCAGGACCACCTCTAGTGGCAGAGCCAGTGTATTATGAGAGAGCACGTCGGGATCCAGGGGATCTAATCAGAGAGGTTATGCACCTCCAGCCACTATCTTTTGGGGGATCTACCGACGCGGTAGAAGCTGAGGTTTGGATTTTGAGCCTAGATAGGTGCTTTGCATTGCGCTCCTACGAGAGCAATCTAAAGGCACGTGTAGCAGTCCACCTATTGAGAGGAACGACCTCCACATGGTGGAGACATGAGGAATACAAGTGTGGGTTAGTTGCAGATACCCTCACATGGGAGATTTTTATAGAGAGGTTCAGGGAGAGGTACATGTCAGAACATTACAGATAGCGTAGGATAGATGAGTTCCATGACCTCCAACAGAAGGGTCTCTCAGTGACCCAGTATGAGAGCAAGTTCTTTGAGCTCTTGCCATACGTGGACTACCTGAAAGACAAGAAGCTTCTCATCAACCATTTTATCAGAGGGTTGAATGTCGACATAGCAGGACCAGTGAGGATGTCCGCTCCAGGGAGCCTGCGGGTTTCCATGGAGAAGGCCTTGATAGCAGAGGAGATTCAAGTCAGGCCACAGGATACAAGGGATCGATTCCAGAACTAAAACCCTATACCCCAGACATACAGATTTTAGAAACCCCATTGGAAGGGTAATAACAGACACACATCGGGGTTCTCCAAACCCCCTCCTCCACAATAGTCATAGCAGAACCAGAGGCAGAGGCCTCCGCAGAGTCAGCAAGGTGCAAAGCCCAAGAAGTGGCAATCTCAGGGTCAGAGGTGAGATCAATGATCCCAGGTTTCTTGCACACCTCTGACGAGGACTCAACAATCCTCTAGGGGTGGGTATAGTGGTTCTAGCAGGATAGGGGGACATCCTTTCTCTAGGCATTAGGGCATCCAGTTTCAGGCACGCGGTGCTTGTTTCATGTGTGGAGCCATGGGGCACATGGCGAGAGAGTGTCCTCAGGGTTAGATGGTAGGAAATCAGAGGATGGTAGCATCAGAGCCTACAGTTGAAGATATGGGCAGGTCCCATAGAGTCTTTGCAGCGATTGACAACTGCCAAGCAAAGCACCAGGCCACAGTCATTGAGGCTGCAGGTATGATCAGAGGTAGCAATGTATCTATATTATTTGATTCAGGAGCTACTGACTCCTTTATATCTCCATTGGTAGTGGAGCATTGTGGGCTAGTGGCAACTAGACAAGGTGTCAGTTGGGAAGTGGAGTTAGCTTCAGGGGCTAGAGTGTTAGTGGAGTCTAAGGTTAGGGCATGTCAACTTCAGATTGGCAATACTACCACCCTAGTAGACCTTAGAGTTACACCACTTGGATCTTATGGTATCGTACTTGGCATGGATTGGCTTTATGTCCACAGAGCCAAGATGGATTTCCGTCAGAAAGAGATCAAGTGTGATGATGATCAGGGTTCACCCATAGTAATCACCCGAATTCAAAGACTCGTGTCTCTTCATATGATTTCTGCAATGCAGCTTAAGCAGAGCATGCGAAAGGGATGTCATTTATTTGCCATCACCATCAGTGATAGAGGGGAAGAGGATGAAAAGGAAACATCGATTGATGGCCATCCTATCCTTAAGGGACATTCAGACGTGTTTCCTTCAGAGCTACCAGGAATGCCACCCCGTAGAGAGATTGACTTCCATATAGATCTTGTACTAGGAGCTGAGCCAGTTTCAAGAGCACCTTATAGGATGACCAAAAACAAGCTTAATGAGCTCAAGATGTAGCTTGAGGAACTCCTAGAGAAGGGTCACATACATCCTAGTGTATCCCCTTGGGGTGCACTAGTCATCTTCTTGAAGAAGAAGGATGGATCTCTTCGGTTATGCATGGATTATCGTCAGTTGAACAAAGTAACCATCAAGAACCGATATCCCTTGCCCAGGATTGATGATTTATTCGACCAACTTTAGGGTGCCAAAGTATTTTCCAAAATTGATCTGAAGTTAGGATACCATCAGTTGAGAATAGTGGAAAGTGATATCCACAAGACCGCATTTTGCACTAGATATGGCCACTATGAGTTCACTGTGGTTCCATTCGGTCTTACAAATGCTCCAATTGTTTTCATGAGCCTCATGAATGGGGTATTCTGCACACTTCTTAACCAATTTGTGATTGTGTTCCTCGATGACATATTGATATATTCTCAGAATGAGAAGGAGCATGAGGAGCACCCGAGACGGGTCTTGCAGTGTTTGAGGGACATTCAGTTGTATGGCAGTTTGTCAAAGTGTGCATTCTTTCATTCAAAGGTCAAGTACCTTGGGCATGTTATTTCTGGTGATGGGATCTTAGTTGACCCATCAAAGATCAGACCTATTATGGATTGGCCAGTGCCAACCAGTGTGACAGAGGTCAGGAGCTTCATGGGATTAGCAGGTTATTACCGATGCTTTGTTGAGGGATTCTCTAGAGTCGCACATCCTATTACTTCTCTTTAGCATAAAGGAAAGAAATTTGAGTGGACAGAGAAGTGCAAGAGGGCCTTTCAGGAACTCAAAAAGGCACTTACTAATGCACCTATCCTTGTAGTGCTAGATCCCTCAGCTGACTTCATGGTTTGCATAGATGCTTCCCTAGAGGGTTTAGGAGCAGTCCTTATGCAGGATGGTAGGGCTATAGCTTTTGAATCTAGGAAACTTAAGACTTATGAGCTTAACTACCCTACTCATGACCTTGAGCTTGCAGCAGTAGTGCACACACTTGTGAGGTGGAGACACTTCCTTTTGGGTCATCATTTCGAGCTTCATTTAGGCCATCAGAGCCTTCAATACATATTCACTCAATCGAACCTTAATGCACGTCAGAGGAGATGGATGGAGTTCTTGTGTGAATATGACTTTGACGTACACTACATCAAAGGGAAAGAAAACATAGTTGCGGATGCTTTGAGTAGGAGACGTCACGAGGTATACACCATATCTATGGGCATGGATTTGAGAGATCATATATTGTAGTAGTTGCCAGAGGATGGATGGTATTTAGAGGTTTGTCAACTGATACGATCTCAGGAAACTCTAGAAGGGAAATATGTTGATTATTTCTTAGAGTCCGATAGACTATTACACCATAGAGGGCACATCTATGTACCTTCTTTCAGGGGATTGCAAGAGTTCGTTGTCACGGAGGCTCATAGAGCTCCTTATGCAGCACATCTCGGAGTTAAGAAGATGCATGTTGACTTGAGACAATTATATCATTGGCCAAGAATGTGGCAGCTCATTGCTGAGTTAGTAGCCCGATGCCTTGAGTGTTAGAGAGTCAAGGTGGAGCACCGCCATCTAGGTGGGTTGCTCTAGTCTCATGCTATACCAGAGTGGAAGTAGGATACTATATCCATGGATTTCATCATTGGTTTCCCAATGTCATCTCATCGCCATGATGCCATCTTGGTGACAGTTGACAAGTTGACCAAAGTAGCCCACTTTTCACCAGTTCGAACTACCTTCACAACACCAGTAGTATCATAGGTGTTCTTGCGAGACATTGTCAGACTTTCATGGTGTTCCACGCAAGATTATTTCTGACAGGGATTCCCTCTTCACTTCTTCCTTTTGGAAGGCATTACAGGCAGCTATGGGCACCAAGCTCAATTTCAGTACAACCTATCATCTAGAAATAGATGGTCAGATACAGAGGGTTAACTAGGTGTTAGAGGATATGCTTCGCACGTATGTCATGGATCATCAGACCAGATGGGAAGAGTACCTTCTCTTAGTTGAGTTTTCCTATAACAATGGGCATCACACTTCATTGGGAATGCCACCCTATCAGGCATTATACGACAGGCCTTGTAGGACACCGTTGAGTTGGGACCGCATAGAGGACAGAGTTGCTATTGGTCTTGAGATAGTTCGGGATATGGAGCAACAGGTGGATTTGATTAGGCAGTGTCTTAGAGAGGCACAGGATAGACAAAAGAAGTATGCAGATGCAAAGAGGATAGATCATAGCTACTTGGTTGGAGATAGAGTCTTCTTGAGAGTGCGACCACATAAGAGTCCAATCCATTATGGAAAGGGGTCTAAGCGCGCACCTCGCTTTGGAGGACCTTTTGAGATCCTTGAGAGGATAGGACTAGTTGCCTACCATTTAGCATTGCCACCTAGCCTATCACGCATCAACGATGTGTTTCATGTATCAGTTTTGAGGAAGTATATCTATGATGAGTCTCATATTTTAGATTGGGATGCCTTGCAGGTGGAGTTGGACGAATAGCTAGCTTTGGAGCCCATTGGCATTTCGGCATGCCAAACGCTGGCCCTTCGAGGTCGAGAGCTAGACCAGGTTAGGGTCCAGTGGGATTGCTATGATAAGGTTACGGCTTCATGGGAGGACGCAACACATATGAGATCATAGTACCCCCATCTTTTTGATGAACTCCAGGAGGAAGTTCATGCCTAGAGGGGGAGGGTGTGAGGCCCTACCCCGACTCATCCTAGCATTTCAGTGATTTTCATGTTGAGACTATTATGGATGCTTTATTTTTATGCATTATGGATTTAGAACTTATATGATTCCATGATTTGGATAACATTGATATATATTGATGCTTCATTTCTATGCATTATAGATATAGAACTCTATATGATTCTAGAATAGGATAAATTTGAGATTATGTATGTCATTATTGGATTTGCAGGAATTTACTATGATGATAGAAATAGGATGCATGTCTTATGTATGGATCAAAATTATGAGGACTATGATAATTGCTTATGTGGATTTATTTGGATATAAGATATATCGATTTGTTTAAATGTGAATTGTATGCAAAGTGTTTGATGTGTATTCTTATTCATGTGTTTAATATTATATGAGGTTATTTGGAAGTACTAATGTGTAATCGAGATGCATAGGAAAATTATCCATGTGACCATGGAAACATTATGGAGAACCAAACCCAGATCTATGTATGTTCGTAAAACTAGGGGTTGTCTATTTGGAGAGACAACACCCCGTATGTATCGTATTTTATTTGTGAAAGTAAATGTTGCATGGGTGTTAAATTGAATTATTTATTTGTTTAAATCCAACAAGAGACAAATTTCATGTGTAATTTTGTAAAGTATTTTATTGTGTCACTTGACACGTGTTGATTTATGTCTTGATTTTTGACTTGTCTCTTAGAGGGAGTTGTTTGAACCATATCTTTTTCAAACATTTGAATGTGGTTCTAAATTTTCCTTGGGTAGAGAGTCTTTGGAGTAGTCAACTCAGGTTTGACCCGAAAGTTAACTTCAGATGGGTTTACAAGGGGTCAAATGGACTCCTAGGGGTAGTTTAAAGGTGTTTCCTAAAGTCCATAAGGTATACCTATGGGTTAGGAGTATTTTTAGGCATGTGTCTACTCCCATGTGACTATTTAGTCACCTCAAAAAGTGAGTTTCCTAAGGTGAGTGAAGATTCAAAATTAGAAGGTACCATCTAGGTTAGATAACCTTCCCTTTTGATGTGAGATCCTTTTTCCACTTTCTCTTACTTTTTCCTTTTTTAGTTTTACAATCCTGTGAGAACTCTCACTGAGGTCTTTTTTGGCAAGGATTAGAGATTTTGTGGGTAATCACCCAATCTCCATTTTTGGAGATCATGCAATTTTGAAAAGGATAGTTTTGGGATAGAATTTTGGCTAAGTGTAGAAGGAAGAATTATGGATTTGGGCTTCTCATCCTCAAACTAGTTCTAGCAAACCTTTGGGTAGATTGAAGGTTGGTTCATCTTCTCCTTTTGTTTCTTTTTATGTTGCATGTTTATGTTGGAAATATTGCTTGTATGTAAAAGTTGATTTCTTGTATTTTCCATTGTGAAAATTTATTATGTGACCTATCTGTTACTTATTTTATGCATTTCTTGTGATTTGGGAGTAACCAAGGCCTTCTACTCTTGGGAGAGTAGGATGGTCTTGTGGGTGGTAGAAGTTTGACAGCCCTTGAGTGAGAGGCTCTCATTACGAGTGTGAACTCAAGGGGTGTATATGTGACCCTTGCTGCATGGCCTAGTTTATGCATTTGGGGGTCATAAGGGGAGAAAGTATGGGATGAATGCCTTGGGGGGCATAAGGATGTGGGGTTAATGAACTTATGATATATCTTTGTTTGCCATGATGTGGCTTTGTGATCTACCATTCTTGTAGTCTCCTCAGGGTATTTGGTCAACTACCACCCGTGTAAAAACATCACATTTTGTGATGAAGTGTAGCCTTGGTTGGGAAAGTGTTTGTTGTATGTTTTTCCCTTGCTTGCTGTGTTTGCATGTGTGTAACCTATCCAGGGCTTGGTTCTCCAAGCTCAGGGGTGGCTTCTAGTAAGCCTAGGCTGGGAGATGAGCACTCCATGGTCAAAGCCTTATGATTTATTTGTAGGATTGCTTGGAAAGAAAAGAAAAAGACAAGCTAGGAGTTGCTGGTTTTTGTACTTGATTTGTAGAAAGAGAATAAGAAAAGGGATGCTATATTTTCAGTTACAGAAATGTAAATAAAAAGTTGCATGTTGTATTTACTTTTAAAAAAAAGGAAAATGTATCTATTTTATTTAAAGTCCTCATTTAATAGAAATGAGAGACTAGTTGGGTATCTCACCCACTTGTAATGTTGACTATATTGTATTCTTAATATGTTCTAAAGAAATGCATTATTTTATTAAGTTATTATTGCAAAGATGAAATGTTTATTTTGGATTGAGTTCCTATAATTATTGGAACAATATTTGCTGTATTCATGTTATTCTTTTGAAAATAAAAGTTCATTTTATCTCCTTAGGCATTTTGAAAAATGGAAAAGAATGAAGTAGTAAACTTGCATGTTAGTAGGAGAAGAATAAGCGTTTTAGCCATATCTATTTAATTCCCAAATACAAATTATGGTTAAACAGATTTAACATGCCTTTCTCTATAGTCAATCTAAATGATTTCTAGGCTAATGTAGTTGCTGTTAAAATTTATTAAATTCAATTATTTTTCCCTTTATCGATTACAAAAATTAAATCAAAAATTAATAGTCTATCTCTAAAGTATGCAGCTAGATATATATAAAATAAAAAGAATTGCTTTATTTAAATCTGTTAGTTTTGAAAACCTGTTCAATGGGATTTTTAGGAAAAAGAAATATAAACAGATTGTATAAATTAAATAAATGTAATTCTACCTCCATTTCCATGCACTCAATATTTTATTAATTTCTGCAGGATTTAAAAAGGTTAAGAAAAAAATATATATATATTGCTTAAGTGTGTGTGTGTGTATATATATATATATATATAAGACTACCTATTTTATCTAAAAATATCCTCAGCCGGTGAAACTAGTTGTTTGAAAATATAAGTAAAATGGGGGAGCCTCAGCCCCCCCGCGTAGTGGGCGGTGACCCCTAGCGGCGGCCACAACCGCCACTGTGGGCCGCAAACCACAGTTGGGGAGGCTTCGGCCCCCCCTGTGGGCGGTGCCCCATAGCGACGACATAGCTGAGCTGTGGGCCATGACTCACAGCAGTGGCCAAGGCCGCCTCTGTGGGCCGCGACCCGCAGGCATGGCTGTGGCAGTCCCTGCAGGGAGCCTTCCCCCCATAACTTTCCACTCTCCTCCGCTCCTTTGGCGAGTCCCTCCATGGCCGCCGCCTCCCATACCCTGCAATAACAAACACACACACACACACACAAGCTACCCTCAAAAAAATATCATAGCTAAAGCTCTAGCCCTAAAATAGGGTTAGGGCAAGACAATAAAATGGAAGAAAACTAGGGTGAAGGGTGGGGTAATTTTATAATGTTTTGGTTAGGGCACAGGGGGTATTGTTGTTATAGAGTTTGTTTAGAAAATAAATATCCATGTATAAAAATATATATGTGTTTAATAAATATATATATATATATAGTTAAAAATATGAATGTATGAATTCAACTTTAATTTAATTATTTTTATTTAAATATTCATATTTTATATATGTTTTTATAAACAGGTGAATATGATGCTTTAAATTTTAAATTATATTGGAGTTTAACCTTTTAGGAAATTTATAATGATGTTTGTAGGTTATTTTGGCTATAGGGGATTATTTTTTTTGTTCACCTAAATTTAGGCTTGTCGAGATTTAACTTTATAGGGCAAATTTTTATTATGGATTTATTTAGCCCTTTAGTCAAATTTTAGACTCATTATAATTAGTGTTAAAATAATTAATGGGATTTAAAAAAAAAAAGAATCCAATTGCTAGAGTTAATTTAATTAATTCCTACAATGATTAAAAGGATTGATTGAGATTAATAATAACCCTTGTCAATTAATTTAGGGGTTTTTGCTTAAATGAATTTATTATTTATTAATTGATGAGATAATAATAAATTCTTTTGGAGGGTTAATATTCCGCATTTAATTTAAATTATTTTCGCTTACTTCAGTTAGTGGTTAGAGTTAACTCAAAACATAGTTAAGAATAAACTTGTTAGTGCGTTTCATATTAGGAAATTTAATGTTATTAGGTTGTTATTTAAAAAAAACAATTATTCCATTCATGCCCAAAAGTTTGGGCATGACACTACCTTTATCAGTCATTGTTTTATATGCAAAATTTTTGGTCATAAGTCAAACATGTGCAGAACAGTGATGAACAATTTTTAGAATAAGAGATGTTATGCTTGTGGATTGTTTAAACATATCTGTAACCAATGCAGGATGAGACAAAATCAAATGAACTTTAGGCCTTTGCAAAGGAATGTTGTCTGATATGGATGCAACAAATCCAGCCATATTGAAAAATATTGTAGAAAAAACATGAGTAACAATGGTCCAGTAAACAAGAATAATCCAGATGAAAAAGGAAAAGAAAAGGTGGAAGAAATTGGATATCAACATAAGAAGATGTGAGTTAAGAAAGAAGATTTTATTATTCAAAATGGCTCCACACTTGAATCCGGTGTTGGAACCTCATCCGGTAACTAGGGCATTTTGGCCCCAGGGGGAAGTTTCTCATGAAGACCCTTAAAACCCCATTTCAGAGATTTATAACTAGTAGAGGATGGTTGTAGATGATATAGATTTGTTATGTAAATGATATCCGGAAGAATTCATGGCGATTTGAGATTCTAGTGAGTGAATTCATGAAAAATAAGATATCCAGAAAGATTTAGGGTTAAGTATTTATTGCAACTAAAAATTAGTTTTTAGAGGATAAAAAGACATTCTTCTATTCATTCTTCACAATGCGAACAAAGAAAGAATAGAGCAGCGAAGCAAAAGAGACATAGCAGCAAAATTCAAGCTTGTGGCGATTCGACAGAGACTCCTTGCCTCCGGTTGTGACTCAAAAGGTATTTATCCATTCTTGAAGCTATCAGTTCATATCCTAAATTTCAAATGGCATCATCATCCAGCATTGCAACCCCTTTTGTTGTCGAAATAACTAAAAGATTTAGGCCTGTATTCAAGAAACATCCATTTAAGTTAGTTGAAGATGATCTGAATGGTGCATTTTCCTCTATACCGTATGAAGTGTTGCACAATGAAGACATTAAGGAATATATACATTCCAACATCAAGGAATTGGGTAATTTAGACATGTTACCTCTGTATGCTAAGCACGTGGTTGATGATTTTGGGAATTTGAAACCAGATTTCAAGAATGATAAGGGTTTTATTCAGTTTGTACACTTATTGGTATTTGACGAGCCCAAATGGGTGAGGTATGTTCTAAGATGAATTTAGGATGAATTTCTATGGTTGGACAAACCCCATGAGATCCCAATGCAAGCCATTCAAGCAATAACCTTTTTTAATTCAACTGGTGAAGTTCCTAGATTTCAGAATGTGAAGAACACCACTGTAATCGAGGTAACCAGTTCAAAGCATGACAACTAGTCAATGACCATTAGTGACATTGTGGAATTTGATGTGATATTTTCTTCGATGGTTACTAGTTACAAGGTTTATCAGTCAAGCAAACAGAATTTAGTATTCGGTACTGCTATTTGTATAGCTTATCAGATGCTCAAATAACACAAGTATGACTTGTGTGCAATGCTTCTTAGTGAGCTAATGAGCAATATAAAGAAGATCAAACAAGACAAGAAGCATGTGTTTAAATTTGGTTCCTTGATCATTTGTTTAGCACTATATTTATTGAATGAGATCCCCGGTATTGGAAAGGTTCAACGAGCTTATGATAAACTAGTGGCAGCTCAAATCAAGGAAGGTTTGCAAGGTTTGAGTGATGTAGTTGCATAAAAATCTACCTTATGGGGTTACTTTAAGACATTTCAGGAGCTGATGCAAGATACAGAAATAATTCCAAAGGCTATTATTGAAAAGTATGAAAATACAATTCTCTTCATGGTGGATAAGGATCAATGTCACATGGAAGCAGTTGAGCCTAGGATAGTTTGGATTATACCTATGAGATATGAAGTGGATGAGATTACTCTTGAAACCTATGCTCAACACCTTCTCAGTAAGTTGGTGGATGAAAAATAGGAAAGATTTGGCACTTTTGAAGAAAAAGACTTGAACAGGTAAAAGAAATTCAGTGAGTCTAGAAGGAAGAGGAAGGTTAGAAAGTAAGTTGAACAACTTGCAGAGCAGATGCATATAACTCAGGAAGTTGTGCAAAGGGAAAGAGAGAAAAACATGTTGAAGGAGGAAGACATGGTGAATCCTAAGACTAAACCGGTCTCTACTCCCAAGCAAACCAAGGCTAAATAGAGTAAGTGTGCACCTACTTACGGTGTGTAGAAGCCTATCCCTCCACTAAGCCTTAATCATCATCAACCAGTAGAGAAGAAAAGAGGCAGAAGCAAGAGCCCCATAGCCAATATGTTGTAGCCACTGCAGAAGAGGAAACAAAATTTGATGAGGCAGTACGCGAAGTAAAGAAGACTACCACATTTGCGAGGGTAGACAAGAAGCCCCCATCCGGTGAAGCCTCACCTGCAAAGAAGCCTAAGACTCAAGGTGAGACATTTGGTAGAGTCAAATCAAGTAAGAAGCATAAATTAGAACTTGATGAAGCTCTTAAATCGGGTAAGCTTGAAGGCTCTTATACTAGTGTGCTCCTGAAATCTTTGGATGAGATTTTAATGAAATTGTAAAAGAAGGAAACTTGAAAAATCTACTTGAATATTAGGGTGGGTGCAAGAAGTTGGCTCCCAATTCCGCATAAGTCTGCGAGAAAAAAAGTATTGCTAGAAACGAGCACACGTTTTCTAAGAAACAGACATCCGTTTAGCTTTGGGGCCCCAACCCATAAAAAAAAAATGGGTGCACGTTTTGAAAAATGGGTGCCTGTTTAGGATCAGACCACCGTAGAGAAATGAGTGCACGATTTTTAGAAACGGGCACATGTTTTTAAAAACTAGTACACGTACCCATTTTTAAAAATGGGCTCACGTTTCTTAAAATGCTACAGTTTTTTGAATTTCAAATAACGGGCACCCATTCCATAAAAGATGGAGTGAGAAAAACACCTATGCCTCGGTTTTGGCTTTGGTTTAGGCTTGGTGGGACCAAGCCTATGCTTGGACCTCCAAAAAAATGGCTAAGGCACTGGAATACCAGATTTCTACCTTGCCGTAATGTTTTGAAGGTCTTCCTGATCGTATTTTTTGATGAAACAAAAACCCATTAGAGTTCTCATTGTCCTGATTTAAAAAGTGTAAATTTCATAGTGATATGATTATTTTTACTATTTTTGCATTATCTATTAATTAAAAGTGGTACCTAAATATAAAATAGTGAGGTTCAGTAAAAATTTAATAACTTTTTGTTTTTTAGGTTTTTTGGAAAATAAATTATATGAAATAAATCTACATACAATTCTTTTGAAGATTAAAAAAAAATTGAAAAATATGAATTTTTCATCAAATTATGGTGGTCGTACACCAGATGTTTTGAAAATGTAGTTTATAGTAAATTAAAATTAATAAAAGTAAATAAATTCAATAAAAAATAAGAAAAAATAATCTCATCAATATTTGGTGTCTTAGGTATATTTTCCTAGAAGGATTTGCAAAAATTCATTTATTTAAGTCAAAATATGGTGATCGTACACGTGTGGTATGGTCCTGAAACAGGCATTTTGAAAAAGTGGTTTTTAAACATGCCTACTAAAAAGCAATTTCTACCATGTGGGTATTGAAATAAATTACATATTTGAAAATTAGACTCTGAGCACTACATTTTCTATTAATGAAATTTTTTCAGATTCAATCTCTAAAAGCCTCAAATTTTGACATCAATTGATAGAAAATTTGAAAAATATGGAAAACACTTCCACTTTTTGCCCAAAAGTGGGACTCAACTTCTTGCAACCACCCACTATCAAAATTCTAATAATAAAGATCAAAGGGCTATTAAGAAGTTGTTGTACAATATATGAACATTTTATGATTCCAAAGGAGTTATATGAAATTTTGGATGGCCAAAGACACACAACTCGTTTAGAGGATGAGAGATTGAAATAATATACCTTAGTAAATATGTGCCTTGATGTAACAAAGGATTAAATGAAAAGAATTTTAGAACTTGCTAAGGAACACTTCTGGAGCAAACACAGTAAATAAAATAATGTTCGAAAGAATTGATGAAGTTGTTAAAGAAACAAAGGGTATACTGAGGAAAATTTTGAAGGAAAATAATTATCAGATCAATCCAGAGAAATATGATTCCCAACCAGATGAGAAATCAAGAAAAGACACCTCTATTCTGACCAATCAAGTTCACATAGAGGTTCCTCATGAGCAGCCATTTGTGCAAATTGATCTAGTAGAAAAAGTAGTTATAGATGATACCACTGATAACCAGCCAGTTGGAGACTCCGGTGAAGCTATGCAAGATCCTTCGGTTATGGAGGTTCATTCTAAGGAAGCAGCTGAGGAGATTACAAATGAGAAGGGAGTAGGTGAAAAATAAGAAGAAGAAGAAGAAAAAGAAGAAGATGATGCAGGAAAGGATGATACAAATGCAAGTGCAGGTGTAGACAAAGAGAAAGAGAAGGTTAATGAGGCATTGGTAACAATGCTATCTATCTCCCATTGAAGCATTAAGGTTAGCCAAATAAGAATTTCCATTTTCAAGCTCATGTTACCTCCAAACACACATTTTGATGCTTTAAAGATTGCATTTAGGAAGAACAAGCTTGAAAATAATGATTTGGGAGTACGATAAGTTTTATTATCACACTTTAATGTTCGTGGCTTCGGAATAATAAATTGCAGTTTCAAGTGTTGTGCCTCCAAGCACACATTTTGATGATTCAAAACTTACATTTAGGAAGCACAAGCTTGAAAATGATGATTTGGGAGTATGATAAGTTTCATAATTGTACTCTAATGTTGGTGGCTTCGGAATCAGAAATTGCATTTTCAAACTTCTGTTACCTCCAAACACACATTTTGATGCTTCAAAATTTGCATTAATGAAGCAGAAGTTTGAAAATAATGATTTGGGAGTACGATAAGTTTCATAATCGTGCTTTAATGTTCATGGCTTTGAAATAAGATTTTGAATTTTGAAGCTTGTATTACCTTCAAACACACATTTTTATGCTTCAAAATTTAAAAATAATTATTTGGGAGTAAGATAAATTTCATAATCGCACTTTAATGTTCATGGCTTTGGTATCAGAACTTGCATTTTCAAGCTTCTTGTGCCTCCAAACATACATTTTGATGCTTCAAAACTTGCGTTTAGGAAGCACAAGTTCAATGATTTTTTTAGTGGCTAATATTCGCCAATTGGCTATTTTTTAAAATTTGAAAATCAAAATTTGGCTAATAGTTCAAGTTTTTAGGAGACCTAAATCGCCACATTTTTACAAAATTTTATTTTAGTTCTATTCAAATCGCCAAAGAGTTTATTTTATTAAATTTTTGAACTGAAAAATTCACCAAAATATTCAATACGTGATTGGATCAGATTCGCAAAAAAATTATAATTTATTGTAAAAAATTAAATTAATTTGCCAATAATACATTATAATTATTAGTTACTTTACGGTTTTATCAGCAATCTTTAGTTTCCACCAATGATTCAAAATATAATCTAATGACATCATTGCATTCCATGAGGTAAATTGTACTTACAAGTTGTAATGCTCATGGGGGTTGAGTTTCTTTTCAATTGTTGACCTCAATGGAAATCAATGGTGTAAAAATAATTTTGGGCCCCATGAGTATTACACATTTTAAGTACATTTTATATGAAAAAATACAAAGAGGGCTATTAGAATAATTTAAATTAATGGAAGTCACTAAATAAAGTAGTGTCTACCCTTTAAACTCATTAATGATTTCCACCTTACACCTCTACTTTTCTATAGGTTTTTTTTTTGTAAGGAAATTATTTACAATAGTGATTAATGCATACTAAGATTATTTTCTAAGATTCACCAAGATTTTCTACCAAATAATTTTGATGTAAAAAAAAACGCCAATAAATTTAATACTTTTAAAAAAAAAATGAAAGATTCGCCAATAAAAATTATAATTTTTATCCAAAAGAAATAAAAATTCGCCAAGATTTATATCTTTGTTTGAGGGGGGCTTTCTTAAAGTTATCACTGCACAAGTTTGAAAACGATGGGAGTACAACAAGTTTCATAATTGCGCTTTAATGTTTGTGGCTTCTTATGCCTCCAATCACACATTTTGAGGCTTCAAAACTTATGTTTAGGAAGCACAACCTTGAAAATGGTGATTTGGGAGTATGATAAGTTTCATAATCACGCTTTCATGTTTATGGCTTCAGAATTAGAACTTGCATTTTAAAGATTGTGTTACCTCCAAACACACATTTTGATGCTTCAAAATTTTCTTTTATGAAGCACAAGCTTTAAAATGATGATTTGTGAGTACGATAAGTTTCATAATCACACTTTCATGTTTGGCTTCGGAATAAGAACTTGCATTTTCAAGCTTGTTGTGCTTCCAAACACACATTTTGGTGCTTCAAAACTTGTGTTTAGGAATCCAAGCTTGAAAATGATGATTTGAGAGTACGATAAGTTTCATAATTATGCTTTAATGTTCATGGCTTCAAAATCAAAACTTCCATTTTCAAGCTCGTGTTACCTCCAAACACAAGTTTTGATGCTTTAAAGGTTGCATTTAGGAAGCACAAGCTTGAAAATAATGATTTGCGAGTACGATAAGTTTTATTATCATGCTTTAATGTTCATGGCTTCAAAATCATAACTTGCATTTTAAAGCTTTTTGTGCCTCCAAGCATACATTTTGATGATTCAAAACTTGTGTTTACGAAGCACAAGCTTGAAAATGATGATTTGGGAGTACGATAAGTTTCATAATTGTGCTCTAATGTTGGTTGGTGGCTTCAGAATCAAAACTTGCATTTTCAAATTTCTATTACCCCCAAACACACATTTTGATGCTTCAAAACTTGCGTTTAGGAAGCACAAGTTTGAAAATAATGATTTGGGAGTACGATAAGTTTCATAATCATTCTTTAATGTTCTTGGCTTTGAAAACATATTTTCAATTTTGAAGCTTGTATTACCTCCAAACACACATTTTGATGCTTCAAAACTTGCATTTAGGAAGCACAAGCTTGAAAATGATGATTAGGGAGTACGATAAGTTTCATAAATCACGCAAACATTTTGATTCTTGAAAACCTACGTTTAGGAAGCACAGGCTTGAAAATGATGATTTGGCATTACGCCAAGTTTCATAATTACACTTTAATGTTTGTGTGATCAGAATCAAATTTTCCATTTTCAAGCTTGTGCTACCTCTAAACACACATTTTGATGCTTCAAAACTTGCCTTTAGGAAGCACAAGCTTGAAAATGATGGTTTGGGAGTATGATAAGTTTCATTATCACGCTTTAATGTTCATGGATTGGAAATCATAACTTGCATTTTTAAGCTTATTTTACCTACAAACACAAATTTTGATGCTTCAAAACTTGAATTTAGGAAGAACAAGCTTGACAATAATGATTTGGGAGTATGATAAGTTTCATAATCATGCTTTCATGTGCATGGCTTTGGAATGAGAACTTGCATTTTCAAGGTTGTGTTACCTCCAAACACCCATTTTGATGCTTCAAAACTTGCGTTTAGGAAGCACAAGCTCGAAAATGATGATTTGAGAATATGATAAGTTTGTGTTTTATTGTTTTTAGGTTCGGAATCAGAACTTCCATTTTCAATCTTGTGTACCTCCAAACACAAATTTTGATGCTTCAAAACATGTGTTTAGGAAGCACAAGCTTCAAAATAATGATTTGGGAGTACAATAAGTTTCATAGTCATTCTTTAATGTTCGTGGCTTTGAAATCAGAACTATCATTTTCAAGGTTGATGTGCCTCCAAACATACATTTAGGAAGCACAAGCTTGAAAATTATGAATTGGGAGTACGATAAGTTTCATAATCGTAGTTTAATGTTCATGGCTTCGAAAGCAGAACTTGCATTTTCAAACTCATTGTACCTCCAAAAACACATTTTGATGCTTAAAAACTTGTGTTTAGGGAACAGAAGCTTGAAAATGATAATTTGGGAGTACGATAAGTTTCATAATCGCACTTTCATGTTTGTGGCTTCAAAATCAAAATTTGCATTTTCAAGCTTATTGTGCCTCTAAACACACATTTTGATGCTTCAAAACTTCCATTTTGGAAGCACAATCTTGAAAATGATGATTTGGGAGTGCATTTTCAAGCTTGTGTTATTTCCAAACACACATGTTGATGCTTCAAAACTTGCATTTAGGAAGCACAAGATTGAAAATGATGATTTGGGAGTACAATAAGTTTCATAATTGTGCTTTCATGTTCATGGCTTCAGAATGAGAACTATCATTTTCAAGCTTGTGTTACCTCCATACACGCATTTTGATGCTTCAAAACTTGCATTTAGGAAGTAAAATCTTGAAAATGATGATTTGGGAGTACAATGAGTTTCATAATCGCGCTTTCATGTTCGTGGCTTCAAAATCAGAACCTGCATTTTCAAGCTTGTTTTACCTCCAAACACACATTTTGATGTTTCAATTCTTGTGCTTAGGAAGCACAATCTTCATTATGATGATTTGGGAGTATGATAAGTTTCATAATCAAGATTTCATGTTTATGGCTTCAGACTCAAATTTTGCATTTTCAAGCTTGTGTTACCTCTGAAAAACATATTTTAATGTTTCAAAACTTACGTTTAGCAAGCACAAGCTTAAAAATGATGATTTGGGAGTACGATAACTTTCATAATTACGCTTTCATTTTTGTGGCTTTAAAAACACTTATTTTCAAGCTTGTGTTACCTCGAAACACACGTTTTATGCTTCAAAACTTGCGATTAGGAAGAACAAGCTTGAAAATGATGATTTGGGAGTATGATAAGCTTCATAATCACACTTTTATGTTTGTGGCTTTGGAATTAGAACTTGCATTTTCAAGGTTGTGTTATCTCCAAATGCACTTTTTGATCCTTCAAAACTTGCATTTACAATGTGCAAGCTTGAAAATGATGATTTCAGAGTATGATATGTTTGATAATCACACTTTTATGTTCGTGGCTTTAGAATTAGAGCTTGTATTTTCAAGCGTCTGCTACCTCCAAACACACATTTTTGATGCTTCAAAAGTTGCATTTAGGAGGCACAAGCTTGAAAATAATGATTTTAGAGTATGATAATTTTGATAATTGTGCTTTCATGTTCTTGGCTTCAGAATCAGAACTCGCATTTTTAAGCTTGTATCGTTGGATATTAGAGTTTTCAGAATGTGTTGTTGTCATTGATGTCAACAATATTATGTATTTCTTATGCTTTGGTTGTAGATATGCTGATGCAGATTAATGGATTTTGAGATACTTATATCTAGTTGATTCAATATGAGTTTCAGTGTTTCAAAAGGTGATTTGATCGAGGTATGTGATCTGGTGTAATGATTAATTTTTTTGTTGGTTCTGTATTGCAGAGTTATGATTTTAGGTTTGTATTTCTCAAGAATTGATTCTTATGGTGTGCGTATATTGGAGAGTGTCTGGGAAATTCATGTGTGTCCTTACTTTGGATGGTTCATGATTTGGAACTTCACAAGCGTATCTTTTAGTTTGTTGTTGGTGTTCTTTAGCTCCGGTGATGAAATAATGATGATTCTTGATATCTGAGTTGTTGCGAAGGAATTCATGTTGCTTGTCGATGTTCTTTGATCATGTTCTATGCATTTTAGTGGTCTACATTGATCATGGTGCATTTTATTGAATATTTTATTGGTCTGGTGGTATTCTTCGTGTTATATGACTTTCTGGTCGACCCAATGGTTCTTGTGTGTTGTGATCAATCCTGGCGAGATATTCGATGGTGTTGCATGTTCCAGGTTTTGATTTGGGTTCATGTTATGTCCTTATCAATATTTTATTAGTCCACATAATGATTTATGTATCCCGTGATATAATTTTGTAATTAGGTCCTATGTGTTGGGTCGACCTTGAGGGTAAGGTAGATGAATTGTATAAATACATGTAATATTCATTTATGAGAGGCATCTGCATGTGCAACTATTGTTTTTATCCTTCAGTAGTAGAGGAGAAAAGTGAAGGAGTGCGAAAGAATATGCAGAAGATGTGCTTAATCAGAATTGTGATCAGGCATTTCAAGATGCTATTCTTTCAATTCATGTAATCTAGGTTGTTGTCTGATCTTTGTAAGGCAGTGAGTCGTCCAAGTATTGCATCCCTTTGTTGTTTTGATCAGTGAGCTCTAGGAAGTGTGCCTAAATGCATGTGCATTCCTCATTTTTATATTTACACATACTACTGCAGATTATCATCATATTGTGGGTAGGTTTCCACCATGGTTTTTCCCTTAACCGAGTTTTCCATGTGAAAAATTTATGTGTTGTGTGTGCTATTGATGTAGTGTTTATCTTTTCTAATGCTATTCTTGATCTGATATGAAGTTGAGATTAAATTGTTTAAGTTTGGTGAAAAGTAATTCACCCCCCTCTCAGTTTTCTTGCATTGTTGTTGCCAACAATTGGTATTAGAGCTAGATCCTCTAGAAGAAGCTTGACCACTTGAGGAGATCCAAGATGACAACTATTGTTTTCAAGAAGGAGAGTTTGAGATTTGATGGAACTAATTGCACTATATGGAAGGACCAGATGGAGTGTCACTGGAAGTGCTTTGGAGAAGATTATTGGAAGATCACAAAGAGTGCCTACAATGTTCCTCAGAATGGTCTTGTTACTGCAGCTGAGATCAAGGATGCTGAACATAATATAAGAACTAAAGAAGCATTGTTGAGTGCCCTGACTGATGCAGAGATGACAAATGTATGAAGGAGATAAATATGAGATTTGGGAGAAGTTGGAAACCTTGTATGAAGGAGATAAACATGTGGAAGTTGCTAAATTATAGAGCCTGAAAGGAAAGTATGAGTTGCTTAGAATGGGAGAAGATGAGAATATTTCATCCTTTATGGCTAAAGTGAATGATCTTTTGTTGAACATTAGATGTGTCTGTGGAGTCCTTGAAGATTATGAGATTGTAGCTAATGTGTTGAGGTCCTTGCCATTTGTTTACAAACACAAATTTTCTTCTATTAATGAGATCCGAACTATGACAACTGTGACAAGAGATGTGTTGGTTGGTACACTTGTTGCATTCGAATTGAGCGAACTTGGTGAATTGCATGGAAAAGTTGAGACTGCATTTAAAGCTACTGTATCTGGGAAGAAGTATGATCTAGGAGAGAGTTCAACTAGGGTTTCCAGATATGAAAGGGAAATGAGAGATATGGAAGAATAGGAAAGAGAATTGGAAGAGATTGCCAGAAGATTGCCTAAGGGATCCAGTAAGTATGAATGGAAGTTGTTACCTTTGAAATTTTTTTCAAGTAATAAGATAGGACATTTTTCTTATAGGTTTCCTAAAAGAGCATAAATAGTGGAAAAGTATGATAATCCTTACAAGCCTAATCACAAGTATAGATATCAGAAGAAACGTTATTATGTTGCTGATGAAGGTGTGACAGATGATGAGTTTGAGAAAGGGAATTCAGACGATGAATTTGTGTTCATTGCTATCAAGGAAGATGATTCAGTACCTGCTGATTCTACAAGATGTATTGTTGAAGAGAAAGCCTTGGCTACTAAGATTGAAGATAAATATGAATGGGTGATTGACAGTGGTTGTTCACATCACATGATAGGTGATAAAGGTAAATTTGTGAATATGGAGAAGTATGATAGAGGTGTAATAAAATTTGGAGACAACAAAGCTTGTGTAATTCATGGCAGAGGTTATATTTCTCTTTATGGTAAGCATAATATTGATTATGTTTTATATGTTGAAGGTTTGAAGCATAATATTTTGAGTGTTCTATAGATGGTTGATTATGATTTACAATTCAAAAATGAGAAATGTAAGATCATGAATAGCTCTGGTATAGAAATTGCATAAGGAACTAAAACTAAAGGTAATATCTTTCATCTGAATTCTAGTGAGAAAAGTTGTTTTTATTTCTCAAATTGATGAAAGTTGGTTGTGGCATACAAGGATGTGTCATTTTAACTTTGACTATATGATTAAGATAATTTCTACCTAAGTTATTAGAGATCTGCCTAAAATAGTGAAGCCTACTAATTCGGTGTGTAAAGAATGTCAATTGCGAAAGAAAAAAAGAATTTCGTTCAAGAGCAAACTGTATACATCTAACGGGTTATTAGATCTTGTGCATACTGATTAATGTGGACCTTCTAGGGTGAGAGGCTTGTAGGGTGACAAATACTTTATGTTGTTGATTGATGACTATTCTAGAATGATGTGGGTCACTTTTCTAAGGGAGAAATCTAAAGCACTAGGGAAATTCAAAATATTCAAAGCTAGAGTGGAGACAGAGACAATATTGAAGTTGAAGTGTCTAAGGGCTGATAGAGGAAGAGAACTAACTTCCAGTGAGTTTAATTCCTTTTGTGAAGAGCATGGAATCCAGAAACAATTATATGCTTCCCAAACCCCTCAACGGAATGGAGTTGTTTTGGATGCTTCTAGAACTATGATGATTGAAGGAAATATTATGCATACTATTGGAGAGAAGTTGTTAGCACTGCTATGTACACATTCAACTGGGTGCATATAAAAGGTGATTCTAGTAAGACCCCTTATGAGGATATTTCTATAGTTAGATATTTTAGAATCTTTGGAAGCAAATGTTATCTCAAAAAAAATGAGGATATAGGAAAATTTGATGCGAGAGCGAGATGTGGTGAAGTAATATTTTAGGGATATTCTACTAAGAACAAAGCCTATTAGTGTTACAACAAAAGATAGGAAAATAGTGGAAAGTGTGAATGTGAAGGTTGATGAGAGTCATGAGAAATAAATAAAAGCATGCAAATATGAATCTGATGATCGGGATTTTACTTCAAAGCAAGTGCAGACTTTGAGCATGAAACAGAGTGATCCAGAAGAATCAATAAATCCAGATGCTTCTGGTGGTGAAGAAGTTCAAGAGACTAAAAATCAGAACAATCAGAAGATCCCCAAGTGTGTAAGATTAAATAATTTAGAGAATCGGATTATTGGTGATAAAAATAAAGGTGTGATGACTAGGAGAAGAATTTTTTCTAAGAGACGTGTTTGATTTCCAAAATTGAGCCTAAAGATGTTAAAGCTTGTAAAGATGAAGTTTGGGTAAAATTTATGGAAGAAGAGTTAAATCAGATTTAAAAGAACAATACATGGGAACTTGTTCCAAGATCTAAAGACAAGAATGTAATTGGTACTAAATGGGTGTTCCGGAATAAACCGAATGAAGATATAGAAATTGTTAGAAACAAAGCAAGACTTGTATGTAAAGGATATTCACAAATGGAAGGTATTGATTTTGAGGAGACTTTTGCTCCGGTAGCTAGAATTGAAGTTGTTAGATTATTTATTGTATATGTTGCTCATAATAAATTCAAGGGATGGATGTGAAGTCAACCTTTTTGAATGGTGATTTGGAAGAGGAAGTCTATATTGAGCAACTAGATAGATTTTCATTGATAGATGAATAAGACATGGTATGCAGATTGAAGAACGTATTGTATGGACTTAAAAAATCCCCTAGAGCTTGGTACACCCAATTGGACAGGTATTTGATGAAGTTGGGATTCTATAAAGGTATAGCTGATAGCAACTTATACTTCAAGATTGATAATGATAATATTTTGATTTTTGAAGTCCTTGTTGATGACATTATTTTTGGAGGAAATGATAATTTGAGTAAGAAGTTTGCTGATGATATGCAAAAAGAGTTTGAGATGTCTATGATAGCTGAGATGAAATTCCTTCTGGGATTGCAAATTACACAGATTGATAAAGGCATTTTGATATCTTAATCAAAGTATGTGAAGAAAATTTCTGAAGAAGTTTGGGTTAGATGATTCCAAACCCATTGGAACTCCTATGGTGACTAGATGGCAGATGACAAAAGATGATGAATCTCCGAAGGCTAACCAGACCCTATATAGATCTATTATTGGTGGACTGATATATTTGACTCAGAATAAACTTGACATTATGATTGTTTTATGTCTTGTTTCAAGATTTTAGGCTGATTCAAAGGAAAGTCATGTTACTACTATGAAGAGGATATTCACATATTTGAAGGGAACATTTGATTATGGTTTGTGGTATCTGAAGAATGATGATTTCATTTTGAGTAATTATACTGATGTTGATTGGGTAGGTGATGTTGATGACCAAAAAATCACTACCGGTGGAGCATTCCTTTTGGGAAAAAAGTTGATTTCTTATGCTAGTAAGAAGCAAGATGCTATTTATTTACCTACTGCAGAAGCTGAATATAGCTACATCTAGCAATTATACTCTGGTAATTTGGATGAAATAGATGTTGAAGGATATTAAATTTGTTTATAATGAGCCTACTGTTATATATTGTCACAATTCAAGTGATATCAATATTTCTAAGAATCACATGTTGCACTCTAAGACAAAACATATATCAATCAAATTTCATTTCTTGAGAGAGTGTTAGGCCCAATATGGAAAGCTAATGTACTGAGAGGGGAGGGGTGAATCAGTACTCCAAATCTTTTCTTCGATAATAACTTTACTATTTAGCATAAACTGAATATTGCTGAAGCATAATATAATGCTAAAACAAATAAATAACAATCATACATGATTCACTCCATAACACATATATTTTGGTTAAGCAAAAACTCCTTGTTAGAGAGAAAAAATGCGGTGGGGATGGCACCCACAACTTCACTACTGCAATAATAAAGGTTGCTCGGTTAGAGCTACATGTTTAGCTATTTCTGATAGCTTACCCTGTTAGGAGTATCAAGATCTTTAGATCTACATTGCTAAAGGATTTTACAACACATATTCTAAATGTTGCACCTGGTTAAAGGCTTTACAATTTATAGACTTTATTAGAGTCTTTTACCCTGTTAAAGGTTTCTCTTACAGCTCAAAAAATTACAATCAAAATCTTACAAAATATCTGCAACTTCACATCTGAAATGTTATAGCAGATTCTATGTGGTCAAAATGAAATTACCTTGCTTATAGCATACCCCGGTAAATCATAAATTAACTCGGTAAACCTTTCTGTTTACTCTGTTCCTTGACTGTTCTCTGAAATCCTTCTCGGTGACCTCTGTGTATCTTTGTCAATCGTAACAGTCATAACACTCAGTGCTTTCCCATGATTTTTCTTTCCACATATGTCTTGCTTTACACTCATATTTGATCCTCAATTCATGCTGTATAAATAGATCTCTTATGATGGTGATCTTGTTCATGCTTCGATCTTACAAACATGATTCATTAAATGAATAACCATACAAAATTATTTAATTGGATAGATGTCCTCAAAATCATACAAAATCTTAAGGTGCAATTTCCTATGTGATAAAGGTTCGTTGTTCCTTGATCTTGTAACACGTTTCCACATATGTGTCTAGGTTCAATGAATCTAGTAACACGTTTTACTCGGTGTGTATTAACTCGGTATACCATCTTTGCTACTTGGTAGTCATAGAATGTTACTCGATAGACAGCTCAGTGTATACTAAACTCTATGACTTGTAACTTCTGTAACCGACTGCTCTGTGCTTACCGACTAAATATTTCGGTAGTAATAACCGACTAAAGTATATAGAATGACTTTGGACATAAAACTAATGACAACTTAGTAAATAGTAACAATCTCCCCTTTTGACATTAGTTTTGAAATGTTTGACAAAACTTCTTTCAAAGTCATAACTCAAAAAAATCTGTATACTTACAAAATTTGACTAAACTGACAGTATATACAATTGTCAATAAAATAGTATACTCAGATATACTCCCCTTATCAATATACTGTACATAACTCTGATTATGCATGTGCTATGATCAATATTCTGTATTCACTACTCGGTTCACTGCTCCCCCTGTCAAAATTATCTGTATACTCGAATATGTTGATCTGCTCGGTATACTTCTCTTGTATACACTATACTCCCCCTTTTTGACAAACATCAAAACTAGTTACCAATGGTGGAGGCAACTGGTCAAAAATAGATTTATACTTTGTTCTTGCATCAGTGAGAGCGGCAGAGAGTGCATCCTTGACACTATCCATGAGTGAACTCTGAGCTGTAATATCATCTAATAGTGAAATCAGACCATCTAAAGTGCTTCCCTCTGGCTGAGTGGATAAGGAGGTAGCCTTGTTGATCTGTTCTTGGATGAAGGATAAGTGTGGAATGAATAAGGTTTGAAGAGTCATAATGTCCATCCTTATTTTGTGCTCTCCATTACTAAGTTCCAATTTTTGAGCCATGAGCATTTGTGACTTGGTATAGAAATTCTGAATAGAATTTGGCTCAGTGGTCAATTTATTGGAGAGATCGGTGATCTCTTTCTCAACCACTTTTGTTTTATTCTTGATATCTTTAATGAATAAAGAGAATGTGCAGAGTTTCTAAAATAAATAAAGAATGTGCTTGAGTTGAGATGACAACTCAGCAATAAATTTGACAAGTTTTACTTTACCGATAGCAATGGCTTTCTGTACCTCTTCAATCATTTTTGCAGTGAGCTCTTTGTCCTTCAATTTGCTCAAGTATTCAGATGTGTCTACTCCAGATGTCTCGATCTAATTGAGGAGTTCATCCAGTTGAATATGGATGGCTGCATCTTTTGTCACTATAGCTTCAGGTAGCATATCTGTTAATAGTGCTTTGACCTTCTGAAGTACTCTATTTTTCTTTTGTATAGTCATTTGTCTCTCTTGTTCTTCTTTGGCTTTGCATAGTTCACCGAATTCAATAAGTGCTTGCCCTTTCAATTTGGATATGTCTACATTTGGCAACATAATTGGTTTTGACAAATCTAACTTGAAACTATGCTTTTTCATTTTCTTTTCTTTAGAGGACGAGGCTTTCACCGGTTGAACTAATACAATGGCTTGGGAGGCTTGTACACCCTCGGTAGGTTGCTCAGTAGAGGCAACACTTTTATCAATTTCTTTAGCCTCAGATGTAGCCTTCGGTGAATCCTTGCTCAGGGTCTCAGTTGTAACATTGTCAGTACTTGAAGGGACTTGAGAAGTTTGTTCCTCGATGGCCTGAGAAGTAGCTTCTCCTTTGGTAGACTGTTAACCCTCTTTGCCTTGTTCAGTATCCTGAGGTGTCTCGGTTGAAACATGTTGACTTACCGGAGGATAGGACTTGACTTGTTCCAAAACTGACTCACTTGATACCAGTTTGGCATAAGCATTCCCTTCTATCATTTCTTGTTCTTGTACCTCGGTATCCATGACATCCTCATCAAGTTGTGTAGTTTTAGTGGGATCTTGCTCAGTGATATCCACTATTTCAACTTCACCTTGCTCATTAGTACTCTTGATTCAAAATATTTCTTGCCATTTTTCTTTTGTCTTGTTCTCTACATCAAGATAAAGGCCATTCATCAGTTTCAAGGCTCTTTGCTTGACTAGGAAGTTTGTGTGGTAGTTTTTCAGATGTTCACTTATCTCATCTACCGACATGTCTGGAAAGAGGTGTACCAGACTTCTTTCTCTCATCTTCTTTTCTAAGTCTATAGCATATTTCCACCTATTATCAATATGTAAGTACAATGCTTTTGGAAGAGAATTAGTTACTTCCAATGGGACTAATCGGAATTTCCAAAGAGTACAGATTACAGCTTCTTCAATTTGTCTCTTTTCTGCATCAGATCTGGAGTCATATTTTACATATCTAAATGCTCAAAATCCACCATATTGCTTCAGGTTGGCACAAACATTATCAACACTATGTACATCTTCCTTTTTACTCTTAACAATCTGAATTTTACTTTCATCTTCAGATTCTGTGTCACTGGACTCTTTATTCAAAATGAGTCTCTAAGTAGATTTCTTATAAGTTTTTGTTACCTTTGGAACTGCAACATTTTTCTGTTTCTTTCTCGGTGACACTGTAGATGATCTAGTGTTTGGGCTCTTTACTGGAGGAGTCGGTGATACCTATGATGTGTCTTGTTTCTTCCTTTTTAAAATTTTACCTTTTGGCAACTCGGTGCTCAATGTAATAGCTACTTCTTGGGCTTCAGATTCCTCCTCGGTGATGACTTGAACGCTCTTGATAGGAGTGGAGGAAGAATGTTCTCCAAATTTCTCCGTTAATGCTTTAATCATTTTTGTTGCTTTCCTTGTAGCCTTTGGTACTACAATGCTCATTTTGACTTTTTCTTTAACTTCTTCAAATGTAGCGTATCTGATCTCGATAGCATGCCTTGGTAGTGAAATAAAAGAATCTATCTACTACTGTGTAATGTCAAAATCAATCTCATAACCCATAGGTGGCAAGGATTGAGTTCTTGGTTCTACCGCATTGACATAGCAGTAGTCGGTGTCCACTTCAAAACATATACTATCCTTATATTTCTCCACTAACTAGGGTGGTATCCTGTGTCTCTTATGCATCTTTTCCTAAAACTTGCTAAAATAATCATCCATAATCTCATTGAAGTTATCACCTAGCTGTTTGATGAAGTCATTGATTTGATGGGTGATTGGTCGATGTAGCTCCCAAACTACATTACCAACTGATGGAAAGAATTTCTCAAAATAGAAAAACATGCATACCAAAAGTGATCCAAACTTCAGTGTGTTTGTTGAGTTGTTCTTCTTCGGCTTCCTTATGGTGTTGAGATTTTCAAATAGATTTTTCAACAACACTTCGCATAGATCAATTTTCATTCCTTTCTTCACAATTTTATAGGCTAAATCAACATCAGCATAGGGTACACCACACATTTTGATGCTTCAAAAATTGTGTTTAGGAAGCATAAGCTTGAACATGATGATTTGAGAGTACGATAAGTTTTATAATCTAGATTTAAGGTTTGTGGCTTCGGAATTAGAAGTTGAATTTTCAAGCTTGTGTTACCTCCAAACAAACATTTTGATTCTTAAAAACTTGTGTTTACGAAGCACAAGCTTGAAAATGATGATTTGGGAGTTCGGTAAGTTTCATAATTGCACTTTCATTTTCGTGGCTTTGGAATCAAAACTTGCATTTTCAAGTTTGTGTTACCTCCAAACACCCATTTTGATGCTTTAAAACTTGCATTTAGGAAGCACGAGCTTGAAAATGATGATTTGAGAATATGATAAGTTTTATAATCTAGCTTTAATGTTCGTGGCTTTGGAATCAGAACTTGGATTTTCAAGCTTGTGTTACCTCCGAACACACATTTTGATTTTTAAAAACTTGCATTTAGGAAGTAGAGATTTCAAAATGATGATTTAGGAGTACGATAAGTTTCATAATCACGTTTTCATGTTTGTGGCTTCATAATCAGAACTTGTACTTTTAAGCTTGTGTTACCTCCAAACAAACGTTTTGATGCTTTAAAACTTGCAATTAGGAAACACAAGCTCAAAATGATAATTTTTTAGTACAATAAGTTTCATAATCGTGCTTTCATGTTCATGGCTGCGGAATCAAAACTTGCATTTTCAAGCTTGTGTTACCTCTAAAAACACATTTGATGCTTAAAAACTTGTGTTTAGGAAGTACAAGCTTGAAAATGATGATTTGGGAGTACGATAAGTTTCATAATCACGCTTTCATGTTTGTGGCTTTGGAATCAAAACTTGCATTTTTAAGCTTGTGTTACATCCAAACACATGTTTTGATGCTTCAAAACTTGTATTTAGGAAGCAAAAGCTTGAAAATGATGATTTGGGAGTATGATAAGTTTTGTAATTATCCTTTCATGTTCCTGGCTTTGGAATCAGAACTTGCATTTTTTATGTTTGTGGCTTCAGAAATAGAAGTTGTCTTTTCAAGCTTGTTGTGCCTCAAAACATACATTTTGATGTTTTAAAACATTCGTTTAGGAAGCACAAGCTACAAAATGATGATCTGGGAGTATGATAAGTTTCATAATTGTACTTTCACGTTCGCAACTTCGGAATCAGAACTTCCATTTCTCCAAATACACATTTTGATGCTTCAAAACTTGCGTTTAGGAAGCACAAGCTTAAAATTAAGATTTGGGAGTATGATATGTTTCATGATCATGCATTCATGTTCATGGCTTTGGAATCAAAACTTGCATTTTCATACTTTTGTTACCTCCAAACACAAATTTTAATGCTTCAAAACTTGCTTTTATGAAGCATAAAATTGAAAATGATGATTTGAAAGTACAATAAGTTTCATAATCATGCTTTAATGTTTGTGGCATCAGAATCAAATTTTGCATATTCAAGCTTGTGTTAGCTCCAAACACCCATTTTGATGCTTAAAAACATGCATTTAGGAAGCACAAGCTTGAAAATGATGATTTAGGACTACGATAAATTTCATAATCACGCTTTAATATTCGTGGCTTTAGAATTTGAACATTCATTTTCAAGCTTGTTGTACCTCCAAACACACATTTTGATGATTGAAAACTTGTGTTTAGGAAGCACAAGCTTGAAAATGATGATTCGGGAGTATTATAAGTTTCATAATTTCTCTTTCATGTTTGTAGCTTTGGAATGAGAACTTGCATTTTCAAGCTTGTGTTACCTTCAAACACACATTTTGATGCTTCAAAACTTGCATTTAGGAAGCACAAGATTGAAAATGATGGTTTGAGAGTACAATAAGTTTCATAATCGCGCTTTCATGTTCATGGAATCGGTATCAAAACTTGCATTTTCAAGCTTGTGTTACCTCCAAACACACCTTTTGATGCTTCATAACTTGCGTTTAGGAAGCACAAGCTTGAAAATGATGATTTGGGAGTACGATAAGTTTCATAAATCACACTTTAAGGTTCGTAGCTTCAGAATTAGAAATTGCATTTTAAAGCTTGTTGTGTATCCAAACAAACATTTTGATGCTTCAAAACTTGTGTTTAGGAAGTACATGCTTGAAAATGATGATTCGGCAGTACGATAAGTTTCATAATTGCAATTTAATGTTCGTGGGATCAGAATCAGATTTTGCATTTTCAAGCTTGTGCTACCTCTAAACACACATTTTGATGATTCAAAACTTGCATTTAGGAAGTACAAGCTTGAAAATGATGATGTGGGAGTATGATAATTTTCATAATCATGGTTTAATCTACATGGCTTCATAATTAGAACTTGCATTTTCAAACTTGCGTTATATCCAAACACACATTTTGATGCTTCACAACATGTGATTCCAAAGCACAAGTTTGAAAATGATGATTTGGGAGTATGACAAGTTTCATAATCGCGCTTTAATGTTCGTGGATTGGGAATCAAAACTTGCATTTGGGTAAGTGCACCAAGATGGTGAACAAAAAGGGGAGTATAACTAGCCACTTTTTTTTTTTTTTTTTTTCTGAAAATAGGTAGACCTAAACTTCAAAGAGATATTTGAGGGTCATGCACTAAAAACTAGGAGTTGAGAAAAGAATAAGAATTGTATTGCTCTGAATCTTGTTTCTAAACTACTCAAGTTTTTTATAATTGGAAAATATTAAGAGGGTCAAACCTCCCACACATGAAAAAATGTTCCTAATTTTTCAGAAAAATATAACATAGCTGTTTCCGTGTGCTGCACAAAAAATATAGTTAGATTTCCTAGTTTGCAAAATCCTTTTGGTAGGATGATAGGTAAGAGTGAGATCTAGAAGTTGTGTATTTTTTTGTAATTTTCCGTTGAGTATTTTTTGTTTTATGATTTTTTGACATGACCACATCCTGAAAATTTGGTACATGTTCGTGCGCTAGGCGTAACTTGCATCAAAATAATTGAAAATGCAAACTTATTTTTTTAAATGTGTATAAAATCTAGTGTAGAACAATATTATGTAATTTATTTTGAATTTGGTCAAGTATATCAAAAATTATTAAAAAGAATGGTAGACATATGTCTGTGAGGACTATCAAAGCATTGGTAAAGAAAATTAAAGTTTACTATGCTAATGTTGTCCAAAAATAGAAAAATTTATATAGTCAAAAAACTGAGAAGACGTGTGAGATTATGGTGGTAATTTTAGAGATACCCACTTGATCATTTGTAAACTTGATGATGACAAAGTCAAGAAATCATGTTGGAAGATGAAAAATGTGTAAAGGGACAAAAATGGGGGGAAAATGGGCTTGCAAGCCTTAGGGTCATTTTCCAACCCTCTTACCAAGCCAAAACCCGCACGAGTTTTGAAAAAAAAAACACTATTCATAGTACTTTATAACCCACACGGGCTTTGAAAAACAAAAAGTGCTATTCATAGTTCTACATAACCCGTACGGGTTATGAAGACATAATAATGTATGCTTGTAAACTTAGCATTTACTACATATTGTTGGGATCCAAGAACACTGAGAGGGGGGGTGAATCAATGCTCTACCGGTATGAATAGTTTTTATCCTTTTATACCATGCATATATAAACCAGTAAACAAATAAGCATATAGCAAGAAGAAAATAAACCATCCACATAAATGAACACCATAACACATAGAATTTATACGTGGAAAACTTCAATGAGGAAAAACCACGGTTGGATTTGTGACCCACAATATCAGTTCACTGGCCATATGAAAAGATATTACATATAATAGGGGCTTGCACTTGTAGGAAGGCACACTGCCTAGAGCATACTACTCGTCACTAAAGAGCCTCACTGACTACAAGCTTTCTACTAGAGTAAATTACTGAAAATTAACTCAAGAATGCATCTGCTATGCCAAATAGAGTTTTGGTTCTATCTCTACTCTGTACCAGTTCATAAACTCTGAACTACTATCAGTATCTCTTCTCCTCCAAGAATGCTTTCCAAGCTATCTATAGATCATTGCCTGATATAACACTCGCATACAAAATGATCTTCATACATATATTTTGCATCATATAGTTCTGCTATATTCTCCTGTATCTACACTACATATCAAAAATAACCTAGCAAACTAACCTATATACCTATTATAAATGATATGCCTTATGTTGGCTTACAATATATTTACAAAGATATTCAATGTCGGCATTGACAATATTTACAAAATGATTTATTAAGTAAATCCTCCTTGATGTTGGCTTCCAATGAAGTATTGATGTTAGTGTTTGTGTCGGTGCCAGTGTAGCCCTGAATGCTCCAAATCCCGTATCTGTCGGTATATGCCTCCTAGTGTCAGTTTATGACTTCCATCAGATCTTGTTGCCATCAATGATAACAAAATGAATCCAATGAGTGTCAATTTCCAACAATCTCCCCCTTTGGCATTGATGGCAACACTCATGTGAAAAATGGATTCCCTACCGATATGCTCCCCTTGAGCAATACACTCCATCTAATCTCCTTCCCATGTGATTTAACTAGTATTCTCTGATATTTTTCACATATATGCATACTCCCACTTTGACATTAATGCCAAAGACCGGTGAAATAATTGAAAGAATAAAAGAATATTGTTAGTTTCACTGGAGCTTAGTCATCTTCAAGATTTTTGGGTATGTTTTTTGCAATAACTAAAGATATGTATCCCAACCGGATTTGAAAGTATTAGAAATAGATGCTAGTCCACTTAGTAAGTGGGCAAGTATTTCCTTCTCTTGGATATCTGCCAGTGTGGGTTTAGCTATCATGTCCATACACTCTTTCTTATGAACACCCAATGAATCTAGTCTAGGACTTACCAATCCTCTTAGATTTCTTTCTCTTCGCATGCGTTTATCTCTCTCCTTCTCAAAAGCAAAAATTTGGTTCTCTAAGGACAAAATTTGTCCATCAACAGATGTGGTTAGTGTAGTAAATCCATCAAAAGAGTTAGGAATTTTAGCTATCTTATCATATAACTCCTTCAATCTGCTATCTACATTAGTTGTAAGACTTTCTATGTTACAACACACTCTGTAGATATTTATTGTTTTAAACAAACCTCAATAAGAATAAGTTTGTCCTCAATTTTCTTCTTCTCTGTTTCTATAATCTGATCAAAAGTTCTTCTTTTTGTTGTTGTGAATTTATCCAAAGCTTGTCGGTTTGCAATCTACCTCAGAGATTAAAAATTGTTAGAGATATGCTCTGTTAGAGTCTTGAGCTTGTCAGAAGGGCTTGCTCCATCTTCAATCTAACAATTAGGTATTAGTCTATGCAATACTGAGACCGATTGATCAATTATTCCTTTGTTTGTGGTACCTTCCTTCAGTAATTTCTGAGTAGCCATCATCATCAATTCAGTTGGACTCAACTCAGAGACCGATTTCTTCTCAACCTGAGAAGTGTCTATTGGTTCCCAAAACCATAGATTGGAAAACTTAAGGGTTTGCCAAATCCTCAACTACTCGTATTAGCTTTGGCCAACGAACAAGGCTAGTCAAAGATCAAATCCCTCTACACTTAAGGCTCCACTGAGCCTAGGTGGGTATACCTTTCTCTCTCAAGAACTAAGAGGTTATTTAGAGTGGATTTAAACTTTATGGTTAGCAAATGCAAAATTGGCAAATGATTATTTTGCAATTATGCTTAATTATGTGCTTCAAGTGAATACTTTTGAAAAGAAATGAAAATGATTATGATTGTATTTTGAGAATAAAATGCTTTCAGGGTTTAAAAGAAATATGCAAAGATCAGTTCATATAGGGCTTAGGAAGAATGTTTCTCTATTAAGGGCCTTAAATGCATAACAAACCAAGACCTTAAAAGATAAATAATAGACCAGTGCCTCTATCCAGGGATATTTACGGTACTTTGTGGATAGGAAATCCTATCAACTCCAAAGACAATAATAATCATCAACTATGAAGGTTTCAATATATGTTACATAAACAATCAAAACCCAATCTCACATTTAATGTAATAGTATGTGATGTCACATCATAGCAAATCAAATGATAGATTTATCAAGAGGACAAAGATAACTTATCAACACAAAAGCATGCACAATATCTAGAAAAGAAACAACGAACCTTGTATATTAATCCTTAGGAAATGATTCCATTCATAAGATGTACTTAAAGCTACTCCATTATAGCCTGTTTGCACAAAAAATACTTCTTCCTCCTATAGACTTCCTTGATACATATAACTTATAGCCCTTACAAGCAACAGTGATTGTTATTTTTGTAAATTTTTTAAAATCTTATATCCTAGATCCTAGATAAGTTTTACATACAAAATGACTCACTATAAGTATGTGAATCAATAGTCATAGATGAAAGGATGCACCCTTTCATTTTGCTAAACTAAAACCTAACTAAAACCTAACATCTAACTACTTAACTATTAAGGTAACATAGGACAATTATAAAAAACATGAGAAATAAAATTTTTAATTCTTTGGATCCCAACTCTTCCCACATTTTGTGATCTGCGGTAGCCTTTATCTTTGTATGTAACTGCATTAAATATGGTATCCCTCAGTGCCATCTCCATCTTAATTAGGTTCTCTAACTGGTCAATTGTTTCATTCATATCCAGGGTATTTGCTTGGGAGACACTGAGGGTTCCACTAAGTAAAGCCTTATATTCTGAGATCCATGCACTTTTATCCTTGATAATCCCTACGTCATCAACCAAACTGGGAATCTCATTCTGCAAAACCTCCTGACAATCCTTCAACTCTTCCTTCAACTCTTTAGTATACTTCTCATGAATTTCAATTAATTATGTTATCCTTCTGACAGTCTTTTCTTTCAATGCCTTATCCTGTAATAACAAATTGAGTCTATCATGAATCCTTTGGTTAGAAACCAAATTATCCATGTTCTTTTGATACACACCCTAGAACTCATCCAAAACCTTTTCTAAATTTTTATATCTCCTTGTCATGAACATATAGGCAACATCTGTCTTGATAGTTTTCATTTACTTCTTCATCTTATTTTGTTCCAAGCCTAGCCTCTCAACCTTCCTTTTCCATTGGGCACTAGAATCAATGATTTGTGGTACTGGATGTCCTCCTCTTTTTAAAACTTCTTCAAACAATGCTTTGTATTTATGTTTTTCAGCAAGTTCCCATTTCAACTAAGCCTTATTAAACCTGGAAATGTCAATCCCTATATCTGCAGTGACCATAGGATCCACCTCATCATATGAACAAAAGCCTTATCTACACATATTATCTTGAATCTCTTATTGGGAGGGTATAAGGCCCATAGAAAAATTTCTTCCTCATTTGGATCATACCTTGATCCAATAAAAATATATTTTACTCCCTGGATATCCAATTTCATATCCCCATTATCCGAGTGCAGCAAAGAATCAAAAATAAATGAGGCACTCAAGTACCATCCTGGAAACACAATTATACCAGCCTCCACTAGTAATTTGCATTCCCCTTCTGTGGGGTCATATTCTCAACTTCTGCATTGATGTCTTCCTTCAACCTCCTCTTCATTTTTGCTTCATTCTTAGGGGTAATATTTGGCACTGCTTCCCTTAATTTCTTACCTTTGAAGTGATACAAGAATGATTTGAACTCTTTAGATTTTATGAATTGATCATCTAATACAAAAGTGGTGTGCTCAATCATATATTTGCATTCAACATTGTGATTAGCTTGTCATGTGCATCAGGCTCTTCTTCTCTATTAGGTACTTTAAATTTTGACACAACTTCATTCTCCCCTGAGTCACTTTATGCATGTTCCTCTTCTTCACATTGGAGGTCCTCCAACCTTTTTTTTTTCTCTTGTAACCTTCTCTCCAAATCTTCTATCACGTCAATCAATTCTTCCACTTCCTTATTTCTGAACAATCTTCCATATCATCAGTAAAATGGATATAACCTTTTAGGGTCTGCCCTCTCTTGCATATGTTTATATATCCCTCAAGATCATAATTCTTCCTAGGTGTGTGTAACAACAAATTGTATTCATCTACTAACTTTCTGTCAATGGCTTTATAAGCCCTGGTTGATACAATCCTGAAATCTCCAAACTCCAAAGTCCCTAGCAAAACGGCTTGCTTACGTGCATCCCCAAAGTGATGAGCATTGGAAACACTAAGTTGTCTCACAATTTCTAAAAATGCAATACGATCAGGTGCTTGTTTAGGCAATACATATGGTGAACCCTCAAAACCAAACACTAAGAAAAGTGAAATTGGCACAGGAAAACCAATCACCCCAATTATGATTCACTTTGGTGTTATGGTGCTCCAATGGCCGAAGAAAATTCTTAATAGTTTCTAAAAAGGATCTTCCAATAGTTTCATTGTACATTATGAACAAAGGTTTGACAAAAAATTCTTCAATCTTCACATAATGGGAACTCACATACCTAGAATCCCATAAAGAAACCCATAGCTGGACAGGTTGCTCCTGTCTGTCAAACTGGTTTATTCTCCAACCCTCTAGCCAAAATCCTTTGAATTGACCATAAAACAATATTATACACATTAATAGAGAATAATGCTTGAAATGCTTATCAGGACTGTTCTTCAGGTTCAAAAAACCCTCATGCAATATGTCTGCCATATATGCAGCGAAATTAAATGCTCTTGGCTCATGCCTCTGGATATCAGCTGCCAAAACTAGCGGTCCCGTTCTTGCTACGTCTGGAGCCTTGACTCCTCCCACCTGTCCACAAGCCATGTAGGTATATTGGAAATATTTCTTGAAAATGTTAATATCATAAGGTGGCCTATCCTCCTCTGTCATCCTTCCCTTTTTTAGCCTTATGAAACAACAAATTCCAAACCTGATATGTGGTGTCCATCTTTCTATATTCCTCCTCCAAATCATCGAAAGATAGAGGCACCTCCACCTCAAAATTCAAACCAAAGACTTCTTGAATCATTGCTACTACGAAATGAGTGAAAGTAGTCCCGTTAGGCAACATGATGCATCTTTTGGCAACATCATAGTTTCTAACCATGAGCTTGAGCAAGTCCATATTTACAAACACATTGGGGATTGTGAGTTTACCTAGACCAGTTCTCCATGGGTTAGAGATAGGCATTGGGTCATTTCTCCTTATGTAATGGAACAAGAAAAATTCATGTCCTCTCACTCTAGTCCATACATCGCCAATCTCTTTGTACCTATCCTCCAACTGGTCATGAATTGGCAAATTGGTCTTCGACCTTCTAGAATCTAGACTTAGCTCTTGGAGAACTCATCTGATCAATCATATCTTGATTTAGTTTCCTTCGTTTGGTAGCCTCCCCCTGCCTTTGATTTGTTAGATGTATCACTGGATATTTCTGTGACTTTCCTTTTTCCTTTTGCACTCAAACCCTCCATTTTCCAAATCCTCTGTTTTGTACTCTGTAACTTCAATTATCACTCCAGAGATATCAAACCACTTTCCGATTAATTTATGAAAAACAATGTGCACGGGACCCCATATATAAGTTCATTCTCTATTGTTGCTAACATCTGGAAAAAATCCTGGTTAGATTTGCTTCGTGCGATTTCAGGCCTGTCCGTTGGATGCATTAAATAATGGGTGTCATGTCTGTTTTCACACCAGATTTCTTAACGGCTAACTGACATAACTCGGCCCAAAAATTTAATTTTTTGGTGCCACCCATAATGTACACCTCTTTAATTACTTTATTTTTCCTTTTGATCGGCGTATGTAACCCTGATAGGTCCATCTTCATGTCTCATCAGTACATGTTATGCCTATGGATCCATCTTTCTTTCCTCTATGGCATTCTGCTCATTGGGTATCAACATAACTCACTTTATGTCTCTCCAATGAGCTAATGACATCGACTTCATACTTGCGCATCCTTTTATTTCTCTAGTCTATCACATACATTTCCCCGACAGATCCCCCTACTCACATCTATCTCCACTTTCTCATCAGGCATCGGTATAACAAAAATGTCTCTTCTCGATGAGCCGATGATGTCTTGATGACTTCAGCTTCGATCGGTGTAACCTATCCCGATCAACTCTCCTTCTATTTTGTCTTTTCTTTTGTTTTCACTATCCATCGGTATAACTCTCCTTGATACACCTGCCTTTGGTTTTTACTCTTACTTAATCCATTGGCTATCGGCCTAATTCATTTTATGTCCCTCTGATGCCCCGATGACCTCAACATTTCAATCCACATTCTACCTAAGCTTTTTGGTTTATCGGTATAACTCTCCCCAAAGACCTCCTTGCAATTCACCATTTGCTGTAACAATCTCATCGGGATTTAGCATAGCATGAAATTCCTCCTCCCGACATCCCAATAAGTTTTCAATCTGTGTTATTTTGTTGGTATAACTTATACTGATATCCCCGCAGGCACTTTTATCTTCATTGGGGGTCAGAATATCCCTTTTCTATTCCTCCCAAAGTCCCAATGTTATTTCATTGCACTTTTATGCTTTACACCTCCAAGTTGGCTTTATCGGTATCAGTAATACTGATGGTTTCACCTTCTGATTCTCCACGTCATCGGGGATCGGCCTCACTATTTCTACACTATCCTAATGTGGTCCTCTTCTCTGATGGACCCGCCCTCAGTTCCCTTCAGTCATTGGGTATCGAGATAGAGTTTTTCATCATTACAAGTCACATTGATAGCCTCATCAGCTATCAGTATAACAAGTTTTACACTTCCCCAATAAGCCGATGCATGCCGATAGAAAACAACCTCCTTCTACCTTATCGGAACAAGCTATCTTGATGGTATAACTTTCCCAAGAGTGTGCATCATGCTGAATATCATTTAAGTGCTCCAATGAGTTTGCCTTCTGATTTATCGGTAAATGTTTTACCAATAATCCTTCTTTTGCTTGCCAATACTATTTCATCGGGACTACTTATGCCAATAATTGAAATTTTGCAGTGTTGAACAAATCAGCCATCCACCATGAATAATAGTGATCCCAACTATCCCACAGGGTCTGATACATACTAGAAAACAATCTTAGATTTTACCATAATGACTTCTCCACTGATAAATGCTCCCATACTGGATTCCTTGTGCAGTCTATACTCAGTGCATGCCCTAAGTGTGCCCAAGTGGACCGTGACATTCCTGAAATAGCTGATCCTTAGAGAACTTTACTCATGCTAATAAGGTTCCTGCACATGCAAACCAGCAGTAAATGCTCATATGGTAGAAAAAAAGGCCTCCATATAGCACAAAATGTTTTATAAAAATATGTGCTAATAGTGGCTCTTTCTTGGGATGTATGTTCTCTTTAAGGACGTAGCAAGATTCTAGTTATCTCTACATTCATCCAACTCAGCCAACACCATCAATTTTTCCCCCATAAAGTTTACTTCTTTTGAAAAATCCTCTGTAACAAATTTAGAAACTGGGAGCAAATTATTCAAGGGTAATCATGCTTCTTTGCCATATACAATATCATATGGAGCAAATTTTGTGGACTTCTTAACTGTCACTCTATCAGCCCATACTGGTAATATCAATTTCGAATCTCAAGTTCTTTTATTATCACCCAACATCCTTTTGATAATCTTCAACAAGTTTTTATTGCTAGATTTTGCTTGTCCATTTCCTTGGGGATGGTAAGGTGATGAATAGGACAAAGTCATGCCATAATTTTCATAGAAATCAAAGAACCCATTGGATCTGAAACACATCCCATTATCTACCACAACCTTTCAAGGTACCCCAAATCTAGTCAGAATATTTTCCAAAACAAACTTTATCACAACTTTGCTGGTAGCCTGTCTTGTGGGAATGACTTCAAGCCACTTAGTAAAATAATCAGTAGCCACCAAAATCCATTTATGCCCACCACTAGAATTGTTTGCTATCTCTCCTATGAAGTCAATACCCCACATCTAGAATGGTTCCTCTGTATGCATGGGTCTGAGAGGAATGGCTCCATTATACTTGAGCTTCCCTCAAAACTTTTGACAAGCCTCACATTTTCTGATATAAGTATGACAATCCTTGAAAACTTGAGGCCAATAATAACCAGTATTAAGAATTTTATGAGAAGTGGTTTTATTTGAGAAGTGGCCTCCACATACACCTTCATGTAAATCTTTTAAAACATGAGACGCTTGACACTCATCTAGACACAATAAAAGAATACCATCTCTATTTTTCTAGTATAGATCTCCATTAAGTAATACATACCTAGATGTTTGAAGCTTTAAATTTCTCTTCTGACTATCATTTAAATTATCTAGACATTTCATGTATTTCAAGTAATATATAATATTTGTACACCAAGGACACCTCTCAATGCTAATTTGTACATCTTCCAAGTCTACCTGATTTACTTGTGTTGCTTCAAGATTGGATTCTGCCATCAATTTTGCTAGACCCTGACCTCTTACCAACTTTATGATTTGTATATCAATATTGAATTCTTGGATCTTGTTTATCCATCTGCATCTCCTTCTAGTAGTTTCTAATTTTCTGAAGATGTCTTTAATAGCAGCATTTGGTACATAGGCAATGACGGTAGCACCAACTAGATAGGCTCTAAAAGATTTCACAGCTTTCACAAGAACATAAGCTTGTTTTTCATTTAAATCATAATTCAATTTGGATGCTTGTAATTTTTTGCTAAAAAATGCCACTAGTTGTTCATGACCCTCATCATTCTTTTGTAACATGACAGTAGCAATACTATGGAATGAGGCAAACAAAAACACTTGAAAAGGTTTAGAGAAATCAGGTGATTTTAATACAGGGGCTTCCTTGATTGCTCTTTTGATATTTACAAAGGCTTCAAAAGATTCATTAGTCCATTTTATTTAAGCACCCTTTTTCAACATTTTAGCAATAGGCTTTATGATTTCAGAGAATTTTGAAACAAATCTTCTTACAAAGTTGATTTGACCGAAAAAAGATTGAATTGCTTTAACTGTTTTTGGGATTTGAATTTTATCAATAGAAGCAATCCTTTCTGGATCAATTCTCACACCATGTTTTGAAACAACATGACCTAACAATTTTCCTTCAGTAACCCCAAAATGAAATTTTTTAGGATCCAAAGATATGCCATATTCTAATGCTCTAATAAAAATCTTTCCTAGATCGTTACAATGATTTTCTACCTTTTTAGAATAAGCAAGCATATCATCCTGGTACACTGCCAAGATATAATCAATCATACCCTCAAAGGCCACATCCATAGCCTTCTAGAATGTAGCTCCTGCATTTGTCAGTTCAAAAGGTATCCTAGCATAGACATAGGTATCCCAAGGTGTAGTGAAAGTAGTTTTGAACTTTTCTGCTTCCCTAACTTTGACTTGATTATAGCCTGAGAAGCCATCCATCATAGATAACAATTCATTCCCTGTGACTTTCTGCAAAAGAGCCTCTGTGTTAGGTAAATCATAATTATCTTTCAAAGATGAAATGTTTAAATTTCTGAAATCCACACACAGTCTGATGTCACCATTCTTTTTTCTGACAGGAACCAAGTTGGATACCCATTTGAGTGCCTTATAGGCTCAATAATACCAACATTCCTCATTTTCATAAGCTCCTCCTTCATCTTAGGAGCCAAAGTAGGGTTTATCAGCCTTTGTTTTTGTCTGAAAGGTTTTGCATCAGGCTTCAAGGGTATCTCATGTTGGAACAAATCTTCTTTGAATGCTTTAAGGTCATCATATGACCAAGCAAAAACGTTCCTATACTTCCTTAGCAAATTAATCAATTATGTTCTAATTTTTGGTGTGATATTTTTCCAATATATACTTCTCTTGGGTTACTTTCGCTTACCAAGTTTATTTTTTCAACATCCTCACATCCCCCTAGATTAGGTCTGAAACTCGCTACATCTTTATCATCAAACATTTTTTCAATCTCTATCAATCCTTTTGGAATTTTATTTGTTTTTAGCTGCAATACCTCTTGCCCAAGTACAGTCCCTCTGCCATCCTTGTCCTTCACAAGTCCATTCCAATCAATTTGTTGGTGCTCATACTGGTCCTCACAAAATAAAAACTTTAGCAAATCCCTGTCATCATTAAAAACTTGCCAAATTTTTACATTGTTAGGAACTAACGGTCTGGTCTTGAGTTCTACTAGGGTAATATCATCCAAAGGGATGTCATTATGCTTGACATCCAAGTTAGGCATGAACTCTGCCCAAATATTATTGGATCTTTCAGTCCAATTGATGGAGAAAGTGTCAAATAGTTCAATGCAATCTCAAACTTCATTCCTATAGCTTCTTAATTTTTCATTTTTTGCAGCAAATTTACCTCTAACTTGTGAAACGGCTAATTCTGAATCACCATAAACTATTAGTAACTATTACTACTTATTAAGTTGCCATTAGTTTTATATCCAAATTCATTGTATATACTCTAGTTGGTTACCTCTACCGAAACATTCAGTCGGTATGCACAGAACAGTCGGTTAAAGAAGAAAATATTCACAGAGCCCAGTATACACCGAGTTGTCTATCGAGTATCATTCCATGTCTACCGAGCAGCAATAATGACACACCGAGTTGATATACACCGAGTGAAACATGTTACCAGATTCATTGAACCTAGACATACATCTGGAAATGTGTTACAAGATCGAGGAACATAGAACCGTTATCACATTGGAAATTGCACTTAAGGATTGTGTATGATTTTGAGGTCATCTAACCAATGAAATATTTTGTATAGTTATTCATTTGATAAATCATGTTTGTAAGATCGAAGCAATGAATCAAATCACCGACATAAGAGATCTATTTATACAATATGGATTAAGATCAGATATACAGAGAATAAAGTGACAGAGAGAGATATAGAGGTGTATAAAGCAAGACATGTGAGATACATAAGAATGCACTGAGTGTTATGACTGTTATAGAGACACAGAGGTCACTGAGAAGGATTTCAAAGAACAGTCAAAGAACAGAGTAAACAGAAGGGTTTACCGAGTTACTTTATGGGTTACCAAGGTATGCTATAAGCAAGGTAATCTCATTTTGAGCACATAGAATCTGCTATAACATTTAAGATGTAAAGTTGCAGATATTTGTAATGATTTATTGTAATATTTTGAAGTTGTAAGAGAAACCTTTAACAGGGTAAAAGACTCTAACAAAGTCTATAAATTGTAAAGCCTTTAACCAGGTGCAGCATTTAGAATAAGTGTTGTAAAATCCTTTAGCAAGGTAGATCTAAAGATCTTAATACTCCTAACAGGGTAAGCTATCAGAAATAGCTGAACATGTAGCTCTAACCGAGCACTCTTTATTATTGTAGTAGTGAAGTTGTGGGTGCCATCCCCACCGCAGTTTTTCTCTCTAACCAAGAGTTTCTGCGTAACCAAAATATATGAGTTATGGAGTGAATCATGTATGATTGTTATTTATTTATTTTAGCTTTATGTTATGTTGCAACAGTTTTTGGTTTATGCATAAAAGTGAAGTTATTGTTGATAAAAGGTTTTGAAGTACTGATTCACCCCTCCCCTCTCAGTATATTAGCTTTCCATATTGGGCCTAACAATTGGTATTAGAGCTTGAATCTTGGAAAAGGGTTTAACAGCCTAAAGAGAAAGATCTTTTCAATGGAAGGCTACAAACAATCTCGGAGAATTGTGTATCTACAAGAAGAGTTGGATCGTGCCAATCAAGTGATTGCAGACATGCAAAGACAAATGCAGAAATCATTGAAAGTGAGAAGAAGATTATCTGATGATTTATAGGACTCTCAAGAGTTAGTGGAACAAATTGAAACATCATCTGAGAATAGTATATCTGAAGAAACTGAAGAGATGATTGGAGAACTAAAAGAAAAGAACAAAGCACTGTCTGATCAGGGAAAAGAAATGAAAATAGATCTAGAAAGAGAAAAACAACAGCTTGCAGCATAGTATCTGAAAAGAATGATGAAATCACTGATAGTTTTGATACTTAATATAAGTACAGATCCAATAACTAACAAGATGAGAGGGGGGGTGAATCATACAAACTTAATCTTCCATAAAAACATCAGATTCAACCTCGGTAACATATATATCAGTAATATAACCAAAACTATCAAACATGCAAACTCAAAAGCATATAAACACCATAAACCTCATAACACCAGATTTAACGTGGAAACCCAAATAGGGAAAAACCATTGTGGGATTTCAGACCCACTAAGAAATATACTCTTCTAGAGTATGCTCGGTTAAAAGAAAATCTTGTTAAATATTACAAACACATTGCTAGATGTGACTCAGTTAAGGGATTTCCCTCAGATCTGTTAGGATCTTCACTTTGTTAGAAGTGACCTTGTTAAAGGATTTCAAACACTTAATCAGAATGTCACCTTGCTAGAGGGTTTTACATATAAGACTGTTAAGTCCACTCAGTTAAGAGATTTTCTGTCACTTTCACAAAATAATAGAAATAAAAATCTATCTGCAACTTCACATCTAAAATGCTAAAGCAGATTCCTATTTGTTCAATACAATCTAGACATAGAACTAATCTTGTCTATGTGTTGGGCTTCTATACTCTGTTATTCTAACAGGTCTTCAAGCTTCTATGCTCGGTAATCACTATGTAGCATCCCAGTGCATACACTTGCCCACATACATTGTTTATCAATTGTTTCCTATTTATAAACAATTAGATAACCACTTAATCTCCTTGATCACATTTCCCATGATCAATCATAGCCATCAGATCTTCAATCTTGTCCAGGTTCAATTCATCTTTCGATCTGAAAATGTTTTACCCCACCTTGGAACTTGCATAATAGTCTTGGAACTTGTGCTAGGGTATTGCGGTTCAATCTGAGCTATAGATCTTCATGCCGACTTTCCATTGGCTTAGATTCATTAACAAACTTCTTCCATAGCTCCCCAATCATTTAATCCGCTCTAGCTCATCAACTTCCTTCATTAAATACCACATGTAAACATTTAGTGCATTCTATTATAGCTCGGTTACAACTCAATAATGACTCGGTAAATACTAAACTTCACTTGGTAGACATTCCACCTTCATTAACTGATAGCAATAACCTTAGGGTTTACCGACTAGGTTCTTTGCTTGATAACATAGTTTAGTATTATCCTTTACAATTTACAACATCTGTATGATGTTAAAATAATCTAAAACATCATGATCTCATCATTGTCTGACTTGGTAGTAGTTTCCCATTGAATACCTTATACATCCCCTTATTCATCATATTATTTCCTGTGTCTTTCACCGACATCTATAAACTCTTCATATCATACTTCTCAAGATATGGCAACATCATACTAAATTAGAAAATCAATTTCTTGACATCAATGACAAAATAATAATATCAAGATAGTAAAACATCTTTAATCACTTATATCCATAATCATCAACAACCTTCTCAATATCCTTATTGAAATGCCAACAATCTTTCATTGTCTGTTATAATGCAATATTGCCAACAATAATAAGATTGATTGGAACTCAAAGTAATCTGTCAGATCAATTGGGTTATGCACATCATGAAGCAAATCTGAAGGATGATGAGAATCAAGCATTGAAACTTGAAGTATCAAGGTTGACCAATGAACTTGAAACAAAAAAGAAATCCAAAGAAACACTAAAAAGGAGTTATGAAGCATCAAAGATATTGGATGAGCAACTGAATACAAGAAGACCCAACAAAGATGCAGGACTCGGTTACAAAGGGAAAGACTCTACCAAGAAGGTAATTCATACAACCGAGAGAGGATAATTATCAAAGCAAGCTAGAAATAAGAAGAATATCAAAGGAAAGAAGCCTATTTGAAACTACTGTGGAAATCAAGGTCATACTCCTAACTTGTGCCAAATCAGAAAAGGTAAGAAACTGAATGTCACTAAGTCTAATGGTTATTGTTACAATTGCAATAAATATGGTCACACATCTAATCAATGTAGGACAAAGACTGTTAACAATTATCAAAAGGCAAAATTCAAAGGGTTTTGTAAAAATAGCAATAGATATTCTACCAAACTCACACAGATCCTTACCGACAGTATTCTACAGTACCATGGGATTACAATACAAGGATATGGTGTGAATGTTGTGGAAGATATGGATATATAAGTGCCAACTACTTTATAAGGTTTAGAATGAACAACCGAAGATCATGGAAAAATCCTGGTATGGCATGTTTTCATTATCACAAAGTTGGACACTTGGCTAGAGATTGCAGAGATCAACCTAGAGGAGATATTGAAGAAATAAAAGGCAAATTACAGATGATTTGGAAAAAGAAGGAAATTGTGTCAAATGAAGAAAGCACCTTACCTACCGAGTTAGGTGCACCTATTCCAAATTAATCGGTAAAGGTATGAAGGGATTGCATTCTCTCAAAGATTAAATATTAACAGTTCCTATTTTATCATGCACTTAATTCAAAATCTACATAGTTAAAGATGAATTAGAAAATTTTATCAAGTCTTTTGGAAGCTTGTCTAGTCGGTGAATATAGGAAGACTTGCTACTCAGTGAGAGCATAGAAAGGAAGTGGTACCGAGTGCATTTAATGTCTTTTGACCTAACTGCATGAAGCCTGATAAGGTATATTGAATACTTAAAGCTATTGCGCGGTCATTTTTCATTCACCAAGTTTTCAAGAAAGTAGAGCAAAGCAAATCAAAGGCGATCAAACCACCTCCCGAGCAAATTCAAAGGTATTTACATCAATCTCAACGCATTATCAAGATAGTTTACCGATCATATCAAGTTGTTATTATCTACTAAGTGTGAAGCGTCTTCTATTTGAAAGTCTTCAAACCCTAAGGATCTTTTGTTAGTATTTACCTGAAATCTGCAATGGCACTTAAGATCTAGAATCCCATTGTTGTTGAGAAAATTGAAAAGCCCTCACTGAAATACTCTTTAACTCCCAAAATTGCATCTGAACCGGATGACAAAACTGCATTTTCACTCATTCTGGATAGAGTTTTATTAGTCGAGGATGTGAGATTCTTCACTAAGTGTCGAGTTGAAGAACTAGGTCATGTTGAGATCAAAGACACATATGATGAACTGTCTATCGATGGTAAAATGGATAGAAAATATGAACACATCAGAATCAAGGGATTGACCGAAGCCCTAACCTATCCTCGTGTCTTCAAACCCTAGTGGGTTAAGTTTGTTCTAAGTAGAGTTCATGATGACTTCATGTGGCTAGAAGAACAACCATTTAAGATCACCAAGGAAATCATTCATTTGATCACTGGTTACCCTATTTATGATCATGCCCGTGCTCAAAAAATGATATCACAGAAGGAATTAATCAGTTTAACCGAAGTAGAATCAGATTACAGAGGACTGAAATTGAACAATGTCACTGATGCAGAGCTAAAGTTTGTCATTAGAATAATAGGTTACTATTTCTTCCAATCAGCAAGGGAAAATAGTGTAGCCTATGCAGCAGTAGACTTAGCTTATAAAATTGTGAAGAAAGGCATGAAAATTGATTTATGTGAGGTATTGTTGAAAAACCTGTATTGTTGAAAAACCTGTTTGAGAATCTGAACACCATAAGGAAGCCAAAGAAGAACAATTCGGTGAACACACTAAAGTTTGGATCACTATTAATATGCATGTTTTTCTATTTTGAGAAGTTCTTTCCATCAGCCGGTAAAGTTGTTTGGGAGCTACATCGACCAATCACCCATCAAATCAATGACTTCATCAAGAAGCTAGGTGACAATTTTAATGATATTATGGATGATTATTTCAGCAAGTTTCAAGAGAAGATGCATAACAGGTACCGAATTCCACCCCAGCTAGTAGAGACATACAAGGATGTCATATGTTTTGAAGTGGACACTGATTACTGCTATGTTAATGTTGTGGAACTGAGAACTCAATCTTTGCCACCTATGGGTTATGAGATTGATTTTGACATCACACAATAGTAGAAAGATTCTTTTCTAACATTACCAAGGCATGCTACTGAGCTGAGGTATGGAACATATGAAGAAGTGAAGGAAAAAGTAAAAATGAGCATTGTAGTACCCAAGGCTACAAGGAAGGCAACAAAGATGATTAAGACATTAACGGAGAAATTTGGAGAAGTTTCTTCCTCCACACCTGTCAAAGGCAATATAGTGATCACCAAAGAGGAATATAAAGCACAAGAGGCAGCCATAACACTGAGCACTGAATTGCCTAAGGGAAAAGTGTTGAAAAGAAAGAAACAAGATACATCAAAAGTATCACCGACTCCTCCTGCAAAGTGACCTAACACAAGAGCATCTGCAGCTTCACCGAGTAAGAAAACAAAGAGTGTTGCCGCACCCAAGGTAACAAAAACTTACAAGAAATCTACTTGGAGGCTCATTTTAACCAAAGAGTCAAGTGACACTGAATCTGAAGATGCAAGTAAATTTTAGATTGTCAAGAGCAAAAAGGTAAATGTACATAGTGTTGAAAATTTTTGTGCTAATCTGAAGCAATATGGTGGATTTGGAGCATTCAGATATGTTAAATATGAATCCAAATATGATGATGAAAAGAGAAAAATAGAAGAAGCTATCATCTACACACTATTGAAATTCCGATTGGCTCCATTGGAATTATCTAAATCTCTTCCAAATGAGTTATATTTGCATATTGACAATAGGTGGAAGTATGCCATGGATTTAGAGAAATAGATGAGAGAAAGAAGTCTGGTACATCTTTTCCCATACATGTCAGTAGATGAGATCACCGAACATCTGAAAAACTGCCACACAAAATTCCTAGTCAACCAAAGAGCCTTGAAATTGATGAATGACCTTTACTTGGATGTAGAGAATGAGACCAAGGAAAAATGGTAGGAAATATTTTGCATCAAGAATGCTGGTGAACAAGCTGAAGTTGAAATAGTTGATGTCACTGAGCAAGTTCCTGATATCACCGAGCAGGACCCTGCTGACACTATACAAGTAGATGAGGATGTCATGGAAACCGAGGCACTTGAACAGGAAATGATCGAAGGGAATGCATATTCCAAACTGGTATCCAGTGAGTCAATTTTGGAGAAAGTTCAGTCCTATCCTCCGGTCACTTAGTCTACTTCAACCAAGGCCCCACAAGATACTGAACAAGGGATAGAAGGTCACAAATCTACAGAAGGAGAAACTGATTCTCAGGCCACCGGGGAACAGTCTTCACAAGCTCCTTCTAGCACTGAAAATGTTACATCTGAGACCCCAAGCACTGAAGCACCGAAGGACACAGCAAAGGCTACATCAAAGGTTAAAGAAACCGACCAAAGTGTTGCCTCTACCGAGCAACGTACCGAGGGTCACCAAGCCTCACAAGCCATTGTTTTAGTTCAACCGATGAAAGGTAAAGAAAAGAAGATGAAAAAGCATAGTTTCAAATTAGATTTGTCTAAACCAATAGTGTTGCCCAATGTTGATATATCCAAATTAAAAAGGCAAACACTCATTGAATTTGGAGAACTATGCAAAGCCAAAGCCGAACAGGAGAAACAAATGGCTATTCAAAATAAAAATAAAGTACTTCAGAAGGTGAAAGCACTCTTAACCGATATGCTACCTAAAGCTATAGTAACCAAAGATGCAGCCATCCACATTCAACTGGATGAACTCCTAACCAAGATAGAGACATCTGGAGTAGATGCATTTGAATATTTGAGCAAGATAAAAGACAAGGAGCTCACTGCTAAAATAATTGAAGAGGTATAGAAAGCTATTGCCATTGGAAAAGTTAAACTTTTAAAATTTATGGTTGAGTTGTCCCATCAACTCAAGCACATTCTTTATTTATTTCAGAAAGTCTGTACATTTTCTCTATTCATTAAGGACATCAAAAATAAAATAGAAGCAATTGAGAAAGAGATCACCGATCTCTCTAATAAGTTGACCACTGAGCCACATTCCATTCAAAAAATTTATACCAAGCTACAACAGCTCATGGCTCAATAATTGGAACTAAGGAATGAAGAACACAAGATAAGGATGGACATAATGACACTTCAAACATTATTCCTTCCTCATCTTTCATCCGTCCAAGAGCAGATCAACAAAGCTACCTCCCTATCCACTCAGCAAGAGGGAAGCACCTTAGATAGACTCATCTCACTGTTAGCTAACATTACAGCTCAGAATTCACTTATGGACAGTGTTAAGGATGCCCTCTCTGCCGCCCTTACCGATGCAAAGACAAAGTACAAATCCATTTTTGACCAGTTGCCACCACCGAATGGTAACTAAGTTTAGATGTTTGTCAAAAAGGGGGAGTGAGTATAGCATACAAGTATACAAAGGAATGTAGTATATAGGGGTAGTACACCAATCATAATAGAATATTCAAATGCACAGTCAATTTTGACCGGGAACAGAGAATAGAGCAGTGAACTGAGAAGTTATCATAGAACATTGATCACCGATCATGCAAAATTAGAAGTTTTGTATAGTATAGTGATAAGGGGAGTATATCTAAATATACTATTTCATTGACTAATGTATATACTGTCTGTTTAGTCAAATTTTGCAAGTATATAGATTTTTGAGCTATGACTTTGAAAGTAGTTTTATTAAACATCTCAACTAATGTCAAAAGGGGAGATTGTTACTACTTATTAAGTTGCCATTAGTTTTATATCCAAAGTCATTCTATATACTCTACTCAATTACCTCTACCGAAACATTTAGTCGATATGCACAGAACAGTCGGTTAAAGAAGAAAGTAATCACAGAGCCCAGTATACACCGAGTTGTCTACCAAGTATCATTCCATGTCTACCGAGCAGAAATAATGACACACCGAGTTGATATACACCAAGTGAAACGTGTTACCAGATTCATTGAACCTAGACATACATCTGGAAACGTGTTACAAGATCGAGGAACATAGAACCGTTATCACATTGGAAATTGCACTTAAGGATTGTGTATGATTTTGAGGTCATCTAACCAATGAAATATTTTGTATAGTTATTCATTTGATAAATCATGTTTGTAAGATCGAAGCAATGAATAAGATCACCAACATAAGAGATCTATTTATAAAACATGGATTAAGATCAGATATATAAAGAATAAAGTGACAGAGAGAGATATAGAGGTGTATAAAGCAAGACATGTGAGATACATAAGAATGCACTGAGTGTTATGACTGTTACAGAGACACAGAGGTCACCGAGAAGGATTTTAAAGAACAGAGTAAATAGAAGGGTTTACTGAGTTACTTTATGGGTTACCGAGGTATGCTATAAGCAAGGTAATCTCATTTTGAGCACATAGAATCTGCTATAACATTTAAGATGTAAAGTTGTAGATATTTGTAATGATTTATTGTAATATTTTGAAGTTGTAAGACAAACCTTTAACAAGGTAAAAGACTCTAACAAAGTCTATAAATTGTAAAGCCTTTAACCAAGTGCAACATTTAGAATAAGTGTTGTAAAATCCTTTAGCAAGGTAGATCTAAAGATCTTAATACTCCTAACATGGTAAGCTATCAGAAATAGCTGAACATGTAGCTCTAACCAAGCACTCTTTATTATTGCAGTGGTGAAGTTGTAGGTGCCATCCCCACCATAGTTTTTCTCTCTAACCAAGAGTTTTTGCGTAACCAAAATATATGAGTTATGGAGTGAGTCATGTATGATTCTTATTTATTTGTTTTAGCTTTATGTTATGTTGCAGAAGTTTTTGGTTTATGCATAATAGTGAAGTTATTGTTGATAAAAGGTTTTGAAGTACTGACTCACCCCTCCCCTCTTAGTACATTAGCTTTCCATATTGGGCCTAACAGTAACTTAATGCCATGTTTATTTTCTATTTTAATTCCTAATAAGAGGGCCTCATATTTAGCATCATTATTGGTACACTCAGAAGTTAGCAAGAAAGAGTTTAAATTTTTTTCCATTAGGTGAAATAAATACAACTCCTGCTCCATTTCCATCCTTACTGCAGACACCATCAAAATATAATTTCCAAATTAAATTTTCATTTTGTTTAACCATTTCTGTAACTTTATTAAGTTTTAAAGGTTTAGAAATACTTACCTGAAAGTTGTCCATATCAGAATGGCAAAAGCAAGTCACTTCATTAGGATCAACCTCTTCTATGAGATATGGAGCTCTTGGTTCTTTGTTTATCCTCACCACTGTCCCTTTTACTGGAATAGTGGCATATGACAAGTCAAGTTGAACATATCCACCCACTAAGTTGGACCACTGTTTGGACAATAGCATCCCATAGTTCGCAGGCACTTGTACAACTATGATATCTATTTTGTATGCAATGTCTGGGCAGGCTGGGAATCTGAATTCAACGTCCTTCATGATTTCTACTATAGGAACTGACCTATTTTCCATGGCACAACACTTACCGTAAGGTGTGTCAACATGCATTCCCAACTCTTTCATGACATCTTTTGGCATGATATTTACTGTCGCTCCTGAGTCTATCATGCAATTTTTTAGCATTTTTTCATTTATCAACAATGTTAGATAAAAAGGATCTACCTATGTGAGGATTTTGGTAACAGATGTGCCAAAATACACCACAGGAGGATCTTCCCTACTCACTTCTCCAACATTAGATATAATTTTTAAAGTCTCATTTTTGTAATCTGGAAATTTTATTACTTCTAGCAAAGGCATAAATATCTTCACCTGGGATAGTGCTTGAGAAATGAATGAATTACAATTTGAATTGGGCTTACTTACTTATTTCTTCTCTATAGGATTAATGAGCTTTGGCATTTCAATTTGTTTAGTCTATTTTGGTTCTTTCCCTTTCTTGGCACCTGCATCCTTTCCCTTGGCTGCGTTATTATTGGTCCCACCAGATTTTGTGACCTTGGCAAAAATACCTACTGGCTTGCCCTGCTCATTGTTGACATTCCTATTTCTCAGTTGGTAATTGCTTTTCACTTGTTCTATAACTACAATAGTGAAAGCTTTCTTCTCTTCTTTAGTCAGGTTTCTCAAAGAAGGCACTGCTTCCTCCTGAAACAATTTTCTCAAAGCAGGGATATCTTCATCATCATCAGAAAAAACCTGTTGTATGCTATATTGCAAACTCTCTCTTCTTTGATGCACATCAGAATATTCTTCTTCTTCAGATAAATCCTCATTTCTTCCCCAATATGGATAAGACAAAAGGGCATTCATAGTTGGTTCATAATCCTCATTTTTATCTTCCTATTCTATCAAGCCCTGGGCAACCATGCACTGTTCTGCAACATGAGCTAGATTACATACATCACACAATGGATACTCATCTACAAAGGTTGTGGCTTTCTTTAATGGATTAGGAGTCTCTTTGTTTGTATTAGGTGTTACTGGTTTTCCATCCTTCCAATTTGTGTTATATGACATGTCATGCAACCTTGACCTATTGTAATTTATTTTATTATTGTTTCTGTATGGTTGCCTTTCATTAGGATTTTGCTTACCCTTTAGGTCCTTAAGCATGTCCATGGTCTGGTAAGATCATCTTTCTTGGGAACCCTAGAGTTGTACAACTTTGGATCATCTCTCTTAGCAACCTTCCTAGCCACCTTCCTATTATTTTCAATAGTAGTAGTTGTCTTGAATGCTTGTTGTAAGGTATCAGGTCTATGAGACAAAATATCATAATGGGTTTTGCTATCAAAAACACTCAAATAAAAGTTAATCAGAAATGAATCAACAGGTCTGACATATCTGGGTATTCTATTTAATACTTTATTAAATCTTTTATTAAATTTAGCAATTGATTCATTTTGATTCCTCCTTATACTTGTTAATTCATGGGATGCAAATGAAGGATCATTGTGATCTCCAAATTCTTCCAAGAACAGCGTTACAAATTCCTACCTGCTGCAAATACATCTATCAGGAAGGATTCTATACCATTCTCATGCATCCTTTGTTAAATACTGAACAAACAATTTCATGAATACATCCTCATGAGGAACCTCAAATTCTTCAATGATATTTTTTACATTAACTGCATGTTGTTCTGCTGAATCAATTCCATTTCCTAAGAATTTGGGAATTGCTAATCTTAAATCATTGGTGATCTGATTTGGATAACCAACAATGCCAGTGAAATCCAACTGTCTGTATCTTTCAATGATTAGGGTTGTTTGCCAACATCATGGTTGTTTTTATTGTTCATACTTCCTCTATTGAGTCCACCATTATTACCAGAATTACCATTGTTCCCATTGTTTCCACCACCACTATTATTGCCATTATTATTAACATTATTATTGTTCCTACCTCCACCATTGCCATTTCCATAATTGCCATTGTTACCTCTATTATGTCCATTATTTTGATTGATACCATACCCATTACTTCCTATATGGTTACCCCTATTTGTGTTATTCCAATTCCCATCATTTTCCCCATTTCCATTCCTTCTTCCATCCTCCTTCCTTTCTTCACTTTGATCCCTATGCACATCCCTCCATCTTCTACTTTCATTTACCAACGAGTTATCATAAGTTACAAAAGGCTGGTCTATTCTTCTCATATGAGGGGGACTATACTTTGGAACTACTTGTCTACTTGTTTCACCCCTCTCTTCTTCTACCTTGTTTCTTTTGGGGCTTGAAATATTATTTCTCTCTATTTCGAGTTTCTGCAACACCCAATCTAGTTGCCTTTTAAGTGCCCTCGCCATCTTGGCATCATTTGCATTCATATCAGTCATTCTAACAATAAGTTCATCCCATATTTTTGCTTAATGTTCCTCAGCAATCATGATCTCATCATGGCTATGTCTATTATCTTTTACATTTATTTTATAGAAAGGATTTTTCTCTCTATTCTTAGATTTTTCAACAGATGAAGAATCTTCCTCCCTACTAGGAAATCTCTTATATCCTTCAAACCCCATGTTTGATTTCTTCTCTTTGTTCTTTTTCTTGGGACTCAACTGAACAAGATCTTCTTGTCCTTTGTGCAGAGACCTCCTCCCCTGCATCAATTTTATTGATAGATGTCTAGGGGTTTCTCTTATTTTCTCAAAATACCAACTATTATTCATGTATTGAAATGTAGAGTCGCCACCTCCTAAGAGGAAAATATTACCAACTTAACTGATCTTCTGGGATCCTCCCTCCAGTAGAGTCTTAAAAAAACTACCAGAGATTATGAAAACTCTATATAACAACTCCCCAGCAGAGTCGCCAATCTGTTGGTTCCCAAAACCATATATTGGAAAACTTAAGGGTTTGCCAAATCCTCAACTACTCCAATTAGCTTTGACCAATGAACAGGGATGGTCAAAGACCAAATCCCTCTGCACTTAAGGCTCCACTGAACCTAGGTGGGTATACCTTTCTCTCTCAAACACTAAGAGGTCATTTAGAGTAGATTTAAACTTTATGGTTAGAAAATGCAAAATTGGAAAATGATTATTTTGCAATTATACTTTTATTAGGTGCTTCAAGTGAATACTTTTGAAAAGAAATGAAAATGATTATGATTGTATTTTGAGAATAAAATGCTTTCAGGATTTAAATGAAATATGTAAAGATCAGTTTATATAGGGCTTAGGAAGAATGTTTCTCTATTAAGGGACTTAAATTCATAATAAACCAAGACCTTAAAAGATAAATAACAGACTTGTGCCTCTATCTAGGGATATTTACGATACTTTGTGGATAGGAAATCCTATCAACTCTAGAGACAATAATAATCATCAACTATGAAGGTTTCAATATATGTTACATAAACAATGAAAACCCAATATCACATTTAATGTAACAACATGTGATGGCACATCATAGAAAATCAAATGACAGATTTATCAAGAGGACAAAGATAACTTATCAACACAAAAGTATGCAAAATATCTAGAAAGGAAACAATGAACCTTGTATATTAATCCTTAGGAAATGATTGCATACATAAGATGTACTTAAAGATACTCCATTACAGTCTGTTTGCACAAAAAATACTTCTTCCTCATATAGACTTCCTTGATAAATATAACTTATAGCCCTTACAGGCAACAACGATTTTTATTTTTCTAAATTTTCTAAAATCTTCTATCCTATATCCTAGATAGATTTTACATACAAAATGACTCACTATAAGTATGTGAATAAATAGTCATAGATGAAAATATGCACCCTTTCACGTTGCTAAACTAAAACCTAACTAAAACCTAACATCTAACTACTTAACTATTAAGGTAACATAGGACAATTATAAAAAACATGAGAAATAAAAATTTTAATTCTTTGGATCCAGCCTCTTCCCACATTTTGTGATCTTCTTAAGGTAGCCTTCATATTTGTAAGTAACTGCATTAAATATAGTATCCCTAAGCACCATCTCCATCTTAATCAGGTTCTCTAACTGGTCAATTGTTTCATTCATATCTAGGGTATCTGTTTGCGCGAGACTTAGAGCTGCACTAAGTAAAGCCTTACATTCTAAGATCCATACACTTTTATCCTTGATAATCCCTACGTCATCAACCAAACTAGGAATCTCATTCTACAAAATCTCATGGAAATCCTGGAACTCTTCCTTCAACTCTTTAGTATACTTCTCATGAATTTCAATTAATTTTGTTATCCTTCTGACAGTCTTTTCTTTCAATGCCTTATTCTATAATAACAAATTGAGTCTGTCATGAATCCTTTGGTTAGAAACCAAATTATCCATGTTCTTTTGATACACACCCTGGAACTCATCTAGAACCTTTTCTAAATTTTCAATCTCCTTGTCATGAATACACATGCAGCATCCATCTTGATAGTTTTCATTTGCTTCTTCATCTTATTTTGTTCCAAGCCTAGCTTCTAAAACTTCCTTTTCCATTGGGCACTAGAATCAGTGATTTGTGGTACTGGATGTCCTCCTCTTTTTAAAACTTCTTCATAAAATGCTTTTTCAGAAAGTTCCTATTTCAACTGACCCTTATTAAACCTAGAAATGTCAATCCCTATATCCACAATGACCATAGGATCCACCTCTCCAACTTTCAACCTCATCATATGACCAAAAGCCTTATCTACATCTATTATCTTAGGTCTCTTATTGGGAGGGTCTAAGGCCCATAGAAACATTTCTTCCTCATTTGGATCATACCTTGATCCAATAAAAATATCTTTTACTTCTTGGATATCTAATTTTATATCCCTATTATCTGAGTGCAACAAAGAATCAAAAATAAACAAGGCAATCAAGTCCCATCCTGGAAACACAATTATACCAGCCTCCACTAGTAATTGCCTCCCCTTCTATGGGGTCATATTCTCAACTTCTACATTGATGTCTTCCTTCAACCTCCTCTTCATTTCTGCTTCATTCTCAGGGGTAATATTTGGCACTCCTTCCCTTAACTTCTTACCTTTGAAGTGATACAAGAATGATTGGAATACTTTAGATTTTATGAATTGATCATCTGATACAAAAGTGGTGTGCTCAATCATTCTATCACCTATCTCTGCATTCAAGATTGTGATTAACTTGTCCTATGCATCAGGCTCTTCTTCTCTATTAGGTACTTGTAATTTTGACACAACTTCATTCTCCCCTGAGTCACTTTCTACACGTTCCTCTTCTTCACATTGGAGGTCCTCCAGCCTTTGTTTTTTCTCCTGTAACCTTCTCTCCAAATATTCTATCACGTTAGTCAATTCTTCCACTTCCTTATTTCTGCACCGATCTTCCATATCATCAGTAAAATGGATATAACCTTTTATGGCTTATCCTCTCCTACATATGTTTATATATCCCTCAGGATCATAATTCTTCCTGGGTGTGTGTAACAACAAATTGTATTCATCTACTAACTTTCTGTCAATAGCTTCATAAGCCCTAGTTGATACAATCCTGAAATCTCCAAAGTTCCTGGCAAAAAGGTCTGCTTACGTGGATCCCCAAAGTGACAATAATTGGAAACACTAAGTTGTCTAACAATTTCTAAAAATGCAATATGATCAGGTGTCGGTTTAGGCAATACATATGGTTAACCCTCAAAATCGAACACTCTAACAAAAGTGAAATTGGCACAGGAAAACCAATCACCCTAATTATGATTCACTTTGGTGTTATGGTGCTCCAATGGCTGAAGAAACTTCTTAATGGTTTCTAAAAAGGATCTTCCAATAGTTTCATTATACATTCTGAACAAGGGTTTGATGAAAAATTCTTCAAACTTCACATAATGGGAACTCACATACCTAGAATCCCATAAAGAAACCCATAGCTGCACAGGTTGCTCCTATCCATCCTTTCCAAACTAGTTTACTCTCAAACCCTCTGGCCAAAATCATTTCAATTGACCATAAATCAATATTATACACATTAACAGAGAATAATGCTTGAAATTCTTATCAGGATTGTTCTTCATGTTCAAAAAACCCTCATGCAATCTATCTGCCAGATATACAGTGAAATCAAATGCTCTTGGCTCATGCCTTTGGATATCAGCCTACCAAAACTAGCGATCCCATTCTTGGTATGTCTGGAGCCTTGACTCCTCCCACCTTTCCACAATCCATGTAGGTATATTGGAAATATTTCTTGAAAATGTTAATATCGTAAAGCGACTCATCCTCCTCTGTCAGCCTTCCCTTTTTAGCCTTATGAAACAACAAATTCCAACCTTGATATGTGGTGTCCATCTTTCTATATTCCTCCTCCAATTCTTCAAAATATAGAGGCACCTCCACCTCAGAATCCAAACCAAAGACTTCTTAAATCGTTGTTGTTGCGAAATGAATGAAAGCAGTCCCGTCAGGCAACAAGATACATCTTTTGGCACCATCATAATTTCTAACCATGAGCTTGAGCAAGTCCATATTTACGAACACATTGGGGACCGTGATTTTACCTAGACCAGTGCTCCATGGGTTAGAGATAGGCATTGGGTCATTTATCCTTATGTAATGGAACAAGAACAATTCATGTCCTCTCACTCTTGTCCATACATCGTGAATCTCTTTGTACCTATCCTCCAACTATTCACAAATTGGAAAATTGGTCTTCAACCTTCTAGACTTAGCTCCCAGAGAACTCATCTGATTGATCATATCTTGATTTAGCTTCCTTTATTTGGCAGCCTCCCCTACTTTTGATTTTTTATATGTATCACTGGATATTTCTGTGACTTTCCTTTTTCCTTTTGCAGTCAAACCCTCCATTTTGCAAATCCTTTGTTCTGTACTCTGCAACTTCAATTATCACTCTAGAGATATCAAACCACTTTTTTCTTAATTTGTGAAAAATAACATGCACGGGACCCTATATATAAGTTCATTCTCTATTATAGCTAACATCTGGAAAAAATCTTGGTTAGATTTGCTTCGTGCGATTTTAGGCCTGTCCGTTGGATGCATTAAATAATGGCTATCATGTTTGTTTTCACACCAAATTTCTGAACGTCTAATGAGTGTAACTTGGCCTAAAAATTTAATTTTTTGGCACCACCCGTAATTTACATCTCTTTAAGTCCTTTATACCTTTTGATGGGCATATGTCACCCCGTCAGGTCCATCTTCGTGTCTCATCAGTACATGGTATGCCTATGGATCCATCTTTCTTTCCTCTATGGCATTCTGCCCATCGGGTATCAGCATAACTCACTTTATGTCTCTCTGATGAGCCAATAACATTGACTTCATACTTGTGCATCCTTTTATTTCTCCAATCTATTGGCATATATTTCCTTGACAGATCCCCCTGCTCGCATCCATCTCCACTTTCTCATTGGGAATTGGTATAACAAAAATGTCTCTTCCTGATGAGCTGATGATGTCTTGATGACTTCAGCTTTGATTGGTGTAACATATCTCGATCAACTCTCCTTTTGTTCTGGCTTTTCTTTTGTTTTCACGGTCCATCAGTATAACTCTCCCCGATACTCCCGCCTTCAGTTCTACTCTTACTTAATCCATCGGGTATCGGCCTAATTCATTTTATGTCCCTCCAATGATCCAATGATCTCAACATTTCAATCTGCATTCTACCTAAGCTTTCTGCTTTATCGGTATAACTCTCCCCAAAGACCTCCTTGCAATTCACCATTTGTTGTAACAACCTCATCGAGATTCAACATAGCATGAAATTCCTCCTTCCGACATCCCGATAAGTCTTCAATCGGTGTTATTTTGTCGGTATAACTTATACTGATATCCCCATGAGCACTTTTATCTTCATCGGGGGTTAGAATAGCCCTTTTCTGTTCTTCCCAAATTCCCAATATTACTCCGTTGCACTTTTATGCTTTATACCTCCAAGTCAGCTTTATCGGTATAGGTAGTACCGATGGTTCTGCCTTCCGATTCTCCATGTCATCAGGGATCGGCCTAACAGTTTCTACACTATCTTGATGTGGTCCTTTTCTCTGATGGACCTGCCTTCAGTTCCTTTTAGTCATGGGTATCAGGATAGAGTTTTTCATCATTACAAGTCACATCGATAGCCTCATCGGCTATCGGTATAACAAGTTTTACACTTCCTCGATAAGCCAATGCATGCCGATAGAAAACACCCTCCTTCTTCCTCATCGAAACAAGCTATCTAGATGGTATAAATTTCCCAAGAGTGTGCATCGTGCTAAATATCATTTAAGTGCTCCAATGATTCCACCTTCTGATTTATCGGTAAATTTTATGTCAATAATCCTTCTTTTGCTTGCCAATACTATTTCATCAGGAATACTTATGCCAATAATTGAAATTTTTTAGTTTTGAACAAATGAGCCATCCACCATGAATAATAGTGATCCCAGCTATCCCATAGGGTTTGATACATACTAGAAAACAATCTTAGATTATACCATAATGACTTCTCCATTGATAAATTCTCCCATACTAGATTCCTTGTGTAGTCTATACTTAGTGCATGCCCTTAGTGTGCCCAAGTGATACCTTGACATTCCTTAAACAACTAATCCTTAGAGAACTTTACTCATGCTAATAAGGTTCTTGCACATGCAAACCAGCAGTAAATGCTCATATGATAGGAGAAAAGGCCTCCATATAGCACAAAATGTTCTATAAAAAGATGTGCTAATAGTGTCAATTGCCAAAACCTTTATCGGGGAATCAGTTTTACCTGCCGGTATGGACTCAGTTGCTTTTACCTTTTCCATCTCAACCTATTTTGCACTAGTGGCTTTGCCACTTGTTGCAGTGTTGGTTACTGTCGGTGGAGTATTATCCACAATATTTCCAATGTCTTGTAAATTGCCTTTTTCAAAAATGGTTTGTGTCAGTACAAACTGTACACTCTCCTTAGTTTCTGGTTGTGTTTGAGTATCTATAGTTACTATCGGTTGTGTCTGAATTGGAGTTGAACTACCCAAAATACCTTTCCCTTTTCATTTGTCAGGAATAGTGGAAGATGTTTCCCTTGCAAATTCTTCTTGAGATGTGAGAAAGTCTGGGTTTTTTGGAAAGAATTTGGTCCATCCCTTACTAGTCTCATTTATCACCTCATTTACTCTCCCCATCATAAGGCTTATCTGCTAGGATTTATAGCACCACACAATTCCAAAAGTTCTACTTCTTTGATCTCCCTATTTCTCTTGATAGCATCAAGTCTCCTAGCCTCAAGTTTATTATACAAGGATACAAGTATCTCCTTCAATATTTCAACTAAGGCTTTCTTATAAATGTCTATATACAACAAAATAGCCTCTTCTAATTCATTTTTCTCATTCTCTTCTAAATCTTCATAATACTTTGAGATATTTTTCAATATTCCATCTTTTGTAATTTTATCAATATGCTCAACACAAGTCATTATGGTCTTACCAGTTCTAGTATCATCACCCTTCTTCTTTTTGCTTGTGGTTGCCAGTGTGACCGGTTTCCTCTTTTGTATAGGCTTCCTTGTCAGTGGTGGAGGTGCAGTAGGCTTAGTTGCCTTTCTAACAAGTCTCCTCCTAGGCTCTACCTTCTTCTGCTCTACCGGTGGTTTTACCATATTCTTCCTTTGTACCCTTCTAAAAGCCAGAGGTTCATTATCCTTGGAATCAGAATCAGAATCAGAAGTGATAGGGGAAATGTGAACTTGTGGCTTCTTCACTTCTACAATACCAACCTCTGTCGGTTTAGCTGCCTGTTTGGATTTTGAACCTAGTTGAGTGTTTATTTTATAAATCACATCTTGTACATATGCAGACATCTTTTCTATTTTCTTCTATCTTCTCTTCCTATTAAAATTGGTTTTCACTTCAAGAGCCTTCTCTTGTGTTGTGCCAAAATGCTTTATTTTATCATCTAATGGGGAATCTAACAACATCTTTGCATGGAGCTTAAAAATGCTATCATCCACCTCATATCCAAGCTCAGTAATCCAAATTTGCCTAGGTTGAACTGCTTCCATAAGAGTTTCATCAGTTTTTACCCTGAATAGATATCAGTGGAATACTTCTCCACAATGTTCTTTGATATTATCTCTCTTTTCCTCATGTTTTCTTGAAATGCCTTAAAATACCCGCAAAGTTTCTCATCTCTGCCGGTACCAAGATCGATGATTTCTTCCTTGATCTATATAACTACTAGTATGTCATGAGCCCAATACTTCTTCCCTAGATCAGGTAGCTCATTCAGGATGTAAAGCATTAAACAAACAATCAAGTTTCCATATCTAAAAGTGCCTTTCTTGATTCCTTTGATATTGCCAAGGTTTAACATCAACTCACTCCTCATCCATTCATATAAATCATACTTCACATTGTTCCTTAGCATCTAATATGCACCATGAATTCATGAACTAGCAACAAAATTCAATCAGTTGGATTGAGTTACCTTGTAACCTATTATCATGCTTGTAAACTTTATATTTGTGTCGGTTATTGTGCTTATCCTCATTGATCTATTATCAAGTGTTGCATCGGTGAGTTTCTCGACCTCTGTGTTGGAAATTTTCTTGCCAGGTTCTTGTCCAACCTTGGGTAAGTCGGTGACAGCTTGAATAGCCTCCTTCATGATCATGTAAGGCCTATCTAGCCAAATAAATTCATTGTGAATCCTACTTAGAACGTATCTGATAACCTCATCTTTGAATTCTAGTATGTATAGAATACCAGTTAACCCTAGATCCTCAATTGCTCTGTATTCTGATTTGATGGTTCTAGAGTCTCCCAGTATCATGGATTGATACATGCTTTTCATGTCCTTTGTGCCCAAATCCTCAAGGGTGCAATGAATGTATGCCCTCACATCTTCAACATACATTACATCATGAGGAACCCTAGAAAATGCTCTCGTCAAGTCTTCCTTTTTAGAAATTTTGGGAACCTCCTTAAAAAGTGGCCTTAACCTATCCTTGACTTCGACAATGGTGGGATTTGCAATAAAAGTAGGAGCTGAAGATCCAGATGCCATTTCAAAAAATACCTGAAAGTGAATGGCGGTGGAAGATTGAGTACTTCAGATAATTGCTCGAAATCCTTTCACAATGATTTTTCTTGCTCTTAACTCGCCTTTACTTCACTTTGAATGCTTGAATACTTGGTGAGTGAAAATGAATTCACTTACCCCCTTTTAACAATGAATAAAACCCTAATTTTCTATAATAAATGCTTCACCAACAACCCTACGGATGCTGGTTTCATAGTCATGTGACAGGTGAACCTTCATTGATGATGAAAACAACTCACTAGATCTCTTTCAGATCTCCTTAAGTCTCTTCTGGGGTAATATACAAAATTTAGCAATGACTTTGCCAACCCCTAAGGCTTATGCCTCAGTTACTGGTGGAATTTCCTATCAGTGGAGGAATACCCTGTTCTACTAGTGGAGTTACCAGTGTAGATCCATCTCCACTTGATTCTTCATATTTTCTAACCCATCTCTTTGTGTGATCTTGTTGTATTTCATCTACCTTTTTCTTTCCTTTCTCATTATCTTTATCATTATTAACCGGTTGAGTCTTGTTTCTGTAATACTTAATAATATGACTTATTTTGTTCCATGCATAACATGTAACATTGTTCTTCTGAATTACTTTGACATATCCAGTATAATTTCTTGACCTACAATGATTAGCAAAATGTCCAAACTTTCCACATGCATGACATTTAACATTCATTCTGCAATCTTCTAATCTATGACCATATTTCTTGCAATTTGTGCATTGACAGGGAACCGAGTTGTAGTTTTGATTTGCTTTATTTCTACATTGTTTAGCCATATGCCCAAATTTATTGCAAACAAAACATCTACCATTGAATTTATAAGCATTAGATTACCTTACCGGTTTCCTCTATTCTAATGAGTTCTACATACTAGTTATCTGATCTTCATTTGCAGTACCGAAGCTTTCACCTTGTACAAATCCAAGTCTTCTAGAATCATCAATTTGTCTTTGTCTTTTCAATAAGTCATCCAATTGTGCAGCACTGATCCTAAACATTTCTCTATACTCACTTGCAATAGTCAGATCATCTCTTAAATTAGTTATTTGTCTTTCAAGTTCTTGTTCATTGTTCTAGGAGTGTGCCAAATCAGTTCTCAATAGATTATTCTCATGAGTCAATTTGCCACCTTCATCAAATTTGTTTTTCAGAGATATAACAAGATTATCTTCCTTCTTCTTTCTATCCTCAATATCTTTTGATAACCTCATAGTCAGATCTTGCATTTCATTCTTCATGAGCATGTTTGCTTGACTTAGTTTCTAACATTGTTCCTTAAGAGCATTCTTCTCCTCATCATCCGGTTTCTGCAAAAGTTCTTTTCTCTTGGCTTGAGCAGATGATAACCTTTCTTGCAAGATAAGAATGAATTCATTTGTAGAATTCAATTCTTCTTGTAATTTCAAGTTATTCATCCTTTCAGTATCATAATCCTCAAGAGCCATCTCAAGTTGCTTCTCCATAGCCATGTTCAAATATTCTAGTTTCAGGATCTTCCTCAAGTTGATAAACTTCTTCTGAGGTACCAAGCTCTGATACCAATTGTTGGGATCCAAGAACACTGAGAGGGGGGGTGAATCAGTGTTCTGCTGATATGAATAGTTTTTATCCTTTTATACCATGCATGTATAAACCAGTAAACAAATAAGCATATAACAAGAAGCAAATAAACGATCCACATAAATGAACACCATAACACACATAATTTATACATGGAAAACCTCAATGAGGAAAAACCATGGTGGAATTTGTGACCCACAATATCAGTTCACTGGCCATATGAAAAGATATTACATATAATAGGGGCCTGCACTTGCACGAAGGCATGCTACCTAGAGCATACTACTCATCACTAAAGAGCCTCACTGACTACAAGCTTTCTGCTAAAGTAAATTACTGAAAATGAACTCAAGAATGCATCTACTATGCCAAATAGAGTTCCAGTTTTGTCTCTGCTCTGTGCCGGGTTCATAAACTCTGAACTACTATTGGTATCTCTTTTCCTCCAAGAATGCTTTCCAAGCTATCTACAAAAAATTTCCTGATATAACACTCACATACAAAATGATCTTCATACATATATTTCATATCATACAGTTCTGCTATATTCTCCTATATCCACATTACATGTCATCTCACATCATATCAAAAATAACCTAGCAGACTGACCTATATACCTATTACAAATGATATGCCTTATGTCGTCTTAAAATAAATTTACAAAGATATTCAATGTTGGCCTTGACAATATTTACAAAATGATTTAGTAAGTAAATCCTCCTTGATGTCGGATTCCAATGAAGTATTGATGTTGATGTCGGTGTCAGTGTAGCCCTGAATGCTCCAAAGTCGGTATCTGTCGGTATATATCTCCTGGTGTCAGTTTATGACTTCCATCAGATCTTGTTGCCATCAATGACAACAAAATGAATCCAATGAGTGTCAATTGCAAACACACATATGTACAGACATACATATATAATATGTGTTTATGTATGTATATATGCATATCTATAGTTATATATATATATATATATGTATTTATGTTTGTATACATGCATGTCCCTCTTCTTTGCCTCTCTCTCTCTTGTCTTCCTTCCCCCATCACCATATTTTTCTATTCTGAGCCCTAATTATTCTCCTTCAGTTCTATCTCATCTCTCTCCACCTCACACTTCTCACCCTTTTCTCCTTCTCATTCTCTCTCGACCTCATGTCTCTCACCCTCTTCTCCTTCTCCTACTCTCTCTCTCTCTCTCTCTCTCTCTCTCTCTCTCTCTCTCTCTCTCTTCCTATCCCTTTCTCTCTCTATCTCTAACTCTCTCTCCCTCCCCCTCTCCTTATCCTATTCTATCCCTCTCTTCCTACTCCCTACTCTCTCTCTCTCTCTTCCTCTCCCTCTATTAATAATATTCTCACCCTCTCTCCCTCTATCTCTCTCTCCCCTTCTTATTTGGTTCCTAGTTTTATATAACCCGTACGGGTTATGCAAAACTAAGGCCAAAACTTCTAGTTCTGCATAGCCCACAGGTTTCTAAAAAGTATAATGTTCCTCAAAACTTGTACAGGTTTTGAGGAACTTTTGATTTTTTGTTATAAAATATAATTTTCCTCAAAACTAGTACGGGTTTTGAGGAACTTTTAATTTTTTATTATAAAATCGGGTTTTGAGGAACTTTTTGTTTTTTTAATTATTTTTTGCTAGGCTTGGTGTTACCAAGCCTAACACATTTTTGAATTTCCAAAACACACATGGGTTATGAAAATTTTCATTTTTTTTGCATGTGGCCACTTTTTTCCTCACCATCTTGGTGCACTTACCCATTTTTAAGCTTGTTTTGCCTAAAAACATAAATTTTGATGCTTCAAAACTTGTATTTAGGAAGGGCAAGCTTGAAAATAATGATTTGGGAGTACTATAAGTTTCATAATCGCGCTTTCATGTGCATGTATTTGGAATGAGAACTTACATTTTCATGGTTCTGTTACCTCCAAACACCCATTTTGATGCTTCAAAACTTGGGTTCAGGAAGCACAAGCTCAAAAATAATGATTTAAGAATATGATAAGTTTCACAATCATGCTTTAATGTTTTTAGGTTCAGAATCAGAACTTGCATTTTCAATCTTGTGTTACCTCCAAACACACATTTCAATGCTTCAAAGCTTGTGTTTAAGAAGCACAAGCTTCAAATAATGATTTGGGAGTACGATAAGTTGTATAATTGCACTTTAATATTCATGGCTTTAGAATAAGAAATTGCATTTTCAAACTTGTGTTAACTACAAACACACATTTTGATGCTTCAAAACTTGTGTTTAGTAAGCACAAGCTTGTAAATGATAATTTCAGAGTATGATAAGTGTCATAATCGTGCTTTCATGTTCGTTGCTTTGCAATCAAAATTTCCATTTTTTAGCTTGTTGTACCTCCAAACACAAATTTCCATGCTTCAAAACTTGCGTTTGGGAAGCACAAACTTAAAAATAATGATTTGGGAGTATGATAAGTTTCATAATCATGCTTTAATGTTTGTGGCTTTGAAATCAGAACTATCATTTTCAAGCTTGATGTGTCTCTAAACACACATTTTAATGCTTCAAAACTTGTGTTTAGGAAGCACAAGCTTGAAAATGATAATTTGAGAGTATGATAAGTTTCATAATCATGAATTTATGTTCACGGTTTTGAAATCAAAACTAGTATTTTTCATGCTTGTGTTACCTACAAACAACCATTTTGATGCACTGAAACTTTTGTTTAGGAAGGACAAGCTTCCAAATGATGATTTGAGGACACGATAAGTTTCCTAATCACACTTTAATGTTCCTGGCTTTAGAATTAGTACTTGCATTTCCAAGCTTGTGTAACCTCCAAACACACATTTTGATGCTTCAAAACATGCAATTAGGAAGCACAAGCTCAAAAAGATGATTTGGGAGTACGATAAGTTTCAAAATCGCGGTTTCATGTTCATGGATTTAGAATCATAAATTGCATTTTCAATCTTGTGTTACCTGTAAACACACATTTTGATGCTTAAAACTTGCATTTAGGAAGCATAAGCTTGAAAATGATGATTTGGGAGCACTATAAGTATCATAATCACGCGTGTTTTCATGTTTGTGGCTTCGGAATCAAAACTTGCATTTTCAAGCTTGTGTCACATCCAAACACATATTTTGATGCTTCAAAACTTGCATTTAGGAAGCACAAGTTTGAAAATGATTATTTGGGAGTATGATAAGTTTTTTAATCATGCTTTCATGTTCCTGGCTTTGAAATCAAAACTTGGACTTTCAAGCTTGTGTTACCTGTAAACACACATTTTGATGCTTAAAACTTGCATTTATGAAAATGATGATTTGGGAGTACGATAAGTTTCATAATCGCGCTTTCATGTTCATGGCACCATAATCAAAACTTGCATTTTCAATCTTGTGTTACCTCCAAACACACATTTTGATGCTTCAAAACTTGCATTTAGGAAGCACAAGCTTGAAAATGATGATTTAGGAGTACGATAAATTTTATAAATTGTGCTTTAAGGTTTGTGGCTTTCGAATCAGAACTTGCATTTTAAAGCTTCTTGTGCATCCAAGCACACAATTTGATGCTTCAAAACTTGCATTTAGGAAGCATAGGCTTGGTAATGATGATTTGGTAGTATGATAATTTTCATAATCGTACTTTAATGTCCGTGGCATCGGAATCAGATTTTGCATTTTCATACTTGTGCTACCTCTAAACACACATTTTGATTCTTCAAAACTTGTGTTTAGGAAGCACAAGTTTGAAAATGATGATTTGGGAGCATGATAAGTTTCATAATCATGCTTTAAAGTTCATGCCTTTGTAATCCGAACTTAAAATTTCAAACTTGTGTTAAATGCAAACACATATTTTGATGCTTCAAAACATGCGATTAGGAAGCACAAGTTTGAAAATTATGATTTGGGAGTACGATAAGTTTCATAATCACACTTTAATATTCATGGATTCATAATCAAAACTTGCATTTTCAAGCTTGTTGTGCCTCCAAACACAAAATTTGATGCTTCAAAACTTGTGTTTAGGAAGCACAAACTTGAAAATGATGATTTGGTAGTATGATAAGTTTCATAATCGCTCTTTCATGTACATGGATTTGGAATTATAACTTATATTTTCAATCTTGTGTTACCTCCAAACACCCATTTTGATACTTCAAAACTTGCGTTTAGGAAGTACAAGCTCGAAAATGATGACTTGAGAATATGATAAGTTTCATAATCGCACTTTAATTGTTTTACATTTGGAATCAGAACTTGCATTCTAAAGCTTCTTTAACCATCAAGCACATATTTTGGTGCTTCAAAACTTGTATTTAGGAAGCACAAGATTGAAAATGATGATTTGAGAGTACCATAAGTTTCATAATTGTGGTTTAATGTTCGTGGCTTTAGAATAAGATTTTGCATTTTCAAGCTTCTGTTACCTCCAAACACACATTTTGATTCTTCAAAACTTGCATTTAGGAAGCACAAGCTTCAAAATCATGATTTTAGAGTACGCTAAGTTTTATAATCATGCTTTAATGTTTGTGTCTTCAGAATAAGAACTTGCATATCAAACTTTTGTTACCTCCAAACACCCATTTTGATGCTTCAAAACTTGTGTTTAGTAAGCACAAGCTTGTAAATGATAATTCCGGAGTACAATAAGTGTCACAATTGTGTTTTCATGTTCATTGCTTCGTAATCAGAGCTTCCATTTTCAATCTTGTTGTACCTCCAAACACAAATTTTGATGCTTCAAACCTAGCGTTTAGGAAGCACAAGCTTCAAAATGATGATTTGGGAGCACAATAGGTTTCATAATCGTGCTTTAATATTCATGTCTTTGGAATCAGAACTATCATTTTCAAGATTGATGTGCCTCCAAACACACATTTTAATGCTTCAAGACATGAATTTAGGAAGAACAAGCTTGAAAATTATGATTTGGGAGTACAATAAGCTTCATAATTGCACTTTAATGTTCATGGATTCGAAAGAAGAACTTGAATTTTCAAACTTGTTGTGCCTCCAAAAACACATTTTGATGATTAAAAACTTGCGTTTATGAAGCACAAGCTTGAAAATGATGGTTTGGGAGTACGATACATTTCATAATCATTCTTTAATGTTCGTGGTTTCATAATCATATTTTGCATTTTCACGGTTGTGTTACCTCCAAACACACATTTTGATGCTTCAAAACTTAAATTTAGGTGGCACAAGCTTGAAAATGATGATTTGGGAGTACGATAAGATTCATAATCGTGCTTTAATGTTTGTGGCTTTGGAATCAAAACTTACATTTTCAAGCTTGTTGTGCCTCCAAACACACATTTTAATGCTTGAAAAATTTTGATTAGGAAGCACAAGCTTGAAAATGATGATTTGGGACTATGATAAGTTTCATAATCACGCTTTAATATTCGTGGCTTTGGAATGGGAACTTGCATTTTCAAGCTTGTTGTGCCTACAAACACACATTTTTGATGCTTCAAAACTTGCGTTCAGGAAGCACAAGCTTTAAATTGATGATTTGGGAGTATGATAAGTTTCACAATTGCACTTTAATGTTCGTTGCTTCAGAATCAGAGCTTGCATTTTCAAGCTTTTGTTACCTCCAAACACACATTTTGATACTTCAAAACTTGCGTTTGGGAAGCAAAAGCTTGAGAATGATGATTTGGGAGTACGATAAGTTTCATAATCCCGCTTTCATATTCGTGGCTTCAGAATAAGAACTTGCATTTTCAAGCTCGTGTTACCTCCAAATACACATGTTGATGCTTCAAAACTTGTGTTTACGAAGCACACGCTTGAAAATGATGATTTTGTATTACGATAAGTTTCATAATCGTGCTTTAATGTTCGTCGGTTCCAAAGCAAAACTTGCATTTTCAAGCTTGTTGTGCCTCCAAACAAACATTTTGATGCTCCAAGACTTGCGTTTAGGAATCACAAGCTTGAAAATGATGTTTATTTAGTATGATGTTTCATAATCCTGTATTCATGTCCACAATTTTAGAATCAAAACTTGCATTTTCAAGCATGTGTTACCTCTAAACAACCATTTTCATGCTTCAAATCTTGCGTTTAGGAAGTACAAGCTTGCAAATGATGATTTGAGAACACAATAAGTTTACTAATTGTTCTTTAACGTTTGTGGTTTCAGAATCAGTACTTGCATTTTCAAGCTTGTGTTACCTCCAAACACATATTTTGATGCTTCAAAACTTGCACTTAGGAAGCACACGCTTGAAAATGATGATTTGGAAGTACAATAAGTTTCCTAATCATGCCTTAGTGTTCGTTGGTTCAGAATCAAATTTTTCATTTTCAAGCTTATGTTACCTCCAAACACACATTTTTATGCTTCAAAACTTGCATTTAGGAAGCACAAGCTTGAAAATGATGATTTGCGAGTATGATAGGTTTCATAATTGCACTTTCATTTTCATGGCTTTGGAATCATAACTTGTATTTTTAATTTAGTGTTACCTTCAAACACCCATTTTTATGCTTCAAAAATTGCGTTTAGGAAACACAAACTTGAAAATGATAAGTTGGGAGTACGATGAGTTTCATAATGTTGCTTTAATGTTCCTAGCTTCGAAATCAGAACTTGCATTTTCAAGCTAGTGTTATGTCCAAACACACATTTTCATCCTTCAAAACTTGGTTTTAGGAAGCACGAGCTTGAAAATGATTATTTGGGAGTACAATAAGTTTCATAATTGTGCTTCAATGTTCATCGCTTAGGAATCAAAATTTGCATTTTGAAGCTTGTTGTTTCTCTAAAAACATATTTTGATGCTTCAAAACGTGTTTAGGAAGCGCAAGCTTGAAAATGATGATTTTATAATATGGTATGCTTCATAATCATGCTTTCAAGCTTGTATTACCTGCAAACACACATTTTGATGCTTCAAAACTTGCGTTTAGGAAGCACAAGCTTTTGTTGCATTTTCAAGCTTGTGTTACCTCCAAAGACATATTTTGATGCTTCATAACTTGTGTTTAGGAAGCACAAGCTTAAAAATGATGTTTTGGGAGTACCATAAGTTTCATAATCAAGATTTCATGTTCGTGGGTTCAGAATCAGAACTTGCATTTTCAAGCTTGTTGTGCCTCCAAACACACATTTTCATCTTCAAAACTTGTGTTTAGGAAGCATGTGTAGAGCCCCTCCCCAATCAAGCTTTGATTAACTTAGTTGACCATGGTTGACCCTATTAATAAATGCTATAATTCAATAGGATGGGCTATGTTAGATAGATAGATTGGTGAGAAAATTAATTGAACCAAGTTATAGAATCATTTCACCTTGTGGTGTACATTTTGATGTGTTATGAATTTGAAATCCTAAATGATCCACTGATTGGAAAACCCTGATCTGACGTATGTCAGCTATATCTGAATTTGCAGAATTTTATTATGAAGTTAGAAAAGTGATGCATGTCTTATGGATGCTTGAAATTTATGGGGATCAAGATAATGTCATTCAGTGAATTGCTTTATGGGGATTAATTGGGATATATGAGATATTAATGTCAATTGTATGCAGAGTGTTTGATGTGTATTCAAATTCATGTGTTTAATAGTATATGAGGTTATTTGAAATTACTAATGTGTAAATTGAGATGTGCAGGAAAAATTATCCATGTGACCATGGAAATATTATGGAGAACCAAACCTAGACCTATGTACGTTTGTTAAGCCAGGGGTTGTCTATTTGGAGAGACAACACCCCGTTTGTATTGTATTTTATTTGTAAAAGTAAATGATGCATGTGTGTTGAATTGATTTTATTAATTTGTGTAATCCTACAAGAGACAAATTCCATGTGTGATTTTTTATATTGTATTTTATTGTGTCACTTGACACATGTGCTGATTAGTGTCATTGATTTTGACTTGTCTCTTGGAGGGAGTTTTGTTTCTACCAAAGCCATTCAAACATATGAGTGTGGTCCCAGATTTGCCTTGGGTAGGGAGTCTAGGGAGTGGTCAACTCAGGTTTGACCCGTAGGTTAACTTCAGTTGGGTTTCTAAGGGGTCAGATGGACTCCTAGGGTCAGTTTTAGGGCATTTCCAAAGGTCCAAAGGGTATATTTATAGGTTAGGGGTATTTTTAAACATGTGACTACTCCCATGTGACTGTTTAGTCACCTCAAAAAGTGGTTTTCCCAAGGTGAGCGAAAATTCAACTTAGAGGGTTCCTCCTAGGATAAACAACCTTCCCTTTTGGTGTCAGACTCTCTTCCCCATCATCTCTTACCTTTTCTCTTTCCACTCTTTTCCCAAGGTGAGTGAAAATTCAACTTAGAAGGTTCCTCCTAGGATAAACAACCTTTCCTTTTGGTGCCAGACTCTCTTCCCCATCATCTCTTACCTTTTCTCTTTCCAGTTTTAGCAACATGTAAGAGGTTGGGAAGAACAACCAATGGGAACTCTCACTTTACCCAAGGGGTTGGGAAGAGTGAGAGAGGCCTTCTTAGGCAAGGATTAGGGACTTAGTGAGTAATCACCCCACTCTCCATTGTTGGAGATTATGCAATTTTTGAAAGGAATAGTTGTAGGATAGAATTTTTGGTGAAGGTTGGTGAAGAGTTTGTGTGGATTTGGGCTGCTCATCCCCAACTAAGTCTATCATACCTTTTGGAAGAATAAGGTTGGCTCTTACTTCTTTTTAGTTATGTTTAATTTTTTGTTTGGAAAAAAAAATAAAAAATGCTTGTATAAAAAAAAAAATGTGTATATGTATTTTGCTTGTAGAAGAAAGATGTAATTTTCCTTCCTTTGTTTCTTTCTATGTTTTCTTGTATTGGGAATGTCCAAGGCCTCCTACTCTTGGGAGAGTAGGATGGTCTTGGGGTGGAAGAAGTACGACAACCTTGGGTGAGAGGCTCTCCTTATGGAGAGTGATCTCAAGGGTGTTCTTTGTGGCCCTTGCTGCATAGCCTTGTGTATGCATTTGGGGGTCATAAGGGGAGAAGATATGGCTTATATGCCTTTGGGGGGCATAAGGGTGTGGAGATGTATTTTGTTGTATTTTGATTGCCATGAGGTGGCTTGAGTTGTTCCATGCTTGTAGTCTCCCCAATGGTATCTGGTCCACTTCCACTCGTGGAAAAATCATCACAAGTTGTGGTGAAAGTGTAGCTTGGGTTGGGAAAATGTATGTTGAGTGTTTGCCCCTTTGTTTGTTGTGGTTGTTTGTTTGTGACTCATCTAGTGCTTGGTTCTCCAAGCTCGGGGGTGGCTTCTAGTAAGACTAGGCTGGGAGGTGAGCACTCCATGGTCAAGTTTTTATTCTATTTGCAGGATGCTTGGGATGGGAAGGAAAAGAAGAAGAAATTAGTTGCTGGTTTTTATTTGATTTGCAGAAAAGTTTAGGGAAGGAAATATTGTATTTTATTTATAGCAATGTAAAAAGGAAAGTTATATATTGTATTTATTTCAAAAAAAAGATATGTATTCATTTTTATTTCAAGTCCTCATTTAATGGAAATGAGAGACTAGTTGGGTATCACACGCATTGTAATGTTGACTACTTTGTATCTTAAATGCTCTTTAAAGAAATGTATTTCCATAATAGAACGTTATTGCAGAAATGAAATGTTATTTATGAATTAACTTCCTATAGTTGTTGAAATAATATATTTGTTGCATTCTTATTATTTGAAAATAAAATTTCATTCTATCTACTATGCATAATGAAAATAGTGTAGATAAATAAAATAGCATAGCATGTGAGTTATTAAGTTGGAAATGATCTCTTAGTCATATTAGTTTAGTTCCAAAATGCATACATAGTTACATAGCCTTTAGTATGAAAACTATGTTGTATTTAACTTGGTAAAATGGTTTTAAATGATATTCTAGTTTTATTAAATGCTGTTGTAGTTAAAAATAATTTTGTCATTTTATTTATTGTAGCAAATTAAATCTGAATGTTAATAGCCTATTTCTAAAGTTAGTATCTAGACTTAGTAAAAGAAAGGAATACATTAGAGCTTGTTGTTAGTGTTCTTTTTAAAAAAAGAAATATTCAGAATGCTTTAAACAAAAAAAAAAAATATTGAAAAAGATACTACATATTTCATTTAAAATATCCTCATGTGAATCTTATTCCTTTTGATTAAATTTCAACCACAAAAAAAAATAAAAAATACATATATGTATATATGTAGATATATATATAAATCTACATATATACATATATATATATATATATATATATATTTATATATTATGCATTTTGTCTATTAATTAGGAAAAAGGATATTATAAAAAAAATATATTAAAAAAAATTATTCTGGGCTAACCCACGAGGGAGGGCCAAGAAACCCCTACCCCCGTAGGTTGGGGCGAAATCTCCACTATGGGTGCCAATAGCAAGCAGACACCACTTGCTGTGGGTCATCTGTAGTGGGCGGGGCAAAACCCGCCACTGCGGGCGACTCACAGCGGTGGTGGTCGCCATTGTGGTAACCCATAGTGGGCAGTAGCTGCCTCTATGGCAAGCCACAGTGGATGGCGGCCGCTTCCTATGGGGTACCACAGGGGCCTCTCCCTGCAAATCCACCGCCCAACCACTCAGCTCCCCATTGTCAGTGCACTCGATCGGGGGTTAGAACTTTGCGGGTCCCCTGCGATGATCCCTTCGGCCTTCGGTCTGTGGTCATGGCCGCCCTTCGCCACCATTGGCCTCCTTTGCACCATCTCACCTGCACACACACACTTGCACAAACAAAAAAATATGTTACAAAGAAAAGAAGCCCTAACCCAATTACAGGTTAGGGTTAGTTACTGAAGGAGTGAGATGAGGGTTAAGTAATAAGAAGCAACTTCAGTTAGGGTTTTAAAGAAAAATATATAAATTATAAAACAATGAGAAAGAAGAGGGAAAAATATTCCTCTAAGATTTAAAATGGAAATATCCATTTAAGTTATTTTTTTTAGTTAATAGATTAGTTTGGTTTTAATAGAAAATGCAATGAATTATTTTATAGCATTATTATTTTCATATTTGGGTTAATATTTTTTTAAATCTTATTAATGAAAAGTTTAATTAGTATGGAGATTAAAGTTTAGTTTAAGGAGTATTTTTAAATATCTATCATTGGATATTAATATATAATAACTTTAGGAATTGTTTTTAATATACACTTTTCAATGAATCTTATTAAAGAGGTTCTTGAGGGAAATGTTTTAATGTGGAATGATTAAATCTAGATCAAGAGGTAAATCGAATGTTGGGTATTAGATAATAATGGGTGGGAGATTACAATTTGATTGAAGTTGTTAGATACATTTAGAGATCTTAATCTTAGTGATATTTATAATTAAATGGGAAGAATTTAATAAAGGTTGTTACATTTTTTTTTGAGAGAGGGTTTTGTAGGTGGATTTGTATATATTTCTATAATAAGTCGATGAACTTGATTTTGTGAATTTATTTATCCCAAGTAAAAACTATTTATTTTAATTAGTATTATAACGTTTGGCATTTCAAATGTAGTTGCTCTAATAATTAATATTAATACATGGAAATCGTGTTATTATTGGAATAATAGATTCAGGAATCAATTAAGATAAAAATGACGAGTATAATATCAATGATGGAGGGAACCTGATATTAGATAAATAATTGGTATTGATTTATGAAATTTTGTTAAGGTCAAATTAGTAGAAGTGGGCCCAATTAAGCATTATTAAAACACAACTGGAATAAAAGGGACATTTGAGTGAATTTATTATTGTCCTTATAAAATTAATTTATTTCTCTTGATGATAGTAGATATCGTAATTGTTAGGTAAGTAATAATCTATTTCTATCGTCTAGGACTTTTATCGAAACCTAAGGCCTTTAGTTAAATTTTATTTCGACGCTCACTTTAGACACCCATTCTAGTATCAATTAAGGTTTCGTTGGAGTAGTTTGTTAAGTTGTCATGGCTGATTAAGAATAGGTTGCATATAATTAAGTGTAAAAAAAATAAAAATTTGTTTGTGTTTTTGCCCAAAAGTTTGGGCATGACAGCACATGCTTGAAAATAATGATTTAGGATTACGATATGTTTCATAATTGCACTTTCATGTTCATGGCTTTGGAAACAAAACCTGTATTTTCAAGCTTGTGTTACCTCCAAACACACATTTTGATGCATCCAAACTTGCTTTTAGGAAGCACAAGATTGAAAATGATGATTTGGGAGGACAATAAGTTTCATAATCATGCTTTAATGTCCGTGGCTTTAGAATCAGAACTTGCATTTTCAAGCTTTTTTTGTCTACAAACACACATTTTGATGCTTCAAAACATGTGTTAAGGAAGCAAAAACTTTAAAATGATTATTTTGGAGTACGATAAGTTTTATAATCGCGATTTATGTTCGTGGCTTCGGAATCAGAACTTTCATTCTCAAGCTTGTGTTACCTCAAAACACACATTATGATGCTTCAAAATGCAGTTTAGAAAGCACAATATTTTAGATGATGATTCATGAGTACGATAAGTTTCATAATTGTGCTTTAATGTATGTGGTTTTGGAATTAGAACTTGTATTTTTATGTTTGTTTTGCCTACAAACAAACATTCTGATGTTTCAAAACTTGCGTTTAAAAAACCCTAGCTTTAAAATGATGATTTGGGAGTATGATAAGTTTCATAATTGCACTTTAATATTAGTGGCTCTGAAATCATAACTTGCATTTTCAAGCTTATGTTACCTCTAAACACACATTTTGATGCTTCAAAACTTGTGTTTAGGAAGCACAAGCTTGAAAATGATTATTTGGGAGTACGATAAGTTTCATAATCGTGCTTCAATGTTCGTGGCTTCAGAAACAGAATTTGCATTTTGAAGCTTGTTGTTCCTCTAAACACTCATTTGGATGCTTCAAAACTTGTGTTTAGGAAGCACAAGCTTGAAAATGATGATTTGGGAGTATGATAAGTTTCATAATCACGCTTTCAAGCTTGTGTTACCTCCAAACACACATTTTGATGCTTCAAAACTTGCATTTAGGAAGCACAAGTGTAAGTTGCATTTTCAAGCTTGTGTTACCTCCAAACACATATTTTGATGCTTCATTACTTGCATTTAGGAAGAACAAGCTTGAAAATGATCATTTGGGAGTACGATAAGTTTTATAATCAAGCTTTCATGTATGTGGCTTCAAAATCAGAACTTGCATTTTGAATCTTGTTGTGCCTCCAAACAAACATTTTGATCTTCAAAACTTGCGTTTAGGAAGCACAAGATTGAAAATAATAATTTGGGAATATGGTATGTTTCATAATCGCGTTTTCATGTTTGTAGCTTTGGAATCAAAACTTTCATTTTCAAGTTTGTGTTACCTCCAAACACACATTTTGATGCATCCAAACTTGCATTTAGGAAGCACAAGATTGAAAATGATGATTTGGGAGTACGATAAGTTTCATAATCGTGCTTTAATGTTCGTGGCTTTGGAATCAAAACTTGCATTTTCAAGCTTATTGTGTCTACAGATACACATTTTGATGCTTCAAAACTTATGTCGAAGCACAAGCTTTAAAATGATGATTTGGGAGTACGATAAGTTTCATAATCACAGTTTAAGGTCCATGGCTTCGGAATTAGAACTTGCATTTTCAAGCTTGTGCTACCTCCAAACACACATTTTGATGCTTCAACACTTGCGTTTAGGAAGAAAAACCTTGGAAATGATGATTTTGGAGTACGATAAGTTTCATAATCACACTTAGTGTTCATGGCTTCAGAATCAAAACTTGCATTTTCAAGCTTGTGTTACCTCGAAACACACATTTTGATGTTTCAAAACTTGTGTTTAGGAAACACAAGCTTGAGGATGATGATTTATGAGTACAATATGTTTCATAATCACACTTTAATGTTTGTGTCTTTGGAATCAGAACTTGCATTTTCAAGCTTGTTGTGCCTACAAAGAAACATTTTGATGCTTCAAAACTTGAATTTAGGAAGCACATGCTTTAAAATGATGATTTGTGAGTATGATAAGTTTCATAATCATGATTTAATGTTCATGGCTTCAGAATCAAAACTTGCATTTTCAAGCTTATGTTTCATCTAAACACACATTTTGATGTTTCAAAACTAGCATTTAGGAAGCACAAGCTTGAAAATGATTATTTGGGAGTATGATAAGTTTCATAATCGTGCTTTAATGTTCATGGCTTCAGAATTAGAACTTGCATTTTCAAGCTTGTTGTGCCTCCAAACACACATTTTAATGCTTCAAAACTTTCGGTTAGGAAGCACAAACTCAAACATGATGATTTGGGAGTAAGATAAATTTCAATATAGTGCTTTAATGTTCGTGGCTCTAGAATGAGAACTTGCATTTTCAAGATTGTGTTACCTCCAAACACACATTTTGATGCTTCAAAACTTGTGCTTAGGAAGCACAATCTTGAAAATGATAATTTGGGACTACGATAAGTTTCATAATCTTTCTCTAATATTTGTGGCTTTGAAATCAAAACTTGCATTTTCAAGCTTGTGTTATGTACAAACACATACTTTGATGCTTCAAAACTTGCGTTTAGGAAGCACAAGCTTTAAAATGATGATTTAGGAGTACGATAAGTTCCATAATCATGCTTTAATGTTTGTGTCTTCATAATCAGAACTTGCATTTTCAAACTTGTGTTACCTCCAAAAACACATTTTTATGTTTCAAAACTTGCATTTAGAAAGCACAAGCTTGAAAATGATGATTTAGTAGTATGATAAGTTTCCTAATCACACTTTCATGTTCGTGGCTTCAAAATCAGAACTTGCATTTTTAAGATTTTGGTACCTCCAAACACCCATTTTGATGCTTTAAAACTTGCATTTAAGAAGAACAAGCTTGAAAAAAATGATTTGGGAGAACGATAAGTTTCATAATTGCTCTTTGATGTTCATAGCTTTGGTATCAGAAGTTTCATTTTCAAGCTTGTTTTACCTCCAAACACACATTTTGATTCTTCAAAACTTGAGTTTAGGAAGAACAAGCTTGAAAATGATGATTTGGGAGTACGATAAGTTTCATAGTCAATCTTTCATGTTCATGGCTTCGGAATTAGAACTTGCATTTTCAAGCTTCTTATGCCTCCAAAAAGACATTTTGATCTTCAAAACTTGCATTTAGTAATCACGATCTTGAAAATAATGATTGTGGACAATGACATATTTCATAATCGTGCTTTCATGTTCGTGGCTTTGGAATCAGAACTTGCATTTTCAAGCTTGTGTTACCTCCAAACAAATATTTTGATGCTTCCAAACTAGTGTTTAGGAAGCACACGATTGAAAATGATGATTAGAGAGTATGATAAGTTTCATAATTGCCTTTTCATGTTCATGGCTTTAGAATCAAGATTTGCAATTTCAAGCTTGTGTTACAACTAAACACAAATTTTGATGCTTCAAAACTTGCATCCAGGAAGCACAAGCTTGAAAATGGTGATTTGGGAGTACCATAAATTTCATAATCATGCTTTTATGTTCATGGCTTTCATGGCTTCAGAATCAGAACTTGCATTTTTAAGCTTGTATTACCTCCAAATACAAATTTTGATGCTTCAAAACTTGCGTTTGCATTTAAGAAGAACAAGATTGAAAATAATGATTTTGGGGTACGATAAGTTTCATAATATCTCTTTAATGTTCATGGATTTGGTATCACAAGTTTCATTTTCAAGCTTGTGTTACCTCCAAACACACATTTTGATTCTTCAAAAGTTGTGTTTAGGAAGAACAAGCTTGAAAATGATGATTTGGGAAGATGATAAGTTTCATAATCAAGCTTTCATGTTCATGGCTTCAGAATCAAAACTTGCATTTTCAAGCTTCTTGTGCCTCCAAAAAGACATTTTGATCTTCAAAACTTGCATTTAGTAAGCATGATCTTGAAAATAATAATTGTGGACTATGACATATTTCATAATCATGATTTCATCTTCGTGGCTTTGGAATCAAAACTTGCATTTTCAAGCTTGTGTTACCTCCAAACAAATATTTTGATGCTTCCAAACTTGTGTGTAGGAAGCAAAAAATTGAAAATGATGATTACAGAGTACGATAAGTTTCATAATCGCCCTTCAATGTTCGTGGCTTCAAAATCAAGACTTGCAATTTCAAGCTTGTGTTACAACTAAACACAAATTTTGATGCTTAAAAACTTGCGTTCAGGAAGCACAAGCTTGAAAATGGTGATTTGGGAGTACCATAAATTTCATAATCATGCTTTTATGTTCATGGCTTTCATGGCTTCAGAATCAGAACTTGCATTTTTAAGCTTGTATTACCTCCAAATACAAATTTTGATGCTTCAAAACTTGCATTTGCATTTAAGAAGAACAAGATTGAAAATAATGATTTTGGGGTACGATAAGTTTCATAATATCTCTTTAATGTTCATGGATTTGGTATCACAAGTTTCATTTTCAAGCTTGTGTTACCTCCAAACACACATTTTGATTCTTCAAAAGTTGTGTTTAGGAAGAACAAGCTTGAAAATGATGATTTGGGAAGATGATAAGTTTCATAATCAAGCTTTCATGTTCATGGCTTCAGAATCAAAACTTGCATTTTCAAGCTTCTTGTGCCTCCAAAAAGACATTTTGATCTTCAAAACTTGCATTTAGTAAGCATGATCTTGAAAATAATAATTGTGGACTATGACATATTTCATAATCATGATTTCATCTTCGTGGCTTTGGAATCAAAACTTGCATTTTCAAGCTTGTGTTACCTCCAAACAAATATTTTGATGCTTCCAAACTTGTGTGTAGGAAGCAAAAAATTGAAAATGATGATTACAGAGTACGATAAGTTTCATAATCGCCCTTCAATGTTCGTGGCTTCAAAATCAAGACTTGCAATTTCAAGCTTGTGTTACAACTAAACACAAATTTTGATGCTTAAAAACTTGCGTTCAGGAAGCACAAGCTTGAAAATGGTGATTTGGGAGTACCATAAATTTCATAATCACGCTTTCATGTTCGTCGCTTCATAATCAAAACTTGCATTTTTAAGCTCATATTACCTCCAAACACAAATTTTGATGCTTCAAAACCTGCATTTAGGAAGCACAAGCTTGAAAATGATAATTTGAGAATACGATAAGTTTCATAATCGTGCTTTAATGTTCGTGGCTTTGGAATCAGTACTTGCATTTCCAAGCTTGTGTTACTTCCAACCACACATTTTGATGTTCAAAACTTGTGTTTAGGAAGCACAAGCTTGAAAATGATGATTTGGAAGTATGATAAGTTTCATAATCGCGCTTTAATGTTCATGGTTTTGGAATCAAATGTTGAATTTTCAAACTTGTGTTACCTCCAAACACACATTTTGATGATTCAAAACTTGCTTTTAGTAAGTGCAAGCCTTAAGATGATGATTTGGGAGTATGATAAGTTTCATAATCGCACTTTCATGTTCATGGCTTCAGAATCAAAACTTGCATTTTTAAGCTTGTGTTTAGAAAGCACAAGCTTGAAAATGATGATTTGGGAGTACGATAAGTTTCATAATCTTGCTTTAATGTTCATGGATTTGAAATCATAACTTGCATTTTCAATCTTGCATTATGTCCAAACATACATTGTGTTGCTTCAAAACTTGCGTTTACGAAGCACAAGCTTGAAAATTATCATTTGGGTGTACAATAAGTTTCATAATCACGCTTTAATATTTGTGGCTTCGAAATAAGAATTTGCATTTTTAAGCTTGTTGTGTGCCTCTAAACACACATTTTGATGCTTCAAAACATGTGTTTAGGAAGCACAAGCTTAAAAATGATGATTTGGGAGTATGATAAGTTTCATAATCACGTTTTCAAGCTTGTGTTACCTCCAAACACACATTTTGATGCTTCAAATCGAGTTTAGGAAGAACGAGCTTGTGTTACCTCCAAACACATATTTTGATGCTTCATAACTTGCATTTAGGAAGCACAAGCTTGAAAATGATTATTTGAGAGTATGATAAGTTTCATAATTGCCCTTTAATATTCGCGGCATTGGAATCAAAACTTGGATTTTCAAGCTTGTGTTACCTCTAAACACACATTTTGATTCTTCAAAACTTATTTAGGAAGGATAAGTTTCAAGATGATGATTTTGGAGTACGATAAGTTTCATAATCGTGCTTTCATGTTTGTGGCTTTGAATTCAAAATTTACATTTTTTATCTTTTGTTACCTCCAAACATAAATTTTGATCCTTCAAAACTTGTGTTTGGGAAGCACAAGCTTGAAAATGATGATTTGGGATTACGATAAGTTTCATAATCATGCTTTAATGTTCATGGCTTCAGAATCAAAACTTACATTTTCAAGTTTGTTGTTCCTCCAAACACACATTTTGATGCTTTGAAACTTTCGTTTAGGAAGCACAATCTTGAAAATAATGATTTGGGAGTACAATAATTTTTATCATAGATCTTTATGGCTTCAGAATTAGAACTTGCATTTTCAAAATTGTGTTACCTTGAAACACACATTTTGATGCTTCAAAACTTGCATTTAGGAAGCACAATCCTGAAAATGATGATTTGGGAGTAAGATAGGTTTCATAATCATGTTTTAATGTTCGTGGATTTGGAATAAAAGCTTGCATTTTCAAGCTTGTTCTATCTATAAACACACATTTTGATGCTTCAAAACTTGCGTTTACGAAGCACAAGATTGAAAATGATGATTGGAGAGTACGATAATTTTCCTAATGTTGCTTTCATGTTCATTGCTTCAAAATCAGAACTTGAATTTTCAAGCTTGTTATAGCTACAAACACATAATTTGATGCTTCAAAACTTGGGTTTAGGAAGCACATGCTTCAAAATGATGATTTGGGAGTACGATAAGTTTCATAATCACGATTTAATATTCATGGCTTCGAAATCAAAACTATCATTTTCAAGCCTGATGTACGTCCAAACACACATTTTAAAGCTTGAAAACTTGCATTTAGGAAGCACAAGCTTGAAAATGATGATTTGGGAGTACGATAAGTTTCATAATCGCCCTTTAATGTCTATGGCTTTGGAATCAGAACTTGAAGTTTCAAGCTTGTGTTACATCCAAACACACATTTTGATACTTCAAAACTTGTGTTTAGGAAGGATAAGTTTTAAAATGATGATTTGAAAGTACGATAAGTTTCATAATCGCACTTTCATGTTCGTGGCTTTGGAACGAAAACTTGCATTTTCAAGCTTGTGTTACCTCCAAACACACATTTTGATTCTTCAAAACCTACGTTTAGGAAGCACAAGCTTCAAAATGATGATCTGGGAGTACGGTAAGTTTCATAATCACCCTTTAATATTTGTGGCTTCAAAATCAGAACTTTTATTTTCAAGTTTGTTGTGCCTCCAAACACACATTTTGATACTTCAAAACATTCATTTAGGAAGAACAAGTTTTAAAATGATGGTTTTGGAGTATGATAAGTTTCATAATAACACTTTAATGTTCATGGTTTCAGAATCATAACTTGCATTTTCAAGGTTGTGTTTCCTCCAAACACATATTTTGATGCTTCAAAACTTGCATTTAGAAGGCACAAGCTTGAAAATGATGTTTTTGGATTTCTATAAGTTTCATAATCGTGCTTTAATTTCATGGCTTTTGAATCAGAACTTGCATTTTCAAGATTGTTGTGCCTCCAAACATACATTATGATAATTCAAAAAATTTAGTTTAGGAACCACTGGCTTGAAAATGATGATTTGGGATGATGATAAGTTTCATAATTGTGCTTTAATGTTCATGGCTTCGGAATAATAACTTGCATCTTCAAGCTTGTGTTACTTTGAAACACACATTTTGATGCTTCAAAACTTGCATTTAGGAAGCACAAGCATTAAAATGATTATTTGGGAGTACAATAAGTTTCATAATTGTGCTTCAATGTTCATGGCTTAGGAATCAAAATTTGCATTTTGAAGCTTGTTGTTCCTCTAAAAACACATTTTGATGCTTTAAAACTTTTGTTTAGGAAGCACAAGCTTGAAAATGATGATTTGATAGTATGAGATGTTTCATAATCACGCTTTCAAGCTTGTATTACCTGTAAACACACATTTTGATGCTCCAAAACTTGCGGTTAGGAAGAACAAGCTTATGTTGCATTTTCAAGCTTGTGTTACCTCCAAAGACATATTTTGATGCTTCATAACTTGTGTTTAGGAAGCACAAGCTTGAAAATGATGATTATGGGAGTACCATAAGATTCATAATCAAGATTTCATGTTCATGGGTTTGGAATTAGAACTTCCATTTTCAAGCTTGTTGTGCCTCCAAACACACATTTTGATCTTCAAAACTTGCATTTAGGAAGCACACGCTTGAAAATAATAATCTGGGAGGACGATATGTTTCATAATCGTGCTTTCATGTTCATGCGTTTGGAAAGAGAACCTGTATTTTCAAGCTTGTGTTACCTTCAAACACACATTTTTATGCATCCAAACTTGCTTTTACAAAGCACAAGATTGAAAATGATGATCTAGGAGGATGATAAGTTTCATAATCATGCTTTAATGTTTGTGGCTTTGGAATCAAAACTTGCATTTTCAAGCTTGTTGTGCCTACAAACACACATTTTGAGGCTTCAAAACTTGCATTTAGGAAACACAAGCTTTAAAATGATGATTTGGGAGTACGATAAGATTCATAATCACACTTTAATGTTCGTGGCTTTGAATTCAAAACTTTCATTTTCAAGCCCATGTTACCTCGAAACACACATTTTAATGCTTCAAAACTTGCGTTTAGGAAGGACAACCTTGAAAATGATGATTTTAGATTATGATAAGTTTCATAATTGCGCTTTATGTTTGTGGCTTTAGAATCAAAACTTTCATTTTCAACCTTGTGTTACCTCAAAAAACACATTATGATGCTTCAAAACTTGTGTTTAGAAAGCACAAGATTGAAGATGATGATTCATGAGTATGATAAATTTCATAATTGCACTTTAATGTTCGTGGATTTGGAATTAGAACTTAAATTTTCATGCGTGTTGTGCCTACAAACACACTTTATGATGTTTCAAAACTTGTATTTTAATAACCCAAGTGGGCATGTGCAGGATCATGGTGTGCCAAAATAGGCCCTTAAGTGGCAATGAAATTTCAGAAAATCAGAGTTATGCAACTTGACATGAAAATTTGAATAAGTTGTGAACATTATTTTTAAAATATGTAAGAAGAGAATCTATATAAAATTGAATGTAGTTTCTAAGCTACTAGTTGTTTTTTGGAAAAAAAAATCCTATTTGATGAAAAATTCAAATTTCAATGCAGTGGTACTAAAATTTCAGGAAAAAGATAAGAAGTAGGCTTATGTCTGACCACCTAATCACAATCAAATCATAATATTTTTTTATAAGATTTATAATATAAGTTTAGACTCATGTCCGGATGTGACACATTTTTTTATAATTTTTTAAAAAGTAAATAATTATTTATGAATTTTTTACTACAGTTTTTTCAGAAATTCAGAAACTCCTACGTCTGACCACCTTAACTTGGTCAAAATTTTATGAAATTCATTTTTAAATTTTTTTTCCTTATATTATATGAAGCATAGGATGTGATGCATGTTTTGGATTCAAAAAATATTATACCGTTTGAAAGTTATGAGTGTTTTTCAATCAGACTATCAATCAGAACTTTTGTCTGAATTCAATTAGAAAATAAATAATAATTATTTATTAAAATCGAAATAAGACAAGTCTTATATTGTTGGAAATCTGAGAATGTCCTTAAAAAACCCTTTTCGTTTTATCATTTTTTACTATAAAAAAAGTCGTTAGCCACTAGTGTAAAGTCTGGAAAATCAAGGAATACTGAAAAACACGTTTTTTCAGTTGACTTTCTAGGCTTGTCACTTCCAAGCCAAATCCCAAAGCAAACCCGAGCCAAAATTTCAAATTTGAAATTTTTACAACAAAAATCGAATATTCAATAGAATCGGATATCCGATTTTAATAAGTAAATTCAATAACTAAATTTGCACATAATTAATCTATTGTTTATTAAAATATAATATATTAATATGCAATATATTAATTTATAAATAAATTAGTATATGATATTAGGGAGAGGGAGAGGGGGAGTGGAGGGGGAGGGAGAGAGAGATAGAGAGATTAGGGGAGAGGGAGAGAGAGGGAGGGAGAGAGAGAGAGAGAGAGAGAGAGAGAGATGGGAGGGGGAAGGGAGAGAGACGGAGAGATTAGGGGAGAGGGAGAGAGAGATGGAGAGAGAGAGATTAGGGGAGAGGGAGAGGGAGAGGGAGAGGGAGAGAGATTAGGGAAGAGGGAGGGGGAGGGGGGAGGGGGAAAGAGAGAGAGGGGAGAGAGGGGGAAGGGAGGGAGAGAGATTAGGGGAGAGGGAGAGAGAGAGAGAGAGAGAGAGAGAGAGAGATATTAGGGGAGAGGGGGGAGGGAGAGAGAGATTAGGGTAGAGGGGGAGGGAGAGAGAGAGATTAGGAGAGAGGGGGGAGGAGAGAGAGAGATAGAGAGAGGGAGGGGGAAGGGGTCATATTGTGTCCTATGACCCCTTAGGTGTCAAATTTTTGTAAGCAATATTGGCACTACTTTTTTTAATATTGTAATAATGGTTCATATTGCCACCTTATGAAACACTAGGACACCATATGGTGTCATTAGGGGTCATATGGTGTCCTAAGGGGTCATGGGATACCATATGACCCCTAAGGACAACATATGACCCCTTATGACACCATATTGGGTCGTTATTATGTCCTACAACCCCTTAGGACACCATATGACCCCTTACAACACCAAATTATGTTGTTATGGATCATATTGTGTCTTAAAGGGTCATATTGTGTCATATGACCCCTTTAGGACACCATATGACCCCTTAGGACACAATATGACCCTTTACGACTCTATACGGTGTTGTTATGGGTCATATGACAACATATGGTGTCGTTAGAGGTCATATGGTGTCCTAAGGGGTCATGGGATACCATATGACCCCTAAGGACAACATATGACCCCTTTATGACACCATATTGGGTTGTTATGGGTCCTATGGTGTCCTAAGGGGTCATATTGTATCCTATGACCCCTTAGGACACCATATGACTCCTTATGACACCAAAATGTGTCGTTATGGGTCATATTGTGTCCTAAGGGGTCATATTGTGTCATATGACCCCTTTAAGACACCATATGACCCCTTAGGACACAATATGACCCTTTACAACTCTATACGGTGTCATTATGGGTCATATGGCCCCTTATGACCCCTTATGACACCATATGGTGTCGTTAGGGGTTGTATGGTGTCCTAAAGGGTTATGGGATACCATATGACCCCTTATAACACCATCTTGGGTCTTTATGGGTCCTATGGTGTCCTAAGGAGTCATATTGTTTCCTACAACCCCTTAGGACACCATATGACCCCTTACAACATCAAATTGTGTCGTTATGGGTCATATTGTGTCCTAAGGGGTCATATGACCCTTTAAGACACCATATGACTCTTTACGACTTGATACGGTGTTGTTATAGGTCATATGACCCCTTATGACACCATATGGAATCGTTAGCGGTCATATGGTGTCCTAAGAGGTCATGGGATACCATATGACCCCCAAGGACAATATATGACCCCTTATGACACCATATTAGGTTTTTATGGGTCATATGGTGTCCTAAGGGGATACCATATGATCCCTTACGACATCAAATTGTGTCGTTATGGGTCATATTGTGTCCTAAGGGATAATATTGTGTCATAAGGGGTCATATTGTGTCATATGACCCCTTTAAGACACCATATGATCCCTTAGGGAACAATATGACCCTTTACGACTCTATATGGTGTCGTTATGGGTAATATGACCCCTTATGGCCCCTTATGACACCATATGGTGTCGTTAGGGGTCATATGGTGTCCTAAAGGGTCATGGGATAATATGACCCCTAATGATAACATATGACCCCTTATGATACCATATTAGGTTGCTATGGGTCCTATGGTGTCCTAAGGGGTCATATTGTGTCCTACAACCCATTAGGACACCATATAACCCCTTACAACACCAAATTGTGCCATTATGGGTTATATTGTGTCATATGACCCCTTTAAGACACCATATGACCCCTTAGGACACAATATGACCCTTTACGACTCTATACGGTGTCGTTATTGGTCATATGACTCCTTATGACCCCTTATGACACTATATGGTGTCATTAGGCATCATATGGTGTCCTAAGGGGTCATGGGATACCATAGGACCCCTTAGGACATCATATGACCTTTTACAACACCAAATTGTGTCGTTATGAGTCATATTGTGTCCTAAGGGGTCATATTGTGTCATATGACCCCTTTAAGACACCATATGACCCCTTAGGATATAATATGACCCCTTATGACATCATATTGGGTCATTATGGGTCCTAAAGGGTCATAAGACCCCCCTCTCCTAATCTCTCTCTCTCCCTCTCCCCTAGTCTCTCTCTCTCTCTCCCTGTCCCCTAATATCTCTCTCTATCTCTCTCCCCCTATCCCCTAATATTTCTCTCTCTCTCCCCCTTTCCCCTAATCTCTCTCCCCCTCTCCCCTCTCTTGCCTAATCTCTCTCTCTCCCCCTCTCCCCTAATCTTTCTCTCTCTCCCCCTTTCCCCTAATCTCTCTGTATCCCTAATATCTCTCTTCCCCTACCCCCTCCCCCTCTCTCCCCTAATCTCTTTCTCTCCTCCCCTAATCTCTCTCTCTCCCCACTCTCCCCCTAATCTCTCTCTCCCTCTCCCCTAGTCTCTCTCTCTCTCTCTCTCTCTCTCTCTCTCTCTCTCTCTCTCTCTCTCTCGCCAATCCCTTTTTCATATAGGAATTTCCAATCACTTTTGCTGGTGGATGATGATGATGATGCGTCAAAAGTAGGTTCATAATTTACATCTCCAGAAGATCCAAATTCTTCAAGCTCAAAAGCAGATAATTTCCCAATCGAAATGTCTCTGTTAACAAAAGAGTTAGCCATTGTTCTCAACTCATTAATTGCAGTTTCCTTCATCTTGTGTCGATGGAAGGGCTCTCAAGACTTTGGAAACTATTTCATCTTCACTCAGAAATCCTCCACAACATTGAATTCCCATAACAATCTCATTTACTCTTTCCATAAAAACAACAATTCTTCCATTATCTTCCATCTTTAAGTTTTCATATCTTACTCGATAACCATCAAGTTTAGCAATTTTGAGAGTAGGATCACCTTCATTCAGAGTTTGCAATTTATCCCACATAACCTTAACCAATGATTTATTAGTCAATCCCATGATTTGTTGATCAGTAAGTGCACACAAGAGGGCTTCTCTAGCTGTACAATCATTTTCAATATTCTTGTCCAAGTCTGTAGGAGCAGGATTGCGAGATGCCAGATCATAAGGTGTGTATCCTTTCTCAGTGATATCCCAAATATCCTTGCCAAGACATCTAAGATGAGTCTCCATTCGAATTTTCCATATCCCATAATTTGTTCCATCAAGCTTAGGGATTTCTCTTCTGAAAATAGTTGCCAGTGGATTTGAAGTGTTAGCTGCCATAGGATCTACCTCAAGTGGTTAAGCTTCTGCAAGAGAGGACCAAAGCTCTGATACCAATTTTTAGGATAGACGATGAACAACTGAGAGGGGGGGGTGAATTATTTGTTAACAAATTTTATCATTTAATCCACTTAATAACCTTTAACCAGATTAATTACCAGTAAAGAAGAAACAGATACCGGTAAACAATACAACTTAACAATTAAACAAATAATTAATGCAAAACAACCATACCATATAAGACCATGATTTGTACGTGGAAAAACAGGAAAGGGAAAAACCATGGTGAGAATCCTACCCATAGTTAGATAATACTTCTGCAGAAAGTATCTGATATAATGAGGGGCCTGCACATGGAGGAAGGCACACTACCTAGAGCGTACTGCTCATTACGAAAGAGTCTCACTGACTACAAAGAGGTTATAACCACCTCAAGATAAATGGGCAGCAATCCAGAATAATGAACTACTAAAGATAGCATCTACCATGCTTGATTATAGTCTCGGTTAAGCTCAATACCAGAGGCCTTTGACCTCTTCCTTAATCCCAATTCGATCACCTATGATCGACCAAATCTCCTTCGCATATGATATTACATTTCAAGACCATGAATATCTTTTTATTTCCATCCTATGATCTACAATGAGATATTACATCATTTTATACCAACCCTAAGGCCTAAACCAATTAGGTCGGCCACCTAAAAGATATTACAATAAGATCATTACATAAATCCATATTACGATGATATGCCATGTCATCTTAAGACCAAAACAACAATAACCAATTCATATAACATCTTGAAACATCCCGATAACGTGTAGAGTACACATTAACATGATACCGGTCCATAACCTAGATAGGCACCAGACCTATTCTGGGTCCACCATACCAAAGCAATGTCTTCAAGCAGTTGAAGCATGATCAAAGAACATCTTCAGCATCCTGAAATCCATCTAGAAGCCATACCAACACCACTTATGCATCCTGTCAAGGTTCCTTAGTAAAAGCTCTACCGGTTAAACCTTAAACCAATGTTGGTAAGGGTTTACAAGAGTGTATGATAAATAGCATCTGATTACCAAGTCAATACCAATTGACCAAAAAATGCTCAAGGAACATGTAACACATGAAATCAGACATACTCTATTGATCCAAATATGTCGGAAGTGTTCAACAAATAGTCTCTTCTTCCAGTAACACTAGATCTTCTATCGATAACCAAAACCTTTCTGTCAGTAACCAATCATAACAACTACTATTGACATCAATGAAAAAACATCAATGTAACACATAATCAATTCATCCATAATACCAACAATCTCCCCCTTTGGCATTGATGGCAACACTAGATATGAAAAACATCTAAGTACCAAGAAATGCTAAACAAGTCTCCCCCTATGGAAGATAACCAACAATCTCCTAAATATCAGTAACTCTCCCCTTGTGAATGATATCTCTGTAAAGTTATGAATTTATTGTCATATCACTATCTCTCCCCCTTTGACATCAATACTAGAAATCTAATGCAAATATCAAAGCAAGAATATAAACCTCTGAATCTCAAAGCTGACTACTCCCCCTAAGTATTAGCACCACTCATCAGTGCCAGAATGAATAAAATCTTTGATAATGCATGTCAGACTGATGACAAACTGCATCAATCAAGTGTCTGTCGGAGGGGCAGAAACCCCTAACTTGTCTCTCAAATACTAAAATGATTTAGTGAATATCTACAATTTGTTCTTTAGTGTTCACATAAACCAATTTGACTTCCTTTCCTTCTACCTTGTCTTTTAGAAGGTTATACTTTATTGATATATGCTTAGTCTTAGATTGAAATACCAGATTTTTAGACATGTCAATAGATGCAGAGTTATCACAATAGATAACTACCAATTCACTACAATTTACCCTGATATCCTTCAACATTTGCTTCATCCACAAGACTTGAGTACAATTAGTTGTTGTTGCAACATACTCAGCTTCTGCAGTAGATAAAGAAATGCATGACTGTTTTTTGCTGATCCATGAAACCAGTTTCTTTCCAAGAAAGCAGGCTCCACTAGAAGTGCTCTTCCTGTCATCGGTATCTCCTGCCCTATCTGAGTTAGTATATGCACATAAAGTGAAATCATGATTTTTAGAATACCATAAGCCATATTTTGTTGTTCCTTGCAAATACCAGAATATCCTCTTTACTGCACATTCATGATTTTCTTTAGGATTACATTGATATCTTGAAACAATACTTAGTGCATTCATAATATCCAATCAGTCTGAGTTAGATATAACAAACCACCAATCATAGACTTATACCTTGTCGAATTTACCGGTGTAGAAGTATCCCTGATAGATAATTTCTCACTTGTCACCATAGGAGTACTTACCGTTTGGAATTATCCATACCAAACTTCTTCAACAATTCCCTCAAATACTTAGTTTGACAGGTAAAAATGCCTTTGTTAGTTTGAGTAATCTACAAACCTAAGAAAAATCTCATCTCACCAATCATTGACATTTCAAAATCATTCTTCATATTGTTAGTAAATTCCATGCACAATTTATCTTCTCCTCCAAAAATGATATCATCAAATACTTCAATAATCAGAATATCATCATTAGTGATCTTCTAATATAAATTACTATTAGCACTGCCTTTCGTAAAACCAAGCTTCAAAAGATATTTATCCAACATTGCATACCAAGCTCTAGGAGCTTGTTTCAATCCATCTAAAGCTTTCTTCAATTTGCAAACCATATCTTTATCATCTATTAGTGAAAATCCATCAGGTTGCTCAATGTATACTTCTTCCTCAAGTTCACCATTCAAAAATGCACATTTAACATCCATTTGATAAACCTTGTAGTTCTTATAAGCTGCATAGGCAAGAAATAGTTAAACAACTTCAATTCTAGCTATAGGTGCAAATGTCTCACCATAATCAATTCCTTCCATTTGAGAATATCCTTTACAAACCAATCTAGTTTTTTTTCTTACAACTTGACCATCCTCATTTAGTATATTCCTAAAAACCCATTTAGTTCCAATAACATTCTTATTTTTAGGTCGGAGAACTAAATTCCAAGTCTCATTCTTCTCTATCTGATCTAATTCATCTTTCATAGCCTTTAACCAATGTTTATCCTTACAAGATTCAATAACAGATGCTGGTTCAATTTGAGAAATAAGACATACCTCTCTTCATTTGCCAATCTTCTTCTTGTCATAAATCCCTTGTTCCTATCTCCAATGATTTGATCTTTCGAATAATTTAATCTTACATACCTTGGTGTCTTCTAAACTTCGGGTTCACTGCTCTGATCATCAGTCACAGTTGAATTTTATGATTGTGCCGGTGTAATTGTCTTAGTTTCCTGTACCAGTTGAGGCTTTGTTGGTCCTGTTATGATCATTTCTACTGCTGGTTCCCTGTCATATGATATAGATTGATTTTTGTACTGCTCATCCACTTTCACACTAGCACTCTCCACAATTTTTTGTAATCTTTTTTTATAACATCTATATGCTTTGCTTTGAATTGAATAACTAATAAATGTCCCTTCATCACATCTAGGATCAAACTTTCCTATTGAATCATCTCTTTTGATATAGCATTTACTTCCAAAAATTCTGAAATATTTAACAATAGGTGTATGTCCAAACCATAATTCATAAGGGGTCTTACCAGTTTCACCTTTGATGCGAACCCTGTTGAATGTGTAGACTATTGTACTCATTGCTTCTCTCTAGTACATATGAGGCAATTTGGCTTCCATCATCATAGATCTTGTTGCATCCAAAATGGTTATGTTCTTTCTTTCCACTACTTCATTATGTTGAGGAGTCCGAGGTGCAGATAACTATCTCCTAATTCCATTTGTCTCACAATAATTGTTAAATTCATGAGAAGTGAACTCACCACCTTGATCTAATCTTAGACATTTGATTTTCAATCCAATTTTTGTTTCAACCTTTGCTTTAAAGATCTTGAATTTTTGAAAGGCTTCAAACTTCTCCCTAGGAAAAGTCACCCACATCATCCTAGAATAGTTATCAATAATCAACATGAAATACCTATCACCTTGAAAGCTTCCATTCCTTGCTAGACCACATAAGTCAGTGTGAATCAAATCAAGTACATCATTAGATTTATCATGTATTCTGTTAAAAGAAGTTCTAACTTGCTTTCCCATTTGACATTCCTTACATACCGGATTATGAGGTTTCATAATCTTAGGTATGTCTCTAATTGCCTTAGTTGAACTGATCTTAATAATACAATCAAAATTAACATGAAACAACCTCTTATGCCATAACCAGCTCTTATCAATATGAGCAATCAAACATGTCTTATTACCATTGTTCAAGTGAAAGATATTATCGTCAGTCTGAGCACTAGTTGCAATCTCCAAACCAGTCTTGTTAATGATTTTGCATTTTCTATCTTTAAACTGAAGTTGGAAACCCTTGTCCACCAATTGACCAACACTTAAAAGATTATTCTTTAAACCTTCTACATAATAGACATTATTAGTATTATGCTTTCCATCTAGAGAAATAATACCTCTACCTTTGATCATACATGCTTTGTCATCTCAAAATTTGACTTGACCACCATTATATTCTTGCAGGGACATAAATTTTCTTTTATCTCCAATCATATGATGTGAGCATCCACTATCAATTACCCATTCATCCTTATCTTCAACTTTTGCTGCCAGGGCCTTTTCTTCATTTATGATAGCCAGTTTTGGTTCATCTTCCTTTAAAGCATAAAACACCCATTCTTTTCCATTGTCGGATCCACTAGCAGAGTCATCACTTACTCCTTCCTCATCTTCTATATAGCATTGTTTATTTTTCTTGAATATATATCTGTTCTAGTTAGGCTTAAATGATTTCTTAACTCTTTCCTAAACCTTGCATTCCTTTCAGGACATCTTGATGCAAAATGACCAATCTTATTACATGCAAAACATTTAAAAGGTGTTTTTCTTTCATACTTACTTCTTGTCGGACCTTTAGGAACTCTTCTAGCAAATAAGACTTCAAGTTGCTCAAATTATTCATCTTCTTTCCTTGTGTCTTCCAGTCACTTTTGCATATAGGACTGATGATGATGATGATGATGATGATGCATGAAAAGCAGATTCAAACTTTACAGCTCTAGAAGATCCAAATTCTTCAAGCTCAAAAGCAGATAATTTCCCAATTAGAATGTCTTTGTTAACTAAAGAGTTAACCATTGTTCTCAACTCATAATTGCAATTGCCTTCATCTTGTAAGCCAGTGGAAGGGCTCTCAAGACTTTGGAAACTATTTCATCTTCACTCAGAAATCCTCCACAACATTGAATTCCCATAGCCATCTCATTTGCTCTTTCCATAAACACAACAATTCTTTCATTAGCTTCCATCTTTAAGTTTTCATATCTTACCCGGTAACATCAAGTTTAGCAATTTTGACAGTAGGATCACCTTCATTTAGAGTTTACAATTTATCCCACATAACCTTAGTCGATGATTTATCAGTCAATCCCATGATATGTTGATCAATAAGTGCACACAAGAGGGCTTCTCTAGCTCTACAATCATTTTCAATATTCTCGTCTAAGTCTGCAAGAGCAGCGTTGCCAGATGCCAGATCATAAGGTGTGTATCCTTTCCAAGACATCTAAGATGAGTCTCCATTCAAATTTTCTATATTCCATAATTTTTTCCATTGAGCTTAGGGATTTCTCTTCTGAAAAATAGTTGCCGGTGGATTTGAAGTGTTAGTTGTCATAAGATCTACTTCAAGTGGGTAAGCTTCTACAAGAGAGGACCAAATCTCTGATATCGATTCTTAGGATAATCGGTGAACAACTGAGAGGTGGGGGGGGTGAATCAATTGTTAATAGATTATATCCTTTAATCCACTTAATAAACTTTAACTAGATTAAGTACTGGTAAAGCAGAAACAAATACCGGTAAATAATACAACTTAACAATTAAATAGATAATCAATGCAAAACAACCATACCACATAACACCATGATTTATATGTGGAAAACCCAGAAAGGGAAAAACCACGGTGGGAAGCCTACCCACAGTCAGATAATACTTCTATAGAAAGTATGTGATACAATGAGGGGCCTACACATGTAGGAAGGCACACTACCTAGAGCGTACTGCTCATTACAAAAGAGACTCACTAACTACACATAGGTTATAACCACCTCAAGATAAATGGACAACAATCTAAAATAATGAACTGCCAAAGATAGCATCTACCATGGCTGATTACAGTCCCAGTTAAACTCAATACTGGAGGCCTTTGACCTCTTAATCCCAATTCGATCACCTATAATTGACCAAATCTCCTTCGCATATGATATTGCATTTCAAGACCACAAATATATTTTCATTTCCATCCTATGATCTACAATGAGATCTTATGTCATTTAATACCAACCCTAAGGCCTAAACCAATTACGTTGGCCACCTAAAAGATATTACAATAAGACCATTACATAAATCCATATTACAATGATATTCCATGTCAGCTTAAGACCAAAAAAATAATAACCAATTCATAGAACATCTCAAAACATCTCGGTAACATGTAGAGTACACGTTAACATAATACCGGTCCATAACCTAGATAGGCACCGGACCTATTATGGGTCCACCACGCCAAAGCAATGTCTTCAAGTAGTTGAAGCATGATCAAAGAACATCTTCAGCATCCTGAAATCCATCTAGAAGCCGTACCAACACCACTTATGCATCCTGTCAAGATTCCTTAGTAAAAGCTCTACCAGTTAAACCTTAAACCAATGTCGATAAGGGTTTACAAGAGTGTATGATAGCATCTTATTACCAAGTCAATACCAACTAACCAAAACATGCTCAAGGAACATGTAACACATGAAATCAGACATACTCTATTGATCCAAATATGTCAGAAGTGTTCAACAGATAGTCTGTTCTATCGGTAATATTGGATATTCTACCAGTAACCAAAACCTGTCTACCGGTAACCAATCATAATAGCTAGTGTTGACATCAATGACAAAACATCAATGCAACACATAATCAATTCATCCATAATGCCAACAAATTTATGCATTAAAATTGGATATCCGATATAATCTGATATCTGATTGTATCGAATATCCATTTTTTGTAAATAAAAAAGAGCCTTGTGGGCCATTTTGTGGATTCCAATGGCCCACATTCTTCACAATCTGGTTTTTGTCGACAATTACGGGTTTTTCAGACAGGTTGAGACAAATTTGTGCTTTTGAGAGATTCTTAAAGTCAAATCTTACATTGTCAATCATTTAGGAGCATCTTTGTGGAGGTAAATGGGGAGTAGTAGTCGTCGGAAGTCTAAATGCAAAAGAAAGATTTCAAATGACCAAAGAGATAGAGAAGGTCATAGGAGAAGAAGACAAGGTATGTTATATTGCTAATGTTACTTCAAGTGAAGAGGAAATTGAATTTGAAAATATTGAGAAAGTTATTAAAAATGAAAATGTAGATTTTGAAAGTGAAAATGTTGAACATGTTGAAAATGTTGAAAGTTATAATGAAAATACTCAACATGATGTGAGAATGGAAAGTGAAAATTTGGGAGTTGACAATAAAGGTGTCCATAATATTGGTGTACATATGAATTTTTTTTCATTGGAGGTGAAAATGTAGAAAATTTTGACATAGGAGGTGAACATGTGGAAATTTTTGACATTCAAGGTGAAAATGTGAAAAACTTTAACATTCAAGGTGGAATTGCTCAACCAAGTGAATAATATGTAAAACCTAATTATTTTAGAAATGAAGACCCTCTCATGGATGAAAGAAAAATTCCAAATCTAAGACCTTCAAGAACCCCAAAATGGTTACTTGAAATTGATGAGAACATTATTGCAAATCTTGAAGGCAAGAGGTCAACAAGAGTCATTCGATTGTGGGGTACACAACTTTTCGACCACAATTTTAGCAATAAGACATTGATTGAGCAATGGCAAATTTTTGTCCAATTGCTAAAGATGATAAAGATGAGACCATTTCTAAACAAATTGAAGATTCATATGAACAAGAAGATGGAGAGAAATTCTAATATTGCCAAAAATCTATTTGATGCTCAGAATTCTATTGTAAAGAATACCAAGGAAAGAGATAAGAGAGCCACTCGAAGAGTGGTTACAACCTCCTTAGTAAGCCATCAATTGAGGAAGGCTCATCAAATGAGACAAAATTGTGTTGATTTGAATATAAACTGTAAAACTTTGAATAAAGCACTTGCACGAAGACAAAGACTTGACAAACCACTTCAACATGATACATGGGCTTTTGGTGGGAGGCTTCCACGTGTTGATAGAAAGTTGACTAACAATGTGAAGGAGGTGATTGAACAATTTTGGCACTCTAATTCAAGAGTATCATCCAATGTAAAGGACATTTTGAAATTAAGAATTGGCAACCGAGACTGCACACCACATCCCAAACATTTCTTGGAATCAAGCCAAACAATATTGTACAGAACTTTTTGTGAAGTACATCCAACTTTGCAAATATCACAAAGGGCCTTTGAATCTTTGAAGTCATTTTATTGTGTACCTCTTAAGATTCGTAATACTTGTTGTTGCAAGTACCATGTGGAGTTTTCAATGTACCATGAACTTTTATGCCATATTCATTCTATGATGCATACTAATGAGATGTTGCAGGAGTGTGGTGCAATGCTATTTCAGAGATCATCAAGAGACTTGCAAGATCTATTTTTATTCCCTAGAGATGATGGCTGCTATTTCTATAGAAATGATTATTTGATTGAGAAGTTCTCACAATGTGGTGAGTTGTCAAAGTTTGTTTCATGTTTTCATGAGGGCAACGAACACAAGTTTGGAAATAATTATGTTGAGAAACAAAGATATGAGACAATGAAATATACTTTGAAGAGTGGAGGTGAAGGTTCTAGATGCGAATTAGTCTCAAGAGAAGTGAGTATTACTGATTTTATTTTGGATTTTAAGGAAAATATTTTCTACAAGTATGCAAGGCACACCCATAGGTCTCAATGGTTGGATCAATAGTTCAGGATGTGTAAGAAATCTTTCCCGATTAGCATTATTGTATCAGTGGTTGATTTTGCAGAGAACTATACATTGCAACCACATAATGAGGTACAGTCTCAGTACTACAATTCAATCCAGATTCCTATTTTTGTTCACATTACATATAGACATGCTCTTGATAGTACAGAAGAGGATAGGAAGATAATCAGGGAGTATCATTTTTATATGAGTGATGATAGATCACACTCCTCCGAGTATGTGCAACATTCTTTTGAGATTTTTTTTGAGTTCTTGCATGATAAAGATATTGCAATTGATCAACATAACATATGGTCAGATACCTCATATTTGGTGTTTTTTTGAGGTAGGGCATGGGAAGGGGGAGCATGATGGAGCAAGTGCATGTTTGAAGAGAGCTCTAGTTAAGGAGCAATTGAGGATTTCAGGTGCAAATTTCTCTGATGCACGTTCTATTGTTGATTGGTGTAGTTCAACATTGTCACATGGAGGTACTCTTGATTCAGTAGTGACAATATTCTTTTGGTTGGTTGAGGAGGGCACAATGGGATACAGATTGGATTGTCAAATAATTAAAGATTCTTCAAAGATACATTCATTTATTAGCTCAGATGCAAGTACATGGACCATTTGGATAGGAGCGTTGGCTTGTTTTTATCAGAGTTGTGTTTAGTGTGATTGGGATCAGTGCGAGTCAAGTGAGTGGGTTGATACATGGGTTCCCTAATATCTAACTCCTTTATATCAAACAATATCCTTGTCAAATGATGACATGGAAAATTCACTTGAGTATGACCATCAACCAAGACATATTTTTGCAGTTGTTGCAGCGCAAGGGAATGAAGAGAGATTAGAATATTGGTTGGCACGATGTGTACAGAGAAAACAAAAGCTAACACAACCAGTGATTGATTATGATGGGCTCACATATCCTACAGGTTTAGTTGTTGTTGTAGGAACTTGGTTGTGAACATACATGATTAGAAAGAATGGCATACTTTCTTTTGAAGACTATGAGAGACACAAAACCATTCTCATGTATTCACACCTTATTATAGCTACAAATGTCAAGTTGTTGAAGCATCAAGAAAAACCAAAGACCTATGGAAAGTCACTATTGCTGATCATGAAACAATACCAGATACTCTTAAGAAAAGAGATGACCCTTCAGGCATACTTGAGTAGTAGGTCTTTAATGGTGCCTTATTTTTTTTATCATGCATTTCATTTCAAACAATAATCATAAAACCTTAATGTTCAAGTTTGTTACATGTATATTAAGGATGTGTTCAAAATGCAGGTCTATTGATGAACATTTTTTTTGGCAACACAATTTTTGCATGAACATAGCGGGTACACTTGATATAATTTGAAGGGATGTATTTTTGCAACATGTTTTATTATCATACATTTAATGAGCTTGACAATTTTTGTTATTAGACAACACTATTTGACAATTTTTTAGGATATAATTATCCTCATGCAAGTCTTTTTGATGATATACAACACTATCGCATTATGATTTTTGCATCAACATAGTGGGTTCTCTTGATATAATTTGAAGGGACATATTTTTATGGTATATAATCCCACCTTTTCATTTATTATCATGCATTTCAGTTGAGGAGCCTTTATGTTCATGCATACATTTTATGTGTAGACTAACAATTCTTAAAAATAAAGGTTCATGCTAGATCATTCACCATTGACTAGTTTACTCTTGGTGATAGTACATATTCCTTTGTGCATTAATGAGATTAAATTTTGTGCATAAACACTAAGTCGGACTTTGTCAATGTGATTAAATTTTGTAAACTTTCACACACTATGTCAAGTGAATGTATTTCCATTTAGAAATGACAATATCTACCATTGTCTTCAACCATGCAGAGAAATGCAGTGAGAAGGGCTTTAATCAACATACATCTTTCTTCAAAGTTATGCTTGTAGACTTTGTAGAGAAACTGGTAAGTTTCATAATTATACAATCTTGTACGTCTTAAAAATGTTTCAAATGATCTATTTATAATTTGACAAAATAATTTGTATTAAGTGTTAGAATTTATTTCTTGTAGCACATTCATTTCGCATAAAAAAGGTTGCTTATTTTGGTCTTCATTTATATGTAGGCATTGTTGTACGTAAGCTTTTCTCTTAGGACATGAGGATGTATGATGCAAATGAAGAGGGATGTTTTTTTTATATATGGATGTGAATTTATGTAACTTTGTTACGATGATATACGATGTCCATGAGAAAACTGGTTTAGTTATATTGATGATATACAATGTATATGTACATGAGTACATTGGTCTAGTATTGATAATGATAAAGAATCATGTTTGCATATTCGTTCATGGATGTCACATGCAAGTTTAATGGTAATTATGTGTATACAATACATGGAAATATTGATGATCATTATGTGTCTACAGTGTAATGCTTGTCTATCTATATTTTTTCATTCAATGAGACTGATGGATTTTTTGTCAAGTGAAAAAATGTTGCCCTAATAAAATCATAGGGAAACTTGAAAAACCAAGATAGGATTTTGTAGGGACCCCTCTCATGGCCCCGTAGGTTCAAACAGATTGTTCACATGTGCCACGGATTCCAAGTTAGGGACCATCAAAGTTTGACAATTTTTAGCACTTAGGGTGCTCAAGGGACGACGTCGGTAGGGTATGACCCTGAGCATTCGACCGAGTGGGGGTGGGGGGGGGAAATAGGAGCATGCATAGGGTAATAATGTCTAACTGGACATGTCAAAACCAACAGTTCATGATCATGACGAGCATAACAAGAAATTGGCCACGCGACAACATTTGATTGAATGAGACTGATGATTTTTTGCTAACTGAAAAAAATGCTGCCCTAATAAAACCATAGGGAATCTTAAAAACCCAATATTTTTTTTTGTAGGGACCCCTCTCATGGCCCCGTAGATTCAAACGGATCGTTCACAAGTGCCATAGATTCTGAGTTAGGGCTAGTCAAAGTTTGACAGTTTTTAGCACTTAGGGTACTCAAGGGATGACACTGGTAGGGGGGGAAATAGGAGAATATATAGGGTAATGATGCCTAACTAGACATGTTGGAATTGATGGTTCATGATCACAATGAGAAAAATGAGAAATTGGCCATGCGACAACATTTGATTGAATAAGATGATGATTTTTTTGCCAACTGAAAAAATGTTGCCCTAATAAAACCGTAGGGAATCTTGAAAAAATGAGATAGTATTTTGTAGGGACCTCTCTCATGGCTCCATAGGTTCAAACGAAATGTTCACAAGTGCCATAGATTCTGATTTAGGGCCTGACAAAGTTTGACAATTTTTAGCACTTAGGGTGCTCAAGGGATGATGTCAGTAGGGTTGACCCCGAGTGTTCGATAGAGTGGGGGGGGAAAAATAGGAGAATGCATAGGGTAATAATGCCTAACTAGACATGTTGAAATTGATGGTTCATGATCATGACGAGCAGAATGAGAAAATGACCATGTGACAACATTTGATTGAATGAGATTGACGATTATTTTGCCAACTGAAAAAATGTTGCCCTAATAAAACCATAGGGAATCTTAAAAAAATAAAGATAGGCTTTTGTAGGGACCCCTCTCATGGCCTCATAGGTTCAAATGGATCATTTGCAGATGCAATGGATTTCGAGTTAGGGCCCGCCAAAGTTTGATAATTTTTAGTACTTAGGGTGCTCAAGGGACTACATCGGTAGGGTATGACCCCGAGCGTTCGACTGAGTGGGGGGGTCAAAATAGGAGCATGAATAGGGTAATAATGGCTAACTGGTCATTTTGGAACTAACACTTTGTGATCACGACAAGCAGAATGAGAAATTGGCCACGCGACAACATTTGATTGAATGAGACTGACAATTTTTTTGCTAACTGAAAAAATGCTGCCCTAATAAAACCATAGGGAATCTTGAAAAACTGAGATAGTCTTTTGTGAGGGCCCCTCTCATTGACCCATTGGTTCAAATGGATCATTCACAGGTACCACAGATTCTGAGTTAGGGCCCATCAAAGTTTGATAATTTTTAGCACCTAGGGTGCTCAAGGGATGACGTCGGTAGGGTATGACCCCGAGCGTTCAATCGAGTGGGGGGAGGAATAGGAGCATGCATAGGGTAAGAATGACTAACTGGACATGTTAGAACTAACGATTTGTGATCACGACGAGCAGAACAATCTTGAGCAATTTTTCCAATATGTGTAACCTATGACTAGACATAACAAATATTGGTCTAGATGACCTTATTACATAAAAAATGATTATATTTCACCTTATTTATATTGATAATCCATCAAAACACTTATCTTCCAAATTCGACCTCGTGGAGGCCTGATGAGCAAGGAGGTCATTAAATTTGGTGAATTTGCCAAAGGCAACCAAATTTAAACACTTACAATTTAGATGAAATGAATTATATATAATCTGAAGATTATACAAACAACACTTACAATGAAATGAAAGGAATTGTATTGTTCATTAAATAACCATTATTAACCATTGTTAATTATTGGATTGAAGATTAAAGTTTTCCATGATAACACCATGCACACATGAGCAACAATTCATATGATCAAATATTAACTTCTGTATATATGAAAATGTCAAATGATTACAAGTGTATGTCCATACATAAATATGGCATAAACATCAACTCAAACAAAATGTATTTCTATATACGTGAATGTATGTCCATATACAAAATATACATACCAACTAGACATGTAAGCATCCCAAAACTATCTATAACATCATAAGCTATTGATGGGTCATCAAAATCGATCTTCACCGCACTGCTCGGCTCTGAAGGATCCTAGACAAGAAAAAACAAACAACGATTAAGATTAGTTATATTATATAAATCACATTCTAAAAGATAACATAAAAATGAACTATAATTGAACTATTCTTGTTTACCTCATCTCCACATTTTTTCTTCGGCTTTGGAGGACTCTTGTGCAAGGATCAAATCCCAACTTTTGGTTTTATCTCCCACTAAACATCTCAACAAATCTCCCAATCTTCGGTTAACAACTTTTGTCTATCCATCAATCTATGGATGAAAAGTAGAATTGAACTTCAAATTTGTCTTCATCTTCTTCCAAAGTGTTCTCCAAAAATAGCCAACAAACTTAGTGTCTCTATCTGAAACTGTGTTTACTTGAATTTCATCCTCAGAATGTTACCTGCAACAAGTTAGTTTCACAAAATACTAATGGAAATGCTATAGGAAATCCAAACTCAACCAATGAAATTGCATGAAATACATATGAAATAAAATATTAATATTACCTTCATGACTTATGTCTCATTGTGTCCTAACTCCACTATTCCTAGTTGTAGATGGTGTGCTCTCAGATAATGCATTGATAACTTCCAAGATGGCATATGAAGAATGGAATGATAACTTGTAGCTAACTGATACTATGATATGCAATTCTACATGATTTTGCTAAAATGATTATGCTAAATGATATTATATGATAATTGCTATTTTCTATTTCTATTTGCTTCAAAAACTCACAGATGCATATGATTGATTGGAAGACCAACTCTCTCTCAACTGAAGCTCTTGATTTTATAGACCTTGAGAGGATTAGATGATGTCGCTTAGATCAACGGTCATGATCAGATCTATAGATTTGGATGGCTGTGAGAAAAGGTGATGGTTGAGAGAAAGGGGGAAGGAGAAGATAAGTGTCACTCATCTTACCTTGAGTGGGTTGCTGACTGAGGGAATCTAGGGATGGTTGGAGGAAATCTAGGCATGAGAGGACAAGTGGACTCAAGTCCTTCCTAAGATGTAGGGGGTGTTGGAGAGAATATAGAAAATGGTTATGAAATATGTGTACATACACAATATTCATTAAATTTGGTGGTTGAAGATAAATGATAAATTAATATTTAAGAAATATTAATTTCTTTAGCCAGATGTTTGATGAGTTGGCAAAGGGAAGATGAAGTGGAGATGGAAGGTGAGTTGGAAAACAAAGATTAAATAATTTAAGAAATCATTTAATATTTGAGACTATAGGATAGGAGAATAATTATTAAATATTAGATATTTAATTGTTTGAAGAGGATAATTAAATATTAGATATTTAATTTACTTGGTTAAAAGAATAATTAAATATTAGATTTTTAATTAATTAGAAGAATAGGATAGATGAATTAATTAATAAAATATTAATTAATAGAAAGACATGAAAAATGAATTAAATAATTAATCTTTTCAAATTAACTATTTAATAGAAGAATAATTATTAAATAAATATAAAATATTTATTTAATTGCTCATAGCCAATTTTTATGTGCATACATTTTGCCCCTCTTTGAAATAATGTCAAGACAACATTTTTTCAAAGATTAAATCAAGTCTCGATAGTGTGCCTGGCGAAGATAAAAAATCCTGATTCTGTGCCCCCTCAGGAGATTGATCGTGAAATTGTTGAAAATTCTTGTTTGAACGATTGATCTCATGATAATTGATAAAAATTAAGTCAATTAAATTCATTTGGAAAAAAAAATTAAATTGCCCCATTGAAATTAATTAATCTTCAAATAGTAAATATAAAATTAACCAAGGTTAATTTTAATTTCATTGTTATCCTTGTCAGCTTGTGGAGAAAATATTCTTGCTGAGGTGGTGAAATGGTGATTTCCACGGAGAACCATCATTTTGAGCACGTTCAACGATATCAGTGACCTGTCAAGTATGGGTATCCGGTATGTATCTTATCCCGAGCTTTGTTTTCAAGTTTTCGTGCAAATTTTCATGTTTTTCATGCGTTTTTTTTAATTTTCAAAAAAAAATTGTGATTTTTTTGGCATTAGGTTAGCGCTTTTGTAATTTGTTTTAGCGTATATGCAGTTAGGATTAGTGCAAATGCATACATTAGCGCATATGCTCTTTTTCTTAGCGCATATCTTAAGAATGTTAGCGCTTTTGCATAGGATAACGCAAACGATTCATTTGTTAGTGCTTTTGCTCAATAAAATAGCACTTTTGCATGGGTTTGCGCAAATATCTTTATATTTAGCACATTTGTTTAAAAGAATAGCGCATATGCTCAAGTTTAGCGCAAATGCTTTTAGATCTAGTGCATTTGCTATAGTTTAGCACAAATGCTCAATAGGATAGCGCTTTTGCTCAAATTTGATGTTTTTGATAAGTGCAAAGGTTTAAAAATCACTTTGATGATTAGATTTAATATGTTTAATACGCATTGATGATGAAATAGGGACTTGATTGAGTGATGTGTGCTTGATAGATTGATTGATAGTTTTGATTGCTGGATTGATTGATAGGATTTCTTTGATTAGCTTGATTGATAGATTTCTTTGATTAGCTTGAGTGATAGAGTAGCTTTGATTAGCTTGAGTGATAGAGTAGCTCTAAGAAACCAATTTAGTTTCTAATGTAAGAGCTTAGCAGAGTTTTGAGTGAACTCAGTGATTGATAGAAAACCATGATTGATAGGTTTTAAAATGTTTTGATAGCGTAAGTTGCTTCAATTTGATTTGATAGATAGATAGATGATGATTGCTTCAGTTTGATTTGATAGATAGATAGATGATGATTGTTTCAGTTTAATTTGATAGATAGATAGACGATGATTGCTGGATTTCTCTTGAAAAATAGGAGAAACTTGATGTTCTCCAGTGTCGGGAGAAATTACCGACAGTACGTCATTTAGTTCCAGAGTTGACACAAGCTGAGATTAGACATATAGATTCATGTGGTTTACACCATTTATTGTATATGCCTGAGATTACACATAAAAGAGGATTATTGATGGCATTAGCTGAGAGATGGCACAGCAAGCATAACACTTTCCACCTACCTATGGGTGAGATTAGTGTGACTCTTGAGTATGTATATAGGATTCTGCACATCCCAGTGACTGGCGAGCTAGTGCAGTATGATTTTTCAAGATTGGGTTGGGACAGAGGCTTGCAGAGTCATGTTTGCTGATGAGAGCATTGGTAGAGGATAGATCCAATGGGTTGATATGGTGATGTATTACGAGGCTCTTCCCGTTATTCTTGCTGGTCTGATTGGAGGATTTATATGTCTTGATAGGAGATCATGAGGTTTTTCCACTGGTTGGGGTGAGATTCTCCTAAGTATGATGCAACATTGTACTCAATATGCTTGGTGTGTTTGCATGCTTTCACATTTATATCATGATCTTCATCAGGTGGTGTATGATGAGAGTGCGAGTTTGTTTATAGGATGCACTGTATTGCAGATCTGGTGTTGGGAGCACATTCCTATTACTCGGCCTATCCATCATATAGTTCGGGGAGAGAGGCAGCCATATGTGTATTTTTATTCAGGCATTCTTACTCAGCATAAGCTGGGTAAGATGAAGTATTTGCGCTGGGTGCTTGATTCATTGGATACCATTACTTGGAGACCATATCTTGATTGTGAGCCATGGATAGATGATGCACAAACATTACCATTTATTATGCAGAGTAGATATCTCATTGGTCGAACTCCTTATATTGTTGAGCGGTAGTTGATTGGTCACATTCTGAGACAGTTTGGTATCATCCAGCCTATGCCTACTTGTGTGATGATATATTCTTGGTGGTACAGAGATAGGCGAGATTGGGGACCTTCTTTGTCATTTGAGATTGCTCGTGTAGAGTTTGTTCCTACTTCGAGAGTGGCTTATTATATGAGATTGCACATTCTTGATCCTGGGGTTACTGCAGATTATGCTCAGTACATATTAGCCCATCCATTTCCTCACATTACTGATCCAACAGATCCTCCTCCCAGCTCAGGAGATGAGGACGATGATTCAGATGATCTAGTTGTTAGGAGATGGAGACAGAGACGAGAGCTCAAAGCTTCTCATGAGGCTGGGGGAGGTGATGATGAGGGTGGGGATGGAGGTGGTGGTGGTAGGAGACCTAGACAGAGAGGAGGTCACCTAAGAGTCCATGGAGGACCGTTTGGACCGACTGGTAGGATTGAAGAGCACATCCTATGGGTGGGAGAGATGTTGGATGGATTGGGAGGGAGCATGGTAGGGTAGGTATGAGATCACCAAGAGGGTTTCCATTGACGGGAGGTAGGGTGACTAGACTGGATGGGGGTTACGAGAGAGGCATTGATTTTGGATAGATTCAGTCAGACCCTAGGGTTATTACAGTGCATGGTGGAGATGATGAGGATCCTCAGGATCATGTTCCCCTAATTAGACAATAGGTTCAGAGAGTTACTCAGACTAAGATTCTAGCAGTTGGACAGGGTCGTGGTGAGGGGATTGGGGTTCATGGACCTCAGTAGGATTTACCAGAGAAGGATGCACCAGTACATGATATGCCAGAGCAGGATGCACCAGAGCATGATGTGCCAGGGAAGGATACCATAGATAGTTTGAGAGCACAGATTGATCAGCTTCAAGTACAGGTGTAGACTCTTATGACTGAGCAGGATAGAGTTGTTAGGAAATGGTAGGATACTCAGGGCCTTCTTGATCATATTTAGTAGGTTGGATTGGGTACTCTCTCAGCTGACACTGTTAGAGAATTAGTTTGGGCTGGGAAGGATACTTCCCACTGGCGATGACGATATGAGGAGGTAGTTGCAGAGAGCCAGAGAGCAAGTAGTTATCATACTATCGTGTTGATGGATACTAGAAGTGGTGGGGTCATGGGACCTCCTTAGAGGAGTGGTGAGCATGGGAGACAGGCATCTGGAGGATCTTCTCGCCCACACAGAGATGGACAAAGTCAGGTAGTAGTGGTATAGGACAGTTGTGACTTGATGTGGAGGTACTTGTATTGTTTATCTGATATCATTGTATACTTGGACTTTTATTGTTTTATATGCAGACATGGACTCTATATGATGATGATGATTTATACGCATGTTACTCTATTTTATGATGATCTATATGTTGTGATTATATGCATGCAATGATTAGATGGATGATGATATCTATGCATGTTATTCTATGTGATTATGATATGGATGCAATGATTATATGTTTTTGTATTTTTATTTTTGGTTTTGGATGAAAATGAAAATGATTATTATCTTTAAATGATGCAAATGCAATGATCTATATGGAATGCAAATGAATGATTGATTTGCTTTTGATGATGATGCAAATGATATATATGAAATATTTTTGTATTTTTATTTTGTAATGTTTATAATGATTATGAATCTAAGTGCAAAGATGCAACTAAATGATCTTAGATGAAATGATAATGCAAACTATAATGATGATACACTATATGAATAAAAATGCACTTAATTGAATGCAAACTAATGCAATGATAAAAAGCAACTAAATGAAATGAATGATGATTAAAATATTTCTAAAAAAAGAATGCACCTATAATGATTAAATGCAAATTGTTTTTGTTTGTCCAAGTATACTCAATCTTTATTTATGACCATTGATCTGTTAATGAAATGAAATGCTTATAATGCAATTGACCATGAATGCTTATAATGCAGATGAATAATGAGCTAATCTAAAATGATCTAACTGAAAATTGTACTGCCATTCTTCATATGTTATCTTGTAACAATGCTTTGATTTCATCATTGAGCTTTAAAATGTTGTAAGAAAATACAAGCAACTTGACATAATGATTCAAGATGACCTGAGTATTCCTTACATGGATTTTGATATAGAAAGTTAATACAAGCAACTTGATATAATGGATCAAGTTGACCTGAGTATTGCTTGTAGAATAGACAAGGAGTATCTCCTTTCATGCATGACTTGGAACGTCCTCCTTGATCTTTTGTCGATCATATCCTGAGACAAGTTCATACCGTAGTAAGAGATAAACCACAGACAACAATCAAAGAAAATAATCATGCCTCATCATAGCTTCTCTAGTCATGGACATCCTTGAGGTGCATAGAGTACATGATTAGCAATAAAATCAAGATATAAACATTGAATCTTGTATGCCATTCACATGTTCTTATGGTCATTAACTGATATAATCATCTTGACGAATGATCTTTGATAATCCTTTATTACTTGCTGATTGATTTCTTTGATATTTTTGAGTTTCATGATTCAGTTTGTTGATGAAATGCCTTGATTTTTGTTGCTTTGTTGCTTGTTATCTGTTTCAAAATCCTAGGCGTTTTTGTTTTTTCTAAGTTTTCTGAATGTTTTGGATTTTTCAAAGATTTAAAAGATCAGCTTAGCGAAAGGAATTTGGATTTTGCCCCCAATGGAAACAAAAAATTATTATGGATGTATGAATTGATCAAGATCCAAACCATGGAGGAATACAAATGCAGATTGGTTGATTCTGATAAGGTCCAAGACAGTGACTATGACAAGTATGTCAAAGATTGATAAATGTTGGTAGGCTACATATTTCTTGCTAAATGTTTTTTGATTTTTTTGTCTTTCTTGATTTTCACTGTTTTATGCTTTTTTTTATTTTTGAGAGATGAAACATGTCCTGCCATCAATTGATAAAGATAAGAGTACCCAGAACAAAATCCAGTAGTCATACTGATCTATGTCATTGTTTTGATTTGTTCGATGATTGATAAGAATTTCTAGTTTCAAAGAGTGAGTACCCCATGTAAGACCGACCTATCTGGTTTTGAGTGTACCTATTCTTGTATAAGACATGTTGATGTTGATAGATTTAGAGTGATGAATTGATTAACAAGACATGTGATCAATTTGATTGTAGAATTTAAGAGTTTTCCTATTTTTTGATTTGATTTGATGGATGGTCCATGCGCTCATACTTTGATTTTCAATTTTGTTCTTTTGATTTTGTCGATTTTTTTAATTTTATTTTTTGAGACATTTTTTTGATTTTTTGAGCTTTTTGGATTAGAAGAATGTACTTGGTTTCCCTAATGTATAGAAAGAAAAGGAATGGATGAATTGTTGAGTTGAAGATGAATGGGTGAAAGATGGATGCATCTTATTATGGAGCATGAAGAGACATGTCAAGAGATTTTTTTTTATATCATGTTTTGTCCTTAGTTTTAATCAAGATCAAGGATGTAAAAAAGGATATGGATTGAGATAGGATATGGATAGGTGAAACAAGATCATAGATAGTGATAGATGATGGAATAAATTAATAGTTAGGATAGATGGTATAGATTAGCATGAAGCAAGATCATAGATAGAACTGGATGAATTTAGATAGAGTAATGGATACTGGAGGAAGGATAATGGGAGATGTGGTATGAAGAATAGAGTGGATGAAACTTTGACCCCAAGTATATAGGTCTCCATTTGTAAAGAGGTGATATGTAAGATTGTCACAATATTTAGCACCACTCGAATAAGTGTTCCTGAACTTTTCAAAGATAGAGACCCAACCCACACTTAGAACCTCTGATAAATTCAACCAAACATATCTAGAAATTTGGAAGTAAACTCAAAAGGGAAGAAGAATCCCAAATTGGATCAAGGTACTTAGTCTTTAATTACCCATGTGTGTGCAATTGGGTTCATTCTGGCTCATATGATCATTGTAATCTTTAGAATCCAACATGGCTAGCTACATGAGTTATCCTGACTTCAAAAGCATCCTAGATAGAGCCTTGCTGCTAGAAAGAATCCATAGCTCCAAGAAGGTTATCACTGTAATATCACAAATATTGCTCCATTTCTAGCTAGGCATCCATAGCCCGGATGGAGTTACTTGCATATTCCCATAGCCAAGCTTTTTGATATTTCTTCTTTTCCTTTTTGGATATTTCTTTTCCTGATCATGCTTTGGATCTTTTGATATTGTCTTTTTCTTTTCTAATTTTGATTGCATTGGCTTGTAAGTAATGAAACTTACATGGGTTTGATAATTATAGTGGCGCTAAAGCAAGATTTTAGATTTTTCACTAGCCATGTCTTCGACTAAGAAATCAAAATGATTTAGAGCATTTGATTAAGTGTATTAGATATAGTAATCAAAAGATGTTGGTACCAAGATACGATACGTGGTTCTTTTCTGGATTGAGTTTGTATCCTAACCAAAATATAATGTTAAAGAGGAACAACCTCAGATTCTGAAGTGTATCATGAATAGATATCTAGGAAAAGGACTAAACATGAGATTTGAGCATGGGAAAGCATGTGACAAAATGACACAAATGCCTATTTCACAGATGATGAATTTATGCAAAGGATTGAATGAAAGGGATGGAAGGAAAGAAAAGATGTGTTGGATAATAGATAGAATGTTTGAAGATTTATGCGAGGATAGATGGAAATGTATTCAAGATGAGTGTTAGTACACAACTTAAGATGTAATGAAGAGTTTGACTTTAGAATGAAAGTACCTAAAATGGATTTGGAGGATGAAGAGTTTGACTTCAGAACGAAAGGACCTAAAATGGATTTGGAGGATAAAGAGACTGACTTTGGAATGAAAGGACCTAAAATGGATTTGGAGGATAAAGAGATTGACTTTGGAATGAAAGGACCTAAAATGGATTTGGAGGATAAATAGATTAACTTTGGAATGAAAGGACCTAAAATGGATTTGGAGGATGAAGAGTTTGAATTTTGATTGAAAGGACCTAAAATGGATTTGGAGGATGAAGAGTTTTCTTGATCTTGATCTTGACTTGGAGTAGGATCATTTGAGTTTGTGTTTTTCACTTGATTTTGAATTATATTAGTGAAGGAGATGGAAGGGATAGAGGGCTCTTTCTTAGGAGGTAGATGTTGAATGGGACTCTTCTCTTCAGATAAAATGGGATCATCGTGGATGGAATACCAAAATTTTAGGGGATCATCATAAGATTCTTGATTGGTAGGATCTTGATAAAAAATGGGATTAGATTGGAGAGCCATGATATCTTGATCTTGATTTAGGCTAGGACTCATTTCCTTTGAATAAGCTTCTTCTTTTTCAAGTGACAAGAGATTGTCACACAAGTGATCAAAGCTTTAGTTTAGATAGGTTGATGTTGTTTAATTGATGGATACTTTGTTTCAGATACTCAAGCTCACTAGGTCGAATAGAGGGTTTGTTCGATAGGCCCCTATGACAAAGCACATCAAATGATATGGATAAAGTCTCTTGATATAGAAACTTGATTTGACTAACTTGAATACCTAGCTAGGCATTGTTTTCATTGAGATAGTTGGATGATAAACTCTTGATCACTTAGTTTGATACTCCCCTAATCTTGTTGGATGAAAATCTTGCCTAAAAATAGCTGAAAAGTTGATAACCACCTCAAAAAAAATGTTTTGTTGGATTTTACTGTTGTTGTTTGTTTGTTTGTGCATCTCTTTGTTGAAAAGCACATCTTTGTATAATTTCACCATCAAATTTTGTACCGCAACCACGTAAGCAGTGACGAAAATGGTGTAGGAATGTCCTGTGTTTCAATAAGATCTTGTGATTGATATACAAGAATCTTATCCTTTTCTGAGTAGCTTTATAACTAGGTCTTCTTTTCTTAAGGTGATACTTAAAAGTCATATAGGCATTTGACAATTTACAAGTTTGTTTGATTCCAATGTTGGTGCAATTTTGGTTTTGATATAACCTAGGTTCAAAATAGGAAAGATATATCCAAGATTAGGAACCTAGTATAGATTGATCAAGCTTCGTGACAGAGGATTTGATTATCCTGATGAGAAACTTGACAAGGATGTTGATTTTTGCACTTAAGATGTTTGAATCGATAGCTTGTTGAATGTTGATGTTTATAGAACCTTTTGGGTATAACCTGTTGGGTTAGTGACCTAGTTATTTGAGCTAGTTTGAAAATACGTGATGGTTTAGAGACAAATCTACTTCAAGAATTATTTTGATATTGATGTTTTGATATTTTGATTTTGATCTGGCATTTCAAGTGTTGGGAAGATTTTGTATTACCCTTTTGATCACACTTTTTCACTAATTTGTTGGACTTTTGCTTTCTTGTAGATGATAACTTTCTTCAATCTTTGACCATTCGGAACATGTTGCCGACATAGAAGACACAATTTTTAATAAACAAAATGCACAAGCAAGTACAATCCCTATGGAAGGCTGGGACAATAGTTGTTGAATCTCATGTGGGGTTTCCCCCAAGGCTACACTATTCAAAGCAGATATTTAGATGCTTGACCCCACTGGCTCCACCCTCGACACTCACTTCTTCAAGGCAGCCAAGCACCAGTTTCCATTAAAAATTCTCATGGCAAACGTTATATCTCTACTAGGAACCGTATGTATGTGAGCCGCTTCAAAGGTCTGACCTCCTGCACCAACAACTAGAAGGATTTTGGCAACTAGTACAAGTGGTTTTTAGTAAAGGCTTCCAGTCATGTGGCCATACATGCGGCACTCTCAGCTCTATAAATACAGAAGGTTCCCAGCCTATAGAGGTTACACTCCATAGGGTTTATGGGGAAACATAGTGTCGGTATGAACTTATCAGCACATGTTGTTTGGGACTTTCACCACAAACATGATTTATTTATAGTGGATTGGAAGGACTTGATATTAGCCTGTTTCTACTTTAGGTCATTCCCCTCTCACTGGCCCCCTCAAGGCATCTCAGGAAGGCAATCCCTTTAAAGGATTCTATTGCTTGAAAGTAAAGAAAGCGTAAAAGAGTGGGTTTGGCTTTTTGGTCACCCAATTAAGGGGAGAGCATATACCTACCACTTTCGAGACACAGAATACAAGTGTTCTTTTTAACATTTTCAAAGCAAATGTTGGCTAAGTCCTATTTGGAGATGTTGCTCCATTAAGCATGGTGTTCATTTTAGCCCTTTTAAAAGTCTATGTGCAACTATTTTAGAGAAAACACTAAAAATACAAGTTGCATGTTGTCAATTCATCCTCTTAGTTAAACTAGATGAACAAGATATGATATATTACTTCCCAAATAAAGATTTTTAATTAACCAGATGAGAAAATGCATAAAATTTGCCTTAGACACCATCCTGCACATGCATGTTAGTAGTCTGAAAATTTTGATTTCTTGGGCATTCGGACTTGCAAGAAATTTTTGCCAGTTTGTAAATAGAAGTGCTAATTTAACACATGCACTATCTTTTTGCTCAAAAGCGCTAACCTGTAGGTCAAAAGCGCTAACCTAGGCTGCAAAAGTGTTGCTCTATGGATACAAAAGTGTGATTTCTTTGACAAATGTGCTAACCTAGGACACAAATGCGTGAACCTATAATGCATATGTGCAGACTTTAAGACAAAAGCGCTAACCTAAAATGTTCATGCGCTAACCTATAGTGTACATGCGCCAACCTGTGGAACAAAAGCAGTGTCAGAATTCACACATGCGTGAATCTGCATTACAAATGCATTAATTTGAATTTTTGCGAGATTTATAAAGGTATATGCGAGGTCCAGCCCCACGGTGGGTGCCAAAATGTGTTAACTTGAATTTCATCCTTAGAATGTTACCTGCAACAAGTTAGTTTCACAAAATACTAATGGAAATGCTATAGGAAATCCAAACTCAACCAATGAAACTGCATGAAATACATATGAAATAAAATATTAATATTACCTTCATGACTTATGTCTCACTATGTCCTAACTCCACTATTCCCAGTTGCAGATGGTGTGCTCTCAGACAATGCACTGATGGCTTCCAAGATGGCATATGAAGAATGGACTGATAACTTATAGTTAACTGATACTATGATATGCAATACTACATGATTTTTCTAAAATGATTATGCTAAATGATATTATATGATAATTTATATTTTCTATTTGCTATTTGCTTCAAAAACTCATGGATGCATATGATTGATTTGAATACTAGCTCTCTCTCAACTGAAGCTCTTGATTTTATAGACCTTTAGAGGAATAGATGATGTGGCTTAGATCAACGGTCATGATCAGATCTATAGATTTGGATGGTTGTGAGAAAAGATGAAGGTTGAGAGAAAGGGGGAAGGAGAAGACAAGTGTCACTCATCTCACCTTGACTGGGTTGCTGACTGAGGGAATCTAGGGATGGTTGGAGGAAATTTAGGCATGAGAGGACAAGTGGACTCAAGTCATTCCTAAGATGTAGGGGTGTTGGAGAGAATATTTAAAATGGTTATGAAATATGTGTACGTACACAATATTCATTAAATTTGGTGGTTGAAGATAAATGATAAATTAATATTTAAAAAATATTAATTTCTTTAGCCACATGTTTGACGAGTTGGCAAAGGGAAGATGAAGTGGAGATGGAAGGTGAGTTGGAAAACAAAGATTAAATAATTTAAGAAATCATTTAATATTTGAGACTATAGGATAGGAGAATAATTATTAAATATTAGATATTTAATTGTTTGAAGAGGATAATTAAATATTAGATATTTAATTAATTAGAAGAATAGGATAGATGATTTAATTAATAAAATATTAATTAATAGAAAGACATGAAAATGAAATAAATAATTAATCTTTTCAAATTAACTATTTAATAGAAGAATAATTATTAAATAAATATAAAATATCTATTTAATTGCTCATAGCCAATTTTTATGTGTATATAGAAACTATGCTCTTAGGTAATCCATGCAATCTCACCACTTCCTTGAAAAATAGGTCTGCTACATGAAATGCATCTGATATCTTCTTACAAGGTATGAAATGAGCCATCTTCAAGAATCTATCCACTACCACAAATATAGAATCATTCCCTCTCGGTGTCTTATGCAATCCAAGTATAAAATCCATGCTTATATCCTTTCAAGGTCTTACTAGTACTGTCAAAGGTTTATGCAATCCTACATTCTAACTACTACCGTTTGCAACTTGACAAACTCTACAACTTTGCACATATCTCTTAACATCCTTATCAATTAGGGGCCAAAAGTATTGCTCACTCACCAATGCTACTATTTTGTCAATAACAAAATGTCTAGCTAGTCCACCACTATGTTTCTCCTTTATCAAATTTTCCCTCATATAACTCTTTGGTATGCAAAACTGAACTCCTCTAAATAACATCCCATCCTGAATGAAGTAATGCAACCACTTGCTTCTATCTACCATAACTGGTTCTCTACATGCTTTCCAGGTTTCTGCACAATCTGGTTCATCATCATACAAGGTCTTCAAATCTTCAAATCCTAATACTGTCACTCTCATCTCTGTCAGCAAATTCCTTCTCCTACTCAGTGCATCAGCAACTTTGTTAGATTTCCCACTTCTATTCTTCAACACAAAGGTGTAACTCTTTGAGAATTCTACCATCTCATATGTCTCTGATTCAACTTACTCTGACTGTTCAAATACTGCAAATTTTGATGATCTGTATACAACAAAAACTTATTAGGCAACAAATATCTCCACTTCTTCAAGGCTTGAACTATGGCACGAAACTCTTGATTATACACTGAATATCTCATTTGGGTATCATTCAATTTCTCACTAAAATATTCTACTGTTGTCCCTTCCTGACTCAAGACTGCTCCTATTGTTGTTCCACTTGCATCACAATCCACTTGAAATACTTTATTGAAATTTGGTAAAGCTAACATGGGCCGCTCAGTTACTTTCTGCTTCAACAATTCAAAACTTTTGTTTGCTTTGGTGGTCCACTTGAATTCCTTTTGATCTCCTCTCATGGTCTCATTCATAGGGTTACAAAATGAACTGAAATTTCTGATAAACTTTTGGTAAAAACTAGCCAATCCAAGAAATGATCTTACCTCTCCAATACTTTTCAGTGTAGGTCATTCAACAATTTCTTTCACTTTCTTAGGGTCCATCTTTAAACCATCCTCAAATATCACAAATCCCAAATAGACTAACTCATCTTTCATGAAAGTACACTTCTTGATATTGATCAGTAACTTTTCTTCTCTCAATCTCTGCAAAACTTGTCTTAACTGCAACAAATGCTCCTCTTTTGTCTTACTGAAAATCAAAATGTCATCCAAATACACAATAACAAACTTACCCAAGAGTTTCTTCAATACTTCATTCATCAGCCTCGATGCATTAGTCAATCCAAAAGGCATCACCAACCATTCATACAGTGCTTCATTTGTCTTAAATGTTGTCTTCCACTCATCACCTTCTTTGATCTTGATCTGATGATATCCACTCTTCAAATTTATCTTTGTAAAGTATTTTTCTCCACTCAAATAGTCCATTATGTCATCCATCCTAGGCAAAGGAAAGTGGTATTTCACTATGATCTTGTTTATTGCTCTGCAATCGGTACACATTCTCTATTCTCCATTCTTATTAGGTGCTAATACTGTTGGTACTGCATTAGGGCTTAGACTCTACCTGATCAAATCTTTATTCAATAGTCCTACACTTGTCTATTTAGTTCTTCATTCTCTACTGGTGTCAACTAGTGTGCAACTTTGTTAGGCAAACTAGCTCCGGGAACCAAGTCCATGCAATGACAAATACTTCTCATAGGTGGCAATCCATTAGGTACATTATCTGAAATGATGTCCTCATATTCTGTTAGCAAATCTCTTATCTCTTTCGGGTGTTCTCCTTCTGGTTCTGGTCTCTCAGTCTTCTTAGGAATTAAGGTAAAACATACATTCTCATGTCTCAATCCATCCATGAATTTCTTTCCATCTACTAAACAAATTCTAGCATTCATACATACTTCATTCTTCAAAGGTTCCTCCAAGGGTAACAAGGTTTGCTTCATCCCATTGGCCACAATAGTGTATGTATTCTTCCTCTCATTTCAAAATTTTTAATTTTACCAAACATTTCCCACTTAATAACAACTTATGTTCATCCTGAATCAATGCTATCTAATAGGGCTTAGGGTATTTCAATCTCTCTAGTTTCAACTTATTCACCATCTCTTCTGAAACAAGACTATCTTAACTACCACTATCAATAACAACTTTACAACACTTACCAGATACCTTACATCTGGTCTTGAACATATTCTTCCTCTACAAAGGCTCTTCATCTCCTCCGATATGACACAAATCTCTCCTCATCATCAATAGTTCTCCATCTTTCAGTTTATTATCTAATCCGGTGGGGTGTTCTTTCACCACTACTTCTCTTCTAGCAGTTTTTGTCTTCTTACACTCGAATGCACAATTTCCTTCTCCTCCACACTTAAAGTAGATTCCTCTGAATGTCCTCTTGTCTTGTTTTCCAAAATTCTCATTCTGATAACCATCCGGATCTCTCCTCTGGTACAAATTTCTATCATCATTATGTTATGAATTACCTTATTTTCTCACTTCCTTTTCCTTGTTTTGATTTGTGCTAGTTCCTCTTCCTCCTTGAAATCTTCCTTCAGTAAACCTCCCACCTCTACCTCTCTACCTCTACTCATGTCTTTTGTTTAACTTCTCTTCTACCTTTAGGGCATACTGGTAAGCCTCTTCAACACTCTCTGATTTGATCAAACTCAATTCATCTTGTATAGACATCTCTAATCCAATCAAATATCTTCAAACTTGTTCAACTTCATCATCAACATGTTCAGATCTGATAGTCAATTGTAAAATACTTCGGTGTACTCCTTCACACTAGATTCCTTTTGTTTCAAATTCTGCAACTTCTGAAACAAATCCACTTGATATTTTGCTGGCACAAACTTTGATTTCAACTTAGGAATCATCTTGTCCCATGTCTTAATCTTCTCTTTACCTCTTCTTTGTCTATCAACTTGCAAATGCTCCCACCAAAGATATGCATGGCCTTTCAACCAAGTACAGGCATATTTCACCTTCCTCTCTTCTGTAGTGTTTTCAAAATCAAAATGCTTCTCCATCTCCAAGATCCAATCCATCAATTCATTTGAATCTAACTTCCCATCATATTCTGGTGGGGTAAAATGAGGTTAAGTATTCACCCTACTCAAAACCCTCAAAAACTTTTCCTCATCTGGATCGTTTGCGGGTAAGTTTGCTTGTTTTGTTGGGGGCTTCTTCTCCTTCATCTTCACTTACATCTTCAATATGTCAGCCTCTTCTTTGGGTTGTCTCCACAGCTTCTAGTTGGGCTTCTATATCTTGCAACATCTCCATCACAACAAGGTTTGTATTCCCACATGCTCCACCATTCCTAGCTCCTATTCAAGCTATCATTCATGCCAGTCCTCTGCAGCTACAAGTCAGATCCATAATTCACCACCCTACAACAAAATTTCAAGACACACAACCTCCTGAACGAAAATTTTCTCTAATACCACTTGAAGCAGTCACTGGTGAGGAGGGACCTCAAAGAGATCAATCTGGACCAGTCAGCAAGAGTAAACACAATGGAAACACAAAGATATGATGGAGGCAATGTAGAACAGATTGTTTTATTGCATGAAAATTGATTACATTCAACCGGTAACAATCAGGTTACAACATACCGGGACCTTGAATCATGAAATCTATCTTCTACACACAATCTAGCTATTGAATTCTCTGATTGATTATATTCTAATGCATAATTACAAATACATATATCGATCCAAAGGACCCATTTGGCCCAAAAGAGATCAAAACCTGAAGAACAAGACCTAACATGTAAAATAACAAGGTTGGTCTTCGCCAAGAGATTCCTACAGAAACTCCAAAGGATGAAACATAGATTATGGGAAAAGGTCAGCCACACACCAAGGAACATCAAAATCAATGGCCAAGGCTCTGCAAGCTTCAAAAGAGGTTCTGGTAGATCAACATAATAGATCCAGATAACCAGTAACAAAGGACTATCAACTGTTAACAGGAACCTGTTATGGAAACCAGTAGTGATATCTTGCTGGAAAAATGATCCAAATGTGATGCGTTCTAGAAGCAAGAAATATGATCAAGTCTTCAAGTAGAATCCAACTCCATAGGATCTGGTGAGCCAGAATTGGGACACACAGAAAGCAAAACATAAAGGAAAATGTTTTTGGTTGATGCAAGCTTTCTATGAATCGGGGATGCTCCTGCATCAGTTTAGGAAGCACAATCTTGAAAATGATGATTTGGGAGTACGATAAGTTTCATAATCATTCATGTTCGTGGCTTCAAAATCAAAACTTGCATTTTCAAGCTTGTGTTACCTCCAAACAACCATTTTGATGCTTCAAAACTTGCATTTAGGAAGCACAAGCTTGAAAATGATGATTTGAGAATACGATAAGTTTCATAATTGCACTTTAATGTTCATGTCTTCAAAATTAGTACTTGCATTTTCAAGCTTGTGGTAACTCCAAACACACATTTTGATGCTTCAAAACTTGCATTTAGGAAGCACAATCTTGAAAATGATGAATTGAAAGTATGATAAGTTTCATAATCATGCTTTAATATTCATGGCTTCAGAATAAGATTTTGCATTTTCAAGCTTGTGTTACCTCCAATCAGACATTTTGATGCTTCAAAAGTTGTGTTTAGGAAGCACAAGCTTGAAAATGATAATTTGGGAGTACAAAAAACTTCATAAACCCACTTTCATGTTCGTGGCTTCAAAATCAGAACTTGCATTTTCAAACTTGTGTTACCTCCAAACACACATTTTGATGCTTCAAACCTTGTTTAAGAAGCACAATCTTCAAAATGATGATTTGGGACTATAATAAGCTTTATAACCACACTTTTATGTTTGTGGCTTGAGAATCAAAACTATCATTTTAAAGCTTGATGTGCCTCCAAACACACATTTTAATGCTTCAAAACTTGCATTTATGAAGCACAAGCTTGTATTTTCAAGATTATGCTACCTCTAAACACACATTTTGATTCTTCAAAACTTGTGTTTAGGAAAGAATAAGTTTCAAAATGATAATTGATAAGTTTCATAATTGCGCTTTCATGTTCGTGGCCTTAGAATAAAAACTTGCATTTTCAAGCTTGTGTAACCTCCAGACATCCATTTTGATGCTTCAAAACTTCTATTTAGGAAGCACAAGCTTCAAAATGATGATTTGGGACTATGATAAGTTTCATAATCACGCTTTAATATGCGTGGCTCTGAATTAGAACTTGCATTTTCAAGCTTGTTGTTCCTCCAAACACACATTTTGATTCTTCAAAACTTTCTTTTAGGAAGAAGAAGCTTGAAAATGATGATTTGGGAGTACAATAAGTTTCATAATCACACTTTAATGTTCGTGGCTTCAAAATCAGAACTTGTATTTTCAAGTTTGTCTTACCTCGAAACACAGATTTTGATACTTCAAAAGTTGATTTTAGGAAGCACAAGCTTGAAAATGATGATTTGGGAGTACGATAAGTTTCATAATTGTGCTTTAATGTTCGTGGCTTTGAAATCAAAAATTGCATTTTCAAGTTCGTGTTACCTCCAAACACACATTTTGATGCTTCAAAACTTGCGTTTAGGAATCACAAGCTTGAAAATGTTGATTTGAGAGTAGGATAAGTTCCATAATCCCACTTTCATATTCTTGGCTTCGGAATCAAAACTTGCATTTTCAAGCTTGTGTTACCCCGAAACACACATTTTGATGCTTCGAAACTTGTATTTGGGAAGCACAAGTTTGAAAATGATGATTTTGGAGTACGATAAGTTTCATAATCGCGCTTTTCATGTTTGTTGCTTTGGAATCAAAACTTGCATTTTCAAACTTATTGTACCTCCAAACAGACATTTTGATGCTTCAAAACTTGCATTTATGAAGGAAAATCTTGAAAATGATGCTTTGGGAGTACGATAAGTTTCATAATCGCTCTTTAATGTTCATGGCTTTGGAATCAGAACTATCATTTTCAAGCTTGATGTGCCCCCAAACAAAAATTTTAATGCTTTAAAACTTGCGTTTAGGAAGCACAAGATTCAAAATGATGATTGGGAGTACGATAAGTTTTATAATCGCGCTTTAATATTTGTGGATTTGAAAGCAGAACTTGCATTTGCAAGCTTGTTGTGTCTTCAAACACACATTTTGATGCTTCAATACTTGCATTTAGGAAGCACAAGCTTGAAAATGATGATTTGGGAGTATGAAAGTGTGATAATCACGCTTTCATGTTCATGGCTTTAGAATTAGAACTTGCATTTTCAAGCTTGTGTTACATCCAAACAGCCATTTTGATGCTTCAATACTTGCACTTAAGAAGCACAAGCTTGAAAATGATGATTCAAGAATACGATAAGTTTCATAGTCATTCTTTAATGTTCATGGATTTGGAATTAGTACATGCATTTTCAAGCTTGTGTTACCTCCAAACAGACATTTAGGAAGCACAAGCTTGAAAATGATGATTTGAGTATGATAAATTTTATAATCGCGCTTTAATGTTCATGGCTTCAAAATTAGAACTTGCATTTTCAAACATGTGTTACCTCCAAACACACATTTTGACACTTCAAAAATTGCATTTAGTAAGCACAAGATTGAAAATGATGATTTGAGAATATGATAAGTTTCATGTTCGTGGCTTCAAAATCAGAACTTCCATATTAAAGCTTGTGTTACCTTGAAACACACATTTCGATGCTTCTAAACTTGTGTTTAGGAAGCACAAGCTTGAAAATGGTGATTTGGGAGTATGACAAGTTTCATAATTGCAATTTAATGTTCGTTTCTTTGGAATCAGAACTCGCATTTTCAAGCTTGTTGTGCCTACAAACACACATTTTGATGCTTCATAACTTGGTTTTGGGAAGCACAAGCTTGAAAATAATAGTTTTTGGAGTACGATAAGTTTCACAATCGTGCTTTAATGTTCGTGGCTTCAGAAACACAACTTGCATTTTCAAGGTCGCCTTACCTCCAAACACACATTTTGATGCTTTAAAACTTGCATTTAGGAGGCACAATCTTGAAAATGATGATTTGGGAGTATGATAAGTTTCATAATCGCACTTTAATGTTAGTGGCTTCAGAATTAGAACTTGCATTTTCAATCTTGTTGTGCCTCCAAACACATATTTTAATGCTTCAAAACTTTCATTTAGGAAGCACAAGATTGAAAATGATGATTTGGGAGTAAGATAAGTTTCATAATCACACTTTAATGTTCATGGCTATGGAATCAAAACTTGCATTTGCAAGCTTGTGTTACCTCCAAACACATAGTTTGATGCTTCCAAACTTGTATTTAGGAAACACAAGCTTGAAAATGATGATTTGGTAGTATGATAAGTTTCATAATCTCACTTTCATGTTCATGGCTTCGGAATCAAAACTTGCATTTTCAAGTTTGTTGTGCCTCCAAACACACATTTGATGCTTCAAAACTTGCATTTAGGAAGCACAATCTTGAAAATGATGATTTGGGAGTACTATATGATAGTTTTGATACTTAAATTAAGTATAGATGCCAAGCTTAATAAGATGAGAGGGGGGGGTGAATCATACAAACTTAATCTTCCATCACAACAACATATTCAACCTCGGTAACATATACTTCAGTCATATAACCAAAACTGCTAAACATGCAAACTCAAAAGCATATAAACATCATAACACTCATAACACCAGATTTAGCATGGAAACCCAAATAGGGAAAAACCACTATGGGATTTTGGACCCACTAAGAAATATACTCTTCTAGAGTATGCTCGGTTAAAAGCAAATCCTGTTAAAGATTACAAACACATTGCTAGGTATGACCCAGTTAAGGGATTTCCCTCAGATCTGTTAGGATCTTCACCTTGTTAGAAGTGACCTTGTTAAAGGATTTCAAACACAATCAGAATGTCACCTTGCTAGAGGGTTTTACAAATAAGACTGTTAAGTCCACTCGGTTAAGAGATTTTCTGTCACTTCACAAAATAACAGTAATAAAAATCTATCTGCAACCTCACATCTAAAATGCTAAAGCAAATTCTTATTTTCTCAATACAATATAGACATAGAACTAATCTTGTCCATCTACTGGGCTCTCTACTCTGTTATTCAAAATAGGTCTTCAAGCTTCTGTGCTCGGTAATCACTATGTAGCATCCCTGTGCATACACTTGCCTGCATGCATTGTTTATTAACAGTTCCCTATTTATAAACAATTCGCCAACCGCTTAATCTCCTTGATCACATTTCCCATGATCAATCATAGCCATCAGATATTCAAACTTTGACCAGGTTCAATGTATCCTTCGATCTGAAAATGTTTTACTCTGCCTTGGAACTTGCATACATTTCTTGGAACTTTTGCTAGGGTAATGCAGTTCAATCTAAGCTATAGATCTTCCTGTCGATTTTCCTTTGCCATAGATTCTTTAACAAACTTCATTCATGACATACCAATCATTTAATCATAGCCAGCTCATTAGCTTCCTTCATTAAATAATGTTTTTATTCATTCAATGCATTTTGTTATTACGCGGTTGCAACTCGGTAAATACTAAACTTCACTCAGTAGACATTCTGCCTTCATTAACCGATAGCGATAACCTTAGGGTTTACCGACTAGGTTCTTTTCTCAGTAACATAGTATAGTATTAACCTTTCAATCAATAACATATGTAGGATATCAAAACAATCTAATCATCATGATCTCATCATTGTCTAACTCAGTAATAGTTGCCCATAATCATCAACAACCTTCTCAATATCCTTATTGAAATGCCAACAATCTCTCCTTGTCTGTTATAATGTCAAATGCCAACACTATAAGTTTCATAATCGCACTTTAATGTTCATGGCTTCGGAATTAGATTTTGCATTTTTAGGCTTGTGTTCCAAACACCCATTTTGATGCTTCAAAACTTGCATTTAGGAAGCACAAGCTTGAAATTGATGATTTGGGAATACGATAAGTGTCATAATCATGCTTTCATGTTCATGGCTTCGAAATTATAACTTACATTTTCAAGCTTGTTGTGCCTCCAAACACACATTTTGATGCTTCAAAAGTTGTTTTTAGAAAGCTCAAAGTTTAAAAATGATGATTTGGGAGTATGATAAGTTTCATAATCGTGCTTTAATGTATATGGCTTCAGAATAAAAAATTGCATTTTCAAGCTTTTGTTTCCTCCAAACACACATTTTTATGCTTCAAAACTTGAGTTCAGGAAGCAAAAGCTTGAAAATGATGATTTTGGAGTACGATGTGTTTCATAATCGCACTTTCATGTTCGTGGCTTCGAAATTAGAACTTGCAATTTCAAGCTTGTGTTATGTCCAAACACACATGGTGATGCTTCAAATCTTGCATTTAGGAAGCACAAGCTTGAAAATGATGATTTGGGAATACGATTAGTTTCATAATTGCGCTTTCATGTTCATGGCTTCAGAATTATAACTTGCATTTTCAAGATTATTGTGCCTCCAAACACATATTTTGATATTTAAAACTTGTGTTTAGGGAGCACAAGCTTGAAAATGATGATTTAAGAGTACAATATGTTTCATAATCGTGTTTTAATGTTCATGGCGTTGAAAACAGAACTTACATTTTTGAGCTTGTTTCTGCCTCCAAACAGACATTTTGATGCTTCAAAACTTGCATTTCGGAAGAACAAGCCTGAAAATTATGATTTGGGAGTATGATAAGTTTCATTATCGTGCATTCATGTTCATGGCTTTGGAATAAGAACTTGCATTTTCAACCTTGTGTTACCTCCAAACAACCATTTTGATGCTCCATAACTTGCATTTATGAAGCACAAGCCTGAAAATGATGATTTGAGAATATGATAAGTTTCATAATCATTCTTTAATGTTCGTGGCTTTGGAATCGATACTTGCATTTTTAGGCTTGTGTTACCTCCAAACACAAATTTTGATGCTTCAAAACTTGTGTTTAGGAAGCACAAGCTTGAAAATGATGATTTAGGAGTATGATAAGTTTCATAATCACCCTTTAATGTTCGTGGCTTCAGAATCATAACATGCATTTTCAAGCTTGTGTTATCGCCAAACACACATTTTGATGCTTCAAAACTTGTGTTTAGGAAGCATAAGCTTGAAAATGACGATTTAGAAGTACGATAAGTTTCTTAATCGTGGTTTAATGTTCCTAGCTTTGGAATCAAAACTTGAATTATCAAACTTTTGTTACCTCCAAACACACATTTTGATACTTCAAAACTTGCTTTTAGTGAGCATAAGCTTGAAAATGATGATTTGGGAGTATGATAAGTTTCATAATCGTGCTTTCATGTTCATGGCATTGGAATTAGAACTTACATTTTTCAAGCTTGTGTTACCTCCAAACACCCATTTTGATGCTTCAAAACTTGTGTTTAGGAAGCACAAGCTTGAAAATGATGATTTGGGAGTACGATAAGTTTCATAATCTTGCTTCAATGTTCATGGCTTTGAAATCAGAACTTGCATTTTCAAGCTTGTGTTACGTCCAAACACACATTTTGATGCTTTAAAACTTGCGTTTAGGAAGCACAAGCTTGAAAATGATTATTTGGCAGTACTATAAGTTTCATAATCGCACTTTAATGTTCATGGCTTCAGAAACAAAATTTGCATTTTGAAGATTGTTGTGCCTCTAAACACACATTTTGATGCTTCAAAACTTATATTTAGGAAGCACTAGCTTTAAAATGATGATTTGGGCCTATGATAAGTTTAATAATAATTCTTTCAAGCTTGTGTTACCTCCAAACACACATTTTGATGCTTCAAAACTTGCGTTCAGGAAACACAAGCTTGTGTTGCATTTTCAAGCTTTTGTTACTTCCAAAATATTTTGATGCTTCAAAACATGCATTTAGGAAGCACAAGCTTGAAAATGATGATTTGGGCATAGGATAAGTTTCATAATTTCCCTTTAATGTTCACGGCTTTGGAATTAGAACCTGGATTTTCAAGCTTTTGTTACCTCCAAACAAACATTTTGATTCTTCAAAACTTGTGTTTACGAAGGATAAGTTTCAAAATAATGATTTGGGACTATGATAAGTTTCATAATCTTGCTTTCATGTTTGTGGTTCAGAATCAAAACTTGCATTTTCATTCTTGTGTTATGTCCAAACACACATTTTGATGCTTCAAAACTTGCATTTATGAAGCACAAGCTTCAAAATGATGATTTGGGAGTACTATAAGTTTCATAATCGTGCTTTAATGTTCATGGCTTAGGAATCATAACTTGCATTTTCAAGCTTGTTGTGTCACCAAACACACATTTTGATGCTTCAAAACATTTTTTTAGGAAGCACATTCTTCAAAATGATGATTTGGGAGTACAATAGGTTTCATAATCGCGCTTTAATGTTCATGTGTTCCCAATCAAAACTTGCATTTTTAAACTTCTGTTACCTCGAATCACACATTTTAATGCTTCCAAACTCGCATTTAGGAAGCACAAGATAAAAAATGATGATTTTGGAGTACGATAAGTTTCATAATTACGCTTTAATGTTCATTCCTTTTGAATCAGAACTTGCATTTACAAGCTTGTTGTGCATACATAAACACATTTTGAAGCTTCAAAACTTGTGTTTAGGAAGCACAAGCTTGAAAATGATGATTTGGGTGTACGATAAGTTTCATAATCATGCTTTAATGCTTATGGATTCAAAATCATTTTTTATATTTCAAAGATTGTCTTACCTCCAAACACATTTGGATGCTTTAAAACTTGCGTTTATGAATCAGAATTTACATTTTCAATTTTGTGTTACCTCCAAACACTCATTTTGATGCTTCAAAACTTGCGTTTAGGAAGCACAAGCTTGAAAATTATGATTTGGGAGTACAATAAGTTTCATAATCATGCTTTAATGTTGGTGGGTTTGGAATCAGAACTTGCATTTTGAAAGTTCTATTACCTCCAAACACACATTTTGATGCTTCAAAACTTATGTTTACGAAGCACAAACTTCAAAATGATGATTTGGGAGTACAACAAGTTTCATATTGTGACCTTTAATGTTCATGGCTTTGGATTAAGAATTTGCATTCTCAAAACTTGTGTTCAGGAAGCACAAGGTTTAAAATGATGATTTGGGAGTACGATAATTTTCACAATCACCCTATAATGTTCATGGCTTCGGAATCAGAACTTGCATTTTCAAGCTTGTGTTATCTCCAAACACACATTTTGATGCTTCAAAACTTGCGTTTAGGAAGCACAATCTTGGAAATGATGATTTGGGAGTAGGTTAAGTGTCATAATGGCTCTTTTATGTTTGTGGCTTTGCAATCAAAACATGCATTTTCAATCTTGTGTTACCTCCAAACACACATTTTGATGCTTCAAAACTTGCATTTAGGAAGCACAACCTTGTAAATGATGATTTGGGAGTATGATAAGTTTCATAATTGCACTTTATTGTTCATTGCTTCAGAATTAGAACTTGCATTTTCAAGCTTGTGTTGCATTTAAACACACATTTTGATGCTTAAAAATATGCATTTAGGAAGCACATGTTTGAAAATCATGGTTTGGGACTACGATGTTTCATAATCACGCTTTCATGTTTGTGGCTTTGGAATTAGAATTTGCATTTTCAAGTTTGTGTTACCTCCAAATGCACATTTTGATATTTCAAAACTTGCATTTAGGAAGCACAAGCCTGAAAATGATGATTTGGTAGTATGATAAGTTTCATAATCTCACTTTCATGTTCACGGCTTCGAAATCAAAATTTGTATTTTCAAGCTTGTGTTACCTCCAAAAACAAATTTTGATTCTTGAAAACTTGTGTTTAGCAAGCAGAAGTTTGAAAATGATGATTTTGGAGTATGATAAGTTTCATAATTACACTTTCATATTTGTGGCTTCGAAATCAAAACTTGCATTTTCATTGGTTGTTGTACCTCCAAACACACATTTTGATGCTTCAAAACATGTGTTTAGGAAGCACAAGCTTGAAAATGAAGATTTGGGAGTACGATAAGTTTCATAATCGTGCTTTGATGTTCATGGCTTCAGAATAAAAACTTACATTTTCAAGCTTGTGTTACCTCCAAACACATATTTTGATGCTTCAAAACTTATGTTTAGGAAGCACAAGGTTGAAAATAAAGATTTGGGAGTATGGTAAGTCTCATAATCGCGCTTTAATGTTCATGGATTTGGAATAAGAATGTGCATTTTCAATCTTGTGTTACCTCCAAACACACATTTTGATGCTTCAAAACTTGCGTTTAGGAAGCACAAGCTTTAAAATGATGATTTGGGAGTACGATAAGTTTCATAATTGCACTTTGATGTTCATGGCTTCATAATCAAAATTTGAATTTTCAAGCTTGTGTTACCTCCAAACACACATTTTGGTGCTTCAAAACTTGTGTTTAGGAAACATAAGGTTGAAAATGATGATTTGCGACAACAGTAGGTTTCATAATTGCACTTTCAAGTTCGTGGCTTCGGAATCAGATCTTTAATTTTTTCAAGCTTTTGTTACCTCTAAACACAAATTTTGATGCTTCAAAAATTGCATTTAGGAAGCACGAGATTGAAAATGATGATTTGAGAGTACGATAAAGTTTCATAATTGTACTTTAATGTTCGTGGCTTCAGAATCAGTTCTTACAATTTTAAGCTTGTGTTTCCTCCAAACACACATTTTGATGCTTCAAACTTGTTTTTGGGAAACACAATTTTGAAAATGATGATTTGGTTGTACAATAAGTTTCATAATTGTGCTTTAATGTTCGTGGATTTAGAATCATATTTTGTATTTTCAAGCTTGTGTTACCTCCAATTACACATTTTGATGCTTCAAAACTTGCATTCAAGAAGTACAAGCTTGAAAAGGCTCTTTTAGGAGTACGATAAGTTTCATAATCATTCTTTAATGTTCATGGCTTTGGAATCAAATATTGAATTTTCAAACTTGTGTTACCTTGAAACATAGATTTAGAAGCTTCAAAACATGCATATAGCAAGCAAAAGCTCAAAAATAATGATTTGGGAGTATTATAGGTTCCATAATCGCGCTTTAATGTTGGTGGCTTCAAAATTAGAATTACATTTTAAAGCTTGTGTTATCTCCAAACACATTTTGATACTTCAAAACTTGCATTTAGGAAACACAAGCTTAACAATGATGATTTGGGAGTACGATAAGTTTCATAATCGCGCTTTAATTTTCATCACTTCGAAATTAGACCTTGCATTTTCAAGCTTGTTGTGTCTACAAACACACATTTTGATGTTTCAAAACTTGCGTTTAGGAAGCACAAGCTTAAAAATGATGATTTAAGAGTACGATAAGTTTCATAATTGCACTTTAATTTTCATGGCTTCAGAATCTGAACTTGCTTTTTCAAGATTGTTGTGCCTCCAGACACACATTTTGATGCTGTAAAACTTGCATTTAGGAACCACAAGCTTCAAAATGATGATTTGGGAGTATGATAAGTTTCATAATCACACTTACATGTTTGTGGCTTTGGAATCAGAACTAGCATTTTCAAATTTGTGTTACCTCCAAACACACATTTAGATGCTTCAAAACTTGCATTTAGAAAAGCACAAGCTTGAAAATGATGATTTGGGAGTACGATAAATTTCATAATTATGCTTTTATGATCATGGCTTTGGAATCAGAATTTGCATTTTCAAGCTTGATTCTTAAAACCTTGCATTTAGGAAGCACAAGCTTGAATTTGGGAGTACGATAAGTTTCATAATCTTGTGTTTAGGAAGCACACGGTTCAAAATGTGATTTGGGAGTGCGATAAGTTTCATAATCGCTCTTTCATGTTGGTGGCTTCAAAAGAAGAACTTTCATTTTCAAGCTTGTGTTACCTTTGAACACACATTTTCATGCTTCAAAAATTTTATTTAGGAAGCACAAGTTTTAAAATCATGATTTGGTAGTACGATATGTTTCATAATCATGTTTTCATGTTCATGGCTTCAGAATCAGAACTTGCATTTTCAGGATTGTGTTACCTCCAAACACACATTTTGATGCTTCAAAACTTGTGTTTAGGAAGTGCAAGCTTGAAAATGATGATTTGGGAGTACGATAAGATTCATAATCTTACTTTCATGTTCATTGCTTCAAAATAAGAACTTTTTATCTTTAAGCTTGTGTTACCTCCAAACACACATTTTGATGCTTTAAAACTTGTGTTTAGGAAGAACAAGTTTGAAAATGATGATTTTGAAGTACAACAAGTTTCATCATCGTGCTTTCTTGTTCGTGGCTTCGGAATTAGAACTTGTATTTTCAAGATTGTTGTACCTCCAAACACACATTTTGATGCTTCAAAACATGCATTTAGGAAGCACAAGATTGAAAATGATGATTTGGGAGTACGTTAAGTTTCATAATCTCGCTATAATGTTCATGGCTTCGAAATAATACATTTTCAATCTTGTGTTGCCTCCAAACACTCATTTTTTGATTCTTGAAAATTTACATTTAGGAAGCACAAGCTTGAAAATGATGATTTGGGAGTACGATAAGTTTTATAATTGCCCTTTAATGTCCGTGGCTTTGGAATAATAATTTGCATTTTCAAGCTTGTGTTACCTCCAAACACACATTTTGATGCTTCAAAACTTGCATTTAGGAAGCACTAGCTTAAAATGATGATTTGGGAGCATGATAAGATTCATAATCTCGCTTTCATGTTCATGGCTTCAAATTTAGAACTTACATTTTCAAGCTTGTGTTACCTCCAAACACACATTTTGATGCTTCAAAACTTGTGTTTAGGAAGCACAAGCTTGAAAATGATGATTTTGAAGTACGATATGTTTCATAATCATGCTTTCTTGTCAGTGGCTTCAGAATTAGAACTTGCATTTTCAAGCTTGTTGTGCCTCCAAACACACATTTTGAAGCTTGAAAATTTGTGTTTAGGAAGCACAAGCTTGAAAATGATGGTTTGGAAGTACGATAAAATTCATAATAGGTCTTTCATGTTTGTGGCTTTGGAATCAGAACTTGCATTTTCAAACTTGTGTTACTTCCAAACACATATATTGATGCTTCAAAACTTGCGTTTAGGAAGCACAAGCTTGAAAATGATGATTTGGGAGAACGATAAGTTTCATAATCATGATTTCATATTCATGGCTTCAGAATTAGAACTTGCATTTTCGAGCTTGTGTTTCCTTCAAACACCTATTTTGATTGTTCAAAACTTGTATTTAAGAAGAATAAGCTTGAAAATGATGATTTGGGAGTACGATAAGTTTCATAATCATGTTTTAATACTTGTTGCTTTGGAATCAGAATGTTGGGACTTCAAAAGTTATGTCAAAGTTTGGAGGCCTAGGTTCAAAATTTTGATTTTTGACACTCAGAATCCTCTTTGTAGGATAACATGTGTTATATTCCAACTTTAGAAAATAACTAATTAGAGAACAACATGTTAGTCACATATGAAGTTATGGACGGCAAGCATGGAATGAGCTACTAGGACAAGTAATTGGGCAAGGATGACATGGGTCATTGAGATGGAAATGCATTGGGTTGGTTGCAGTTGTCAATATTACCATGTTAGTCGCTTGTAGTCACAAGCAGTGTTAGTCGCACAAATGTTGGAGAGTGTCCGTAACACGCTGGTTATCATACTGTGGCAAGCAACACATAACACATAACACAAGGGTTATGCTATTAGGGTGCGAATAACATGTAGGTTTTTATCTCGTGGAGTCATGTGCACATAGTGTGCATGTTATTGATTTCTTGAGCATCTACGAAGTGTTGTGGAGGCTAGAGAGTCCATGCAGGCTAGCAAGGAAGGAGTAAAGTTAATGTCCTCCTTACTTGTAGAAAATTCTAGCAGTCTGGAGAAGCAGTGTGGGATAAGAAACAAGGGGTGGGAGAGTGCTCTCCCGCTATCCCGCAACTCATTAAAAAGGGGCATCAAAATATCACATTAGAGAGGCATGTTGTCAAAGGGGTGGGAGAAAGTCTTCCTTGCCACCCCGTAGGGGTTTTGAAGACACAAATAAAATGGTGCGGGGTAAGATGAAATACATGGAAAGGGCATCCTCACCACCCCGCATGGTAACAAGGGGCAGCCTGATTGTTGTGTGGGGTAAGTAGGAAATGAGTAAAACAAAGGAGAGGCCTCCCTGCCATCCCGCAGTATATGAAATGAAGATCAAGAAGTGGCGTGAAATAACCAAAGGAAGTGGACGAAGAAGAAACTTTCTACCCCATAGGGTGAGGTGAGGTTTTCAAAATGCGACATAGGGTATGCAGCTAAGTGGAAGAGAAAGCCTTCATTGTTACCCTGCAAGGGTAACCAGAGGCACATAAAGGTTCTCTAGGATTATAGTGAACAAACAGAGAGGAATTTCTTTACCCCATGGAGGTAGAGACAGGTCATCCATGATGATGCAGGATAACAAAATGATGAAGTATGATAAGTTATTGATGCAAGAACATCCTCGGTTCATAGCAATCTTGCATCAACCAAAAAAAATTTCTTTCCTATTTGCAATTTCAGTTTTCCTTTCTATGTATCCTAGTTTTAGCACACCAGCTTCCTATGGAGTTGGATTCTTCTTGAAGACCTGATCACCATGCTTTCTTTCTAACCGCATCTCATTTGGATCACTTTCTGACAAGATATCACTACCGGTTTTCCTTGACAATTTCTTATTACTGGATTGTTCTGTTGTTTCTGGTTGCCTGAGATCTATTTTGGTGATCTACCAAAACCCATTTTGATGCTTGTGGAGCCTTGGACATTGATCTCAATGTTTATTGATGTGTGGCCGACCTTCTACATTTCATCCTTTGGAATTTTCTGGAGGGTGACCTCATTCATTTCTGCATGTTAGGGTTTTGATCCTTTTGGACCGACCTGACCTTTTGGATCAATATATATTTGTTATCATGCGTTGCATTGGGGTCAATTAATTGGGAGGTAAAGGAGTATCAGATAGATAGTTCTTAGAAAATAGATCTTTCGATTCAAGGTCCCTATGAGACCTATTCTACTAGGCCTGTGTGCCAGTATGTTGTAACTCGGTTGTTGCCAGTTGGATGTAATTGACTTTTCATGCAATAAAACAATTCGTTCTGCATTTCCTCCATCATATCTATGTATTTTTGTTGTGTTAACTCTTGCTGACTAGTTTGGACTAATCTCTTTGAGGTCCCTCCTCATTTGTGACTACTTCACTTACTTATCCTGCAGGGGTAAAGATGTGATGTAACCAAAAAGGGGAAACCCTTTGAAGTGAATATCATGCGGGATAAGAAAAATTGTTGCAGAATGAGAGAAGATTTATCCCGCATGAGTAATAGGAGCCTGTGGAAAGTAGCACGGGGCAACACAAAGGCATACTGGGTAGTATTCCCTGCTATCCCATTGTCCGGAAAGTGATAGGGAAGAGACCCAACAGGATAACAAAAATAAAGGGGGTTTTCCCCGCCATCCCACGACATAGATGGTTGAAGGAATGAAGCATTACAAGGTAACAACTGTAGTATTGAGGCTACTAACCCACCACTAGTATATTTAGAGTAGTTTTCTAACGTCGTTTGTTGAAACTCAGACAACTAAATGTCGGAAACATGACGTATTTGTTCGTCGCTATTTTTTTGTTGGTGATTTCAACAACAGGATTCAAGTTGAAATTCAGACGACACCACATCAAAAATTTCTATGCACCTGCGACATGTTTTTTTGACGAGGAGACGTCAAAATTCTAACCTCGTTGCATCCTGTATTGTCATAATCTTTATGAAAGACCCTTTTTTTACCGTCATAACCTTTGCCGATGCATTTTAATTTGGTAGTGTCCATCAGGATAAGTCTTACCAATAGCCTCATTGGCTATCGACAAGACAAGATTTATCCTTTGCCGCTAGGCGGCATGTTTGTTTGATGAGGAGACATCAAAATTCTGACCTCGTTGCATCCTTTATCACCATAACCTTTTCTGATGACCCTTTAGCGCTGTAACCTTGGTCGATGCATTTTACTTTTGTCAGTTTCCATCGGAATAGGTCCTACAGGTAGCCTCATTGGCTATCAGCAAGACATGATTTCTCCATTGCCGTTAGTGTGTGTTCTGCCGATGGACCATCTTCAAGGAGATGTGAAAATTTCAATGACTACGACAATAGACGAGGTTGCATCCTACAACATTTTTGTGGTTGCAAGTATGGAAACATCATCGGTTGTCTTGTGTTGTTCATCGGAATTCCGACCTTCCCCAACATTTTAAAAAAAAAATCCTAATTGGTTTTGTGTACACCAATGACCCTTTATCTCCGTAACCTTTGCTGATGCATTTTACTTTTCTCCAGTGTCCATCAAGATAAGTCATACCGATAGCCTCATCGGCTATCAGCAAGACAAGATTTATCCATTGCCACTAGTGTGTGTTCTGTCGATGGACTTAAACGATGTATGTTATCCCGATCATATTCTTCTACTTGTTGGTGTTACCATTGGGTTGACTTTTGCTGATTACAAAGGATTAATATCAATAGTATTAATATCAGTGAGTTTACAAAGGATTAAGCGCAGTAGGTACTTCATTATCAGGAAGATAAAGATGAAATAGCTACAAGAATGCATGAGAAGACTTATCATAAGGAATTATAATAGTAAATGCCAAAAATGTCTTGCAGCCAATACATAAAGCATTCATAAATAGTCATACAGATAGTCATATTGTTGTTTAGAAATACTATCAAAGGAGGATATTATAAAGATAGAGACCTAGAACTCAGTATGCAGTCATGGATAACAGTGTAGGGTTAGGTATCATCCTAGACCTTGTTTAAAGGGAAACATGTGACAGTGCACGTGCCTAAGGAAAACTCTACAAAATAATGAGCAACAAGACTATCAAGAACAACATTTCAGTCTTAGGCATACACAGCTGAAGTAGATAATGATTAACAAAGAAATCACTTACAAAGATATATCTAGTCATAAAGATAATCATTTGAGTTGGAGACATGAGAATATTATAGAACACAAAGTAGATAGTTCCATCATAAGTTGTACACTCCATTTCAAGGCTTCAAACTTAAGGGCAATACAAGGAGATTCCATCAATGCCAATTGTAGTCCATAAAAGCCTTGTCGCAAAGCAAATCAAAGACAAAGTACAGTCATAGATAGATAAGAAGATTAAGTCTATCAAAGAATAAAAAGAACACAAAGACATTCAAAGATGTAATAGTCATAAGGCATGCACAGAGGCTCAGTACAATGGTGATACAGTGTTATAGACCAGTAATGAGGAGTGAAGAATAAGGATTGTGATAGAAATCAAGTTCTAAATATAGAGGCACATGATACTAAGTTTGAGATTAGAAAATGCAACATGGAGATATGATCACCTTCTATGAGAAATGAAAGTGCACTCAGGATAGCATTTTTTAGTAGATTGGACTACCATAAACATGCACATGGAAATGACTAAAGGGTGCGAGTTTCAGTTAAGTGAACTTCAAATTATAATGCAAGTTCTTAGTATCATTCATTAGTTCAAGCATTAGTTTTTAGAGAAAATGTGGATTTCTAAGTTCATCATCAGTTTGAGGCCTGAAAAGGTGGAGTTTTGAGGACAATTTCATCAGTTCTTTATCAGTTAGAAGCCCCTCATAGATCATAGATGAGACAAGATGACTTTTAGATAATTTAATAGCTAAATTATCGATTCGGGTACGCATACGGATACAAAATTGGGTACGGATTCACAAAATCGGCAAAAAAAAATCCTTGGGTATGGGTATGGGTATGGGTATGTCCATACACACACACACACATATATATGACATAAAATCTACTACAATGATATAAAGAAGCTGAGAGGAAATGTAATCTTGAATTTATTTAGTTTATGACAGGTTGAAATGAAATCAAAGTAAATATTGATACAGTGAATTGCATAGATGCAGAAATTGATTTGATTAATGATGGTCAATTAGGTCTTGAAACTCTCAGAAAAATATTGACAATACCATATCTAGTCATCAAGATAGTAGGATGACAAAATCTAGTCATAAATAATGCCACTATAACTATTGGAAGATCTCGGAACTGATTACTAATCAATATGATAACCAGTTGACCAATAAGAAATCCGTAATAGCAGTTTCACATCCTTATGATAGTATGAAGAAATCAACAAAAATAGAATAAAGATCATATTGCACCAATGATGACACACTGTGTATTTATGACAATTGCAATTTGAATAGTAGTTTGGGTCAGATCACACCCCTTACAAAAGGTTGCAACGTATATGAGATAGCAATTTAAATTGTACACTTTTTAGCCAACACTACTTTATTAATTTTCCCCAAAATTAGGTACATCAGATGATGAATAATCACCGAGGACCCAGCCACCTAAGAAGGACCTTGGAGGAATCCAAGGGGAATCAAGCTCAAACCAGGTCCCAGGTAGAATCAAAATCAGGATCCAAGGGTTTTAGTGAAGAATCAATAACTTAGTTTAACAGTCAGTTTCCAGTAGTTCCAGCTCCTTTTATGCATTCTCTTTTTTCAAACTGGACCCAAAATAAACTCAAAATGAACAATGAATGAACAAAATGAGAAAGTTTGTCTATTCTAAAACAAAATGAACAAATGTTAAGGAATGAATAGAGAAAGTATGTCTATTATAGAACAAAATAAACTCACAAAACTAATGAGGCATGCATTCACTTGTAATGGGGAACTATCTCGTAGAAGCATGTTCACAACTTGCAACACTGAATATGTAACCTGCAAACAAGATGCTTAGCATCCATAAGATTAATAGTGGAGCATAATGAAATATTGAAAAGTGTGTTACCTTATTGAGCTTCTCTTTGTTTCAAGAATAGTTTAATATTCTCTACTTAACAAGGCCAACCACATGAAGGTGGAAGCTCATTTGGCCCCTCCCCTCCCCCTAATATCACTCTAAATTCCCCATTAACGTCTAACATTCTTTCATCCATTAATGAAACATAGCATTCATTCATTATCACGTAACATTCATTAACACATAACATTCATTAACATTCATTAACACGTAAAATTCATCAACATTCATTAACACATATCATTCATTAAAATTCATTAACAAGTAACATTCATCAACATTCATTAACATTCATTAACACATAAAATCTAGTTGTTAACATATAATAAGATTACCATTGTTGTTGTCATCGTTTGTCCCATCTTCAGTTCTTCTACCCTGTTCTCATGATCTAGTTAATGTATGCCTACTCCTGTACTCATGATGAGGACGTGTATGCAAAGGTGGGTTCACCGCAATAACAAAGAAATGGGTTAAATTCATGAGTTTTTTAATTATTATTACAAGTATTCCATTAATTAAAAGAAAATTACAAGGGTGCTCTTTACTTGATGGGGCCACACCATCTTCCTGATCATTTTGTCTAGCCTCATCCTCAACATCCTGAACACCCTCTAAATCCTCTGGAGTTGAAACATGAAAGGCTACATTAATCAATACACCAATTGCAATTAAATTCATTTAAAGGAATAACAATGGTCCTCTTTACCTAGTGGGGCCCCACCACGTTCTTGATGTTGTCTACATGAATCATGCTCAACTTGCTCACCACAGTCTACATGCTCTAAAATAAAAACAAAAAAGGTTACATGAATTATTACACCAATTTAAATTAAAGATTTTTAATTGTAATATCATTACATTAAAAAAAATTGTTTAGCACGTGAATCCTTCCAGTACTGGGATGAACACCACGACCTTCATCATGTGCAGGCTGTGTTCCACCCTGTGTGGGTTGCATTCTAATGTCATGTACATTTTTATGATTTCTTGATTATATAATACAAATATAGTCACATTATGTTGGAAATCAAAAGTCTCTTCTCAATCTTCAAAACACCCTTACAAGACAACAACTTAATAGACACCAACCATACTTTGAGGAGGACAAACATGATAAAGGCTACCCTTACCTTGTAATGAATCCAATCGCTCTGGTCAGTCTCTTGATATCATTGTTACAGACTTATCCTCTAATTTATAGAAAGATCCAATAGTTCAAATGAAATTTATGATAATTCTTCCAAAACTACTACAGAATACAAGAAAGACAATATTAAGATAAATTATACAAGATACACATTATGAAGAAAACAAGTCAAAATTCTTGATAACATCAAATGAAATATAGTGTTTGATTAGATTCTACTTTCTTTTAAAGTTCTATACAATACCCAGATTTCTATTAACCCATAACAAAATACGCAACTAACAAATAAAATGAGAAATTATTCATATTTCAAGCCTCCAACTCAAAATGATTTTGCATGATAGAACCAATATCCATTAGGACTTGTTTCACCTTGTGTTTTATGATGATGAAATCAATGTGTAGGGAAAAATTTGTGGGTTGGATCACTCGATAGTATATCATTTTGATTTAAGTCTAGTTGATAAGAGGATGATAGATGACATACTAGTGATTGGAATTGGGTAGGATGAATGTTAGTAGGCACATGGGCATCTTTTAACACTTTAGTAAGGATCTCTTGATGGATAGACGATAATTTTAAAATATCAAACATAGATCAATCAATCCTTCTGGGAGAAGAACATCTAAAACAGGGATTGTGAGGTGTGTTGTGGCTCTTGGTCAATATCTTCTGAATCCATTGACCATGGTTGCAACATTATGTGGTCCTGGCAAAGAGATATTATCATTGAAGCTTCATTCACTAGAACATTTCCTTAGTACAAATGACAAGTATGAAGATGTCGAACATGTAATGGTTATAGTAACCAACCATGTTGGTGTTGATAAACCTAGCAACATCACATGAATGGATGTTTTATCCTTTGCAATTTGTAGTTGGCCTTGGACCTAGAAAAGTTACTTCCATACAAAGGGCTATTTTGAGGGTTGGAAGGGATTATAGTCGCAGAGAATTATTGACCCCTCTAGAAGCTATGAAGAAAATTGTCTTTATAACTGGCATCCACAAAATGGAGAGGTTAAGGATAGATGGCATATTGGTGCTTGGAATTGGGTCGGATGAATTTAGTAGGCACATGGGCATCTTTTAACACTTTAGTAAGGATCTCTTGATGGATAGATGATAATTTTGAAATATCAAAAATAGATCAATCAATCCTTCTAGGAGAAGAATATCTACAACAAGGATTGTGAGGCATGCTATGGCTCTTGGTCGGTATCTTCTGAATCCATTGGCCATGGTTGTAACATTATGTGGTCCTGGCAAAGAGATATTATCATTGAAGCTTCATTCACTAAAACATTTCCTTAGTCCAGATGACAAGTATGATGTTGTCGAATAGGTAATGGTTACAATAACCAACCAAGTTGGTGTTGACATAAACCTAGCAGCATCACATGAATGGATGTTTTCTCCTCTGCAATTTGTAGCTAGCCTTGGACCTAGAAAAGTTGCTTCCATACAAAGGGCTAGTTTGAGGGCTGGAAGAGTATACAGTCACAGAGAATTGTTGACCCCTCTAGAAGCTATGAAGTGACGTGTCTTTATAACTGGCAACCATAGAATGGAGAGGTTAAGGAGGTTGAGGATCCATATTTTGCAGCCCACATGGTGGGACCACAACCCCACGTGGTGGGACTGCAGCCACCATGTGGTGGGTCTGCACACCATGTAGTGGGTTGCAGCCCCACTTCATGGTGTTTCATCTCACAAAAGGGGAGGGGGCAGCTATGGGGTTGAGCAACAAATCCCCCTCTACCCCCCAATTTCGACATTTAAATTTAAAAAAACAAAAACAATTTAGAACATTTTTCCAATCAAAGTTTTTTATAACTTTTTTTTTAATATAAATCTTTTGAAAGACCCAATTCAATTCAAACACAAAACTAGTAAAAAAAATTAAAACAAGAAAACCCATTCATTTTAAACTGAACTAGTAAACAATTTTTTTTTAACAGAGAATCCCCAATTTGATGAAATTTGGCCGACATTTCCCTCTTATTTTTTCTAAAAATTTACAACAGCAACCTAGATTTTAAAAGAACATAGGAAATCAATTTTCATACTATGATGTTGCAAAAAGGTGAATGATAGAGATATTGAGAGGAAAGATTTTCTTCCCTCTAAGGAGAGATGAAAATTTCACTTCAGATTTATCTTCAAATAAATTTTCCACATTACATTGGAAGAGGGAGGAAAATACACTAGATTCAACCTCTAGAGAGAGAGATTGAATCTTGAGTGATGGTAAGTGAATCCCCTCTTTTGAGATTGAGATTTGAATTGAATGAATTGTGTACTTATGATCAAGTATAAAAGTGACATATTTTTCCAAAGTGGATACCAATATACAATGGAGAGGTTAAGGAGGTTGAGGATCCATATTTTACCAAAGCAGAAACCATTAAACAAAGTGAACAAGAGAATGCAAGGAAAGAAAAGGAACTTGCAAAAAATATTGATGACAAGAATGAAAGGACCAATCATATAGTTGCTATCGAGCATCTATCTGCAGAAATTGTGCCCGCTTCCTCACAATTTTTTCACCCTGAGCCCACGTCTAATGATGGCGCATAATTATTATTTTTTTTTTTAAATACCATGTGCTCGTCGGAATTCTGACATGAAATACGAAATCTACACTATCAGCAAAAGTCAACCGATGGTAACACACAAGTAGAAGCATGTGATTGGGATAGAATATACCAATGAAGTCCATCGGTAGAACGCACACTAGCAGCAATGGAGAAATCTTGTATTGTCGATAGCCAATGATGCTATCAGTAAGACTTATCCCGATAGACACTGACAAAAGTAAAATGCATCGGCAAAGGTTATGATGATAAAGGGTCAAAGCTTATGCTGAGGAGACATAACATATCGGGAGGAGCTACGCTGAGGGAAAAGACATCGGGGAAATTATGCCTATCGCCTGAACACATTTTAAGTTATCCTGATGCCCGATGAGACTAGCGGGATAACTCGCACTGATCAGCAGGAAGTGAGGACATCAAGTTATGTTATCCCGATGAGTAAGAAGAATTCAAGAGGCTGTGAAAATCATCGGACCAACATATTCCCCATCTACAGGTAAAATCCATGAAATTTTAAAACGTCAGAATTCTAACGAACATAGGGTAATTTAAAAAAAAAATTAATCTAACAAAGAAAAAGAAATCCCATAGCGCGTCGGAAATACTCATCGGAAAACCGCTCCAAATGTACTAGTGTCAAAATTCCGATGAATGCGGGGAAGGCAAGGTTTAAGAAAAAAAGGAAGTTTGACACAAATTGCATTGTAAAATCTGATAAAGCAAAAGAAATCCCATAGTTCGTCAGAAATATTCATCGAAAAATGCACCCAAATGAGTTAGTCCACCATCCCATAGGGGTATTCTGCGATATTGAAAGCACGATGCCAGCACGGAGGCAGTCCACATGAATAGTTGACAACGTTTGACCCAATGATGGAGATTATTTTAAAGACATGACATGTACAGGATTGAGTTGAATTTCTACTTGTTGAAGGGAGATGCTACTAACAAAGATCATTGTGTTGACATAATGCAGATAGAGGTTTACATCCAGATCAAATTAGATTGCAGCAATGAAACTAGGAAGGAAGGTGGTTGCATTTAATGGCAAACCAACAGAGGATTACAGGATCTTCTGTCGGTGAGATTTCATGGCCTCAAGCAAATCAAAGGGTCTCTAGTCCACATCTTGTAAGGACACAGGGAAAGTTAGATTACTAGGTGTAGTGATCTACTCTTAGAGATTGATCAAGATATGCCAGAGGAACAAATCTACGATAGCGGTTAATCTATAGGTTCATGATAGATTTCTTCTGGGCTTGAGAAAGCTATCTTTGATTGTCCTCAGGCTTGTGGATCTAGGGGCTTCCATTAGAGCTTCTCATATTCAATGCATTCAGAGTGATTGCATGTAATGTATAAGATCTAATGCCTTAGGGCATATTGTAATCTCATGCAATTAGATTGTGACAAGTGTGTATCACCTGGCCTCAAGCTTGTTTCACTCCATTGTCTTATAAAAGGGAATTCGGGGCTAGTCAGAGGGGGTTGGATTCTAAATGTAATTTTGGAAGAAAAGGCTTCCATGTATAGTCAAATATTAGGAATAAGCTAGAGTTATGTTTTTCAGTCTGCAGTCATTCTACCATTTCAAATAGTGTATAACAAGAATGCGAACAAGGCTCAATGTTTTTATTGTAACTGTCTCCTATTTGTAATCTCACTGTTTTATGAAATAGATGATTGAGGATCCTCTATTTTTTCCTTGCTAAGTTCAAGTGTTTATCTTGTTTGTTGCTTCTCTTCAATGAAGAGATTAAAGTTCTTTTAACAAGGTAATGAAATCATGTTGTGCATGAAGGATATGTAAGAATGGTTGTAGTAGAACTGTAATAAGGGTGTCAGGGTAATGAATTAATGGTGAGAACTCATTGGTTAAATGTTAGTCTATTTGGGTTTAATGTCTATTTTTTGTAACTTGATTCTGCTGCCTTGATGAAGGCACTGGTCATGATGCTTGTATCAAGTTGTCAAAATAAATCCATTATCTTAAAGCCCCTTTTACTTTCTGTAATTTCTTTTCTATTTTTGGAGTAGGTGTGTAGAGTAGAAAACTCATCCCAAGTGCTTAATGGTAGTTGACAAGGCAGGATAGTATTCAACTCTGAGTTTCACACACTTTCCTTAGCACGAACATATTGGGATATATGCTGAAATTAGTGATGCCTTGGGTATTTGAAACTATAAGTTATTTAGGAATTGCTTAGTTCTACCCGCCTTGGTCTATCAGAGCCAAGAGTGCAAGATATTTTAGTCTTGTGACTAAATATTGTTCGTTGGCCAAATCCAACCTTGAACCTGTTGATGGGAAAGTGGCTAAATGTTTAGGGTTTTGGGATCTATTGATTTCAGAACCAACAGATTGGTGACTTTGCTGGGGACAAGTGCTATTAATCCATTTGGAAAGAGTCAATAAAGTAAAGAATCTAAACCTATGTTTCAGATATTGAATGTTTGAGGTCTCCTAGTAAAATAAAGTTACTCCAGAGATTCTAGTGGGCTCCCCATCTGAGTCGCAACAAGCAATAGATTGGTGACTCTATTGGGGACAAGTGTTATTAATCCATTTGGAAAGAGTCAATAAAGTAAAGAATCTAAACCTTTATTTCAAATATTGAATGTTTGAGGTCTCCAGTAAAAGAAAGTTATTCTAGAGATTCTAGTGGCCTCCCCATCCAAGCCGCAACAACCAACAAATTGGCGACTCTACTGGGGACAAGTCTTATTAATCCATTTGGAAAGAGTCAATAAATTAAAGATGCAATCTCCTATGACAATGAAGTTTTATTTTGTGATCAATCCTTTGAATTTTCACAATTTGATGACGGTGGCATTGTTGATCATGAGTTGCATCTTGAAGACACTAGTAGTAGTAGTAAGAGTCAAGAAGAAGAGGAGGAAGAAGATATGGATCAAGGCTATGGTCTTTTAAGTAGTGATCAAATTTTAGACTTGTTGTCAATTGAGTATTCGAGGAATGTAAATAAAAGTGGTTTTAAGTCCTTATGTTTTTCTCATGCCAAGGATTCACTTTTTGTGAAGCAATTTATGACACAAACATCTGTTATTTTTCTCCTACCAATGAGTTGGTTAATATGCTAAACAATTATGCACATGGAGGAGAGACAACTTTTGATTGCCATGATGAAAGTGGTAATGGGCTTATTGAGAGTGATGATGAATCCAATTTCATCAATATGTGCCAGACCTCATCCTAATGCATAGAGTCCCATTGATGAGTTCTTCAAGTTGGAGCCTCATTTAGAGAGTCTTCGTATGGATATGGGAGCTTACTTCAATTCTAAATCAAAACTTTCTTGTGAGCCAGAATCACATTCTTATGTGTGTATATGTGATGCTGACAGTGCTACTATATCATGTGAGAATGAAAAAGTAATTGAACTTATGGGTACGTTGAAACTTCCCTATGATCATTCTTTCTAGAGAAACGAGTTGTTATTTCAAAGTGAGCCAATATATGATTCTTTTCCATTTCATGTATTGGAGGAATGTTTCAATGAGTCACAAGGTTTTCAAGAGTATCTCCTAAGAATTTTTCAGTTTGATATGCAAGCTTGTGATGAAAGTTTTTTGAATAATACCAGCAGTGTGCTAGTCCAAGAGTTTCTTCTTTTTCAGCTGGATGATAATTTCATGAAGTTTGACAGTGATGTGAGTCATGATGGATGTTATGTTCACCCCAAAAGTGTATTTTTTGGTGAGCATAACACATTTATGTCATACAACAATAAGTGTTTTGAGTTTGTGCATGAGTTTCAGATGTTCAATGATGGTAAGTGCACTTTTAATTCTTAGGATGGTTGTTTGGATGAGGAAGGATAGTCCAGTTGCATCTTCATATTGGCCACAATGAAATCAGAAGAGAAATAGGTCTATGATAAAGGAAAGCATTGGCCTTTCTTTTCTAATAGCCTTGGGCCATCATTTATGGTTTGATGTTTCAAACCACAACAAAATTGGGTAGAGAAGACTTTTTTTGACTGTGTCCAATGGAGTAGGCACTCAGTCTGCTCCCCAAAGATTTGGAATCTTGCCATGCTTGCAAGGGGCATGCATCCCCAAGATAGAGCCACTGTTAAGACTTCAAAAATTTTGTCAAATTTTGAAGGCCTAGGTTCAAAATTTTGATTTTTGACATTCAAAATCCCCTTTGTAGGATCACACGCTGTGTTATATTCTAGCTTTAGTAGATAACTAATCAGAGAACAATGTGTTAGTCACACATGAAGTTATGGAGGGAAATAATGGAATGATATATTGGGACAGGTAATTGGGTGAGGATGACATGGGCCATTGAGCCGAAAATGCATTGGACAGTCTACTCTGGTCCATAAAAGGTATAGTTTCTATTTGACTAACACATCCTATTAGTCACACTTGGTTGTAGTTGTCAATAAAACACCATGTTGGTCGCTTGCAGTCATAGGTGGTGTTAGTCACACAAATTTTGCAGTGTGTGCATAAATCATAGGTTATCATACTATGGTAGGTAGTAGGTAGTGCATAACATGAGAATTATACTAGTAGGGTGTAAATAACATGCAAGTTTTTTTATCTCATGGAGGTGTGTGTGCATAATGAATGTGTTATTGATTGCCTAAGAATTTGCAGAGTGTTGTGGAGGCTAGAGAGTCCTTGCAGGCTGGCAAGGAAGGAGTAAAGTTAATGTCCCCCTTATCCGCATAACATTCTAGTAGGTCGGGGAAGCAGTGTAGGATAAGAAAGAAGGTTCAGGAGAGTGCTCTCCCACTATCCCGTAGCTCATCAAAAAGGGGCATCAAGATGACCTTCCAGAGGCATGCGGTCAAAGGGGCAAGAGAAAGTCTTCCCCACTACCTTGCAGGGTTTTTGAAGACACAAAGAAAATGGTGTGAGGTAAGATGAAACACATGGAAAGGGCATCCCCGCCACCCCGCATGGTAATAAGGGGAAACTCAATTATTGTGAGGGGTAAGTAGGAAACAAGAAAAATAGAGAGGCCTCCTCGCCATCCCGCAATATATGAAGTGCAGATCAAGAAGCAGCATGGGATAATGAAAGGAAGTGAACGAAGAAGCAACCCGCTATTGCGTAAGGTGAGGCAAGGTTTTCTGAATGTGACACAAGGTATCCAGCTAAGTGGAAGAGAAAACCTTCCTTGTTACCCTACAGGGGTAAATGGGGCCACATAAAGGTTCTGTAGGATAACAGTGAGCAGACAGAGGAACTTCCTTACCCCGCAGAGGTAGAGACAGGTCATCCATGACAATGTAGGATAACAAAAGTATGAAGTATGATGAGTTTCTTATCCCGCAGTGGTTAAGATGTGATGTGACAAATAAAGGGGCAACCATTTGAAGTGAATATCATGCGGGATAAAAAAAAATATTGCAGAATGAGAGAAGATTTATCTTGCATGAGTAAAAGGGGCCTGTGGAAAGCAGTGCGAGGCAACATAAAGGCATAGCGGGTAGTATTCCGCACTATTCCACATTTTGAAAAGAGATAGGGAAGAGACCCTGTGGGATAACAAAAATAAAAGTAAGGGGTTGTCCCCATCATCCCTCGACATAGATGGTTGAAGGCTTGAAGCGTTGTGGGGTAACTGTTGGAATTATTGTCATTCATGTCAAAAGGATGTCAAATGGTTGCAGAGAAGCAGGTAAATGTCAAGGGGTGTCCAAAGGTTGCAGGTCACTGACAAGTAGATAGCAAGCAATCGCGCATAACATGCAGGTTATGCTGTGCAGGGGTTTTGACTAGACTCATCATCATGGTTTTGACCAGTTCCATCGTCTCCACATGTCAATCATGTCAACAATAGTCACTGAGTTGATTTACACTTGGCAATAGTTATTTGGCTCATGTGTATTTGTGGGTTCCATGTTGTGTTCATGAGCAGGGAAGAGACTGTGCAGGATAACTTATGTTCGATGAACAAGGGGGTCCGTCTTATCCAGCGGTGTGGAAAAGGTCATGTACTTGTCATGTGGGATAACACTTGTGAGGTGCACCTGATGTTTCTTCTTATCCCATAGTATGTTGGATGAGTATTGAAGACCCTGTAGGATAATACTTAAGTGGAGAAAACAATGTTATATCTTATTTTACATTGTCAAAATGTGACTTGTTGAACAAAATGGTCCCTCTTATCCCATATAGGTTAAGAATCTCACACAATTTCATGCGGGATAACAAAATTAAAGGCACCTCCTTATCCTGTGTAGTGAAACTTGGAGAAAAATTCTTTCGCGAGATAAGAAATCAAATGATGATTGCTTGAAGACGCTTATCCTGCACGAGACAAGGATGATATCAGTGGGGCCGCGGGATAAGAATACAAAAAGAAGTGAAGGGCCTACTTATCCCGCATGACCAAGCTGGGATGTGAAGATGCCTACGGGATAAGGAAAAGTAAAGAGAAAAGAGTGTGAATCCTTATCTCACGTGAGTCAAGAGTCACACAAAATATTGTTCGGGCTAACAAATGAAAGCATGCCATGAAGAAAACCTTATCCCACATGAGACTGATGGTTATGAGGTGGTCACATGGGACAAGAAGAAGCAAAGAATACTAAGGAAATCCTTATCCCGTGAGGGTTCACAACAAAAAGAAGAGTGTTGTGGGATAAAATTATAAAGGAAAAGGAAAGGTTTCATTATCCCATGCGTCCCCATGAGGATAAGGAAAGAGCCACAGGATAAGAAGATGCTTATCAATGGAAGACAAAGCTTATCCCACCTGGTCTTCAAAGGAGAAAAGAAACCTTATCTCGTGTGTGTTGAGAGACTATCATAATGTGGTGAGGTCTATCGAAGAAAGAGGAAGGCTTATTGAGAATAACATAAGATTATCCTGCGTGGGTAGATCATGCATTAAGTTCAATGGATCTATCTGAACAGCTTGAGAGTCCACATGAGCATTGACCAAGTTTGACCCGATGATGTGGCATATTAGAGGAAACCTATCCAAAGATGAAAGGGTATTTTGTTGAAAGAACTAAAGTTTGTGACTGACTTTGTGGCCATGTTTGCAAGCCGATAGACTTAGAGGTCCATGTGGGCGATTGACCAAGATTGACCAAGTGACTTGGATGCTGAATAAGAAGATGTCTGCATGTCAATAGGCAAAATGATCTACATGGCGGTTAACCGACCTTGATTGACAAAGAATATGAAGACATATGGCTCCTTGGCTGGTCAAAGAAGATATCTGATATGTAGAAGTTGGTGATGGTGGATTCTAATGTGCTAGTTGTTGATCTTGTCTGAGTAAGTCGACAGAGGATGGTGATCTCATTAATGGTGACCAAGTTGCAGGCAGGTTGTGTGGCTCAAGGAAGTATTACAGATCATTTTGGGTAGATGAAGATGTCTAAGCATAGTAATCTAAGTATATAGAATGATCTGAAGACATCCTTAATGCATTTAATTAAGGTAGCTGATCTAAGATCATATACAGGACAAGGAATACAATCTTTTGAGTTGTAGACCTCCAAGACAACTGAATCGATTAAAATATTCAAGTCTGTAGTAGAAGAAAAATATGATGGGTATAGAATCGATCTAATCCAACCGAATCTATAAATGTCATTCGAAATTGGTAGGAGTGGTTGTTGAGATAGTGAAAAAGGTGGAAACAAAGATATCTCCACTTGTTGATGAAAAGTGAAGAGAAGATAGGTGTGTAGAAGCGGTGAAGGATACAAAGTGTTGCTATTGAGAGAGAGATAGAGTGTTTTTGCAAAGAGAAAATAGAGTAAGAACAAATCATTCTGGAGAGTGATGTTGTAGCAGAGAGATGAAGATAACCAGAGGAAGGAGGAGCAACTGAGGAAAATTTTCAGCAGGCAGAGAAAGTCAATCTCATGATATGAGAAATTTGTAAGTGTTAAAAAACTCATTTGTTAGAAGGCTTTATCATTGCTTTGTAAAATTGAAAAATCATTGTAAATCTTTGAGTGGGTTCTCAGAGCAGTGGTAGGTGGCACTCCTTTGAGTAGGTGCTCATAAAATCAGGGGTTGGTTCTCCTTGGGTTGGTGCCCTAAACATTGTAAACTATTATTTATTGTGAGGCTATATTGGAGCAGTAGACTCCAACAACTATTCTCACCGAGGTTTTTCCCACATTGGATTTTTCTCATACATTTGGTGTTATGTGATGTGATCTTGTGTGTGTGTTTATGTTTGCATTACATCGTTAAAATTTGCACACTGAACTTAAAGTTTTGAAATACACTGATTCACCCCTCCTCTCAGTGTCCATTTATGTTTGTCAATTGGTATCAGAGCCTAGGTTCCCCTGTAGTAAAATATTTCTCTAGCTTGGCTAGGTTCTGGTTACTGAACAAAATGGCTAGGAATGAATCCTTGTCTTCTAAAGTACCTATTTGATCACACCAACTTTGTCTTTTAGAGTAGAGGAATGGAAACCTACATGTCTTCCCTAGGGTTTGATGTCTGGATGTTAGTAAAAAATAGATACACTGTTCCTCAAGTTCTTCCTACCGACCCTAATACTAAAAGGGAATATGAGAATAATGCTAAAGTTAAGAATGCAATCTGAAGTGGTCTATCAGAAATAGAGTTTGTCAGATTTATGCATTGCACATCAACAAAAGAAACTTGGCGCAAGCTGCAGAGTGTATATGAAGGAAATACCAAAGTGAAAGAAGCCAAACTACAAAATCTGAGAGCTCAGTTTGAAAATCTAAAAATGAAAGAATAAGAGAAGATAGTTGATTATTTGCAAAGAGTGGATGAGATTGTGAGTGAGCTATAAGAGGACTTTGGAGAAGAAGTCAAAGATGAAGTTACGGTAAAAAAGGTTCTGAGATCATTAACCTCAAAGTATGATACAAAAGTCTCAACTATTGAGAAAGCTAAAGACTTAAAGACTTTTTCTCTATGGATGAATTGTTTGGCTCTCTATCTTCCTCAAAGATGAGAGCAATAAGTGTTGAACCTTCAAAGAGAGAAGATGCCTTCAATACATCACATAAAGGAAAATAATAGCTACAAATGAAGATTAAAATGACTGATGCTACTGAAGATAACTTTTTTAGAAAGCTCAAGAAAGGATCAGGAAAGTATAGAGGAAAGCTACCTTTCAAATGCTTTGATTGTGGTAAAATAGGACATTTTTGTGGCTAGGTATCCCTATAAGAAGAAGAAAGACAATAATGAGGAAGGTGTCAAGGATAAGCATAAAAGATTTTACAAATCAAGAAGAAGAAATTTTCAAAAGAAGAAGGTTCTTTACTAAATTGATAGTGATGTTTCTGATGATGAAAGTGAGTCAGTTGAGGAATATAGTGAAGATGAAAAACAAACTAGTGTCTTTATGGCTCAAGAGATCCTTAATGAGAAAATAGATGGCAGTGAGGAAGAAGATGCAAATGTTGTGGTTGAACTTGAAGGAGAATTGGTTTTTTCTCTTGATGAACTTGACAAAGTAAGAAAAGAGTTCAAGAAATAAAAGAAGTGTGTCATAAAAGAGCATGACTTACTAAACAAGAATATTGAAGAATCAAATAGCAATCTTGCTGCCTTAACCTCTCAATTGGATGAAGCTAGAAGAATGTATGAAGTGACTAAATCTGATTTAGAAAACAAAGAGAAAGAATATCAAAAGATGGAGGAAGATCTTGTAAATCTGAGAAAGGAGCATCAAAAGTGCAAAGATGAACTCAAGGTGAGAATCAAGTATGAGGGTAGCACTGGTACTTTGGATAAAATGTTGAGCAAACAAAAGCACTCCAAAGACACAGAGGTTGTTGGATTTGAGGCTGGTCAATATTTTAACAGTAAAGATTCATTAGACAAGGAGATACTCTTCACCTCTTCAAGTGAAAATGAAGTCAAAAAAACCTTCACAGTCAGCAAGCCCAATGAGAAGAAGACATATGCTGCTACTACAAAGAATCAGTCAAGGAACCAATATGTCAATCCTAAAATAAAAGCCAATGTTGATAATGGAGGATTCACAAAGGGTGAACTCAAGAAGACAAAGTTATGCTGCTCCAAGGAAGCCAATGCGAAATAACTTCACTAATGATTGGTATGTACCTCAATTGCATGGATACTATTATAAATGCAATACTTATGGTCATATAATTGTAGAATGTAAGCTTATACATAGATCTCCTCCTAGTTTTGAAAGTACAAATCAATTTTCTTATCTAAGGGATATGAATGTTATTTATTATCATTGTAATGGGTATTGTCATAGAAGTTATGAATGTAGGAGAAAGGTATCTCATTCCTACAATAAATTTTCAAATGCATCATTCAATGTAAATGTTAAATGCTATCATTGTCAAAACTTGGGCCACATTGCAAAACATTATAAGCTTAGGACAGCTAAGCAAAAGAAGATAGTGTCAACCTCTGAACCTAATGCAAAATAAGAACTGAATGGGATAGTAGAAAAGAAGAAAGAAACCAAACAAGTTTGGGCAGAAAAGGATAAAGATAAGGCTGAGTCAAGTTTGGTTGTTCAAACTGCCCTACATGTTGAAAGGAAAAACTTGTGGGTAGTTGATAGTGGGTGTTCTAACTGCATGACTAGTGATAAGAAGAAATTCATCAAATTGGAAGATTGGAATGGTGGTTCTGTGAGGTTTGGAGACAACTCATCAATCAAAATCAAAGGTAAAATTTGTACACTAAACGTTCATGGAAAGCTGGAAAGCTCATGATGTCTATTATATGGAAGGTTTGAACCATAATTTGCTAAGTGTAAGTCAAATGTGTGACAAAGGATATAAGTTTATATTTGATTCCAAAGGTTGTGAAATCAAAAAAGAGAGTAATGGCAAACTAGTTGCAAAAGGTAAGAGAATAGATAGTAATGTATACAACTTGAAAGAATGCTTCGAGTTTCAATGTATGATAGGACAAGTTGATGAGAGTTGGCTATGGCACAAAAGGTTAGGACACATTAATTTTGACAAATTGGTTAAAGTGAGCAAGAAAGTTTATGTAAGGCACATACCATAGATTATTAAGACTACAAGGACTTTCTATGATGAGTGTCAAAGAGGAAAACAAACTAAAGAGAGTTTCAAGACAAAGGAGTACTCAACTACAAGGTGTTTAGAGCTCGTGCATATTTATTTTTGTGGGCCTACAAGGGAAAGAACCCTAAATGGAGAAAGATACTTTATGCTACTTATAGATGATGTTTTAAGGATGGCATGGGTCACCTTCTTGCAAGATAAGTCTCAAGCCTATGGAAGATTCAAAATCTTTAGGAAGATGGTTGAGAAGGAAAGTGGATACAAGCTGAAATGTCTGAGATCAGACCATGGAGGTGAGTTTACATCAAATGAATTTGAAGACTACTGTGAGAGACATGAAATCAAAAGACAATATTCAGCCCCTAGGATACCACAACAATATGGTGTTGTGGAAAGGAATAACAAAGTAGTCAAGGAGATGGCAAGGACAATGTTGAATGAAGCTAATTTGCCTTATGTATACAGGAAAGAAGCAGTCCATACTGTTGTATACAAATTAAATAGAGTTCAATTGAGAGTGAACAACATAATGACACCTTATGAGTTATGGTATGATATAAAATCATTAGTCAAGTATTTCAAGGTGTTCAGTAACAAGTGATTCATCAAAAGAGATGAAGATGCATTAGGAAGTTTTGATTCAAGAAGTGATGAAGGTATCTTTTTGGGGTAGTCTACTCACATCAAGGCCTGCAAGTGTTTCAACAAAATACTAAAGAAGTTGAGAGTGTACATGTGAAATTAGATCAACATATACATAAAGTAAGGCAAAGTGATAAGGAATAAAGAAAGGTTGGTATGTAAGGGATATGCTCAGATAGAGGGCATAGATTTTGAAGAAACCTTTGCACCAGTTGCAAGACTTGAAGCAATCATAATGTTGCTAGTATTCTCAGCATATAAAGGATACATAAAGAAACTTGAAGGTTTTTCAGTTACATGAAGATGACAAATTTGTTTGCAGATTGAAGAAAGCATTATATGGTCTAAAGCAGACACCTAGAGCATGGTATTCTAGGTTGGATAAGTATCTCCATTAGCAAGGTTTCAGAGAAGGAAATGCTAACAACAATTTATATATCAAGGTAGATGGAGACTACATGACAATAGTAGTGGTATATGTAGATGATAACATCTTTGGAGGCAACAAAGATGTTCTATGCAAAGAATTTATTGATCATATGCAGTCAGAATTTGAGATGTTCCATATTTGGAAAGTTGTCATATTTTCTTGGTTTGCAAATATCACAACAAAATAAGGGTATATTTATTTCTCAAACCAAGTATGCAAAGGACATGTTCAATTTTTTTCAAATGGAGGATAGAAAACTCGTTAGCACCCCCATAGTGATAGGATGCAAATTAAGAAAAGATGATGAGTCACCTAGTGTTGATCAGACCTTGTATAGATCCATGATTGGAAGCTTGTTGTATCTTACAACATCAAGGCCTGATATAGTTCAAGTTGTGTGTATGGTTGCAAGATTTCAAGAAGCTCCTAAGAAATCATATGTCAATGTTGTAAGGAGGATATTCAAGTATCTGTAGGGAACACTCACTTATGGCTTATGCTATCCAAAGAAAAGAGATTTCACTTTGCAAGCCTATAATGATGTTAATTGGGCAGGATGTGTAGATAATAGGAAAAGTACCAGTGGTGGAGTTTTCTTCCTTGGAGATAGATTGGTGTCATGGCATAGCAAGAAGCAAGAGTCATTTTCACTATCAACTGCTTAAGCTGAGTATATTTCAGCTACCACATGTTGTTCTCAAGTTTTGTGGATGAAGAAAACTCTCAAGGACATTCAGGTAGAGTTTTTGGATCCTATTCCCATCATGTGTGACAACTGAAGTGCAATCAATATATCAAAGAACCCTATAATGCACTCTAGGACAAAGCACATTGCAATTAAACATTATTTTCTTAAGGAAAATGTTGCAAAGAAAGAAGTGAAAGTTGAATATGTTTGTACTGGTGAGAAAATAGTTGATATCTTTACTAAGCCATTGCCCAAGGATAGGTTTGAGTACTTGAGACAAAAATTGGGTTTTGTCTCACCCTCCTTTTGCACTTAAAGCAATTATTTGAGATCCATGGTTTAGGAGGAGCATACTATTTCTACACTTTTCACCTTGAGCCTCATGTACAGTCTCAGGCAGAGTTTTGAATTCTTTTTGTAAGGAGTAATGGCACTACTTTTTATATTGTAATAATGGCTCATCTAGCTATAGGTAGTAGAGGTCAAGAAGTTGTAAAGGGAATTTATAATGTATTGTAGATGTGTCATGATCAAAATTTGAAGTTCCACTCATTACTATAGAAAATCAAATGGGGCATTCATACACAGTTGACAGTTGGTTGCATCACCCTTTACCATTGTTGTCAAAGGGGAAGAAATGGTCAGAGAAATGGTCTTTGAATGGTCAGAGAAATGGTCTTTGAATGGTCAGAGAAATGGTCTGTGAATGGTCAGAGAAATGGTCTGTGAATGATTCTATAAGTGTGTTGACATCAATGCCAAAGGGGGAGATTGTTGGCATTATTGTCATTGATATCAGAATAATATCAATGGTTGCAGAGAAGCAGGTATATGTCAAGGAGTGTCCAGAGGTTGCAGGTCACTGAGAAGCAGATAGCAAGAAATTACGCATAACATGCAGGTTATGTTGTGCAGGGGTTTCGACCAGTTCCATCATCTTCACATGTCGGTCATGTCGGCAATAGTCATCGATTCAATTTCCAAATGGCAATAGTTATTTGTCTCACGTGTATTCATGGGTTCCATGTTGTGTTTATAAGCAGGGAAGAAACCATGCAGGATAACTTATATTCGATGAACAAGGTTTATCCTGCGGTGTGGAAAAGGTCATGTGATTGTCACGTGGGACAACACTTGTGAGGTGCACATGATGTTTCTTCTTATCTTGTAGTATGTTGGATGAGTGTTGAAGACCTTGCAGGATAACACTTAAGTGGAGAAAATAGTGTTATATCTTATCCCGCATTGTCAAAATGTGACTTGTTGAACAAAGTGGTCCCTCTTATTCTGCACAAGTTAAGAAGCTCACACAATGTCATGCAAGATAACAAAAGTAAAGGGTAGAGGTCAAGAAGTTGTAAAGGGAATTTATAATGTATTGCAGATGTGTCATGATCAAAATTTGAAGTTCCACTCATTACTATAGAAAATCAAATGGGGCGTTCATACACAGTTGACAGTTGGTTGCATCACCCTTTACCATTGTTGTCAAAGGGGAAGAAATGGTCAGAGAAATGGTCTTTGAATGGTTGGATAAATGGTCTTTGAATGGTCAGAGAAATGGTCTGTGAATGGTCAGAGAATTGGTTTGTGAATGATTCTGTAAGTGTGTTGACATCAATGCCAAAGGGGGAGATTGTTGGCATTATTGTCATTGATATTAGAATAATATCAATGGTTGCAGAGAAGCAGGTATATGTCAAGGAGTGTCCAGAGGTTGCAGGTCACTGAGAAGCAGATAGCAAGAAATTACGCATAACATGCAGGTTATGTTGTGCAGGGGTTTCGACCAGTTCCATCATCTTCACATGTTGGTCATGTCGGCAATAGTCATCGATTCAATTTCCAAATGTCAACAGTTATTTGTCTCACGTGTATTCATGGGTTCCATGTTGTGTTTATAAGCAGGGAAGAAACCGTGTAGGATAACTTATATTCGATGAACAAGGTTTATCCTGCGGTGTGGAAAAGGTCATGTGATTGTCACGTGGGACAACACTTGTGAGGTGCACATGATGTTTCTTCTTATCTTGTAGTATGTTGGATGAGTGTTGAAGACCCTACAGGATAACACTTAAGTGGAGAAAATAGTGTTATATCTTATCCCGCATTGTCAAAATGTGACTTGTTGAACAAAGTGGTCCCTCTTATTTTGCACAAGTTAAGAAGCTCACACAATGTCATGCAGGATAACAAAAGTAAAGGTGCCTCCTTATCCCACATAGTGAAAATTGGAGAGAAATGATTTCACAAAATAAGAAATTGAAGGATGATTTCTTGAAGACGTTTATCCTGCATGAGACGAGGATGATGTCAGTGGACCCGTGGGATGAGAAAACAAAAAGAAGTGAAGGGCCTTCTTATCTTGCGTGACCAAGCTGTGATGTGAAGATTCCCATGGGATAAGGAAAAGCATTCCAAAAAAATGTTGTGTGGGTTAACAAATTAAAGCATTCCATGAAGAAAACCTTATCTCGCACAAGACAGATAGTTATGCGGTGGTCCCATGAGACAAGAAATAGTGAACAACACTAAGGAAATCCTTATTGTGTGAGGGTTCACAACAGAAAGAAGAGTGCTGTGGGATAAAAGTATAAAGGAAAAGGAAAGGTTTCCTTATCCTGCATGTCCCCGCAAGGATAAGGAAAGGGCAGCGGATAAGAAGATGCTTGTCAAGGGAAGACAAAGCTTATCCCACATGGTCTTTAGAGAAGACAAGAAACCTTATCTCGCATGCGTTGAGAGACTATACTAATGTGGTGCGGGCTAACAAAGAAAGAGGAAGGCTTCTTGAGAATAATAGAAGCTTATCCCACATGGGTAGATCATGCATTAAGTTCAATGGATCTACACAGATCAAGAGTCCACAAGGGTATTGACCAAGTTTGACCTGACAATGTGGCATATCAGAGGATACCTGTTGAAAGACGAAAGGGTATTTTGTCGATAGAAATGAAGTTTGTGACCGACTTTGTGGCCATTACTACAATCCAATAGACTCAAAGGTCCACGTGGACAATTGACCAGGATTGACCAAATGACTTGGACACTAAATAAGATGTATGCATGTCAATAAGAAAAATGATCTACATGGTGGTTAACCGACCTTGACTAAATGACCTGGATGAAGAATATGAAGAATGGCTCCCTGGCTAGTCGAAGAAGATATTTGATATGTTTCAGTGATGGCGGATTCTAATGTGGTAGTTGTCGATCTTGTCTGAGTAGGTCAAAAGAGGATAGTGATCTCATTAATGGTGACTGATTTCTAGGCAAAGTATGTGGTTGATAAAGGATTGCAGATCATTTTGGGCAGAGGAAGATTACTAAACTTAGTAACCCAAGTACAAAGAATGATATGAAGATAGACAAGATACATTTAATTTAGGCAACTGATCAGAGATCATATTCAGGACAAGGAATAAAATCTTTTGAGTTGCAGACCTCGAATACAACCGACTTGAATAAAATTTTCAAGTCTGCAGTAGAAGAAAAATTTGATGTGTACAGAGTCGATCTAATCTAGCAGTAGCTGCAAATGTGATTCAACATTGGTAGGTGTGGCTTTTGAGACAGTAAAAAAGATGGAAACAAAGATATCTCCACTTGTTGATGAAAAGAAAAGAGAAGACAAGTGTGTAGAAGTGGTGAAGGATAGAGAGTGTTTTGGATTAAGGCAAAAATAGGTTTTGAAGGGACCTCGAAACCCTTTACAAAATGATTCTAAGAGGAATAGAATCAGAGATAGAGAGTGTTGTTGATTAGAGAGATAGAGTGTTTCTGTGAAGAGAATATAGAGTAAGAACAAAGCATTCTGGAGAGTGATATTGTATTAGAGAGAAGAAGATAACCAAAGGAAGGAGGAGAAACAAAGGAAAACTTTCAACAGGCAAATAAAGTCATTCTCATGATATGAAAAATTTGTAAGTGTTATAAAACTCATTTATAACAAAGCTTTATCATTGCTTTGTAAACTTGAGCAATCACTGTAAATCTCTGAGTGGGTGCTCAGAGTGGATGTAGGTGCTCCTTTCATTAGGTTCTCATAAAATAAGGGGTTGGTACTCCTTGGGTTGGTGCTCCTTGGGTTGGTGCCGTAAATATTGTAAACTGTTATTTATTGTGAGGCTCGATTGGAGCAATAGACTCCAACAACTATTCTCACTGAGGTTTTTCCCACATTGGGTTTTCCTCATACATATGGTGTTAGGTGATGTGCTCTTGTGTGTGTGTGTGTTTATTACATCCTTAAAATCTGCACACTGAACTTAAAGTTTTGAAATACACTGATTCATCTCCCCTCTCAGTGTCCATTTGTGTTTTTCAGTAATAACTATAGTATTGAGGCTAGTATCCGTCCATCCCGCAAGGGTATTCTGCGATATTGAGAGGACAATGTCGGCACATAGGCGGCCCACATGAATAGTTGACCAGGTTTGACCAAATGATAGAGATCATTTTAAAGACGTGGCATGTACAATATTGAGTCAAATTTCTCACTTGTTAAAGGGAGAGACGCTGCCAATAGAGATTGTTGTGTTGATATAATGCAAATAGAAGTTTGCAGCAATGAAACTAGGAAGGAAGGTGGTTGCATTAATGGCAAACTGATAGAGCATTGAGTGTGTGGCTCAAGAGGATTACAAGATCTTATGTTGGTGAGATTTCATGGTCTCGAGTAGATCAAAGGATCTTCAATCGACACGATGTAAGGACATAGAGAAGGTGAGATTACTAAATGTAGTGATTAATTCTAAGAGATTCATCAAGATGTGGTAGAGGAAAAAATCTATGATAATGGTCAATCTACATGTGGAGGATAGATTTCTTCTGGGCTCGATAAGTCTACCTCTGATTGTCCTCAGGCTCGTGGCTCCAAGGGCTGCCATTGCAACCGCTCATATTCAATGCATTCAAAGTGATTGCATGTAATGCACAAGAACTAATGCCTTAGGGCATATTGTAATCTCATGCAATCAGATTGTGACAAGTGTGTCTCATCTGGCCTGACGCTTGATTCACTCCCTTTTCTTATAAAAGGGAATTCAGGGGCAGTGAGAGGGGGTTGGATTCTAAATGTAATTCTGGAGGTAGAGGCTTCCATGTACAGTTGAATATTAGGAATTAGCTAGAGTTATGTTTTCAGTCCGTAGTCATTCTATCATTTCAAATAGTGTATAACCAGAATGCAAACAAGGCTCAATGTTTTTATTGTAACTGTCTCCTAGATGTAATCTCACTGTTTTATAAAATAGATGATTGAGGATCCTCTATTTTGTCTTTGCAGGTTCAGGTGTTTATCTTGTTTGTTGCTTCTCTTCAAGGAAGAGATTAAAGTGTTTTTAAAAGGATAATAAAATGGTGTTGTGTATGAAGGATATGTAAGAATGGTTGCAATAGAACTGTAATAGGGGTGTCAATGTAATGCATTAATGCTAAGAACTCATTGGTTAAATGTTAGTTTCATACACTTTCCTTGGCACAAATAGATAGGGATATCAACCAAAACCAGTGATGCCTTGAGTATTTTAAGCTATAAGTTATTTAGGCATTGCTTAGGTATACCTGCCTTGGTCTTGCTGAGCCAAAAGTGTGGGATATTTCAGTCTTGTGACTAAATCTCATTCGTTGGCCAAATCCAACTTTCACCCTGTGGATGGGAAAGTGGCTAAATCTCTAGGGTTTGGAGATTTTTTCATTTGGGAACCAAAACAAAACTTGTATTTTCAAGCATGTGTTACCTCCAAACACACATTTTGATGCTTCAAAACTTGCATTTAGGAAGCTCAAACTTGAAAATGATAATTTGGGAGTACGATAAGTTTCATAATCGCGTTTCAATGTTCGTGGCTTTAGAATCAAAACTTGCACTTTCAAGCTTGTCTTACCTCCAAACACGCATTTTGGTACTTCAAAACTTATGTTTAGAAAGAACAAGTTTAAAACAGATTATCAGATAGTACAATAAGTTTCATAATCTCGCTTTAATGTTTGTGGCTTCAAAATCAAGATTTGCCTTTTAAGCTTGTGTTAACTCCAAACATACATTTTGATGCTTCAAAACTTGTGTTTAGAAAGCACAAGCTTGAAAATGATGATTTGAGAGTACGATAAGTTTCATAATCGAACTTTAATATTTGTAGCTTTGGAATTAGATTTTGCATTTTCAAGCTTGTGTTACCTCCAAGCACACATTTGATGCTTCAAACCTTGCGTTTAGGAAGCACAAGCTTGAAAATGATGATTTTGGAGCACGATTAATTTCATAATTGCATTTAATGTTTGTGGATTCAGAATAAGAACTTTCATTTTCAATCTTGTGCTATCTCGAAACACACATTCTGATGCTTCAAAACACGCATTTAGGAATCACAAGCTTGAAAATGATGATTTGGAAGTATGACAAGTTTGATAATCGTGCTTTAAAGTTCATGGCTTTGGAATGAGAACTTTCATATTCAAGCTTCTGCTACCTCCAAACATACATTTTGGTGCTTCAGAACTTGCATTTAGAAAGCACAAGCTTGAAAATGATGATTTCGGAGTACGATAAGTTTCATAATCCCACTTACATGTTCGTGGCTTCGAAATCAGAACTTAAATTTTCAAACTTGTGTTACCTTCAAACACACATTTTGATGCTTCAAAACTTGTGTTTAGGAAGCAAAAGCATGATAATGATTATTTGGGAGAACGATAAGTTTCACTATCGCGCTTTAATTTTTGTGGCTTTAAAATCAAAACTTGCATTTTCAAGCATGCATTACCTCCAAACACACATTCCGATTCTTCAAAAAAATTCATTTAGGAAGCATAAGCTTGAAAAAGATGATTTTGGTGTATGATAAGTTTTATAATCGCACTTTCATGTGCATGGGTTCAGAATTAAAACTTGCATTTTCAAGCTTGTGTTAACTCCAAATAGAAATTTTTATGCTTCAAAACTTGCGTTCAGGAAGCACAAGCTTGAAAATGATGATTTCAGAGTACTATAAGTTTCATAATCATGATTTTGGAGTACCATATATATGCTTCAGACTTAGAACTTGCATTTTCAAGCTTGTGGTGCCTACAAACACACATTTTGATGCTTCAAAACTTGCATTTAGGAATCACAACCTTGAAAATAATGATTTGGGAGTATGATAAGTTTCATAATTATGCATTCATGTTCATGGTTTTGGAATCACAACTTGCATTTTTCAAGCTTTTCTTACCTTCAAACACCCATTTTGATGTTTCAAAACTTGCATTTAGAGCACAAGCTTGAAAAAGATGATTCAAGAGTACGATAAGTTTCATAATCATGCTATAATGTTCATGGCTTCAGAATTAGAACTTACATTTTAGAGCTTGTGTTACCCCCAAATTCACATTTTGATGCTTCAAAAATTTTGTTTAGGAAACACATGCTTGAAACTGATGATTTGGGAGTACAATATGTTGGCATTGTATTATCACTGATGTCAACAGGTAAGTATGTCAACCCTTATGCAAGATATTGTTAGTAACATTGGAGATTGTTGGCATGTTGATGTCAACCAGTAAGTCTATCAACCCAGTAAGAAAGCAAATCCAGTAAGTGCATTCTGATTTAACATGACCTAACCGACAGAATAGTGAAGTGCACAATATGAAGGTTAACCGATTAGTGTATACTGGTAGCATGTTCAGTCGGTGACCCAAGGTTGAACCGACATGATCAAGTGAGATGGATGCTGATAGAGATATCATGTGGACTCTAGGTGGGGAATGTGTAGTGGTAGGTGAATGGTGCATCAATGAGGTAGTTTCTTACTAAGTCCGTATTAAATGTCGACTACAAAAAATCATGGATCAGTTGCAGAGGATTGTGGCTCAAAGCAGATTGAAGGGTAGAGATTTGATTTTTTGGGATCATGATCAAAGTAGGATATTGGATCATCTAGTTGATTTGGAGAAAGAAACTGCTAGGTCATTTATTGTGATTGACAAAATCAAGACTGGTGAATAGAGTCTAGTTTGCTAAATATAGCAAATGTTCATAGGAAGAATAAAAGAGGACAAATATTTTTACTATACTGTTGCAAGTTGGTGATTTAGGAAAGATTAGATCCAATTCGATATGGATCGAGGTCGGTGAAGAAAACCTTAAGCGCGCGATGTTTGATTTTTTGTTTTGGCGGGAAAGCATATATATAAGTATCCATATCCAAAACTTAAGTAGGTTGATAGAGGATGCTTGATGAGAGATTTATGATAGTGAATCTCTGTGAGGCAAGAGTTGATCTATCTGAGTGAGATAGAAAATATTGAAGCGACTGAGTGTTAGAGAAGAACCGATAAGGAAGGTTTAAACAACAAGGGTTAAGGTAACTGGTAACCTGTTATAGAGTATAACAGTCTATTAAACTGACGGTGTCTGAACCGGTAAGAGAGTAGCAGAGAGTGAAGGAGAGGAAAGTGAGTTTCAGAGAAGATTGGGCAAGGCTGAAACTGAGTTGATAAAGGATTTAGAAAGTAAGAACAAAAGATTGGTAGAACAGAGAAGTAGTGAAATAGAGAAGAATTTTAACCGACAGAGTGAATAGTTTCCAGGTGTTTATCATTGTATTGATTTATATCTCATCATATTTCACTGAGTGGGTGCTTGGTGCAGGGGCTGGTGCTCCTTGAGTTTGTGCTCAAAATAGAATAGGGGTTGGTGCTCTTTTGGTTAGGTGACCATAAATTGCTAATAAATTGCTAAGGGTTGGTGCTCCTTGGGTTGGTTCCCTAAACATTGTAAAACTGTTATTTCACTATGAGGCTAGATTGGAGCAATAGATCTCCAATAGCATTTATCACCAAGGTTTTTCCCACATTGGGTTTTCCTCGTATATCTGGTGTTATGTGATGTGCTCTTGTGTGTGATTGATTGTTAGTTCTTTCATTATCCTACCAGTTGCACACATTGTTTGAAATTTTTTATAATCACTGATTCACCCCCCTCTTAGTGATATCTTATGTTCTACAATTGGTAGCAGAGCCTTAGTTTCCCTATTTGTCAAAGCTTTCTCTAGCTTGGGTAGATTGTGGTTTAATAACACAATGGAAAGGAATGAATCCTCCTCCTCCAAAGCTCCCATGTTTGGTGGTACGAACTATGCCTTCTGGAGCAAAATAATGGAAACCTATCTGTCCTCCCTAGGTTTTGATGTTTGGATGTCTGTACACAATGGGTATAGTATCCCTAATAATCCTCCTATAGATCCAGATGCTAAGAAGGAGTATGAAAACAATGCCAAGGCCAAGCATGTTATTCTCAGTGGACTGTCTAATAATGAGTTTGTTAAGGTCATGCACTGCTCATCCACCAAGGAAACTTGGGATAAGTTGAAAAGATTGTTTGAAGGAGATGTCAAGGTCAAGGAGGCTAAAATGCAAACACTAAGAGGTCAACTTGAAGGTTTGAAGATGAAAGATGAATAGAAGATTGATGATTATCTTCACAAAATTGATGAAACAATGAACACTATTAGAGGTCTTGGAGAAGATATAGCTGATGAAGTGATTGTCAAAAAGGTACTTAGATCACTCACATCTAAGTACAACACAAAGGTCTCTGGAATAGAAGAAGACAAGAGTCTGAAAACTTTTTCAATGGATGAGTTGTTTGGGTCCCTAACCGCTTATGAGATGAGAACAATTTGTGAATGAAATTCAAAGAAAGAGACTGCTTTCAACTTTATCAAAAAGGGTAAGGGAGAAACTACTCATGGAGAAAATAGTGAAGACTCAAACATAGTGATAGAAAACTTTGTAAGGAAGCTTAAAATAGGATCTGATAAGTACAAAGGAAAATTACCTCTCAAATGTTTTAACTGTGGTAAAATAGGACACTTTGCTTCAAAATGTCCCTATAGTGAGAATGGTAGAGAGGAGCAACAAAGCACCAATAGAACTCCGGGTAAGGATAAAAAGAAGAATGCTTACCGACAATATAGAAGAAGCTATCGGAAGCAGAACAACTTGTATACTTTTGAAGATGATGCCACAGATGAATAAAGTGCCTCAAAAAATGACTACTGTGAGGATGAAAGAAAAACCAATCTCTTTATGGCACTAGATGAACTGGTTGATGAAAATAATGAAGATGAAGACATTGAAGCTGAAGTGGACCTAGAAAGTGAGCTCACAAGTTCTCTTGAGGAGTTAAGTAAAACAATAAGAGATCTCAAGAAGGTTGAGTGTGCTGCTACTGAAGAACAAGACCATTTGAAGCAATCCCTGGATGAGTTCAAGAAAATAATTTATGATTTGAAACCCCAGTTGGAAGAGGCCCTAAAGCCAAAGGAACACTCCAAATTTGCTTAGAATGCTTAATTGCTAAAACTCACGGATGTAAAATGACTACCGCAAGATAACTATTAGATGGCAATTAGTCTCAATTGTTGGAGAAACTCTCTTTTTATAGATTTTTGGTGTGCAAAATCCCATGTGATAGAGATCAATGGTTGAGATTGAATCATGCAGATTAGATGGCTATGAAAATATTGGATGAGATGTGAGAGATAAAAGAGGAAGATATTCATCCTACACCTACAGGATGGAGGAAAATGTGGAAGGAGAAGCCAAGTGTCAGAAGGCTCACCTAGACTTAAGTTGAAGAATTGAGGGAATATAGGATGGCTGGAGAATATTTATGAACATGAGAACAAGTGGACTCAACTACCTCCAAAGATGTAGGAAGGTTGGAGAAAATATAGGATTGGTTGAGAAATGTGTGTAGGTACACATTCTTTGATTTACGAATTGGATGTTGAAGATAACTGATCTATTAATATTTAAAAACATTAATATCTTTAGCCACATGATTTGATGAGTTGGGAAAAGAGGAAGTGGCATGGAGATGAGATGAGTTGGATTTGAAGATTAAATAATTAAGAAATTATTTAATTGATGAGACCATAGAAGAATTGGATAGGGGATGATTAAATATTAGATATTTAATTGAATTGATTTAGAAGAAAGGGTAATAAATTAATTAAAAAAAATATTTTAATTTAATTAATTAATAGTAAAATAACTATGAATTAAATAAATTAATCTTTTTCAAATTAATAATTAATAAAAGAATAAAGTTTTAAATAAATAATAAATATTTATTTATTTATTCATAGCCAATTTTTTAGTGTATACATTTTGCCCTTCTTTGAAATGATGGTGAAACAACATTATTTTAAAGAATAAAATCAAATCTCGATATTTCCCTTTTCGGTGATGAAATGCTGACTATGTGCCCCCTCGAGAGATTGATAGTGAAAATTAGAAAAAAAATTGATTTAACGATTAATCTCACGATAAAATGATGAAAAGATTTGATTAAAATCCCTTTGCAAGACAAAATTATTTAAAAAATAAAAATGCCCCTCCTTTGCAAAATTAAAATTAATTACCCTTCATTAGGTCAAAAAGTTAATTATATAATCCTTTGATGGGCCCATTTCCACATCGTTCGCACATTTGGCTTTTGGAGAGTGAAAGTAGGAGAGCTAGTGGAGATTTTGGAGTTCTTGCCGAGCTGTCAGGATGGTGGTCAACATTGATTCGAGTGAGTTCATAGACTCCAGAGACCTACAACGTACAAACCACTGGTAGCTACCCTATTTTGCCTTGTCCTACAAATTTTCCATGATTTTCGCATATTTTTTGTTTGTTTTCAATTTTCTGATTTTTTCCATCAAGAAACCCTTTTTTAGCGCATTTGTTTAATGTTTTAGCACTTACCCTTAATTTGATAGTGCATTTAATTGTTTAGCATTGCATTTATTTTTCATGCCTTTGTAATTTGTTTTCACATTTTTGATCATTTAGCACATATACACATTGTTTTTCCGCATATACATGTTTCGATAGTGCATCTATTCATTTTAGCTCTTTTACTCATTGATTTCACACTTTTAATAGTTTTGATAGAATATTTGTTTAAAATGGCGCTTTTCCTTAATGTTCTCGTGCATTTGTGATTATTTGTGGTGCATATTTTTTTTGGCGCTTTTTGCTAAGAGTTATCTCGCATTTGTCATTTGATGTAGCGCTTTTGTCTTTTGCTTTTGATAAATATGTTAAACTGAAGTTTTGATTGATGAGATTTGATAATTTTGAATTATTGATGTCAAAATAGATGATAAAGTGATGATCAGATAGATTGATAACCATGATTGATGATTTGATAGATTGGTAAATTGATAACCATGATTGATGGTTGTTTTTTGGAGAGAAGCTCTAAGAGCCCAATATAGTCTCTGATGAAGAGCTGATAAGTTTAGGCAACTGAGTACCACTTGTTGATTGATTGCATATATTGTCTGATAAATAGGATAGTATTGATAGGTAGGATAGATGATTTGATTTATAGGATAGATGATGTGATTAACTTAGACACACTTGGTTGTGAAAACAAGAGATATTAGATGTTTTGCAGTGTCGTGAGTGGTTTCCATCAATGAGACACTTAGTTCTTGAGATAGATGTTGCAGCTATTAGCCATATTGATGCATGCAGATTAAGATATCTCCTATATATGCCTGATATCAAGATAAACATGGGATTGTTGACAACTCTTGCGGTGAGGTGGCATAGTGACCATAACTCCTTTCACCTACCCACTGGCAAGATTAGTGTGACTCTAGAGGATGTATACAAGATTCTTCATATTCCCATTATCGGAGAGCTTGTATAGTATGATTATCGAGACATGGGAGGAGTAGCAGCATTGACGACCATTTTTGGAGATGAGTCAATTGATGGCTCAGAGATCAGATGGGAGGATATGTTGATGTACTATGACACTCTTCCTTCCATTATGGTCGGATTAGTTGGAGGTTTCATTTGCCTAGATAGGAGATCCTGAGGATTGTTAGTTGGATGGGGTAGGATTCTGTTGAACATGATGCAACACATTTATATCATGATTTACATCAGGTTGTATATGACGGAGTAGCTAGTCTTTCCACAGGAGTGACTCTCTTACAGGTTTGGTGTTGGGAGCATATAGCTATCAACCGACCAGTTCATGATAGGGTATGGGCAGATGAGCAGCCATATATTTATTTATATAGTGGCACACTTATGCAACACAAGTTGCATAAGATTGAGTACTAGCGATGGGTTCTTGACACTATGGAATCAATGATTTGGAGGCCATATATAGATTGTGAGCTGATGCTAGATCTTTACCTCATGTAGACTATATACTTCATTGGTAGGACTTCGTTTGTTATTGAGAGAAAAACGGGTTTTTCGAGTTGAGACAGTTTGGTAGACCACAAGGGATGCCACAACCTTGTATTCTCAAACATACAAGGACATGCAAGACTAGGGTCCTTCTCTTTCCTTTGATGCATCTTATGCAAAGTTTATTCCATTACCCATGGTTCCATTTGATCTACTACCACATGTTTTGGATGCAGGTACCACTGAGGGGTATGCCCAATTCCTAGTAGCACATCCTTTCCCTAGGATCATAGATCCAACAGATCGTTCATCTAGCTTTGGAGACGAGGATGATGATGATGATGAGGATGGTCTCTGATGAAGGAGGAGACAATGACAATGAGGTGGCAGGGAGGAGGGGTGGTAGGAGAGGTGGTTATCCATGGGTACGAGGAGGACCATATGGTATTTAGAGTAGAGGTGGACCACTACCTTTGGTAGGCAATGATGGCAGCATGGATGGAGACCAATTGGGTGGGAGAGATGGAGACAGACCAGCTAGAAGAGTTAGGGATTGGGGTGGCAGGAGGGAGAGCAGGAGCAGAGGAGGTATTGATTTTGGGTAGCTTCATCCTAATCCTTGTGTATTGGCCTCTCATGGGGGAGGTGATGAGGAGAGCTTAGAGGATGATGTGCCACTGATTATATGGAGAGTTACTCAGATTCCCTAGGTGGATGCCTGAGCAAAGGGATAGGTAAGAGCTATGGCACAGGGTGAGGTGGAGAGATCTATACCAGAGGTATAGGCAAGAGGTGATGATATACAAATGCATGATGATACTCCTAGGACCCCAAATAACATTGCCAACTTGAGAGAACAAATTGTACAACTATAGGCATAGGTTCAGGCTCTAACACTTGACAAAGATATTGCCATTGAGAGATATGGTCCGACAGAGAGTACACTAGAGAAGATTAAATAGTTTGGTTTTGGTGCTCTCTCAGGTAATACAGTTAGATCCTTGATTCATGTTGGGAAGGAGATTTCTTACTGGCATGGGTTATATGAGAGTGTGGTTCTTCTGAATCAAAGAGCAAACAACTATGTCTCCATACAATGATTGGGTAGACAGGGCCAGATAGATAGTGGTAGATTTATGGGACCACCTCATCAAGATAGAGATCTGGATCCTGGGGCAAGACCATTAGGTGGGGCACACCCTATTCGATAGAGACATATAGATTCTGCTGGCAGTGCCACATGATGTACCTTGAGCTTGATTTTCTCTGATGTTGTATTATGGGACTTTGTATATTATTGATTATTTTTATTGACATCATTATACACTTGGACAGTTTATGATTTATGATGATATCCAAGCATTGACGAACTCTATATGATGCTACTGTATGATGGTTACTTTTTTATTCATGCATGATGATGTGATGATGATTTCCTTATTATGACTTCTACATGATGACTTTATTGCTTTATCTTGACGATGGTGATTATGCAATAATTCTATATGATGCACCTATGATATTGATGATTATGAGATGATGATGATTATTATCTTTATACATTGCTAATGAATGATGCTATCATGATGTATATGTATGATGTTGTGTATAGATGATATTACTCTTATAAATGAAATGATTTTGATTTAAATAAAAAAGACATTTATTAATGATGATATGATGAAATTTTGCAAATGCAAATTAGTTTGAATGCAAATGAACCTAATGGATTGATGCACCTAATACAATTTACAATGATTAATGATTAAAAGAAATTTACCTAATGTAATTAATAATGAAATGATCTTTAGAAAATGCAATTGAATCTAAATGAATGCAAATGAAAATGTTTTGTTTGTCCAAGTATACTCAATCATTATTTCAACCATTGATCCTAAATGATGATGAATGCTTATAATGCAAATGAAAATGCAATGGAAATGCAAAGACCTAAATGATATTGCCATCTTTTCAACATTTTCCAAATAGTGCTTAAATTCATCATTGAGCTTTTAAAATATTGTAACAAGCATCTTCATATAAGGATTCAAGATGACCTGAGTACTTCTTACATGGATTTTTATATAGCAAGTTAATACAAGCATCTAGGTATAAGGAACCAAGAGACCCGAGTACTTCTTGCATAACAGACAAGGATTATCCCCTTCCATATATTACTCGACACGTCCTCAATGATATTTTACTGATCATGTCCTTAGACAAGTACACACATTACTAAGAGATAAACCCTAAGGAGTAAACAAAGAAAAATAACCATGCCCCATCATAGCTCCTCTAATCTTAGACATCCTTGAGTTACATAGGGTACATGATTAACAAAAATCAAGACAAACATTGAATCATGTTATGTCACATGTACGTTCTCAAAAACAAATATAATCATCCTGATTAATGATTGTTGATATGTGTTGTCACTTGCTTGTTGAATCTCCAAATTTTGAGTTTCACGATTTGATTTTGTTGGATATGTCTCATTTTTGTTCAAGCCTTGTTTCCTTACCACTTGTCGTCAAGCCTTGTTTCCTTACCACTTGTCGTCTGTTTCAAAATCCTTGTTTTTTGTTTTTCTAAGTTTTCAATGATTTTGGATTTTCTGGATTTCAATGTTGCCCACAGCTAAGTTCAAGATTTTTGCCCCCAGCAAGAAACAGACTTTATTATGGATGTACAATGATGATCCAAACCATGATGGGATATGATACAGATAACTATTCAGATAAGTAAGGACAATGACTACGCTAAGTATGTCCATGTTTGATAAGCAATGTGAGCTGCGAATTTCTGTTGATGGCTTAGGTCAAATGGATGCAAAAGAAAAAAGCTGATCTCATAGATAGAAGAGCCAACTGTTAGATAGCACATGTTACCAGTTTTTCACCATCTAGATTTATTGCATTTTTTCATATATTTTATTTTTTTCACTGTTTTCGTTGTTTTCACTATTTTTTCTCTTTTTCTCTTATTTTCTTTTTAGGGATTTTCTCTTTTGTACTATTTTTTGGATTTTGTTGCTTTTATACTTTTTATGGTATTTTTCTAATATTTTAGGCATAGAACTTCTTGAGATGCATGGTGTTGATACGTTCATCAAACCATTCACCCTCTAGTATAGACAATCTATATGCTCCTAATCCATAAGTTGCTACTATGACAAAAGGACCCAACCAGTTTGGCTCAAATCGGCCCTTTTTCTCTTTGTCTTGTTGCTTGCGTGGATTTTCTCTTAGAACAAGATCTCCTATCTGAAATACTCTTGGCTTTACTTTGTAATTGTAGCTTCTTTCCCTTCTCTATTGATATGCCTTCAAGTGATTTGAAGCATTTTGGTGACGTTCTTGTATTAGTTCTAATTCTTGTAGCCTAGAGACTCTTTGTTCTTCTTCTGGGATAAGTCCCTTCAATGACACACATAGAGAAGGTATCTCTACTTCAACTGGTAAGATTTATTTTGATCCATACATAAGGAAAGATGGAGTTTCCCCCATTGGTGTATGAATGCTAGTGCGATATACTCATAGAGAAAGGTTCAACTGAACGTGTCAATCCCTACCAGCCTCATTAATTGTCTTCTTCAGAATCTTGAGGATTGTTTTATTTGATGCCTCAACTTGACCATTTCCTTGTGGATAATATGGTTTTGAGAACCTATGTTGGATCTGGAATCGCTCACATAGTTCTTTCACATCTTGATTTTTCAAAGGTCATCCATTATCAATGATAATGGTCATAGGAACACCATAGCGACATCTTATGTAGTTCGGGATAAATGATGAGATCTATTTTCCTGTAACTGTTGTCAAGGGCACTGCTTCAATCTATTCATTAAAGTACTCAATTGCAGTCAAAATGAATTATGTCCATTTGAAGATGAAGGATTTATCTTTCCCAGTAGATCTAGCCCCCATTGAAAAGATGGCCATGACCTTGCTAGAGGATGTAGTTCTTGGCCAATAATACCCCAATCAAATAACTTTCTTGGCCAGTGTTAGAACACTTGAGTTTGTGCCACAAATACCTTCATGGACTCCATTTAGAACTTTTTCAGATTCTCCACATTTGAGACACCTTAGGAGAGTGCTATTCAAACCTCGTCTATATCGGATATGAGCAATAATGGTATAATGGGCCGACTGTCGGATAAATTTTCACTTTTGATTTTGAGATAGTTTTGAGGAAGGATATTCTCTTTTAGGTATAGATAGGTTTGGCTGTATAGAGAGGCATCGGTTCCAAATAAGTTACAAATGATTTGGGTATTTGGGGAATCAATGGTAAGAAAAGATTTCCTCCACCAGGAACTTGTAATGCTCTTGATTTTCTTGAGTTTTCAATAGAGATGCTATCATTGCCATGGCATCAACAACTTTATTCTCATTCCTTGGGATCTGAGTAAATGTGATTTCAGTAAAGTGCTCTTTAAAATCCTCAACCAACTTTTTGTAGGGCATCAGTTTGTCATCCTTGGTTTTATATTCATCATTGATCTCGTTGATCCATAGACATGTAACTCCTTGACATTCCATTCAATAGCCATTTTAATCCCAATGAATAGTACCTCATACTATGCAGTATTATGTGTACATGGGAAATGCAGTCTATATGATTTAGGAATGGTGTGACCCTGAGGTGTTATGAATTAGATTCCTACACCTGATCTGTGTTGTGTGGAGGAGCCATCAAAATACAACTCCCAAAACTTTGTGCTAATTGTAAGAATATCTCCATCAGGAAACTCAATGTGTAAAGGTACATCATTGTGCAAGGGCACTTTAGCTAGTTGATCAGAAATTACTTGTCCTTTTATGGATTTTTGATCAACATATTCAATGTCAAACTCACTTAATACTATGACCCATTTAGCCAATCGACTAGTTAATGTTGCCTTGCTAAGTAAATACTTCAATGGATCAATCTTTGCAATTAGCTTTAAATAGTGGGTAAGCATATAATGTTGCAATTTCTTACTTGCAAATACTACTGCTAAACATGTTTTCTCTACTGTTGTGTAGTTCAACTCATAACCAGCCAAGGTTCTACTGATATAATATATTTCTCTTTCCTTTCCTTTGGTGTCATGTGTAAGTTCTGATACTAAATGTAAAGTACAGATGCCAATAGCTAACAAGATGAGAGGGGGGGGGGTGAATCATACAAACTTAATCTTCCATAAAATCAACAGATTCAACCTCGGTAACTTATACTTCAGCAATATAACCAAAAACTATTAAACAGGCTAACTCATAAACACATAATCATCATAACACATATAACACCAGATTTAACATGGAAACCCAAATAGGGAAAAACCACTATGGGATTTCGGACCCACTAAGAAATATACTCTTCTAGAGTATGCTCGGTTAAAAGAAAATCCTGTTAAAGATTACAAACACATTGCTAGATGTGACCTGGTTAAGGGATTTCCCTCAGATTTTTTAAGATCTTCACTTTGTTAGAAGTGACCTTGTCAAAGGATTTCAAGCACTCATTTAGAATGTTGCCTTTCTAGAGGGTTTACAAATAAGACTGTTAAGTCCACTCGGTTAAGAGATTTTCTGTCACTTACAAAATAACAGTAATAAAAATATATCTACAACTTCACATCTAAAATGCTAAAGCAGATTCTTATTTGCTCAAAACAATCTAGTCATAGGACTTATCTTGTCCCTTTGCTGGGCTCTCTACTCTGTTATTCAAACAGGTCTTCAAGCTTTTCGTGCTCGATAATCACTATGTAGCATCCTTGTGCTTACACTTGCTCGCATACATTGTTTATCAACAATACCTTATTTATAAATAATTGCTAACCACTTAATCTCCTTGATCACATTTCCCATGATCAATCTTAGCCATCAGATCTTCAATCTTGACTAGGCTCAATGTATCCTTTGATCTGAAAACATTTTACCTTGTCTAGGGACTTGCATTCCTTTCTTGGAACTTGTGCTAGGTTATTGTGGTTCAATCTTCATTGTAGATCTTCCTACCAATTTTCCTTTGCCATAGATCCTTAACAACCTTCATGCACGACATACCAATCATTTATACATCTCCAGCTAATCATTGTCCTTCATTAAATAATGCTTTTATCCATCCAATGTGATCTGTCATAACTAGGTTGCAACTTAGTAAATACTAAACTTTACTCGGTAGACATTCCACCTTCATTAACCGATATCAATAACCTTAGGGTTTACCAACTAGGTTCATTATGGTTTACCGACTAGGTTCTTTGCTTGGTGACATAGTATAGTATTAACCTTACAATCAACAACATATGTAGGATATCAAAACAATCTAAACATCATGATCTCATCATTGTCTAACTCGGTAATAGTTGCCCATTGAATATCTTATTCCTCCTCTTATTCATCACATTCTTTCTATTGTCTTTTACCGACATCTTAATTCTCTTCAAATCAATCTTCTCAAGATATGGCAACATCATACTGAATCAGAAAATTAATTTCTTGATATCAATGACAAAATAATGTTATAAAGATAGTTATCATCCTTTTTCAGTTATATCAAATAATCTTTCTTCTATTGAAATGCCAACAATCTCCCCCTTTGGCATTGATGGCAAAACCAACAATTAAATGGTAATACCAACAAGATATTCAAATTGATTCAGATTCAGATTGTTGTTAGACTTCTCCTCTTATCCTTGAGCTGTTAAAATCTTCTGAAGTCTTCTCCCTTTTTCAGTAATCTTCTCCCCCTATCATTAGTCTTTTTTTATCTTCTTCATTTAGGATTTTACCATTTAGTCTTCTCCCCCTTTGACAACAATGCCAAAAATTAAAAGAACTAAATCATGATTTCTTCCTCTGTCAAGTGATTTGCCTCGCTATGTATCATCTCAGTCTCGGTCAGAGCAACTTGTCTCTATTCACTGTTTCCTGCACACCTTTAGAAAACCTTCTAAAGTGCATAAATCAGCATCAATCCACACATAATATTCTGTAGACTCATCGAATTGGTGCTTTCACCGAACTCTGTCAGTGAGTAGAAGATAGGGGTAGGACCCCTAACTTGCTTTTGAGATACTCAAAAGTGTCCCTTGGCAATGGCTTTGTGAAGATGTCTACTAATTGCTCCTTTGAACTGATATATTCCAGCACAACTTTCTTCTCTTGAACTTCTTCTCTGAGATAATGATACTTAATAAATATATGCTTTGTCTTAGAGTGCATTACTGGATTCTTTGAAAAGTTAATGACACTAGTATTATCATAGAATATAGTTACCGGCTCGGTAACTTTCTCATTTATACCTTCCAACAGTTGTTTGATCCATGCTATATTTGTGCAATTCAATGCTGCAGCAACATATTCAGCTTCTGTTGTTGACTGTGAGACACATCCTTGTTTCTTGCTAAGCCAACTCACTAGTCTTTCTCCTAAAAAGAAAGATCCACCACTTGTGTTTTTCCTATCATCTATGTTGCCTGCCCAATCAGCATCAGTATAAACTTTTAATCAAAATCATTCCTCTTTTCATATACTAAGCCGTAATCTTTAGTGCCTCTCAGGTATCTGAAAATTCTCTTGATTGCTATCATATGGGTTTCCTTGGGATCTGCAGAAAATCTTGCAACAATACCTACTACATGTGCTATATCCGGTCTACTGTGCACAATATATTGCAACTTCCCAATCATAGATCAGTAAAGTGTCTCATCAATAGATGCAGATTCATCATTCTCTGATAGTTTATAGTTAGTAGTCATAGGAGTACTCACTGGTTTAGAATCCTACATTCCATATTTCTTCAAAATTTCCTTTATGTACTTGGATTGAGTAATGAAAATCTCATCTTTCATTTGCAGTATCTATAAACCTATAAAATACTTTATCTCACTGATTAGTGACATCTCAAATTTTTTGCACTTTTCATTTCCAAAGTTCTTGCATAAAGAGTCATTACCACAAAAAATAATATCATCAACAAATATGGCTAAGATCAGTATTCCACTGTTCTCATCATTCTTCATGTACATATTGTTGTTTTCACTTGTCCTTATACAACCAATTTTGATCAAATAAGAGTGTAGTCTCTCATACCATGCTCTAGGTACTTGTTTCAGACCATATAAAGCTTTGTTCAGTTTGCATACCTGATCTTTACTCCTGTCTTCAACAAATCCTTTAGGTTGTTCTATATAAACTTCTTCTTCTAGTATACCATTCAAAAATGCAGATTTAACATCCATTTGATATACCTTGAAATTTTTGAAAGCAGCATATGCCAACAATGTTCTTACTCCCTCAAGTCTAGCCACAGGTGCAAAAGTTTCACCATAATCTATTCCTTCTTCTTGAGCATAACCTTTGCAAACTAGTCTTGCTTTGTTGCGAATGACCTCACCTTTTTCATTTAGCTTGTTCCTGAAAATCCACTTTGTACCGATTACATTTTTGTCCTTCGGTCTTGGGATCAATGTCCATGTGTCATTCTTCTTGATTTGATCAATCTCTTCTGTCATAGCATTTACCCAATCTTCACTATTAAATGCCTCTTTCAATATTCTCAATTCAAATTCAGATATTAGACATGTGTTCTGTCTCAGTTTGTTCCTTGTCATCACTAGATCATCCTTATCTCCTATAATCTGACTTGATGCATGATGTCTTCTAACATACTTAGCTAATATGGGCTCGGTAGGCTCTGTATGATCTTCTTCATCACTCAGTGACTGGACATTATCTTCATTTTCTTCAACAGCTTTCTCGATAGGACTTCTCGATTGAACATAAACAAATTCTTCATAATCTTCTGGTTCTATGGAATTTCCTTCATTATTTCTTTCTACAAATTCATCAATTTTCACATTTACACTTTCTACTATTTTGTTAGATGATTTGATCAGACATTTAAATGCTTTACTTCTAGAAGAATAACCAAGAAATATTCCTTCTTCACTTTTCTGATCAAACTTTCCATTTTTGTCATCTTTGTGAACATAGCATCTACTTCCAAAGATTTTAAAATAACTTACATTAGGTTTCTTGTCATACCAGATCTCATATGGTGTCTTCATAGTTCCTTTCTTCAGTTGAACTTGGTTCATGGTGTAAACTACAGTGCTGAGTGCTTCTCTCCAAAATGTTTGAGGTACCCTTTTTTCTATCATTAGGGTTTTGGCACAATCTACAATTGATCTCTTTCTTCTCTCAGCTATCCCATTTTGCTGAGGTGTTCTCGGTATAGATACTTGCCTTTTTATACCATGATCATTGTTGAATAAGTTAAATTCATCAGAAGTGAACTCTCCTCTATCAAATCTAAGACATTTCAGTTGTCTTCCTGTTTCATTTTCAACTCTTGCCTTGTACCATTTGAACATTTGAAAAGCTTCTGATTTTTCTTTTAAAAACATAACCGACATCATCCTTGAGTATGTTGGCATATGCACACTCCAATGAGACATTGTAGGTGATTGAAGGTTTTGTCATTAATGGAAACCTTACAATCCTATGGCACTGGCAAGAATTACACTGGCAAGGCATTACACTACACTAACACTAGCAAGATCAGACTCTACACTGGCACTCAGACCATCGACACCAGTAGAGAAAGGAAGTATATCAGCACAAAGGCCGATAGGATTTTTGATATATTATATTTTGTTTATTATTGTAAAAAACTTTGTAAGCCGACTTGGCAAGTTGTAAAATTACTCTTATATATAAGAGAGATCATTGTAGACATTTTGTAAGCGGAAGAGAAGTGATAAGAGAAAGATATTAGGCAGACCTATTATGCAAAATATAGGTTAAGGGTTTATGTAAGAAGCAGAGCAGCAACCGATACTGGATCTAGAATTATAGATGCTATTGTAAAGTAGTACAAGATATTGGAGTTGTATAATCCATCATTGTAAGTTAGTGAGACTTCCATTTTGTGTTTGAGCAGTGAGCTCTAGGCAGTTGGCCTTCCTGCATGTGCAAGCCCCTCTTGTAGCAGTAATATTCTCTTATTGGCCAGTAAGTGAATATTGTGGGTCACAAATCCCACCGAGGTTTTTCCCACACCAGGTTTCCTCATTAAATCATTGTGTTATCATGTGTTTCTTATGTGGTTACTTTCATTTCTATTTATTTCATTATTTCTTGCATACCGGTACACTGTTATAATATGTTCTACTTGTTTTAAGTTAAGAAATTCTATTCACCGGTTAGATACTGATTCACCCCCCCCTCTCAATATCTGTGGGAATCCTAACAATTGGTATTAGAGCCTGGTCCTCTATTTTTAGAAGCCTAACAACTTGAGGAAGATCTTGACACTGGTAGATATGGAAAATCTGATGAAGCAACTTGAAGGAGCTCTCTCAGACTATGATACAAAAAAATTGAAAAATATCAAACTAGAAGATAATCTAAAGGCAGCTCAGGATATCATTCAGGCACTTCAAGAAAATCTTACTATTACAAGAAATAAGAGAAGAGAACTTTGTGAAAAGATGTAAAATGAGAATGATGAAAAGGAATCACTTAATGATCAGATAAGCAAGCTGAAACTGGAGAACATAACAATGAAGAATGAGATGCAGGATATGACTATGAGATTTTGTAAAGAAATTGAGGATAGGAAAAAGAATGAAGAAGAATTGACCAGAAGACTAAGTGATGCAGCAAATGAGAACACAAGACTTAGCTATGAAAATGATTTATTGAAGACAGATATGATGCACACTCAGAATGACTCCAATGAACTGATGAGGCAGAAAGAAGTCTTAGAAAGAGAACTAGAAACTGCAAATCAACATAAAGAAAAATTCAAGAAAAGCTCAGAGGAACTTGGCACCTTGTTGAAGAATCAAAAACCTAAGGGTGACACTTCTAGAATTGGCTTTGAAGTTGGTGAAAGCTTCGGTATTGCAAATACTCAAAATCATAGCAAACTAGTAAGGCAACCTAATACTTATAAATTCAATGGAAAATGCTTTAACTATAATAAGTATGGTCATAGAGAAAATGAATGTAGATCTAGAAATTATCAGAATATCAACACACCCACTGGTCAATATTCAAAATGCAACAAAGTTGGTCACAACTCTTAAAATTGCAGAATGAATGTGAGATGTTATGTTTGTGGAAGATTTGGACATTTATCTAATCAATGTAGAACACAAAATGGCATAGGTTATGGGAAAGCCATTCAGAAAAATATTGTGACTTGTTATGCATGTAACAAGATTGGGCATATTGCAAAATTTTGTAGAAGTAAAGGATCACCAACAGACAACAAAGGTCCTAGCTTGAAAGGGAAAGAAAAAGTTGAAGAGGTAAAACAAGAATTCTCAAAACAATGGATTAGAAAAGCTGATCTAAATGTTGGGAATACTCCTCCACTAGTAGAACCAATCAACACTCCACCGGTAGAACATAGTATTACTCCACTGGCAAGACAAAGTAGTGCTCTACTGGTAGGAAGTTCTTCATCAAATTGAAGAAAGTTTCTTTGAGGGTTTGGCAATCTAATGACATGTGCTATTATTCCCTCGGTTAGAGATGAGAAGTTGGAAATTACTTCTATACCGGTAGACAATGTTAAGTGAATACTTAACCAGCATGCATTAAATGTGGTAGATGGCAAATAAACATTATAAATTTGTGTTTTTGGCTCCATTTCACTTCACCAAGACTTCAAACATTTGAAGAGCGCGAAATTTATAGAGCTAAGGGATTTCGAGCAAAGAGGCAAAGCACTTCAAGCAATCAATCCATCCATAGGAAGAAAAAGGTATTTATCATCATGGCATCCACCTCTACACTTGAATATATAGCAAACCCTATTGTAGTCAAGGTTATAAAACGCCCTAGGCCCATGTTTCAACTAGTTCCCGAGGTAGCAAAGAAAGATGACACTGTAGGTGCTTTTTCTCAAATTCTAAAAGGAGTTGTTTATGCTGAAGACCCCAGAATTTACATTCATTGTAACATAGAGGAATTGGGAGATGAAGAGATCAAAACAATGTATAAATATGTCATATGTGATAATTTCATAAATGTAAAACCCGGAACATAAAATCATTGAAACCCTAGGATTTACTGAAATCTTCTGCATTCTTGAATTTCCCAAGGATGTGATTAGGATAGTCTTAATCAGGGTACATGGTGAATTTTTCTAGTTAGATGCAATTCACAAAATTACCAAGGAAGCAGTGAAAGTTGTCATAGGGTTACCATCCACCAGTAAAAGACCAGACAAGACTAAAAAGGTCTCCAATGACCTAGTAATAAACTTAACTGGTGCAACATCCGACAGAAGGTCCTTGAGGGTAAATGGTGTAACAAATATAAATGTGAGATTTGTTAGCATGATTTTAGGGTATAAATCCACTCATGCAAATAGACTCAACTCAGTTTCAAGTTTATGCATTAAGAGTTCTTATGATATGGTTACAGACAATGTGAAAATTGACATATGTGAATGGTTAAAAGATGAGTTAATTGACAACTTAGGCAAGATAAAGAAAGATAAGAAAGGAAATTTTAGGTTTGGTAATCTGCTTGTATGCCTAATGCTACACATAACCAAATAGGTTCTCGGTATAGGCTATAAAGCACTTGGATTTGATATACCGATAGGAAAACAATTAACAAAACTATTGAATAACATGGGTGAAGACAAGGAAAAGAACATTCATGATTATTTTCAAGCACTTAAGGCCAAAATGAAGAAGAGAATTTGATTATCACAGAAGATTGTTGACAAGTACAAGGATGATATATGTTTTCTAATAAAAAATGATGAGATCTGGATGGAAGCAGTCATCCCTAGAACAATCTGGGTAACAGAGATGGGTTATTAGATTGATGATCATATAATTGAGACTTATGCTAAAGCACTTCTGGAAGCTCCAAATGAACCAAAGGAAGAAGTATTTGGTAGTGCTGAGACCATAGAAAATCAAATACAATCTAAAAAGAGAGTGAAAAAGGTTGAGGTAGTTGTGAGAAGAGGTTCTAGATAGGCAAAGGCTATTAAAGAAGATATACTAAAGCAAACCGGTATCACTGAGGATGAGTTAGCATCCCCACAGCCTGAAACTCACCTATCACCGGTAGGCACTTCTTTGGAGAGTGACATGCCTGCAAGTTTCAAAAGAGTTGTAAGGAAAAGAGATCCTTCACCGGCAACCACACCCTCACCTAGGAGAACGAGACAGAAACAACAAGCAGTAAGGTCTCCAGTTAGAAAGATAACACCAAAGAAAAAGTTGACACCAAAGAAGAAGAAGAGAACAAAACAAAACTTGGCCCCTCTTGACATATTGCTAAATGAAATTATAGAGGAAGGGAAACTCAAAAACATAGGAAAGGTCTATGACACTCTGACAATAGATGAAAAAGAACAAGTGGAAAATAGTGTTATTTTGCATATGGACATGTATAAGAAATTTTTGATGGAAGTAATAGATGAAGTACCAAATGAAGTGTTCAAAAGACTGGAAGCAAGAAGACAAGTTGTTATAGAGCTTGATAAGAAAATTAAAATTGAAAAGTTGCTAGCTATTTATCCAGTAAACTCACCTAAGGAGATAGATGATTTAATTGTTGAAGCCAACTGGTCAGTATTCTCTACTGCACACCGACACATTACATTAATGGTTGGAAGAGTTAATGAGGTAACTGAAGAAATAGAAAATGGATGGGATATATTCCTAGTTGAAAAAGAAAAACAGGAAGAGTACAGGAACCCCAAACCTATAAAGGTATATCAGAAGGAAAGAGACAAGGGTAAAGGAAAGGTTGGTGGACCTCTGAGAATCAAAGTTAAAGATAACTTATCCCCACTGCCTCAAATTACATCACCGGTAAAAACTACTGAAGATCAACCAGCAGATGAGAGTATGAACATAAAGGATACAAATCCTAATCCTGAAGTCCTATACACAGTAGATGTTGATACACAAAAGATCAACATTGTGGTAGATAAAGATACAACTGGTATGACAGACATGGCTAGTAAGCCACCGGTAACTGAGCAAACTGATCAAACACAAGAGAAACTAGGAGATGATAACAACACAAAGAAACAGAAAGAGAAACAAGAAGAGCAAAAGGGTCTAGAACAGGAACAGGTACAGGAATAGAGTCATGAGGAAACAGTACAACCGACAATAGGAGAAGTACACAAACCATTGCTTAAGGAAATGCAAACACAAACAGACCTACTAGAGGTCACAACAAGCTTGGTTACTTCCTCCATTGATGGAATTCAGAATGTTGGTTCCTCCTCAGCAGGCCCCAAATCAACAAATGTAACTGAAGTACTTTTGGATTCAATCAAAAGGATAACAGATTGTAGTTCACAGGCTTATAAAGCTATAGATGACACAATCCCAATTTTGAAGGTAATAGCTCCTAACTATAACATAGACAATAAGGATTCTTTAGGACAACTTGATACTTTGTGTAAATACATCATTCAGAACACAGTGACTATTGAGAAAATAAAGGAAGAGACATTGAAGGACAAGGTAGAAATTGAAAAGCAAAAATTCTTTGAAGATCAAATAAAGAAGTGTACTAGAGATTTTGACACACTTCTACCGGAACAATGTAACTTATTGAAAGAGTACAAAACTCTATACAAATATACTTGCAAGACAAACTTTTTGATGGTAGACATAGATAAGAAGATAAGCAAGGTACAGGATGAAATCACTAAACTTGCTGATAATTTTGTTAACTCACTTGATACATTATCAGTTTTTGAGCAGAAGATAACAAGTTTTGAGGAAGAGTTACTTAAATTAGAAAGAGAAAAGGAGAGAATAGTAAATAAGGCAAATAATTTGAGACTAAAACTAAGTCCAAGATTGGACTATCTAGCATCATTACGGAAGGAAATATCTGAGGCACTGGTACAGGGATAGAAAACACCGATAGAGCATATGCAGCACCTCACCGGTATAGTTAAAAGAACAAAGACAACAATAAGAGACAGTAAGAAGTTTATGGAGAGTATAAACTTGATTTTGGCGGATCTATTTCAAATTGTAACTACCCAGTTACAGTGTTGAAACTACAACTCTACTGACATCTTGACAACCTTTGTCATTGATGCCAAAGGGGGAGTAGTAGTATGAGAAAATAACCGGCAAAAGACTTATCTACTCAAGGGGAGTTCTTATATTTTTGGTAACATATTTTTGGAAAAAATTTTGAATTACAATTTTGGATACACTTTTGAATTTTCTCATGAGTGTTGCCATCAATGCCAAAGGGGGAGATTGTTGGCATATGCACACTCCAATGAGACATTGTAGGTGATTGAAGGTTTTGTCATTGATAGAAACCTTACAATCCTATGGCACTGACAAAAATTACACCGGCAAGGCATTACACTACATCGGCACTAGCAAGATTAGAGTCTACACCGGCACTCAGATCACCGGCATAGGCAGAGAAAGGAAGTATACCGGCACAGAGGCCAACAGGATTTTTGATATATTATATTTTGTTTATTATTGTAAAAAATTTGTAAGCCGACTTGGCAAGTTGTAAAATGACTCTTATATATAAGAGAGATCATTGTAGACAGTTTGTAAGCGGAAGAGAAGTGATAAGAGAAAGATATTAGGCAGACCTGTTATGAAAATATAGGTTAAGGGTTTATGTAAGAAGCAAAGAAGCAATCGGTACTGGATCTGGCATTATAGATGCTATTGTAAAGTAGTACAAGATATTGGATTTGTATAATCGATCATTGTAAGTCAGTGAAACTTCCCATTTTGTGTTTGAGAAGTGAGCTCTAGGTAGTTGGCCTTCCTGCATGTGCAGGCCCCTCTTGTAGCAGTAATATTCTCTTATTGGCCAGTAAGTGAATATTGTGGGTCACAAATCCCACCGAGGTTTTTCCCACATCGGGTTTCCTCATTAAATCATTGTGTTATGGTGTGTTTCTTATGTGGTTACTTTCATTTATGTTTATTGCATTCTTTCTTGCATACCGGTACATTGTTATAATATGTTCTACATGTTTTAAATTAAGAAATTCTATTCACCAGTTAGATACTAATTCACCACCCCCCTCCCCCCTCTCAGTATTTGTGGGAATCCTAACAGAGTAATCATCCATAAATAATATGAAATATTTATCACCATAATAACTTTGAACTTTCATGGGACCACAAAGATCAATGTGTACTAGATCTAAAATTCCTTTAGAAGTGTAGGACTTACTTGTAAAGCTTTATCTTGTCATCTTACCCATCTGACATCCTCGACACATAGCATTCTCAGGTTTTTCCAGACTCAGTAGACCTCTTACTCAGTGCTTCTTACTTATTTTGATCAGATTATCAAAATTTACATGACAAAACCTTTTATGCCATAACCAGGTATCATCTATCTTATCATAAAGACACTTGTTCTAAGTTGAATCAAGATGAAATGTATTACCTTTTGTTTGTGTCCTGGTAGCAGCTAACTTTCCATGCTTGTCATGAACTTTGACAATTCCTTTCTGAAATTCTATTCGGTATCCTGTATTGTTTAGCTATGCTACACTCAACAAATTGTATTTCAAACCTTCAACCCAGTATACATCATCACATTTAGCATTGTTAAGAAGTGTTATAGATCCTTTACCTTTCACCGGACATGGTGCATCATTACCAAATCTTACATAGCCTCCATCATAGTCTTCTAATTTAACAAACTTGTGTTTATCACCTGTCATATGATGCGAGCATCCACTGTTTATGATCCAAGAATCATTATTATTTATGTGAGATATTAGGGCTTTTTCTTCATACCTTTCTTCATCAGATCCATCTTTAATAGCCACATAAACAACTTCCTCAGTATCAGTTTCATCAGATTTATCATCGTTGGATTCCTCATCAGCTACTAGGCATGTCTTTCTATCTCTCCTTCTGAAGTCTCGGTGTCCTCTGTATTGGTTGTCTTTCTGCCTGTTATCTCAGTATTCTCTCTTTTCACTAGATTCTTTGTCAGGGTAGTTAGAAGCCATATGTCCTATTTTATCACAATTGAAACATTTTAAAGGTAGCTTTCCTTTATACTTACTTTTTCCTCTCGGTAACCTTCTGGCTAATAATGCTTCAAACTCTTCTTGCTTCTTGATTTTCTCATACAGTTTGTGTACTTCTTCCATGTTCTTACAAAATCTTTCACTTGCTCCACTGTGATTCCCTTTAGAGTACTTACTCATTCTATCATTGTATTCATCAGATTCACCAATATGAAAAGAACTGAATGCACATTCTACTTTATTTACTGAAGACCCACTATTATCAAAATTACTTAGCTCAAATGCATGTAGCTTACCAATAGTAGCATCCAAAGAAACTGGCATGTTAGGTACAAACCTCAATTCATTGACTGCAGAGAGTCAAATAGCATAAGCAAGTAGAAGGGTTCTCAACAACTTACTTGTTACATCCTTTTCTTCAATAGTCCCTCCTTCTCCTTTAATTTGATTGACAATCTATTTTAGCCTTGTACTGTATTGGGTTATGTTCTCACCTTCATTCATTCTCATGGATTCAAGTTGTCCTCTTAGACTATCTACTTTTTCTCTTTGAACATGTTCATCACCGCCATACATAGATATGAGCTTAGTCCACATTGATTTTGCATCATTGCAGCCTTCTAGATCATTAAACTTTGAGTCGGTCAATGCTGATGTTATTTCAATCATAGCTTGAATATGTTCTTGCTTTGCCTTTATCTCTTCTAAGGTCATAGGGTTGGTGCTCGGTGCAACGTAATCATTCTCCAGATAATATGTTGCATATTCTCCAATTCCTGTTAAATGCAACTTCATCCTTTTCTTCCATGTGGAGAAACTTGACTTGTTCAGCTTTGGTGCATCCCTTTTATACATCTTCAGATCTGTGCCTCAAGTACCTTTAAAATTTTCTTCTGGATTCCAAAGCTCTGATACCAATTGTAAGTTCTGATACTAAATGTAAAGTACAAATGCCAATAGCTAACAAGATGAGAGCGGGGGGTGAATCATACAAACTTAATCTTCCATAAAATCAACAGATTCAACCTCGGTAACTTATACTTCAGCAATATAACCAAAAACTACTAAACATGCTAACTCATAAACACATAATCATCATAACACATATAACACCAGATTTAACATGGAAACCAAAATAGGGAAAAACCACTGTGGGATTTTGGACCCACTAAGAAATATACTCTTCTAGAGTATGCTCGGTTAAAAGCAAATCCTGTTAAAGATTACAAACACATTGCTAGATGTGACCTGGTTAAGGGATTTCCCTCAGATCTGTTAGGATCTTCACTTTGTTAGAAGTGACCTTGTCAAAGGATTTCAAACACTCATTTAGAATATTACCTAACTAGAGGGTTTACAAATAAGACTGTTAAGTCCACTCGGTTAAGAGATTTTCTGTCACTTACAAAATAACAGTAATAAAAATATATCTGCAACTTCACATCTAAAATGCTAAAGAAGATTCTTATTTGCTCAAAACAATCTAGTCATAGGACTTATCTTGTCCCTCTATTGGGCTCTCTACTCTTTTATTCAAACAGGTCTTCAAGCTTCTATGCTCGGTAATCACTATGTAGCATCCCTATGCTTACACTTGCCCGCATACATTGTTTATCAACAATTCCTTATTTATAAACAATTGCTAACCACTTAATCTCCTTGATCACATTTCCCATGATCAATCTTAGTTGTCAGATCTTCAATCTTGACTAGGTTCAATGTATCCTTCGATTTAAAAATGTTTTACCTTCCCTAGGGACTTGCATTCCTTTCTTGGAACTTGTGCTAGGTTATTGCGGTTCAATTTGTGCTGTAGATCTTCCTGCCGATTTTCCTTTGGCATAGATCCTTAACAACCTTCATGCATGACATACCAATCATTTATACATCTCCAGCTAATCATTGTCCTTCATTAAATAATGCTTTTATCCATCCAATGCGATCTGTCATAATTAGGTTGCAACTCGGTAAATACTAAACTTTACTCGATAGACATTCCGCCTTCATTAACCGATATCGATAACCTTAGGGTTTACCGACTAGGTTCTTTGCTCGGTGACATAGTATAGTATTAACCTTACAATCAACAACATATGTAGGATATCAAAGCAATCTAAACATCATGATCTCATCATTGTCTAACTCGGTAATAGTTTCCCATTGAATATCTTATTCCTCCTCTTATTCATCACATTCTTTCTGTTTTCTTTTACCGACATCTTAATTCTCTTCAAATCAATCTTCTCAAGATAGGGCAACATCATACAACACTAGAAAATCAATTTCTTGACATCAATGACAAAATAATGTTATAAAGATAGTTATCATCCTTTTTTAGTTATATCAAATAATCTTTCTTCTATTGAAATGCCAACATCATGTTGTGCTAAAAGAGCCCCTAATGATACATTTATTGTCGAGATGTATAGAAACAATGGTTTACCTTTGTTTGGTGTTGCTAGTACTGGTGGATTTACCAGATATTGTTTGAACTACATGAATGCTTCCTCACATTTGTCATCCCATCTGAATGGAACATTCTTATGTAATAAGTGAGTAAAAGGGTGACATTTGTCAGCTAACTGAGCTATGAACCCCCTGATTGATTGCAATTTTCCTTGTAGAGAATGCAATTGGCTAATATTTTTTGAGGATTCCATCTCCATGATAGATTTTACTTTCGCAGGATCCGCTTCTATTCCATGAGCTGATATGATATAACGTAGGAGTTTACCTGATGTAACCCTGAAAGAACACTTCTTTGGATTCAACCTCAATTTGTATTGTTCTAGTCTATCAAAGATCTTGTCTAAGATTTCCAAGTGTTCTTCTCTTGTATGTGATTTTTCCAGTATATCATCCATTAAAGTATGCATCACATCATGAAAAATGGTTGTCATAGCTCTTTGATATGTAGCTCCTACATTCTTGACCCCAAATGGCATGACGTTCCAACAAAAAGTACCCCAAGGGCACATGAAAGGTGTTTTCTCTTGATCTTTGGGAACTATCTTGATTTGGTTATAACCTGAGCAACCATCCATTAAAGAGAACATTTCATGTCTTTATGATAGATATATAATTATATCAATGCGTGGTAATAAAAATTCATCCTTTGGGCATGCCTTGTTCAGGTCCCTGAAATCTGTGCACACTTTAATACTTTTATCTAGTTTTGATATAGGTACAATAGTTGACACCCATTCTAGATATGTGAATGGTCTTACAAACCCTACATCCAATAACTTCTTTAATTTTTCTTTGACAAGACGATCAATATGAGGGTACATCTTTATAAGTTTCTTTTTAACTGGTTGGGCTCCTAGAGCAACATTGAGATGATGCATAATAAGATCTAGATCAAGTCTTGGCATATCAATGTATGCCCAAGCAAAGTTGATTTCCCTCTTCTTGAAGAACTCAGTAAAATTATGTCTTTCTTCTTCTGATAAAGATGATATAGGATGAAGAATCATGGAATTCTCTGGAGTACCAATATTAGCTACCTCTGTGGGTTCTATCAGAATAGTTGATCTCTCTTGAAAATATTCTTGTAGAATGTCAAATATTCCATATTCTAGCACCTCAAGGAGGTTGTGACCTTCAGATATGTCCTTATTTTATCTTTTGACTAATCTAATGTTGCCATAAAATGGTTTTCAGCATTAGACCTTCTTCTTTATTTTATTGCTTCATTTTTGTGACTGGAAGATTTGGCACCCTCCTAACTACAAGAAGTGTTATTTCATTCATTGATGGAAGCTCTCTTTGGTATTAAAGGTTCAACAATGTTAAGGTATACCGATATGGCATGGTCATTTGGAAAGTTATCAGGTTCAGGGATTCCGTCATTTTCCCAGTCAATAAGTTCTGGGTGAATTAAGGGTAAGTCATAATATTGGTCAATCTCTGTGTTTTTAATCATCATAACATAATTGTCAAATTTTTCAAGTGTATTAGTCAGGTTAAGGATAGAACTCTCTTCAGGATATACTCTTTCGATCACTCTCCAATTAGTTCTGTTGAAGTTAGAATGAGTAATTTGTGATTTTCCCTCAAGTGGTCTATTTGCTAACATTTGTCCCTCAAGCAAATGAATCATATCAACTTGTATATCTTTTGGATAACACACCTTTTCAGAAGTTGTATCGGCATTTGAATCAGTTTCATTGCTTTCTTTTTATCTAACATATTTGAGTAGCTTCTTCCGCTTTTCTTGCTATTTTTCTTGTCTTCTTCCATACTATGCTTCCTATGGACTAATTGTTTCTTTTGTTTGACTTGTCATTAATTCTTCTATGGTTCTACCAAGTTTTTGTTCTTGATGACTAGATATTGATGAAGATATTATGTCCTTTTTGTTCTTCTGACTGTTGAGTAGTGACTATATTTGTCTTTTGGATTGAGACTTCTTGTTTCCTCTTATTTTCTTCTTCTTGTTTTCTAGCATAAGCTTCTTTTCTTTGGATTCTAATTTCTTCATGTCTTCTATCAAGTTCTTCTTTCTATTTCTCGAAAGATGTGTTATCTTTTGGAGTAGCATTCTTGTCTTTAATTTCTCCACTTGATAAATCAGGTAGTGGATCTGGACCCCATTCATACTCATGTGAGTCAGTTTTAGATTCACTTTCTAGGACAACACCACTATATCTGACAGGGATGTTATATGGTGAGAAGAGTTCGTTGATAATTGATACAAGTTTTGTTGCCTATTCTGATTCAGGTTTTGTACTTGCTTGCACTCTTTGGATTTTTTTATAAGCAGACTCCTCCCTTTGAATGGCGAGTTCTTGTTGTTTCTCATATTCTTCTTCCTTTTGTTCTCTAACTCTTTCTTCTATTGCTGATTTTGTATTGGCTTGATCAGTTTTTGTATTTTCTTGTACTTGATGAATCTATTTATAGGAAGCCTCCTCTCTTTGAATGATGAGTTCCTCTTGTTGTTTCTCATATTCCTCTTCTGTTTGTTTTTTGACTTCTTTTTCAACTGCTTGATGTATCACTTCTTACCATGATTGCTCTTTATGTGTTACTTTTCTTCTACATTGGGGATTTTTTTGAGGATGCTGGTCATACCCCAGTCTAGATTTATCTTTAACATGTCGAGAGTAAGGTGTGATTGGTTTTATGATGTCTTCTTGATGCTTTCCAATAGGACCTTTTCCTTGGTATCCCATTCTCTGCATGATTCTGAATCCATTTCCATATTGCTCTATGGGGATAGTGATATCTAAAGTTGTTGCTCTGATTTCTTCTTCATCTTTGTATAGACAATCAAGGATGTCCTTTTCTTCAATTTCTTCAGATAATGTTCTAGCTCTGACAAATTTTCTATCAAATATTGTAATAGGCTTTTGTTGGATTTGCATTTTTTCATTTGTTGGTTTTCCATATGACTTTGGAGAAAGTGGTAAAGTTTGCAAAGAATACTTTCCCATTCCTGCATCATTAATTTTAGCTTTTTCTCAAAGCTTTCCAAAGTGGATGTGAATGATGTCTCTTGAGATGCTTTGGTAGGAGATAATGCTTCTTTGTTATGAGGAACCCTTGCATCTTGAGTTGGTTTCAAATTGTTGCAATACTGACTGGAATCTACTGATATTGTTAATTCTTGTCCATTATGAGGAAATTTGACACATTGATGATATGTTGAGGGAACTGTTTGCATATCATGAATCCATGGTCTACCCAGAAGAATGTTGTAAGATAAATTCAAGTCCAAGACTTGAATTTTTCTATTTCTCTCAACTAGTCCTATCTTGAGTGGTAAAACCACCATTCCCCAAGAGGAGAGTTATTCTTCATTATAGGCCTTGATTGTTATTTTATTTTTAGGATCCATTTCATTTTCCGAATATCCCAAAGCTTTTATCAAACAATGCACAAATGTTTAAGCCAACTCCTCTATCTATAAGAACACATTTGACTCGAGTTATATGAATAGTGACTTCAATGTGTAGGGGAGAGTTATGGGGATGTTGCAATGATACATCATCATTTTATGTGAATGATAAGCAATGAGGGTCTATGAGATGTCCCATCATGTTTTTAAATCGATCAACATCCAAGTCCTTAGTGACTATTGTGAAATTCGAGCCTTTTCTAATATTTCTTTATGCATTGGTGAAATCTTGAGAATCTCTAAGATTGATATTTGCACGGGTATTTTCTATAATTGATACACTAAGTTGTATTGTCTTGAAGTAGATGTTATATTGTTTGTTACACATGGAAATGTTACCTTTTCCTTACTTCAAGTAATTGCATTTACTGGTTCTATAGGTGCTTTACCTTTAACAATGATGACATTCATTACATTGTCGTATGTGTAGGTATAGTTTACTTTTACTTTGCCCTTGTCATCTGATGGATTGGATGGTCCAGCCTTTTCATAATTGGGGAGTGGAGTTTTGAATATCAAGTCTGATTTATTCATTTTATGACCATCCACTATGATAACCTCATTATCAATCAAATCTTGAATGATATGTTTCAGTCTTTGACAATCATTCATTTGGTGTCCTTTGTTTCTATGAAAATCACAAAAATGATTGTCATTCCACCAACTTGGTTTGACCTTAGGCTTGAAATCTCTCGCTTCTGGTAATGTGATTAACTTGTTTGCAAGAAGCATTTTTAGAGTTGATTCCAATGGTTCCCCAATATTTGTAAAGTTTCTGTGGGGGTTGGAATAAAAGGACTTTGGTTTAGTATTCTCTTGATTGTTTACTGGTGCTCGACTTGAGAGATTAAACATGGGTTGTTGTGGTTTAGCATCGTTGTTATGAGATACTCCCTCATTGGCAACATTTCTATTCTTCATCCAAAATTTTAGTTTATCATTGTTTCTATTATTGCCATTGTTGTTGTTACCTTTGTTGTTGTTATTGTTGTAGTTAGAGGAATTGTAGAGTTTTAATTCTCCTTTCTTGACCATAGCATCCTTTATGTTTAAACAATTTTCAATCATTTTTGCAAAGCTAGGAGGGCATTGAATTTTGAGTCTATAACTCATTTCACTGGTAAGATTGTCAATGAATATCCATTTTCTCTTGATCTGGTATGTTCTCAAAAGAAGATTAATCATTGTGATTAATGATTGTTGATAGGTGTTGTCACTTGCTTGTTGAATCTCCAAATTCTGAGTTTCATGATTCAATTTTGTTGGATATGTCCCATTTTTGTTTAAGCCTTGTTGCCTTACCACTTGTCGTCTATTTCAAAATCCTATTTTTTTTTGTTTTTCTAAGCTTCCGATGCTTTTGGATTTTCTGGATTTCAATGTTGCCCCCAGCTAAGTTCAAGATTTTTGCCCCCAACTAGAAACAAACTTTATTATGGATATACAATGATGATCCAAACCATGATGGGATATGATGCAGATAACTATTCAGATAAGCAAGGACAGTTACTACGCTAAGTATGTCCATATTTGATAAGCTTTGTGAGTTGTGGATTTCTGTTGATGGCCTAGGTCAAATGGATGCAAAAGAAAAAGGTGAACTCATAGATAGAAGAGCCAATTGTTAGATATCGCCTATTACCAGGTTTTCACCATCTAAATAAATTGCATTTTTCCATATATTTGTTTTTTTCACTATTTTTTGTTGTTTACACAGTTTTTGCTCTTTTTCTCTTTTATATTTTTTAGGGATTTTCTCTTTTGTACTGTTTTTTGGATTTTACTTCTTTTATACTTTTTATGGTATTTCGCTAATATTTCAGGCATAGAATGTCTTGAAATGCATGGTGTTGGTAGGTTCATCAAACCATTCACCCCCTCGTGTAGACAATTTGTATGCTCTTGATCCATATGTTGCTTCTACGACAAATGGACCCAACCAATTTGGCTCAAATTTGCCCTTTTTCTCTTCCAAGTTGATAATGGAAGCTACAGGAAAAATCCAAATATCAACCAATGAAACAAAGTAAAGCAACAAAACATGAAACCATAAAAAATTATACCTTCACCCTCCTGTCTCATTGTGTCCTATCCCCATTGTTCTTGGTTGCAGATAATTGCTCTCAGACATGCACTGTGTGGCTTCCAAGATGGCAAGTGTGGAATGGATAGATAACTAATAGTTGGATATGATTATGCTAAAATGATTTATGCAAAACTATATGATTATGCTAAAGCCAAAGACACACTCATAATTTTCTCAGACTTCTTAATTGCTAAAACTCATGGATGCAAAATGACTACTGCAAGATAACATTAGATGGCTATTAGTCTCAAAATGCTGGAGAAACTATCTTTTTATAAATTTTTGGTGTGCAAAACCCGATTTGGCAGAGATCAACGATTGAGATTTGAGAGATAAAAGAGGAAGACGTTCCTGCTACACCTACAGGATGGAGGAAAAGGTGGAAGGAGAAGCCAAGTGTCAAAAGGCTCACCTTGACTGAAGTTGACGACTTGAGGGAATAGAGGATGGTTGGAGAAGATTTAGGGATATGAGGACAAGTGGACTCAACTCCCTCCAAAGATGTAGGGATTGGTTGAGAAATGTGTGTACGTACACATTCTTTGATTTATGAATTAGATGTTGAAGATAACAAATCTATTAATATTTAAATTATTAATATCTTTAGCCACATGATTTGATGAGTTGGCAAAAGAGGAAGTGACGTGGAGATGAGATGAGTTGGATTTGAAGATAAAATAATGAAGAAATTATTTAATTGATGAGACTATAAAAGAATTGGATTGGGGATGATTAAATATTAGATATTTAATTGAATTGATTTAGAAGAAAGGGTAATGATTCAATTAATAAAAATATTTCAATTTAATTAATTAATAGTAGAATAACCATAAATTAAATAAATTAATCTTTTTAAATTAATTATTTAATAGAAGAATAAAGTATTAAATAAATAAAAAATATTTATTTAATTATTCATAGCCAATTTTTGAGTGTATACATTTTGCCCCTCTTTGAAATGATGGTGAAACAACATTGTTTTAAAGAATAAAATCAAGTCTTGATATTTCCTCTATCGGTGATTAAATGCCGATTACGTGCCCCCTTGAGAGATTGATGATGAAAATTAGAAAAAATAAAATTGATTGAATGATTAATCTCACGATAAAATGATGAAAAGACTTGATTAAAATCCCTTTGCAAGACACAATTATTTAAAAAATAAAAATGCCCCTCTTTTGAAAAATTAAAATTAATTACCCTTCATTAGGTCAAAAAGGTAATTATATAATCCATTGATGGGCCCTTTCCACATCATTCGCACATTTGGCTTTTGGAGAGTGAAAGTATGAGAGCTAGTAGAGATTTTGGAGTTCTTGTTGAGCTGTTAGGATGGTGGTCCCCTATGAGCAACATTGATTCGAGTGAGTTCGTAGATACCAAAGACCTGCAGCGTACAAACCCCTAGTAGGTACCCTATTTTGCCTTGTCAAACAATTTTTCTGTGATTTTTGAATGTTTTTGGTTTGTTTTCAAATTTCCAAATTTTTTGCGCCAGGAAACCCTTTCTTAGTGCATTTGTTTATTGTTTTAGCGCTTACATTTAGTTTGATAGTGCATTTAATTGTTTAGCGGGTTTGCATTTAGCTTTCACGCCTTTTTAATTTGTTTTCATGCTTTTGATCATTTAGTGCATATACACATTCTTTTCTCACATATACATGTTTGGAGAGCGCATATGTCTGTTTTAGCACTTTTCCTCATTGATTTGACACTTTTAATAGTTGTGATATCGAATTTGTTTAAAATGACACTTTTGCTTGATGTTCTTGTGCATTTGTGATGTGTTGTGGCACATATGTTTTATTTAGCACTTTTGTTAAGAGTTATCTCGCATTTGTAATTTGGTGTAGCGCTTTTGTCTTTTGCTTTTGATAAATATGTCTAAGTCTAGTTTTGATTGATGAGATTTGATAATCTTGAATAGTTGATGTCAAAATAAATGATAAATTGATGATCAGATAGATAACCATGATTGATGATTAGATAGATTGATAAATTGATAACCATGATTGATGGTTGTTGATTAGATAGAAGCTCTAAGAGACCGATCTAGTCTCTGATGAAGAGTTGATAAGTTTAGGCAACTAAGTACCACTTGCTGATTGATTGCATAGATTGTCCGATAGATAGGATAGTATTGATAGGTAGGATAGATGATTTGATTGATAGGATAGATGATGTGATTGAATTAGATACACTTAGTTGCAAAAACAGGAGAGGTTAGATGTTCTACAGTGTCATGAGTGGTTTCCGTTGATGAGACACTTAGTTCTCAAGCTAGATGATGCATCTATTAGCCATATTGATGCATGTGGATTGAGATATCTCTTATATATGCCTGATATTAGGATAAAAAGGGGATTGTTGATAACTCTTGCAGAGAGGTGGCATAGTGACCACAACTCCTTTCACCTACCCACTAGCAAGATCGGTGTGTCTCTAGAGGATATATGAATCTTCATATTCCCATTTTTCAGAGAGCTTGTACAATATGATTATCGAGACATGGGAGGACTAGCAGCATTGAGGAGTGTTTTTGGAGATGATTCAATTGATGGCTCAGAAATCAGATGGGTGGATATGTTGATGTACTATGATACTTCCTTCCATTATGGCCGAATTAGTTGGAGGTTTCATTTGCCCAAATAGGAGATCTTGCGGATTGTTAGTTGGATGGGGTAGGATTCTATTGAGCATGATGCAGCCTAGGATGAGATACACATGGGGTGTCTATGTTTTAGCTTATTTATATTATGATTTACATAACGTTGTATACGATGGAGCAGCCAATCTTTCTACAAGAGTGGCTCTCTTATAGGTTTTGTGTTGGGAGCATATATCTATCAACTGACCAGTTCATGATAGGGTATATGCAGATGAGAAACCATATATTTATTTGTATAGTGGCACACTTACCCAGCACAAGCTTGGGTAAGCTTGAGTACTGGCGATGGGTTCTTGATACTATGGGCTCAATTATTTGGAGGCCATATGTACATTGTGAGCCTTTGTATGATGATGCTAGATCTTTACCTTTCATCATGCAAACTAGATACTTGATAGGAAGGACTTCGTTTGTTATTGAGAGAGATAGCTGATTTTTCAAGTCCTGAGACAGTTTGGTAGACCACAGGGGATATCACAGGGTGCAAGGGGTGTCAACTTGGAATTAATCTTCAGAATAAGCTTGCAACTTATTAGTTTTTCAATAAATATTAATAACGAAATCCAGAAGAAAACTCCAAATATCAACCAATGAAACAAGGCAAAGGAACAAAACATGAAAATATTAAAATTATACCTTTACCCTCCTATCTCATTGTGTCATATCCCCATTGTTCTTGGTTGCAAATAATTCCTCTCAGACATGCACTGTTTGTCTTCCAAGATGGCAAGTGTGAAATGGACAAATAATTGATAGTTGGATATGATTATGCTAAAATGATTTATGAAAAACTATATGATTATGCTAAAGCAAAAGGCACACTCCTAATTTGTACATAATGCTTAATTGCTAAAACTCACAGATGCAAAATGACTACTATAAGATAACTATTAGATGGCTATTAGTCTCAAAATGTTGGAGAAACTCTTCTTTTGTAGATTTTTGGTGTGCAAAATCCCATGTGGCAGAGATCAACGGTTGAGATTGAATCATGTAGATTGGATGGCTATGAAAAGATTGGTTGAGATGTGAGAGATAAAAGAGGAAGATGTTCCTCCTACACCTACAGGATGGAGGAAAAGGTAGAAGGAGAAGCCAAGTGTCAAAAGGCTCACCTTGACTAAAGTTGAAGACTTGAGAGAATATAGGATGGTTAGAGAAGATTTAGGGATATGAGGACAAGTGGACTCAACTCCCTCCAAAGATGTATGAATGTTGGAGAAAATATAGGATTGGTTGAGAAATGTGTGTAGGTACACATTCTTTGATTTATGAATTGGATGTTGAAGATAAGTGATCTATTAATATTTAAAAATATTAATATCTTTAGCAACATGATTTGATGAGTTGGAATAAGAGGAAGTGATGTGGAGATGAGATGAGTTGGATTTGGAGATTAAATAATTAAGAAATTATTTAATCGATGAGACTATAGAAGAAATGGATAGGCGATAATTAAATATTAGATATTTAATTGAATTGATTTAGAAGAAAGGGTAATGAATTAATTAATAAAAAAAAAATCAATTTAATTAATTAATAGTAGAATAACCATGAATTAAACAATTTAATCTTTTCAAATTAATTATTTAATAGAATAATAAAGTATTAAATAAATAATAAATATTTATTTAATTATTCATAGCCAATTTTTGGGTGTATACATAAACTTATCGTACTCCCGAATCATCATTTTGAAACTTGTGCTTCGTAAACACAAGTTTTGAAGCATCAAAATGGGTGTTTGAAGGCACAACAAGCTTGAAAATGCAAGTTTTGATTTCGAACCCACGAGCATGAAAGTGCAATTATGAGACTTATCGTACACCCAAATAATTGTTTTGAAGTTTTTTCTTCCTAAACGCAAGTTTTGAAGCATAAAAATGGGTGTTTGGAGGCACAACAAACTTCAAAACGATGATTTGGAAGTACGGTAAGTTTCAAAATGGGTGTTTAGAGGCACAACAAGCTTGAAAATGCAAGTTTTTCTTTTGAAGCCATGAACATGAAAGCATTATTATGAAACTTACAGTACTCCAAAATCATCATTTTCAAACTTGTGCTTCCTAAATGCAAGTTTTGAAGCATCAAAATATGTGATTGAAGGTAGCACAAGTTTGAAAATGCAAGTTTTGATTCTGAAGCCATGAACATTAAAGCGCGATTATGAAACTAATTGCACTCCCAAATCATTGTTTTCAACCTTGTGATTCCTAAACGCAAGTTATGAAGCATCAAAATCCATGTTTAGAGGCACAACAAGGTTGAAAATGAAAGTTCATATTCTGAAGCCATGAACATTAAAGTTCGATTATGAAACTTATTACACTCCCTAATCATCATTTTCAAGCTTGTTCTTCCTAAGTGCAAGTTTTGAAGCATCAAAATGTGTGTTTGGAGGCACAACAAGCTTGAAAATGCAAGTACTGATTCTGAAGCCACGAACATTAAAGCACGATTATGAAACTTATTGTACTCCCAAATCATCATTTTCAAGCTTGTGCTTCCTAAACACAAGTTTTGAAGCATCAAAATGTGTGTTTGGAGGTAACACAAGCTTGAAAATGCAAGTTCTGATTTCGAAGCCACAAATATTAAAGTATGATTATGAAACTTATCGAACTCCCAAGTCATCATTTTCAAGCATGTGCTTCCTAAATGCATGTTTTGAAGCATCAAAATGTGTGTTTGGAGGTAACACAAGTTTGAAAATGAAAGTTTTGATTCTGAATCCATGAACATTAAAGCATGATTATTAAATTTATCGTACTCCCAAATCATCATTTTCAAGTTTGTGCTTTCCTAAATGCATGTTTTGAAGCATCAAAATGTGTGTTTGGAGGTAACACAAGTTTGAAAATGCAAGGTCTAATTCCTAAGCAATGAACATAAAAATATGATTATGAAACTTTCATACTCCCAAATCATCATTTTCAAGCTTGTGCTTCCTAAACACATGTTTTGAAGCATCAACATGTGTGTTTGGAGGCACACAAATCTTGAAAATGCAAGCTCTAATTCTGAAGCAACAAACATTAAAGTGCATTTATGAAACTTATCATACTCCCTAATCATCATTTTCAAGCTTGTGCATCCTAAACACATGTTTTGGAGTATCACAATGTGTGTTTGGAGGTAACACAAGTTTGAAAATGCAAGGTTTGTTTCCGAAGCGACAAACATGAAAGTGTGATTATGAAACTTTCATAGTCCCAAATCAACATTTTCAAGTTGTGCTTCCTAAACACATGTTTTGAAGCATCAACATGTGTGTTTGGAGGAACACAAACCTTGAAAATGCAAGCTCTAATTCCGAAGTGACAAACATTAAAGAACAATTATGAAACTTATCATACTCCCTAATCATCATTTTCAAGCTTGTGCTTCCTAAATGCAAGTTTTGTAGCATCAAAATGTGTGTTTGGATGTGACAAGATTGAAAATGCAAGTTCTAATTCAGAAGTCACGAGCATTAATGCTTGATCTAAAACACAACATACTCCCAAATCATCATTTTCAACCTTGTTCTTCTTAAACACAAGTTTTGAACCATTAAAATGTGTGTTTGGATGCACAACAAGCTTTGAAATGTATGTTATTATTCTGAAGCCACGGACATGAAAGTGCAATTATTGAATTTATCGTACTCCCAAATCATCATTTTGATTCTTGTGTTTCCTAAACGCAAGTTTTGAAGCATCAAAACTTGTATGTGGAGGCAAAAGCTTAAAAATTAAAGTTCTCACTCCCAAGCCACGAACACAAAAGTATGATTATGAAACTTATCGTACTCCCAAATCATAATTTGCAAGCGTGTGCTTCACAAATGCAAGTTTTCAAGCATCCAAATGTGTGTTTGGAGGTAACACAAGCTTGAAAATGCAAGTTCTAATTCTGAAGCCACAAACATTAAAGCACAATTATGAAACTTATTGCACACCCAAAACATCATTTTAAATCTTGTGCTTCCTAAACACAAGTTTGAAGCATCAAAATGTGTGTTTGGAGGTAACACAAGCTTGAAAATGCAAGTTTTGATTTCGAAGCCATGAACATTAAAGTGCGATTATGAAACTTACCGTACTCCCAAAACATCATTTTCATTCTTGTGCTTCCTAAATGCAAGTTTTGAAGCATCAAAATGTGTGTTTGGAGAAAACACAAGCTTGAAAATACAAGTTCTAATTTCGAAGCCCCGAACATTAAAGAGAGATTATGAAACTTATCATACTCCACAATCATCACTTTTAAGGTTGTGCTTTCTAAATGCAAGTTTTGAAGCATCAAAATGCATGTTTGAAGGTAAAAAAGATTGAAAATACAAGTTCTGATTCTGAAGCCATGAACATGAAAGCGTGATTATGAAACTTATTGTACTCTTGAATCATCATTATCAAGCTTGTTCTTCCTAAATGCAAATTTTGAAGCATCAAAGAGTGTGTTTGGAGGTAACACAAGTTTGAAAATGCAAGTTCTGATTCCAAAGCCATGAAAATGAAATTGTCATTACGAAACTTATCGTACTCCCAAATGCTCATTTTCAAGCTTGTGCTTCCCAAACACTATTGGAATGAATGAACACTGAGAGGGGGTGAATCAGTGTTTTGTAAATCAAAAATTTACAAAACTAATTCTTTAACCACCGGATGCAAATAACTGAAAACAAAGTGTAGAAACACAAAGCAAATATCCACACAACCATACCAACAGAATTTTTATGTGGAAAGTCAGAAAGGGGAAAACCATGCTGGGATTTGAACCCACAATATTATTATACTATGGCCAGTAGTAGAACAATATTATAAAAGTGGAATGCACTTGCATTCAGGCACACTACCTAGAGGTCAATGCTCAATTACAAAACAGGGCTGCAACCATGAAGGACTCACTATCCTACAATTGAGATATAGAAGCAAATACAATGTCTGAACTGGAATATAGCATCTACAAATACCAAGAATTAGTTCTGGTTAGGCTCAAGAATGATCTACTATCACAACTCTGAAAAAATGTTCTATTCTTCTTTGCTACCATGTACCCGATCATGAAAAATTAAGATGCACACATGAAAATGTGCTCAATCGCTTCTAACACAGTCTCGCATCGACACCATACCTTAAAATTATCATCAAAGTCAAACCTATATATCTGCACAACTAAAATAGGTCTCCATCAAGTCGACTTCACAAAACTGCAAAATGTGAAATGTAAAGTCTCATGTTGGTTCAAACTATTAGATATTTGGTTAGTCCCAAAGACACTGAGAGGGGGGGTGAATCAGTGTCTAACCAGTAGATGAAAGATTTAAAATTATTTTCAACTTTACAACCCAAATTAATATATTGGTAAGTAAGTAATAATGCAGTAAAGAGAAACAAAATAATAAGCATCAATGCACACCATAACACAAATATTTTTGGCGAGGAAACCCGGAAAATCCTCGATGGGATTTATGACCCACAATATTTACTCACTGGCCAATATGAATAAATATTACTCAGTACAATAGGGGCATGCACATGCAGGAAGGCCAACTGCCTAGAGCTCACTACTCAACAAAAAAAATGGGGTCTCATTGACTACACAATTGGATGGTTAAATCCAATAACAATGTACTTCTCAAAATAGCATCTGCAATGCTGGATTTAGTACTGGTTTAAGCTCTATTTCATACCTCTACCAAAACCTTGCTCTGCAATGCTCTTCTCATACTCGCTCTTAAGATAAATACATCAAAATGCATATGCAATTATTCACTCTCATATACTGCTTACATGCATACCTATCATATCCTTACTTTTTATTATTACAAATGACCTTCAAGATCTCATACATATATGAGTCTTTATAATACATCATGTCGTCTATACAAATATAATATTACATTACAATACAATTCACATAAACAATATTAAATCCAAGTCAGCTTGGACTGCCAATATAATCTGTTGTCGGTGTAACGAGATGCCAGTGTGAATAAACCTTGTAGTGACTATTGGTGCCAGTAGGTGAAGTCTATTTCCAATAGAACCTTTGAACCCTATTACTAGTTGGTTGCCATCAATGACAACATCAACCATTCTGATCTGAGTGTATAATGCCAACAATCTCCCCCTTTGGCATTGATTGCAACACTCACGAGAAAAATCCAAAATTGATATCCAAAATTTGAAGTCCAAAAACTGACAGTGCTCCCCCTGAGCAAGTGATCTCCTTCTATATATTTTTCTCATTACACAACTCCCCCTTTGACATCAATGACAAAGGATGTCAAAAGTATCAAAACTTCAAAATTTACCTAGAAACTTGTAGCCGATTATGTACAATCTAAAAAATGTCTGCCAAAACCAAGTTAAGACCTTGCAAAAACTTTGTGCTATCAAAAATTATAGTCTCTGTCTGCCGGATCATTCTACTGAGATAATGCATCTACTTCTCCGGTGATCTTTCCCCTTGAATAGTTGCCTTAGATAGCTCATCCCAGTGTGTTAACAAATTATCCAATCTAGGACCAAGTTTGTTCTTCAACTCTCGGGTTTTAATCTTTAACCTTGCTTTTTCCCTTTCCAATTTCTCAATCTTCTCTTCATAAGTAGACATCTCTTGATCCAAAATTGATGTTAGTTCCAAAGAACCAATCATATTGTCAGCAATGTCATCAATTTTTTTCTGTGTTTTCTTTATTTTCTCATCAATATGTTCTGTTAGATGGTGAGGTTTACATGCTTCCCTATACAATTCCTTGTATTTCAGAATGGTGGAGTTCAATGTTGGTAACAATGAGTCAATCTGATGTGTGTAATCCTTTATTATTTTGTCAAAGAATTCATCCTTCTCTTTATTAACTCTTTCCTTAATGATCTCCTCATTTGTCTTATCTATGGTTTAAATATTAGAAGAAATGAATTTGGACAATGTGTCTAATTTACCTATAGACCCAAAAATATGATCAACCTTGCACGACGGTGCAATCATCTGCAAAATTGGTAAAGAATCATCAATAGCCTTAAATTCTAAGGCATTGAATTTTGTTATCTTATTGATGGAATCCAATAATACATCAGTTACATTTGTCAATATGTAGTCCATAGTAGAAGTACTGGGAGGAGTGCTAGGTTCTGCAATAACTTTCTTCTCTTCTCCAGATACCTTAACCCCTTCTTTATCCGCTTTCTCTTCCTTCTTATCTTCACTCTTATCTTCATTCTTATTTACTACCAGTTCTGATTGTGTCTGTTCTTGTTCCTTTTCTTCTTCAACCGATATCTCAACATTCTGTTGAGTGTCAACAGTCTTGACCGGTGATTCAGGTTTCTCAACATTTAAAGCTTTGGATTTCTTTTATTCTGCAGTTTCCTTGTCCAACACAATATTGATGTCCTAAGTGTCAACATTCATTGTGAATACAATGCTGACTCGGAATCAAAATTCTATTTTTACTTCCTCTGATATATTTTCAGGCTCATTTTCCTTTTCTATCAGTGCGTCTGATACTACCGGTGGGGTTTCCTGTGTCGGTGGTGGTAAGTTGTCCTTAACTGTGATGTCAGGTACACTGCCAACCTTACCCTTGCCCTTATCTATTTTCTGATATACTTTAGTAAATGATTTATCAATTTTCTGTCTATCTTTCTCTTCTCTTTTCTCCTTCTCAACAAAGCATATGTCTCATTTATCAGTTGTTTCATCTACAATCTCTTTTACTCTATCGGTCATAAGACTAACTTGTCGGTGACCACTCACAAAAATAGTCCCGTTCGCTTCAGATATTAAGTCATCTATTTCTTGCTTTGAATTAAAAGGATGAATGGCTAACAATGCCTCAACCTTCAATTTCTTATCTAACTCCATAATAGACATTCTCTTTGCTTCAATTTTTAAGTATAAATCATTAGGAAGAACATCTACAACCTCAATAAGAACCTTCTTATACATGTCTAGCTACAAAATAATACTTTCCTCAATAGTATCCTTATCTGAATCCTTAAAAGAATGATAGAACTTACTGACATTACTAAGATTTCTTTCTTGAGTTATTTCATTGATTAGCTCTTCAAATGCTTGAATGATTTGGTAAGTTTAAATGAGAAATTCAAGTGCTTTATAACCAAAAAGTTAACTTACAACCATATTAAATGCTTCACCAGTGAAGTGAATTTCCAACATATGTGCTAGTAAAGAAGAATTGTCACTTCTTACCACCAACTGAGGGTAAATTCATGATATTCACTTAGTTGCCTTACCCCTAAGGATCATTCCTTAGTTAGATGAAGAATCTCCTATCGGTACAGGATTGCTTTGTTCTGTCGGTGCAGTGATAAATTCATCATTCCTCTGATCTCTCTTCCTGACCCATTATTTAGTGAATTCTTGCTTGATTTCATTCACCTTTTCTTTGCCTTTGTCATTAGATCCTCTGTTGTTTGTCGGTACATTCTTGCTTCTACAAAATTTTGCAATATGCCCAATCTTGTTGCATGCATAATAGGTTACATTGTTTCTTTGAATAGATTTTCCATAACCTTGACCGGTTTGAGTTCTGCATTGATTACATAGATGTCCAAATCTACCACAAACATAGCATTTTATATTCATTCTACAATTGTCTAAGTTATGACCATTTTTATTGCATTTGGAACATTGACCGGTGGATGAGTTTGTATTCTGATTATTCTTAAATCTGCACTCATTTGCTCTATGACCAAATTTGTTGCCATTAAAGCATTTGCCATTGAATTTATAAGCATTAGGTTTTCTTACCGGTTTGTTATGATCATGATTGTTTGTAGTTCCAGAACTTTCTCCATGTTCAAATCCAAGTCCAACTGTTTCTCCATCAGGTTTTTGACTTTTCAGCATATCATCAAGTTTGTCTGAACTATTCTTGAATTTGTCTTTGTATTCATTTGTAGCGACCAACTCACTTTCCAAAGTACCAACTTGTCTCATAAGTTCCTCTTTGTCATGTTGCATGTGAATCAAATCTATTTTAAGTATATCATTTTCATAACTAAGCCTTAGAGATTCATTTGATCTTTCATTAAGTCTTCTGGCCAAATCTTCCTCATTCCTCTTTGTATCTTCAATATCCTTACATAGTCTCATGGTTAAATCTTGCATCTCATTCCTCATGTTACTATTCTCTTGTCTCAGTTTCTCTGCAATATCTCTGAGAGTTTTTTTTTCTTCATCATCTTGGTTTTGCAGTTGCACATGTAATTCTTTTCTCTTCTTCTTGGCTATAACCAGGTTATCTTGAAGTGCATTGATAAATTCTCGAGCAGTTCTGAGTTCATCTTCTAGTTTGATATTCTTCAATTTTTCTACATCAAAATCTTCAAGAGCTCATTCTAACTGTTGTCTAAAAATTTCCATTGGTACCGGTTTCAGAATCTTCCTCAATTTGTTAGGCTTCTGCAAATAGAGGACTAGGCTTTGATACCAATTTTTAGATATTTGGTTAGTCCCAAAGAAATTGAGAGGGGGGGTGAATCAGTGTCTAACCGATAGCTGAAAGATTTAAACTTATTTGCAACTTTACAACCCAAATTAATATACTAGCAAGCAAGTAATAATACAATAAAGAGAAACAAAAGAATAAGCATCAATGCACACCATAACACAAATATTTTTGGCGAGGAAACCCGGTAAGGGAAAAACCTTGGTGGGATTTGTGACCCACAGTATTTACTCACTGGCCAATATGAATAAATATTACTGAGTACAATATAGGTGTGCACATGCAAGAAGGCCAACTGACTAGAGTCTCACTGACTACACAATTGGATGGTTAAATCCAATAATAGTGTATTGCTCAAAATAGCATCTGCAATGCTAGATTCAGTACCGGTTTAAGCTCTGTCTGATACCTCTGCCAAAACCTTGCTTCGCTCTTAAGATAAATACATCAAAATGCATATACAATTATTCGCTCTCATATACCGCTTACATGCATACCTATCATATCCTTACTTTTTATTATTACAAAAGACCTTCAAGATCTCATACATATATGATTCTTTACAATACATCATGTAGGCTATACAAATATAATATTAAATTACAATACAATTCGCATAAATAATATTAATTCCATGTCGTCTTGGACTACCGGTATAATCTACTACTGGTGTAACTGGATGTCGGTGTGAATAAACCTTGTAGTGACTCTCGGTGCTAGTATGTGAAGTCTATTGCTGATAAAACCTTTGAACCCTTTTACCAGTTGGTTGCCAACAATGACAACATCAACCATTCTCATCTGAGTTTATAATGCCAACACAAACCATTGAAAATCCATATACCGGACCTAAAACATGTGAACACATGTTTCCTATAAGTTGGACCAATTACATCAAACTCATCAACATCTACCAGAATCACCTCAAAGAATCCAGACCACATGCTACACCATCAAACATGAGGATAACCATGTTCTTCCTTCAATACCTGATACTGGACCAAAAAACTTTTTCTAGAATCAATACTAGAGGATAAGATTGCATGATAAGCTACCTCACACATCCAATCAACTATTCCAATCACCATAACCAAAATTGTATCACAAGAAATGAATAATGCTTACCAGATCTATACACTGTGTTCCACCAACCAGACTTATGCTTCATGAATAACCAAACTTACTTAAGACTTCCAGTAATCCCAATCTCCATATACCAGATATGAGTACTAGACTGAGTTTCCATCAATGACAACCCCTAAGTAATGTCCATGCATCTAACATCATCAATCTTCACCGGAGCTTCACCAGAACAATGTCTTTTGCCAAAAATCTCCCCCTTTTTCATTGATGGCAACACTGAAAAAAATGACAAGTGATCCAAGAATCCAAAACTGCAATCAGTCAGAAAATCTCTACACTCAACTGAAAATATCAACTGACTCCCCCTAAGAATGTGCATCATTTTTTACTCATCTCTCTCCCCCTTTGACATCAATGGCAAAGGTAGGAATCCACCAAAATTTATATACAAAAGAATATGTACAGTGATCTACAAAAACTTGAAAATATATGCATAAGTTACCTTCAAGTATTTTAGATACTCATTCCATCCTATTAGGAAACAATCCAAAATATTAATTAGGGTGCTGAACATATATGCGCGTACTTCTACACCCTTAAGATCTGCTAGAACATCTTTTCCTCAAGTAGTTTCTGCATCCTGTTGTGCTCCAAGCAAAGTATCCAACCAAGGAGTGATTAAACCCCTCAATTCTCCCACTCTACCTATTAACCTCTCCTTCTCAGCACTCAAACTCTTGATCTTATCTGTTAGATTCATAATTTGGGCTTCTAAACTGCTAGCAAAAATTGAAAGAGGGGAAAAAGATTGTGAAATTACAGCTAATTGCCCTTGATATTCCCTTATCTTTTTGTCAATGTCTACTGTAAATTTTGATAAAATGAGACATGACTTAAGGATCTTACCACCTTCATCCAAAGCATCCTCAACACTTTTTATGACAGATTTCAAAATTAACCTATCAGCCTCAATTGTTTTCCAAAAGGTTTGAAGTCTCATCTCATTAAATTTTTTCAAAACTTTTATATTTGCCGCTTTCTCTAATGATAAAAAATCTGATTCAATTTTGTTTAACATACCCTTAAGCTTACCAGAGGATGTGCTACTAGAATCCTTCTTAAGGTCAGGAAATTTTTTCTCCAAAACTGTGGTAGCTAGAGATACAACCTCTTTTTCTTCAAATACAGACATAAGTAAGTCCTCATTTGGCTTGATTTGCACGAGGGTAGCTAATTTCAATGCTTGAAGAGGGGACAGGGTACTCAAATGTACCAGACCATGAGAAAATTCATCCTCATCATCTATAATTTGTTTTCATTTGTTAGGAACAATGCCTTTTGCAATGGTTACCAAAGCATTATTAGTCTTCTCTTCACCCTTCTCCGTCACAACTTCTTTTGTATTTACATCCTTTTCTTCTTTCTGATCATCACCTTCAGCCTTTCCTACATCACCTATGTCACCAACTATCATCTCTGCAATGATTTCTATCTCTGGAGGATTTTGTATAGCTTCACCAGAGTTGTCAACTACTTCATTTGTGGTGAAGTCATCTACAGCTTCCCGTCCAACCGAATCAATTTGTACAGATGGTTGATCCCGAGAAACTTCTATTTGGACATGAACTACCAGAGGAGAAGTATCTTTGCTTGATTGTCCTTTCGGTTGTGAGTCATCCTTCGCTGGATTAATCTGATAGTTATTTTCTTTCAAATTTTTCTTTAGAATAACCTTTGTGTGTTTAACTAGTTGCAGGATCATTTGTCAGTCCAAAGGGTAACACCATGAACTCATAATGCCCATAGCAAGTTTGAAAGGATATCTTATGTATATATTCACCCCTTATTCTAAGCTGGTGGTATCCCTTAGAGAATAATTTTGCACCTTTCATCTGATCAAACAACTCGTTAATTCTAGGGAGTGGGTACCTATTCTTGAAGGTGACTTTGTTCAACATTCTGTAATCAATGCATAACCAAAGTGTGTCATCCTTCTTCTTGATGAAGATTATATGGGCTCCCCATGGTGATACGCTTGGTCTAATTAGACCCTTATCCATTAACTCCTATAAATGTACCTTCATTTCATATAAATTTGTGGTTGTCATCATGTACGGTGCCTTAGATTGAGGTTCAGTCCCTGGGTGTAAATCAATATTGAAATCAAATTCCCTCTTTGAAGGTAATGCTTGTAATTCCTCTGGAAAGACATCTTGGTACTCTCAAAGGATAGGGTGTGTATCAAGTCCAGTATTATCCTCTCTTAGATCTTTGATGTGTACTAAGTAGATCTCATAACCCTTCCTTTGGGCCCTCTTAAGTTGCATTGTAGATATTTGTCTAAGTTAAAACGATTTTTGTTCCCCTTGTATCTCCACTTGGTTGCCTAAATCATCAAGTCCCTCCACATGTTTATCCTCACAATTCATTACAGACTTGTGCTCAGTCAACCAATTGATTCCTAGGATGACATCATAAATTCCTAATGGAGCTACATAAAGATTGACTTCTATTAGAAAGTTGGGAAGTTGTAATTCACTACATGCCAAACATCTGTCTACCCTCCACTCTACCCAGTTTCCATATTGAACATTCCAATATTTTGACATATAACCAAGCTTGATATTTTAACTTAGATATAATTATAGGATCCACAAAACATGTTGGCATTGTGTTCTCATTGATGTCAACCGGTATAGGAGTATAATTAATGTGGAGTCATTGATGTCAACTAGTGTTGCAGGTTACCGGTAAGGAAGAGAATGTCATTAAGAGGAATGATCACTGGAGTCACCAGTACACAAGTTAGTGTTTGACTTATGTGGATGAAAGGGATAGGTTACATAAGGAAAGGATGTCAACTGGTAAGAGTTGTGTTGATAGTGACTAGTTGCCAACTGGCTAGCTTATGACCAGTGTACAAGCAAGATGAGAAAGGTACTTGAGTTGTTGTTTGTGATGAAGAGGCAGAATTCTACCTAAATCACATCAACACAGGAGGAGAAAGATGTACAGATCACTAGTATGTTGTGTGGATGCAAAACATCAGGACTCCCATCGGATAAAGATGCAGTCACCATGTGAAGAGATGACTGACAATGAATGTGCTCACACTGGATCACATGTTCCTATTTGAATTTATGTTGGACAAATAGGGAAACCACATGAGTGCATTATAGGATGTAGATGACAATAATTCACTACCACCGGTAAGTAGAGATTATATCCTATTATGAGGATAACCATGTTCTTCCTTCAATACCTGATAGTGGACCAAGAAACTTGCTCTAGAATCAATACTAGAGGATAAAATTGCATGATAAGCTACCTCACACATCCAATCAGCTATTCCAATCACCATAGCCAAAACTGCATTATGAGAAATGAATAATTCTTATCGGATCTATACACTATGTTCCACCGACCAGACTTATGCTTCAAGAATAACCAAACTTTCTGAAGACTTCCCATAATCCCAATCTCCATATACTGGATATGATTACTAGACTGAGTTGCCATCAATGACAACCCCTAAGTAATCTCCATGCATGTAACATCATCAATCTACACCGGAGCATCACCGGAACAATGTCTTTTGTGAACAATCTCCTCCTTTTGCATTGATGGCAACACTGCGAAAAATGACAAGTGATCCAAGAATCCAAAACTACAATCAATCAAAAAATCTATACACTCAACTGAAAAATCTAAACTAACCCCCCCTAAGAATGTGCATCATTTTTAATTTGTCTCTCTCCCCCTTTGACATTAATGGAAAAGGTAGGAATCCACCAAAACTTATATACAAAAGAATGTGTACAGTGATCTACAAAAACTTGGAAATATATGCATAAGTTACCTTCAAGTATTTTAGACACTCATTCCATCCTATTAGGAAACAATCCAAAACATTAATTAGGGTGCTGAACATATATGCACATACTTCTACACCCTTAAGATTTGCTAGAACATCTTTTCCTAAAGTAGTTTCTGCATCGTGTTGTGCTTCAAGAAAAGTATCCAACCAAGGAGTGATTAAACCCCTCAATTCTCCCACTCTGCCTATTAACCTCTCCTTCTCAGCACTCAAACTCTTGATCTTATCTGTTAGATTCATAATTTGGGCTTCTAAACTACTAGCAAAAACTGAAAGAGGGGAAAAAGATTGTGAAATTGCAGCTAACTGCCCTTGATATTCCCTTATCTTTTTGTCAATGTGTACTGTAAATTTGGATTAAATGAGACATGACTTAAGGATCTTACCACCTTCATCGAAAGCATCCTCAACACTTTTAACGACAGATTTAAAAATTGCCCTATCAGCCTCAATTGTTTTCCAAAAAGTTTGAAGTCTCATCTCATTAAATTTTTTCAAAACTTTTATATTCGCCGCTTTCTCTAATGATACAAAATCGGATTATATTTTGTTTAACATACCCTTAAGCTTGCCGAAGGATGTGATACTAGAATCCTGCTTAAGGTTAGGAAATTTTTTCTCCAAAATTGTCGTAGCTAGAGATACAACCTCTTTTTCTTCAAATGTAGACATAAGTAAGTCCTCACTTGGCTTGATTTGCACAAGGGTAGCTAATTTCAATGCTTGAAGAGGGGACATGGTACTCAAATGTACAAGACCATGAGAAAATTCATCCTCATCATCTGTAATCTATTTTCCTTTGTTAGGAACAATGCCTTTTACAATGGTTACCAAAGCATTATTAGTCTTCTCTTCACCCTTCTCTGTCACAGCTTCTTTTGTATTTACATCCTTTTCTTCTTTATGACCATCACCTTCACCCTTTCCTACATCACCTATCTCCCCAACTATCATCTCTGCAATGATTTCTATCTCTGGAGGATCCTGTATAGCTTCACTAGAGTTGTCAACTACTTCATTTGTGGTGAAGTCATCTACAGCTTCCCGTCCAACCGAATCAATCTGTAGAGATGGTTGATCCCAAGAAAATTCTATTTGGACATGAACTACCAAAGGAGAATTATCTTTGTTTGATTGTCCTTTCGGTTGTGATTCATCCTTCTATGGATTAACCTGATAGTTATTTTCTTTCAAAATTTTCTTTAGAATAGCCTTTGTGTGTTTAACTAGTTGCAGGATCATTTGTCAGTCCAAAGGGTAACACCTAAAACTCATAATGCCCATAGCGATTTCGAAAGGCTATCTTATATATATATTCATCCCTTATTCTAAGATGGTGGTATCCCTTAGAGAATACTTTTCTACCTTTCATCTGATCAAACAACTCGTTAATTCTAGGGAGTGGGTACCTATTCTTGATGGTGACTTTGTTCAACATTCTGTAATCAATGCATAACCAAAGTGTGTCATCCTTCTTCTTGATGAAGATTACATGTGCTCCCCATGGTGATACACTTGGTCTGATTAGACCCTTGTCCATTAACTCCTACAAGTGTACCTTCATCTCATATAACTCTGCAGTTGTCATCATGTACGGTGCCTTAGATTGAGGTTTAGTCCATGGGTGTAAATCAATATTGAAATCAAATTCCCTCTTTGAAGGCAATTCTTGTAATTCCTCTAGAAAGACATCTTGGTACTCTCAAAGGATAGGGTGTGTATCAAGTCAAGTGTTATCCTCTCTTAGATCTTTGATGTGTATAGAGTAGATCTCATAACCCTTCCTTCGGGTCCTCTTAAGTTGCATTGTAGATATTTTTCTAAGTTGCAATGGCTTCTGTTCCCCTTGTATCTCCACTTGGTTGCCTAAATCATCAAGTCCCTCCACATGTTTATCCTCACAATTCACTATATACTTGTGCTCAGTCAACCAATTGATTCCTAGGATGACATCATAACTTCTTAATGGAGCTACATAAAGATTGACTTCTATTAATTCACTACATGCCAAACATCCGTCTACCCTCCACTTTACTCGGTTTCCATATTGAAAATTCCAAGATTTTGACATATAATCAAGCTTGATATTTTAACTTAGATACAATTATAGGATCCACAAAATATGTTGGCATTGTGTTCTCATTGATGTCAACCGGTATAGGAGTATAATTGATGTGTAGTCATTGATGTCAACTAGTGTTGCAGGTCACCGATAAGGAAGAGAATGTCATTCAGAGGAATGATCACTGGAGTCACTAGTACACAAGTTACTATTTGACTTATGTGGATGACAGGGATATGTTACGTAAGGAAAGGATGTCAACTGGTAAGAGTTGTGTTGATAGTGACTAGCTGCCAACTGGCTAGCTTATGATCAGTGTACAAGAAGGATGAGAAAGGTGCTTGAGTTGTTGTTTGTGATGAAGAGGCGGAATGCTACCTAAATTACATCAACATAGGATGAGAAGGGTGTACAGGTCACCAATATGTTATGTGGATGCGAAACATCAAGACTCCCACTGGATAAAGATGCAGTCACCATGTGAAGAGATCACTGACAATGAATGTGATCACACTGGATCACATGTTTTCCTATTTGAATTTATACTGCACAAATAGGGAAACCACATGAGTGCATTACAGGATGTAGAGGACAATAATTCACTACCACCGGTAAGTGGAGTTTATATCCTATTATGCATAGTGTGCATTATAGTTATGTGAGATAAGGAAGAAGAGGTAAAGGTTGGTGTTTGAAGGATCGCACCTGATCTACCAGTGAATCAAAGGAATGCCTCAAGTGCATGAAATCAAGGATTGCTGCTAGAATAGATGAAGTGTGATGGGTTTGTCACTTTGAAAAACCAGTTGAGACATGGTCCACACTGATTAGGAATAAGGCAAGGATGAACATATGTAGACAGAGGACAATGGCCAGATTGAAGATGGAGTCAGTTGAAGGTTGATGACATGGTTTCATCAAGAGTGTTTACCGGTATGTATGTCCACCAGTAATATGGACAAGGTGCAGATGTAGAAGATTCCCATCTGATGAAGATGTGCATAAGGTTGGTTAGCAAGAGTGCCAACCAATTGAGTGTTCCACCGAAAGAGAAGCAAAGTGCAAGGTTGATGATAGAAAGGTTAAGGGTTTAACTGGCAAGGCTAGTAACCCAGTAGAGGAGCCCAATAATGGAGTTGGTCAGTGATCCAATCCATACCGACATAGATGATCAAGCAAAGGTGGATGTCGACATAGTTTCCACGTGGAGATGAAGTGGCATGCATGCACAAGTTCATGTGTTGAGTCAGTGAAGTGTCAGGTGGCAAGCTAGCTGGTGACAGGTTGATATTTATGTTGACTATGAGATTCACGGGTTGCACAATATAGGTTTAAGGCTCGAGGTCATTGGACAGCCAAGATCCAGCACAGACTGTTTGAGTAGAACTCGGAAGGTGAAGGAAACTGCAAAACCAATCTTGGGGAGCGACCAAGAAATCTGCTGACAGTTTAAAAGGAGATTGCCAAAGATAGAAGGCGTGATTAGGAAGGCATGAGAATGGCAGGATTGATTGATGAGTTACAGTTCATCAATTAGGTGATCAGATCGGATGAGATATTTTTGGATTTAGTTTGTCTCAAGGTTGATGAGAAAACCCTAACTGCTTAAAATTTGAATTAGATTTTGGTGGGAAAACCAGGTTATAAATATGCAAGCCAAAGTCATTGAAGTGTGTCGCTAGATGAGGGAGTGTTGTTGCATGCAAGGAGAAATCAGTCAAGTGCTCATCAAGAAGAAGAAGAAGAGACTGAGTGTGAGGAAGAACTGGGTTGAAGTGTTCAACCGACATCAGTGAAGCAACCGACAATCATCCACTGGGTCTGACAGAGAAGTACAAAACTGACAGTGACCATATCGGTAGAGAAGAAGTGAAGGAGACTGCATAGAAGGTAGGCTTAGAACCAGCAGAGTGTAGTACCGGTGGAAAGTAGTGGTTTAGCGGAGAGAAGAGAGAATCGGTAAAGTGCAAAACTGGCAAAGACTAGAACCGACAAAGAAGGAGAAGAGGTTGAACCGACAAGAATGCAACAAAGAGGAAGGTTGCAGAAGTGTGAGGGTTAGCATAGAATTGATAGTGAACTAGATAGAAAATCTAGTAGAGAGATTTGAAGAAGAGATACAAAATCCATTTGTAACAAGAAGATAACTTTGGTATTAAAAATTTGTTTTTATACTCACTGAGTTGGAGCTCGGTGCAGGGGTTGTATCTCCTTGGGTTGGTGCCCTAAATCAGGGGTTGGTGCTCCTTGGGTTGATGCCCTAAAATCAGGGGTAGGTGTTGCTTGGGTTGGCACCCTAAACATTGTAATGAGAGATTGATTATGAGGTTGGATTGGAGAAGTAGCCTCCAGTAGCATTTCTCACCAAGGTTTTTCTCATATATGATGGTGTTATGTGATGTCCCTTTGTGTGTGATTGCATTTGTGTTGGTCTCCCCTCTAACCGGTAAGTCTGCATTGAGTTAGATCTGATAAATGGTATACTCACATAGGACAATTAAAGGGAAAATTTTGAGAACCATTGATTCCCCCCCTCTTAGTGGTACATTGTGTTTAACAATTGGTATCAAAGCACTACGTTCCTAGTTGATAAGATTTCTCTAGCTTGGGTAGATTCTAGCTTAAGGACATAATGGTTTATTTAGTTTCAATCCCTGCTCTGATTTTTGATGGTTCAAACTATTCCATTTGGAGTTGTAGAATGGAAGTCTACCTATCCTCTCTAGGGAAGATGGAAGTCTACCTATCCTCTCTAGGGTTTGATGTGTGGATGTCTATTGTAAATGGCTGCCCTAGTGAAGTCAGTCCTCCCACCAACTTAGATGCAGAAAGAAGAAACCAGTGTAATGATGTAACAATGAAGGCTATACTCTATGGTTTATCTGATGATGTTTTCTCACAGGTGGAAATGAGCCTATGGAAATGAGCCTACTACTACAGAACCAACTTGTGAAGATAGAATGAGAAATGCATCTCATGTATCTACATATGATGAAGGTGGGTCTGCTAGCAGCTACAACAATGATGATGAAAGAACCCACCTCTTCATGGGTCAAGAATCAAAAGATGAGAGACACACATCTGATAATGATCATGCAGATCACTCCTACCGACATGATGTGTTCAGTAGTGATATTGAAGGTGAAGATGAAGAAAAGTAGAAGTTGATCTTGAAGGTGAGCTTGTGAATGCCCTTGAAGAACTCACAAGAGTAAGAAATGAATACAAGCTATTCAATAATGTTGCTATTGTGGAGTAGAATCGGTTGACAATATTCCTTGAAGAATTTGAGAAATATATCTCAAAATTGAAGACTCAAGAGGAGGACACCAAGGAGTGCTGGTGCAGTGATCTAGCCTCTGAGCTAGAAGTAAAAGATAAAAAATGTCAACAACTTCTTGGAGAAATAGAGGTTCTTTGAAATGACCTTGAGAAGTGTCAGGATGAGCTCAAGGTAAGAATCCAGTTTGATGGCAGCAGTGATTCCTAAGAAAAGATGTTGAAGAAGCAAAAGCATTCCAAGGATAGTGGAGGATTAGGAAGTGGTGCCAGTAAATGCTCCACCAGCAAGAATGTCCCCCACGATAACATTATGTTTGTCTCCTCAAATGGAGAGAACAAGGGACAGACCTTCAGTGTCCAGAATACTCCCCAGAAGAATGTTAATCTAACCACAACCGATGAAGACCTGCAAACAAGAATGAAGATCGGTGCTGCAAGAAGGAGGAACAATGCAGATCCCAAAGGAAAAGGGAAAATAGGAGAAGACAGCTTCACCGGAAGCACAAACATGAGAAGACAACAAAGAAGACATCCTACCGATAGAGGACAAAGAAATGCTACCACCCACATGTCAAGACAAGTGTGGAAGATGAAGGGACCAAATGCATGAAATGCAAAGAATGGACAACCCAAGATCCATCCTCAGAGAAGGAGAAATGGAGATGCCAGATCGGTAAGATCTCCCCATGCATGGAAAAATAAGTTTGTAAGTTATAAACCTTCCTTCTCCGGTTATTGCTTTGCATGTAATGGTCATGGCCATAGGGTAGAAGAATGTAGAAATGAATCTAGAAGGAATAATCTAGGATCTCACAGTTATCATACAAATAAGAAAAATGTATCAAGGAGTAGATACATGCATGTCCCCTCTCCCGGTTATGCAAATAATATTTGTTATAACTGCAATAGAATTGGCCATAGAAGTTATGAATGCAGGAAGAAGGACCCGTAGTCACATGGAAGTCAGTATAGCAATTATGGTCAACATAGAAATGAATACAAAGCATTTGGAAGTCAGAGACCTGCATGGAACCAAAGGAGAAATGTCCCAGCAGGATCAAGAGGTCCACTAGTTTTGGTTGCTAGTCACAACAACATGACAAGGAGAAGATGGTCAAACCGACATGCTAAGAGATTCCCCAATCATGAAGTTGGGATGGATGTTGTGTGATGCTATAGCACTACTTCCGGTTATGATGCAAAATCTAGAATTGGAAGGACCCATCAATAAAAGAAGGTAAGACCTTCTCCCAAGACTGAAAATGGGAAGAAGAATGAGACCAAGCAGGTGTGGAGGAAGAAGACCATGGACCAACATTGTGCATTCAATGCACAGGTGATATCTCCTAAGGATTAAAGGAGATGCAGGATCTTAGGGGGAGTAATATATTGAACTTGTCATTCACCTCCTTAGTGAAGAAGGACACATGGAAGAACAAGATGTTGCCAGTATGAAGGAAGCAAATGAGAAGATAAGTCTGTGTAGTGGCTTCCATGGCTACACACCTGCAGAACAAAGTTGGTTCACTACTGCACGTGTCAATAGATGGAGATTTATAAATGGAATTAGATGTACAATGACACAAAATGTCAAGAGTTACAGGAAGGTGCTCCAGTAGTGATGATGGACCGGTACAAGAAACCGATATGTGCAGGATGTTACCGACATGAATGCTAATAGGTACTTGCAGGTTATGTAAGACAATGAGGTTGGATATCATTGCATTAGCCTCGATAACATGGAATGGGAAGTTTATGTCTCAAGTGGTGTTGATGAAGACCTGAATGACATGTTGGCTCAATTGTTTATCATACAGGAATACATGTTTTTGGGCTAACCGGTTTGATTCATGACATGATGATGACATTTCATGGAATGGTGTACATCTAGGATCATGTCATAGGTTGTGGTGGATATGATGGAGTTGAAATATCATTAGATGATCACATATGTACAACTCAACTAGTATATGGAGTTGATTAAAGCCCTGGTGTTGGACCTGACAAGCAATGGTGGACATGAGTTGTATGACTCAAGTGGAGTTCAAGTGTTTATGAAGCTGATCCGACATGCTTGAACTTGTGAGGTACTGACTGCCCAAACTACAGATGATGGAAATTGTTGTAGGAATACCCTGGAGAATTTCATGGTTAAGAGTATCTACTTGTCATTTGGTTGGTTGTATTCATAGTACAATCACACTTGATTCTAAATAAATTTAGGATCAAACTGGAGGTAATGTAGTCTGACCGACAGGTAAGCAATATTCACTGACACGTCTTTCTGCAAATTGAGTGCTTTAACAATTTGTATAAGATTTGCATGCTCAATTGGTGTCAGTTGATGGTTGAAGTCCTCCATGTCAAGAGTTGTAACTTGAGAAATTGTACCAACTGGTATCAAAAGAGGAGATGCATCAAGTAAAGAAAAAGGGGAGAAAAATTTATTTCAGTGCCTGATTGATACAAGGAGGAGTGAAACCCTAACAGTGCCCTTTGCCATTGTTGTCAAAGGGGGAGAAAGATTCTGTAGTATACCACATACTACATGTGTGAGAATTGGATCACATAAAGAGGGAGAGAGATTATGTAGTATGTCAGATACTACATGTGTTGACATCAATGCCAAAGGGGGAGATTGTTGTCATTGTGTTGTCATTGTTGTCAACCAGTATAGAAGGACAACCAGTATAGGAGTATAATTGATGTGCACTCATTGATGTCAACTAGTGTTGCAGGGTACCAGTAAGGAAGAGAATGTCATTCAGAGGAATGATCATTGGAGTCACCGATAAACAAGTTAGTGTTTGACTTGTGTGGATGAAATGGACAGGTTACCGGTATAGTCTATCACCGGTAAGGAAAGGATGTCAACTGGTAAGAGTTGTGTTGACAGTGAGTAGTTGCCAACTAGCTAGCTTATGACCAGTGTACGAGTAGGATGACCAAGGTGCTTGAGTTGTTGTTTGTGATGAAGAGGCGGAATACTACCTAAATCACATCAACACAGGAGGAGAAAGATGTAAAGGTCATTGGTATGCTATGTGGATGCAAAACAACAGGACTCCCATCGGATAAAGATGCAATAACCATGTGAAGAGATGACTGATAATGAATCTGCCCACACTGGGTCACGTACCTATTTGAAGTTATGTTGCACAAACAGGGAAACCACATGAGTGCATTATAGGATGACAAGAATTCACTACCATCGGTAAGTGGAGCTTATCTCCTATTATGCATAGTGTGCATCATAGTTCTGTGAGATAAGGAAGAACAGGTAAAGGAAGGTGTTTGAAGGCTCACACCAGATCTACCAGTGAATTAAAGAAATGCCTCAAGTGCATGAAATCAAGGATATGCACTGGACCGACATAGAAGGCATGTTGAGATACCAAAATAGATGAAGTGTGATGGGTTTGTCACTTTGACAAACCGGTTGAGACATGGTCTGGGCTGATCGGGAAGAAGGAAAGGCTAAGAAGATGCAGACAAAGGACAATGGTTGGATTGAAGATGGAGTCAGTTGAAGGTTGATGAAATGGTGTCATCAAGAGTGTTTACCAGTATGTATGTCCACTACTAATATGGACAAGGTGCAGATGCAAAAGACTCCCATCTGATGAAGATGTGAATAAGGTTGGTTAGCAAGAGTGTTGTCTAGTTGAGTGTTCCACCAGAAGAGAAGCAAAGTGCAAGGTTGATGACAGATAGGTTAAGGGTTTAACCGGCAGGGATGGTAACCCGGTAGAGGAACCCGGTAATGGAGTTGGTCAGTGATCGAATTCATACTGACACAAATGATCAAGCAAAGGCAAATGCCGACATAGTTGCCACATGGAAATGAAGTGGTATGCATGCACAGGTCCATGTGTTGATTTGGTGAAGTGTCAGGCGGCAAGGTAGCTGGCAACAGGTCAACATTTATGTTGACTATAAGATTCACGGGTTGCACAATAGAGGTTTGCGGCTCGAGGTCATTGGACAACAGAGATCAAACACAAACTATTTGAGTAGATCGAGAAAGGTGAAGGAAACCACAAAACAAATCTTGGGGATCGACCAAGAAATCCTCTGACAGGTTAAAAGAAGATTGCCAAAGATAGAAGGCGTGATCAGGAAGGCACAACAATGGCAAGAATGATTGATGAGTTACAGTTCATCAATCTAGGTGATTAGATCAGATGCGATATGATTGGATTTGGTTTGTCTCGAGGTTGATTAGAAAATCCTAACTGCCTAAAATTTGAATTGTTTTTTGGCGGGAAAAATAGGTTTTAAATAAACAAACCAAAGTCATTGAAGTGTGTCACTGGATGAGGGAGTGTTGCTACATGCAAGGAGAAATCAGTCAAGTGCTCATCAAGAAGAAGAAGAAGAAGAGACTGAGTGTGAGGAAGAACTAGGTTGAAGTGTTCAACCGACATCAGTGAAGCAACCAACAGTCAGCCATTGAGTCTGACAGAGAAGTGCAAAACCAGCAGTGGGCATACCGGCAAAGAAGAAGTGAACGAGACTGTAGAGAAGACAAGCATAGAACCGATAGAGTGTAGTATCGGTGGAAAGCAGCGGTGTAGCAGAGAGAAGAGAGAACTGGTAAAGTGCAGAACTGGCAAAGAGTAGAACCAATAGAGAAGGAGAAGAGGCTAAACTGACAAGAATACAACAGAGAGGAAGGTTGCAGTAGTGTGAGGGTTACAAGAGAACCGATAGTGAGCTGGATAGAAGATCCAGCAGAGAGATTAGAAGAAGAGTTAAAAAATCCATTTGTAACAAGAAGATAACTTTGGTATCAAAATATGTTTGTATACTCACTGAGTTAGAGCTCGATGTAGGCATTGTAGCTCCTTGGGTTGGTGCCCTAAATCAGGGGTTGGTGCTCCTTGGGTTGGTTCCCTAAAATCAGGGGTTGGTGCTCCTTGGGTTGGTGCCCTAAACATTTTAATTAGAGATTAATTGTGAGGTTAGATTGGAGCTGTAGTCTCCAATAGTGTTTCTCACTTAGGTTTTTCTCATCTTGGGTTTTCCTCGTAAATGTTGGTGTTATGTGATGTCCCTTTGTGTGTCATTGCATTTGTGTTTCTCTCCCCTCTAATCGGTAAGTCTGCATTGAGTTAGATCTGATAACCGATATACTCACATAGGATAGTTAAAGGGAAAAGTTTGAGAACCACTGATTCACCCCCCTCTTAGTGGTACATTGTGTCTAACAAAACATTCAATAGCACCTATATCTGTAAGAATGGAAACTTCATGACCAAAACATTTACCATTAAACTGAATAGGTGAGGTTTTGAAGTTTGGTTGACGTTTTTCAACTACGGCATGAATCTGGTGTCAAGGTTGTCTTTTCCCTCCTATCTCAGTTGTGCATTGATCGCACTGGTTAGCATAGTGATTTCCACCTTTAGGTCCTATCTTATACTCTGGCTTATCCTTCCTAGTGTTATTTTTGTAATCGTACCTGTTATTGCCATAATTATTGTTCCTTCTGTTATTGAAGTTCTTATTGAAATTCTAGCCCTTATTATCCCCATTGTTATTCTTCTTCAAGTTCCTAATATGCTGAGTTCCACCCTTTTGATTGTTGTTCTAAAACTTCCTCTTCTTGAACTCTGAGTTTTTGTTGTTCCTAGCTTCATATATTTGTATTAGTTTCTGTTCTTGCATAGTGGCTTTCTCAAATGTTGTTGCCATGGTTTCAGGACTATACATTTCAACTTCCACTCCTATTTGAGGTTTCATCCCTAAGATGAAATTACGGATTCTAAAGTTCTTATTCATCTGATATTGTCGCACATACTTCAATAAGAGAATTTTTTTTCCAGTATTGAGTCACTATCATGATGTAGTGTAGCTCCAAGATATAATGCATATATGAAAGGAATAGCCACAATGAGAAACTAACACATCCATAATGGCTAACTATTACTTACCCATAGTGCATCCTATATAAAAGGAATTTTGGTGCATTGCATAATAAATTGTGGGCCTTCATTCTCCCATGCATCTCATTCCTCCTTTCTCATTTCCTACTCAAAGTGCTCCATCACCTATGGTTTTTCCATCAAATTTAGGTGGAGTAACTTTCTTGAGGTCCCTTCCCAAATCTTCTGATATCTTTCCTCTGCTAGGTTCCTCTTCCACCCTAGGTTGCCTCACTTTTTCTGTCCTAGGTGCTTCATTAGCAGGTTGTTCATTGGCAGCTGACTCAAACCTAGGCTTCCCACTAAGAACCCTTTGCATATCATGTTCCATATTATTCATTCGAGCTTCCTGATGGTTAAGGAGCTCAAATATCTGATCCAACCTCTCATTAGGGTTATTGCTAGGTTCACTACTGTTATCTTTGTTCCTTGTTTGCACCATTTTGTCCTATTAGGTATCCTAAAAATCAATCAAACTAAGTCTTAGCATAGAAGGCTCAAGGTCCTAGAGTTTAAACCCTAAGCTCTGATACCAAAATGCAAGGACCTGCTTGTCCTAACCCTAGTTAAACCACCATAGTAACTCACAATTACAATTAATTTAAATTTCCATTAATGCATATGTGAAGTTTACAATAATTGACATGCAATTAACTAATAAGTGAGCTTAACATCCATGCAATTCATGTCTAACATGCAAAACTATCATGCATGTAGTAAAAGTGAAACAGAAGTAAAGTGTGCATGATGGTAAAGTAACATGCATACCCCTTAATTATCAATGATTTTGAGTTAAGTGCACGCATGCGTTCAGAAGTAACATTTGCATGAGTTATTATGAAATTAATCTAACATGCAAAATGCATAATTAAGTTAACTAATTAAAAATTAATATGAACATGCATGCATGCAGAAAAGAAAGTTAATCTATGGAAAGTAAATCAATGCATGTTAGTGGGTTAGTATGTTAGTAGTTTTCTCTTCTTCTTTCTGTTAGTTACATTACATGGCGACTTTTTGTCGCATTACATCATAGGACCTTTCAGGTCTTTTACATATCTTTTACATGCAACCATTTTGGTCTTTTACAATAAGATAGAAAATACATCATATAATAATTACATAAAATTTATCTGGAATCTCTAATTCTCTGTCTCTGGATGTGTCATCTCTATTTCCTTAGACAAACTTCCACCTGCAAACCAGAAGATGTGTCATCTCTATTTCCTTAGACAAACTTCCACCTGCAAACCAGAAGATGAACATATGACCTAGGTGTTTTATCCGCCCAACCAAATGAAGCATAAGCTTCTTGGTGCTCATGATAAGCTCCCATCCCTCACGACGAAGTATCCTAGCAAGTTGGTACCAACTGGTGGGAATGGAATCTGTGCATGTATGTAGAACTAACTACATGTGTTATGGCAGGGAGAAAAATTAATATTTTAATGGCCATTAATACCCTATTGGGGAGGTGAAGAAAAATTACCCTTCCCTGATTAACCTATAATCAAGCACATGTTTCCAATCATCCCTCATAGATAGAAAACAAATTAACCCCTCCCGAATTAATTAAATTAATAATTATTATTGTCATATTTATTTAGTTCTTAATCACTCCTACTTCTTAACAAAATATAATCAAACCCTTAGTTAATTAGAGGTGCGGTTAAGAGTTCAATTGATAGATTTAGTCAGAATTTGTTTGAAACCCACCATTACAACCATTCAACTAATCAACTTTACCATAGAGCAACCATTGTATAAATTCAGACTATTTCTATCGTTAATCTCAAATAATACGGTTTGGTTAAACTAAAGAGTTGATTGTTTTTGCCAACAATATTTCAGCATACCCAAATAATAATCAAACCAAGCAAATTACTATCATAGGGAAAAGAAACAAATGATTTTGTTGCAGATTATAAATTAACCAAATTCCAAATAAAAATTTGGCTATCGTATTAACAAAATGTCAGTTAGCAAATTAGAGGGAGGCGTATAAGGTGAAATAAGGCGTGGAGGGAAGAAGGGTTGAGGAAGGTAGGCGTAGAGGAGGAGCGTGGGGAGAGGAAGGAGTATGGCATGGGAGAAGGAAAATGGAAGACAAGGAGAGAGTAGGGCAGGAAGGCGTGGTAGCTTTTGGAGGAGAGGCATGGGAAAAGAAAACTAAGTCAGCTCAATCACCACGCATGGGAAAAGAAAACTAAGTCAGCTCAATCACCACGCATGGGAAAAGAAAACTAAGTCAGCTCAATCACCACCCCTCCCTTATTGCAGCAGATCGCCTATCTTAGGAGGGAGATTGTAAAGGAAGGTGAGGGTGGTGACACACCCAACCATGACCAACAAAACCTACACACCGTCCCTCTCCTCAAGCTGTCACTAAGAATAAAAGAAAAGATGATAGGAGAAAGACAAATTTTCTTGTCCTTAGATCAATTAGCATTGCAGATTAATAGATAAATGGTATATGATATTCGCAGACTGAAAAATAAGAAGAGATGTTAAAGATTTACATTAAGAAGTATTCTGAATGAAATCTAAAAAATAATAACCTGGTTGTGATTCAACTTTTGGTAATCGACCCTCCCCTCACGATGACCTTCAGGCTACTGATTTCGTAGAAAGAAAATAGAATAATCAGACCTCCAGCTAGATCAGATGATAAAAAAAGAATAGATCCCCCTTTATTTATAAATAATTAGGCTAAGTTCGGAGTAATGCATGAAAGATGCATGATATAGAAAATAATTACAATTTCGAATGCATAGATTTTAATAAAATCATTTTATTAATTAAAAAAAAAATGAAAACTAATTGTACTTAATTATTATTTTATTATATTTTTTCCTAATGCATGACTATTGCTTCCATGCTCTAATTTTTTTTAAGTTTTCGAAAATAATTATTGGATTAATTAATTTGTATGATCATATTTTAAATCTTATATATATTTTATCTTATCTATTAATACCCTTGCATGCCATTTATAATATCCTCAAATTTATTATTTTTCTATTAATATCACGCATGTCAAATTTTATAGTATTACAATTTATAAACATTCTAATTTTCAAATAAGTTGATTATTTTATTTATTTTGTTTAACTCTTTAATCGATCTTTCTCTTAACAAAATATTACATCTCTTAAATAGTTATTTATTTATTTATTTTATATATATATATATATATATATATATATATAATTTAACTTTCAAATATTTATTTTTGAATAATTAATTATTATATTTTAAGTACTTAGTTATTTTCTAGCATTGATTTATTTATTTTAAATTCCAAGGTTTAATTTATTAATTATTATCTAATAGTGTTTTTGCACAGGGTCCCATTCCATAGGTCAGTGCCAGCAAGCTAGAAAACCCCTCTTTGGTCATATGTCCGCCTTCGACGGTCAACCTGCAACCAACTCATACTGATGATAAAAATGCATTATACACATCATCACATTAAAATCTAATAATAACATTAAACATGATCATTAAATAACTAAAATGTCATAAATATCATTAAACGTCATAGTATCATCTAACATCATTAATTAAATCAATAATCTAATCAAAGTCATCACGTGCATTTATTAGCATAAAATGTCAATAGAATAAGTATCTAGCATATAAAAATAAACCTAACTAGGTGGTCTGAATCAGGTCATGACATTTAGGCTCTACTAAACCCAGGCGGGTGTATCTTCCTATTAAGCAGATTTAATCTTCTTTAATCTATCTACTATCTCTATCTCGGAATGGCATGAGCCTTTGAAATAGATTAACTTGACTTCTAATTTTCCTCCTATCTCCTACTTGTATAAAACTAAAATTGAAAGTAAAAATGAATGTAATTACTTTAACTGATTATGAATGACCAGTGCCTTCTTACTGGGCAATAGAGTCACTTTCCTTCTAGATATTCACGTATAACTCTATGAGACAATTTTTAAATTCACCTTTGATGAATCTGTTAGCTAATCTAACCCACAATATTACTTCAAATATTCTTTCCACAACAACCAGTCTGATTGATTTTAACTTTCTTGAAAAGGCCAATCAACAAGAACACAAGGACATGGAAATCTAAAATGTTACTTGTTTTATCAAACTGCTATGAAAATAAATGATTCTTTCATAAGTAGATTGAAGTTAGCATTCATTTGCTGCAAATGAAAATCACGGAGAACTGATCTTGAATGAAGCTTACTACAACACAATTGAAGAGAAATCACTGATTCTATCACTGAAAATAAAGTCTCCTTTGCTGGAAGTATAAAAGCTATATATATATAATGATGTCTTTCAAATGATTACAATGGTATACATATAATAAACATAGGGGTCATGTCCCTTCAAAGAGTCTTTTGGATTTTTTAAAACAACATGAAAGTAACTTACTAACTAAGGACCGCTAAGACCTAATTAATCACAAATGCACTTTCGTCAAATGATCGCTATATTATGTGCTCAAATAGGTATCATAGCCTCCCACTGTGCTTCTTTTCCCTTTTGATGTTGTAGGACTATCCATTTAATGAATGACAAAGGACAATTCGCAAAAAGATTTCACAGAGTTAAGAAAAGGCCTCAAATGCTTACTTCTTACTGCCTGCTTGCAATACTTTTTCAATTTTCTCTGTTTGAAGTGTCTGCAATTATCCTTCTTAGAGAACTTTGACTGTGTAGCATTAATGTTTCCTTCCACAATTGATGCACAATAAATTTTGAACCTCGTTTGATTGGTTTTGACAACTGTTAGTCCTACCGATCCATTTGGTAACCTTTCATTTTGTCATGTTTTGTTCTTCGGGTAAACTTTCCTCAATCTCTCTTATCTCCTAGATTTCCTTTCCATGTGGTCATTGTTGGGAATCACAGCGATTAAACATCATCAGTGGGATTATTGATGTCCGGGTTACAAAGGAAGTTTCTGGCCAATGGTCATTTTCTTGCTGATATATTATCCCAGACATATAGTTGTTTGTTACTTCTATCTTATTGGCGTGACTCTCAAAGTCAGGTTGTCTCTAAGTGTTTCATCACGATCTGGATAGGTCTAACCAATGAAATAGATCTTCATTATCACATTTTCGAGGGAACAAGTTGTTTTCAAGCTGATACATTCTATGTTTTCTGTTGTCGTGATGACTTATCTATTCGATCTGTCCTTCGTCATCTCATCCCGATAGCATCTAGTGTTTCTGATTGTTAGATTTTTCCTTATGACTCATATTAGAGTGACTTGAGCTGATATATTTTTCTATAGTTTCATCAACGTGACTTTTATCATCGGGTTGACTTTTGTGGGTTCGCTCCAACCTCATAAATTTTCCCGATGTTGCATTCATTGGGTAGACTTCCCCAATAGTCTTCTTCCTATGGATGTACATGGTATGACATGAAAATTGTTTCGACCACTTTACGCTTGCTCCGAAGAAGGTTTTCACACTGATAGTCTATTTGTCCTTTTGTCAATATGTCTCTTCTACAATGACAATGCACGTCCTTATCTCACAACAAGATCCCTTATCAATGTAAATGATAGTGTCTTCCTAGTAGGTTCTTATAACACCAATCTAAAGAATACTAATCTGATTGGTATGACTTAATGGGGTCTTGCCGATTTACTTGTTTCGAGGCTTTTTGCTACAATGAAATACTGCGCTTCTACATTATACAAATTGTTTGTATTTTGACAACTTTAGGTGTATCTAGGTAGTACCACTGAGGTCTATAGGGACCAAAGTGCATGATAATGGATATTCTAGGATTGGAAACAACAATGAAGGAAAACTAAGAGGAGGGAGGTGAATTAGTTTTCACGGGATTAACAAACTTAACCACAATCACAAATTTGATAAAATATAGTAACAACAAGGATAAGCAAATAGATAGCACAACACACAACACCAAGATTTTGATGTGGAAAATTTGATTAAGAGAAAAACCACGGTGGGAACCTACCCACAATGAGATGATACTCTACAGTAGTATGTGTAAATATTACAATGGGGAATGCACCTACATTCAAGATCACTGCCTAGAGCTCATTGCTCAAAAATAGAATAACTTAGAAGGCTACAACCCTCAAGGAAGTCTCGTTCACTTACAATAAGATTTAGACTACAAGCCAAAAAGAATGAACTGCAATAATAGCATCCGCTAATGCTTGATGCGAGTTCCGGTTAAGCACATATGTCAGCTCTGCAACCCTCCAAAATTCTTCTCAATCACACTTCCGAAGGATAAATTTTCTTGTTCATACATACATCATTCTCTAATAATGCAGACACAACCTCGATACATAAATTACATGACTTTATCACTTATTTATACAATTCATCAACCTTGACAACAAGGTCGGCTAAACCCTCAACTCACAATTACAAAACTACATCACACAATACAAAGATCGACCATCGAACTAGTATAATGATATACACGGAATTACATGGACCTAAATCAAATCTCTAAACACGCAACACCACTGAAAATCATGCTAAAATCAACCGCAACACTCTACACCACCAAGAATACTGCATAACACGAATAATATCACTAGATCATAAAAATCACCAAAAACTTGCACAACGATCAATGTAGATCATAAAAAAATAAGACATAATTAGGAAACAACAACAAGCACATTATAATCATCAGTAGAAATTGCACCAACACCACTAATCAAATCTTCATCGATCAACATTTGAACCTCAAGAACATTCAAACAACAACAATTGTCATGAAGAAAGATAACCTACAGATCACCAAATCACAAACCATTTGAAATGAGGATACACAAGTATTGGCAATTGACACTCATCCGGTAAGAGTTAATGGCATTTTGGGTTGTCATTGATGGCAACTCATGGAAACTCATCTTCAAGTGTAAATATATTCTATTTGGATTCATTGTTTTATCACTTTGCTTTGTTTAGGTTAACCGAAATTCATTACACTTAACCAATATTCATTTTGCTTCACAACCGGCTAAGTCCTGATCCTGGCAACATGTATTTGGAACCTGGTAATAGATAGGACCCGGCTAAAAGATCTTATGGCTCCGATTATTTATTTCATGTAATTTATAGTAACTTGTGAAGGCCGACATCATCATTGGGATTATGTTTGAAATTCATTATGATCCGGTAGTCGACAAAATTATACTTTTCATTAAAGCTGACATGGTGGAAGATAGGAGGATATTTAAGGAGATCCTTTCAATGATGGATTAATAAGTTTTTGGGAATTTGATTTTGGTTGCGAATTATTCAAATATTATCAGTATGCATTTTGGTCAGTGAATGAAAGTTTTTGTGTGTAGTTTCACGTGCACAATCTAACTAGTAGCAAAACAAGACAGAACAAAGCATCAACAAATTGGTACACAGTGAAGGTTATCAGAGGATGAACCGGAACTTATCCAGCATGGTTAGATGCATCTTATAAGTTCATTTTTTTAATTACTTTTTAATGCTTTGTAAGTTAGTGAGATTTCTCATTTTGTGTTGAGCAGTGAGCTCTAGGCGGTTGGTCTGATTGCATGTGCAATCCCCCTTATGTAATATTTGTATACCTTGATCAAGTATATGGATAATGTGGGTATCAATCCCACTGTGGTTTTCCCCTTTGTAGGATTTTCCACGTATAAATATTGGTGTTATGTTGTTGCCTCTTTATGTTTTATTTGGTGTATGCACTTTAATTTTATTTACTGTTAACCGGTTAATAAGCAATAAGTTGAAAACTAACATTACCTGTAGAACACTGATTCACCCCCCCCCCCCTTAGTGTTCTTGGATTCCAACAATTGGTATCAGAGCTTGGTTCCTTGAAATAAGTTTAACCACTTGAGGAAGATCTGGAATTTGAAATCAATGGAAACCGGTCTATAGAAGCAACTTCAACTTGCTCTTAATGATCTTGATAATGAGCAGATGGAGATCAAAAAATTGAAAAATGAACTGAAACAAGCTAGAGAACACATCATTTCATTGCAAGGAAAGATTTCAGTTTTTCAAGCTAAAAGGAAGGAACTCTATGATCAATTGCAAAATCAGAACAATGATGAGGAAGATGCTATGAAGGATCAATGCCACAAACTCACTTAGGAGAAAACTATCTTGAGGAATGAGATGCAAGCCTTAACCATGAGAATGTACAAAGAGATTGAATACAAAAAGAAAAATAAAGAAAACCTAGCTAAAGCGTTGAAGGATAGATCTGATGAATGAAACAGACTGACACATGAGAATGATTTGCTAAAACTTGAATTGGTCCAGTCCTGAAACAATGAACAAGAACTTGAGAGAGATTATAATCATGAGAGATGACTTGTTCACTGCAAATGAGTACAAGGACAAATTTCAAGCTAGCTCTGCTAAACTTGATGAACTGCACAAGAGTTAGATAGATGCTAATGACAAGAGAGGTCTTGGTTATGAAAAAGGAGAAAGATCTGGTACTGCACAACAAGATAAATCATTCAAACATAAGCAAAATCATGACAACAACCGGAACCATAAATCACTGGTAAGACAACCTAATGCTCATAAATTCAATGATATATTATTTGTTTGCAATAAATATGGTCATATGGCTAGTCATTGTAGAAATAGGAATAATCTAAACAATGCATCATTCAACAGTCTTGTAAATGTAAGATGGCATGCATGTAGTAGATTTGGACACATGGCTAACCAAGTTAGATCAAAATGAAATCAAGAAAATCAAGGGTTTAACAAACAATTCAGAAGAACAATATTGTCTGTTATGCATGCAACAAGATTGGATATATTGCTAAATTTTTCAGAAAGTAAGAACCCACTGACAACTAATGGAAATGCAAATGAGAAGGGAAAGGAAAAAGTGGAAGACATAAAAAAAACAACATGAGAAAAGATGGGTAAGAATATCAGATACACCACAGGCAAAACACCTGGTAGAGTCATCGGGTCCTACATTGGTAGCAAACACAACTGGTAACTAAGGCACTCTACCTTAGGGGTAGGCAAATAATTGAAGATCATGCAAATACCCTAGATTAGATATGTAGTCAGAGAACCCTAATTGAGGATGGGTACTCAGGAAATTTTAGATGTTTACCGGAACCTACTCGTAGACTATGTGAACCGGTGAGCCCTCTTGGCAGCATTTATGATAGTAAAAAATTAGGGTTAACGACAATAAAAAGGGAAAAGTAAAGTTATTTTCTTCACATAGCGATCAGGCATTCAGACGAGCAATTTTTAGAGTGATCCAGAGTCCAAGGCAATTTGTGCAAGCACTTTCTTTCAAAAGCAATCTCATCTCTCGATAATATTTTAAGGTATTTTTCATTTGCATGAAACCTTATTTTCAGGATCCGGTTATCATGGCTTCATCATCCAACATCGATACTCCTTTGGTGGTGGAAATCAAGAACCGCCCTCGTCCTATTTTCAAGAAGCATCCTTTCAAATCCCTTATGGATGAACCTTTGGGAGTGTTCTTGAGCGTTTGCCATTGTATTCTTCACATTGAAGATATTAGGGCATACATTCATGGCAACAAAGAGGAGCTCGGAGAATATGAGTTGTCTTGCGTTTTCACAAAAAAACTAAAATTTTCCCACTTGCAGAGGAAGGGATTTACATAATTCATGGATTTTCCCATTTTCGATTAGGTGGAATGGGTCCGATACATTCTGAGCCGTATTCATCAAGAATTTATCTGGTTGGACTGGTCGTACAAAATCATGAAGGAAGTGATCTGAAACATCACTTACCTAGCCCTAGGTCAAAGCTCTCTAACACAAAACTCAACAAACTTACCGATGCTACTTTTGATGGACGCTCGATGAGGGTTGATGATGTAAGAGAAATTGATGTCAAGTTTGCCACAATGATAATTGGTTACAAGGTCTATCAGTCTAATCGGCTAAACTCTGTCTTCGGCAACAATATTTTGATTTCTCATCAAATGGTAAAGGAAGATGCACACTACGATCTCTGCAGTGTGATGCTGAAAGAGCTTATGACAAACCTCTAGAAAATTAAGCAAGATAAGAAAAACACTTTCCGATATGGCCCTTTTGTTATATGTCGAGCATTTTACTTTTTGGACACTGTTCCCAGTTATGGGAAGATTCAATGGGCTTTTGACCATCCGGTAGAAACTCAGTTAGCTCAAATTATGCATAGGCAAAGAGATAAGTTATGTAAGGCTAATTTATGGGCAATTTTCAAAACCTTCCAAGAAGAAATGAAAAATAAATCTAGAATTCCGAAGTCTATAGTAGAAAAATATAAGGATATAATATGTTTTATGGTTAATAAGGATGAATGCATGATAGAAATTGTACAACCCAGAATTATATGGATCATGCCTATATGTTACGAGGTGGACGAGGCCACACTAGATGCCTATGCACAACACTTACTACAAGCACCAGTGGATGAAAAGGAAGAAAAATTTGGCACAGCCCAAGAAAAAGTGCTTAAGGTTCACCAAGAACAAGTTGCACCTACTATTAGGAAGAAAATGACTAAGGTTGCAGCGGAAACACTTATAAGTGAAGGGCATGACAGGGTAGATGTTGAACAAAAAGTCAAAATCCTTGAATCCCGAAGGAAAGAATGTTGGCAATTGATACTCAATTGGTTGGTTTCACTATGTTGTCATTGATGGCAACATGGTATTTTGTTCAGGCTTCATGTTTTGGTTCAGTTGTGTACCGATAGGCACTTCACAAACACTACACCGGCAGGACATAAGGATTTCTTTGGTTATCGACAATGTAGGCTGACATGGTTTAGAATATGGTTATCAATATTGGAGGTTGACATCTCTTGGATCCGACATCGGCAATTGTCTTTGATATTCATGCATTTATGTTATCTAGCTGACATGTAATTTGATATTGTAATTATCTTTGTAAGATGACATAAGGCATGATAAGTTGTATAGGATATATAGGTCAGTTAGATTAGATCATTTTGATATAGAGATGGTGATGGATATGTGAATGTGATATAATGTGAAATATATTAGAGAGATTGTGTATGTGAGGATATTTATATAAGGGTTATTTCGGTAATGGATTAGGGTTTTAGACTGGAACAGACAGAGCTTAAACCATACCTATATTCTGCCATAGAAGATGCTATCTTAGAAGTTCAACACTTCTCCAGATTGTAGTCTAGATTTATATATAGTCAGTGAGGCTCCATTTGTGATTTAGCAGTGTGCTCTAGGCTATAAGCCTTCCTGCAAGTGTAGACCCCTTTTGTAATATCTCTTCATATGGCTAGTGGATTGATATTGTGGGTCACAAATCCCACTGTGATTTTTCCTCTTTGAGGTTTACCACGTATAATTTTGTGTGTTATGATTGTCATTTATGTGATTGGTTTATTTATTACTTTACTTCTTTTAATTCTGTATGTACCAGTATACCGGTTGGTGTATGCATGTTTTATTAAGGCTAAAATTAATTCATCTGGTATAAAACTGATTCACCCCCCTCTCAATGTTATTGGATTCCAATAATTAGTATTAGAGCCTTGTGCCTAGGAGGAAGTTTAACAGCTTGAGGAAGATCCTGAATCCGGAATCCATGGACATGGGTTTGGAGAAACAACTTGAGATGGCACTTGAACATTATGATGATGAAAGGTTGAAGAACTTAAAGCTACAAGATGAATTGAATTTTACTAAGGAATTCATTCTTGTTCTACAAGAGAGGCTATCATCTGTTCAAGCTAGGAGGAAGGAACTTTTACAAAGTCAAGATGATGAAGAGAAAGATACACTTAAGGAACAATGTCAGAAATTGAATCAGGAGAACATGGTTATGAGAAATGAAATGCAAGCTATAACTATGTGAACATCTAAGGAGATTGAGGACCAAAAGAAAAAGGAAGAAATTATTGTTGTATCCCTAAAGAGCAAATTTGAAGAATGTGGTAGGTTGGTTCAGGAGAATGATATGTTGAGAACTGATTTAGTACAATCCCAGAATAATGAACAAGAGCTTGAGAGACAAATAATAATTCTAAGAGAAGATCTAACTACTACAAGTGAGTATAAAGAAAAATTCAATATTATCTCAGCACAACTAGATGCGTTGTTGAAGAGACAAAGACAGATTAGAGATTTCAGTGGACTTGGATTTGAGCAAGGATAGAGTTCCGATACTGCTAATGAAGATCAAAACCATAAGGCACCGATAAGGAAATTTAATGCTTATAAATTTAATGGTAGATGCTTTGTTTGCAATAGATTTGGTCACATGGCTAGAAAATGTAGAAATAGAGCAAATCAGAACCCTGATTCTAATCCCAGTAAATGTTCTAAATGCAATAAGTATGGTCATAAGATAGAAGATTGTAGAATGAATGTTAAATTCTATGCATGTGGAAAGTTTGGACATATGACTAATCAGTGTAGGTCAAGCAATTTCACCTGTTTTAGCAAAGCAATTCAAAGGAACAATGTTACTTGTTATGCATATAATGAGGTTGGACATATTGCTAAATTCTGTAGAAGCAGAAATCCACCGGTTGGTAATGGAGGATCAAATGAGAAAGGGAAAGAAAAGGTTAGTGAAATCCAACAAGATAATACTCAGAGATGGGTTAGTAAGATTGAAGAACAATCATTAGATGGAAATGCACCGGTTACTTATCTAGTAGAGGAGGTTGCTCCTGCACCGACAGGTAGCTCATTCGATAACTGAGGCAGATGCCTTAGGGGTAAGAAAAATTAATGAAGATGTTGCATATGCCCTGAGAAGAGGTTCTGGAAGATGTTCCAGACATTGGAGATACTTATCCGACATGGATATGTTATGTTCCAGATCTGGTATCTTTCACCAACAGTCATTATTGTCAATGGAAGATTAGGGTTTTTCTCGGAGGTTAAAAGGTCGAATTCACTTCATTATTGATCACCTTGCATTCAGAGTGATTTCAGAGTGATTAAGAGTGACTAAGAGCAATCAAAGGAATTTCAGAGCAATTAGATTTCTTCTTGAGTGATTTTACCGTCGACTGGAAGAATTTGTTAAGGGTTTTCATTGGAAGCAATCAAGAGGTATTTATCTTTAAACATGGTAGCGGGATCATCATCTATTCCTATCTTTGTTACAAATCCGACTGTAGTAGAGGTCAAGGACTGCTCCAGGCATATTTTCAAGCGGTATCCACATGTGGCTACCCTGGAAGATTTAGTTGGATCATTTTTCCGTGTTCCAAAGGGAGTTGTCTATGTTGAAGATGTTAGGGCATCATACATTGCCACATTGAAGAGTTGGGAACATCTTAAATAAAGGGCATGTACATGAGTGAGCTGATGGGAGAATCTGGAAAGATCAAACCAACATACAAGCACATTGAAGACTTAGGGTTTATCAGCATTCTGGACATCCCAGAATTTGAAGATGAGATAATTTGGTATGTTTTGAGTAGAGTACATGGGGAGTTTATCTGCTTGGATAGACCTTACAAGATCATCAAGGAAGCCATTAGGGCAATCACTAGTTTTCCACAAGTTTGGCAATGTCCAGACAAGAAGGTTTCAAATGATTACGTGAATAAAATCACCAGCGTGACATCTTATATGAGATCTATGAGAATAAGATCTATTACCGACACAGACATCAGATTCAGTAGCATGATCATTGGATATAAGGTAAATCAGTCAATATGACCGAACTCTGTTTCAAGTTCATGCATTTTCGCAGCATACAAAATGATGAGAGAAAATGAGAAATTGGATCGATGCGATTGGATGTTAGATGAACTGTTAATAAACCTAGGAAAGATTAAGGGAGAAAAGAAAGGAACCTTCCAGTATGAAAATTTACTTGTCTTCTTAATGTTGTTTTTCATGAATGATACTCTTGGTTTTGGGAAGAGGAAATGGGCATTTGATATCCCAGTAGGGAGACAAATGAAATAGTCAATTTCTACTTTAGGTAGTCAGAGAGATGATAAAGTATGGGGATATTTAAAGGGGTTCCAGAAATATATGAAGTTTAGGGATAGGGTTCCTAAGCATATTGTAGAAAAATATTCAACTGACAAATGCTTCATGGTGAAGAAGGATGAAACACTTATGGAAGCGGTTAAGCCCCAGAATATTTGGATTGAGGAAATGGGATATGAAGTGGATGCACATATCCTTGAGGCTTATGCAAAAATGTTGATTGATGCACCTATTGATGAGGTAGAGAAGCCCTATGGTACTGTGAAACAAAAATCACAAGAGGTTGAAACAAAGCTCAACCGAAAGAAGAGAGAGAAGCAGGAAGGAAAGGCTAGCAAATTTGTTGAGAAGGTCTCAAAGGACATCAAAACATTAATTGATGTTGTTCCGGAGAAAGGAAGGAAGAGGAAAAATCCAGAAGTACACATTGAGCCTGTTACAATAGAGTCTGAATCTGAGGATGACACACCCTTTGCATTCAAGAGGGTTGTAAGGAAGAAAATAGAGGAAAAAAAGGTAGAGGCTAAAAAGCAACCGGTTAGGAAGGTTACATTCAAAATACCATCACAAAAGCGAGCACAAAAAGTAACCACTTGAGTTCCATCTGGTACTGCAAGAAGGAAGAAGAAGAGTGACATCGATCTGGTAATTCAATCTGCTAATGTGACTATCATTCCACCAAAAACTTGTGCAAAGTTAGTAGATGAAATCACTAAGGATGGCATATTAAAGAATGTACAGTTTTATTATGAACACTTAGAGGATGATGAACAAAGAGAGGTAGAGCAAGCAGTCTTATTATATTTCAATATTTATAAGAAAACCTTAATAGAAATTGAAAACCAAATACTGACAGAATTATATAATATGTTAGACGCTAGAATATTGTCATAAATGCAAGAAGACAAGCATATTAAAATTCAAGCGTTGTTATATGTTTGTTTAACTATTGCTCCAGAGAAAATGGAAAGGACACTTGAGGTGGCAGATAGAAAAGTCTTTAATAGAACATAGAATAACTAGTTTGATGCTAGGAAGGGTAAATGAGATAATAAAGGAGACTCAAAAGACATGGGTTAAGTTCTTTGGAGAGAACAAAGCTTTCTTTACTTCATGGGAATCAAAGATGGACACTGCAGAGACTCTAGTTGAAGGAAAAGGAAAGGGGATTATGGTTACTTCACCCTCAGTTATAAAAAACATTAAGATAGTAGAAATCAAGCCCCCGGTAGATAAAAATGTACAGACAGATGTTGAGATACTAGCTAATATAGAGAGTGAAAAGGTTGATGATGTACAAGATACTGATATTGAGAATAATAGTCCTCCAGATACAAATGTACAGGTTGAGGTTACAGTTTCTACAGAGGAACCGATAGTTACAGAGATTGCGCCAATTGGTGAAGCCACTGGTGCAAGTGAGGAAACTGATAGAGAACCGATAGTTGGTCCATCATTGTTGTCAATTGACACCTCGCAGGTTGTAAAGAAAAACATAACCAAGATGAGTCTTACTGAACTCATGATGATGGCAACACAAAAATTAATGAAGGAGGGATCTATAGATAAAGGGATTATTGATCACTCAATCACTGTTTTACACAGGCTATTCCCAGAGTACAAGATTGACAATAAAGTGAGCCCATCCGACAACCTTAAAATAATTACTAAGAACATTTCAAAGGATTTTCAATCCTTACAGCAGATTTCAAATTGACAAGCATTGGAAAGGTTCACTCAGGCTAAAAGAGCTGCATTTGATCAAGTGATTAAATCTTAGAAGAAGAAGATTGATGAAAAGTTGAAACTGATAGATAATTCTTTAAAGAAGTGTACACATATTTATAGGGTATGTTGTAACACAAATATACTTATAGTTAATGTGGATAAGAAGATAAAAGAATTCCAGGAGAAAATTGCAAATATAGCTAATTCTTTTGATGGATTGACTTCATTGACTACATCCATTGATGGTCAAATTTTGATTTTGGAAGCCCAAATTTCTATTCTTGAGAAGGAAAGAGACAAAATTATAAATAGAGCCAAAAGTTTGAGAGGCTTGGTGAGTCCCCGATTGGATTCACTCAGTGTACATAAGAAAGAATGTATGTATATGGTTGGAAAGCCCACACCGGTAGAGGTAAGTAAGAAAGAGTCATATGCACATATATTAACTAGACTTGTATCTATTTCTGACACTTTCAAAACTAGTTGGGATAATTACCTTGAGCTATTGGAGAAGGCTTATCCAGAAATTTTGAAATTTTTTAAGTTCTAGTAAGATATTTTTGGATATTCATTATACAGTTTTTTTGGGGATCTTTGACATTATTTTTAGAATTTTTGATGGCATTGATGTCAAAGGGGGAGTGATATAGATGTGAAAAAGAATAGAAGGAGTTGTATACAATAGGGGGAGATATGGAGATATGGGAGTATTGAGTATTTTGCATTAATGAATATTCAGCTTAGGGGGAGCAGGCAAGATGGAACCAGAAGATGAAACCTTTACCATTTTTCACATGAGTGTTGCCATCAATGCCAAAGGGGGATATTATTGGAAATTGACACTCAATTGGTTGGTTTCACTATGTTGTCATTGATGGAAACATGGTATTTTGTTCTAGCTTCATATTTTGGTTCTATTGTGTACTGACAGACACTTCACAGACACTACACCAACATCGGCACTGACAGGACATAAGGATTTCTTTGGTTATCGATAATGTAGGTTGACATGGTTTAGAATATGGTTATCGATATTGGAGGCTGACATCTCTTGGATTCGACATCGGCAATTGTCTTTGATATTCATGCATTTATGTTATCTAGCCGACATGTAATTTGATATTGTAATTATCTTTGTAAGATGACATAAGGCATGCTAAGTTGTATAGGATATATAGGTCAGTTAGATTAGATCATTTTGATATAGAGATGGTGATGTATATATGAATGTGATATAATGAGAAATATATCAGAGAGATTATGTATGTGAGGATATTTATGTAAGGGTTATTTCAGTAATGGATTAGGGTTTTAGATCGGAATAGACAGAGCTTAAACTATAGTTGTATTTTGGCATAGAAGATGCTATCTTAGTAGTTCAACACTTCTCCGGATTGTAGTCTGGATTTATATGTAGTCAGTGAGGCTCCATTTATGATTGAGCAGTGTTCTCTAAGCTGTAAGTCTTCCTACAAGTCCAGGCCCCTTATATTTTGTAATATCTACTATTCATATGGCCAGTGGATTGATATTGTGGGTCACAAATCCCACTGTGATTTTTCGTCTTCGAGGTTTTCCACATATAATTCTATGTGTTATGATTCTCATTTATGTAATTGGCTTATTCGTTGCTTTAATTCTTTCAATTTTTTATGTATCAGTATACCGGTTGGTGTATGCATGTTTTATTAAGGCTAAAATTAATTCATTCAGTATAACACTGATTCACCCCCCCTCTCAGTGTTATTAGATTCCAACAAAGAAGAGGTGAAGCAAAAGATAACAGAGGAAAGGGAAGCCCAAAAGGCATCTCAAGATACTCAAAATGTGATCCCAGTATAGACAAAAACTTCCAAGCAACCGGAAGCATCATCCACTGAGCCTACCAGTCCTAAATGGGTTGAGTCAGCACAAAGAGAAAGAAAAAGGCTACCTGACAATATATGGTTGTTTCTTCTAAGGAAAAGTAATCCAATGAGGATATAAAGGAAGTTCCAAAGAAGAAACAAGTTTTTGCTAGAACCTGCTAAGGAGACTCCTCAGAAACCTAAAATCACAATTGTACATAAGCGTAAACCTAAATCTAAAGAGAAGCTCAAATTAGAAACCAGGAGAAGAAAGAAGAAATTGATCCATTAAGGAAATTGATCAAATTATTAATGATGTTAACTTAGATAACACCTCTTTATTCTTTGATGGATTTGATGAAAATGATAAAAAGAAAATTGAGGAAGCAATTATTTTATATTTGGATTCTTTTAGTAGGACATTGATTGAACTTGAGAAAATTTTGCCTAAGGAGTTGTATGATAATTTAGAGGGTAGAAAATTACATGCTCGGACTATGGAATAGTGAATAAAAGAGACAAAACTAGTTAATATCTGTCCAACAATATGTTTGCAAATGCACACTCCAATGAGAAATTGTAGATGATTGAAGGTATTGTCATTGATGGCAACCTTGCAATCATGTGATACTGGCAGGAAGACACAGGCACCGGCACCGACAGACTCTACACCGGCACATAGAACACTGACAACAAAAAGGAAGAATACCATCATCCTGGCCTACAACAATTTAGTATTAATATATTTTGTAATTAATTGTAAAATCTTTTGTAAGTCAACATGGTGGATTGTAATATGACTCATATATGTATGAGATCATTGTAGATCATTTGGTAGACAAGAGATAGGATGCGAAGTATGGAAAAGTAATAGCAGACCTAATATGCAGATTATTGGTTAAGAGTTTATGCTGTAACAAAGCTTAAACCGGTACTGAATTTGGCATTGAAGATGCTAATTTGAAGTAGTACAAGACACTGGATTAGTATAATCCATTTTTGTAAGTCAGTGTGACTTCTTTTGTAATTGAGTAGTGAGCTCTAGGCACTTGGCCTTCCTACATGTGCAGGCCCCTATTGTAAGAGTAGTATTCCCTTATTGGCCAGTAAGCGAATATTGTGGGTCACAAATCCCACCGAGGTTTTTCCCACACGGGGTTTCCTTGTTAAAATACTGTGTTATGGTGTGCTTCTCATGTTGTTATTGTTCTTATTTACTGCATTATTTTTGGTTTACCGGTACTCAGTTTTAATATGCTTTTCATGTTTTAAATCAAGTAATTTGATATACCGATTAGATACTGATTCACCCCCCCCCCCCTCTCAGTATCTTTCGGAATCCTAAAAATTGGTATTAGAGCTTGGTCCTCTATTTTCAAAAGCCTAACAACTTGAGGAAGATCTTGTCACTGGTAGAGATGGAAAACTTGAGAAAGCAATTGGAAATAGCTCTTACAGACTATTATGCCGAAATAGTGAAGAATATCAAACTTGAGGATGATCCGAAGGCTGCTCAGGATATTATTCAAGCACTTCAAGAGGATTTTACTATTGCAAGGAAGAAGAGGAGAGAACTTTGTGAAAAGATTTAGAATGAAGAAAATGAAAAGGAAACTCTTAATGATTTGGTAAACAAGCTAAGACAAGAAATCAGTACAACAAAGAATGAGATGCAGGATATGACTATGAGATTCTATAAAGAAATTGAAGATAGAAAGAAGAATGAAGAAGACTTGGTTAAAAGACTAAATGATGATGGAAATAAAAACACAAGACTAAGTCATGAAAATGATATGTTGAAGACAAATCTGATGCACACACAAAATGACAAAACTGAACTCATGAGACAAAAAGGAATCTTGGAGAATGAACTGACTGTTGCAAATAAACACAAGGAGAAATTCAAGAAAAGTTCAGAAGAACTTGGTGACATGTTGAAGAATCAGAAACCTAATGGTGATACAAATGGCCTTGACTTTGAAGTTGGTGAAAGCTCTGGTACTACAAACAATCATGATCATAGCAAACCGGTAAGACAACCTACTACTTACAGATTTAATGGCAAATTCTTTAACTGTAACAAGTATGGTCATAGAGAAACTTAGTGTAGATCTAAAAATCATCAGAATACTAATACACCCACCAGTCAATGTTCTAAATGCAACAATGTTGGTCATAATTTAGAAAATTGAAGAATGAAGGTAAGATGTTATATTTATGGAAGATTTGGACACTTATCTAGTCAATGCAGAACACATACCGACATAGGATATGGGAAAGCTATTCAGAAGAACAATGTGACTTGTTATGCCTATAACAAAATTTGACATATTGCAAAATTTTGTAGAAGTAAGGCATCACCGGCAAATACCAAAGGTCCTAGTTTGAAAGGTAAAGAAAAGGTTGAAGAGGTAAAGCAAAAATTCTCAAAACAATGGATCAGAAAGTCAGATCAAAATGTTGAAGGGAATACCCCTCCACCGGTAGAACATAGTAACACTCCACCGACAGGAGACTCTTCATCTAACTGAAGGAAAATCCTTTGGGAGTTTAGCACCAAAATGAAAAACATTCTATTATTCCCTCGATTGATGGTGAGAAGTTGAAATTACTTCTATACCGGCAGATGAGTTAAGTTGTGACTTAACCGGTGAGCATTAAATGTGGTAGTTGGAGAAAGTAACATTATAAATCAAATGTTTTGGCTCCTTTTTCATTAACCAAGCATTCAAATCTTTGAGAGCGCAAAAATTCCCGAGCGAAGGCATTCTAAGCAAAGAAGTGAAACAATCCATCAAAGCATTCATCCTTAAGGCAGATTGAGGTATTTATAGCTATGGAATCTTCATCCACTCTTGAATTTATTGCAAACCCTACTATTGTTAAAGTTGTTAAGCGTCCTAGACCCATATTCCAACTGTTTCCCGAAATTGCAAAGAAAGATGATAGCATAGGTGCATCTTCTCAAATTCCTAAGGGAGTAGTATATGTTGAAGACCCTAGGATATATATACATTGTCATATTGAGGAATTAGGTGATGATGAGATCAAGAATATGTATAAGACTGTGATTTGTGATGAGTTTGGAAATGTCAAGACAAAACATAAAATAGTGGAAACCCTAGGTTTTACTGAAATCCTTAGTATCCCAGATTTTCCCAAGGATATCATAAGGATTGTGTTAAGCAAAGTACATGGTGAATTTTTCTGGTTAGATTCAATTCATAAAATCACAAAAGAAGCGATAAAAGATGTAACAGGGTTACCTTCCATTGGTAATAGACCTGACAAAACAAAGAAGGTCTCAAATGACACAGTGATAAACCTAACCGGTGCAACATTTGATAAAAGGTCTTTAAGGGTAAACAATGTAAAAGACATAAATGTGAGATTTATCAGTATGATCTTAGGTTATAAGGCTACACATGCAAATAGGTTGAACTCAGTTTCTAGCCTATGTATCAAAAGTGCCTATGATATGGTTAATGATAATGCAAGGATAGATGTATGTGAATGGCTCAAAGATGAGTTGATAGACAATCTAGGAAAGATTAAAAGAGATAAGAAAGGAACATTTAGATTTGGAAATTTGCTTGTTTGTCTGATGCTATACATAACAAAACAAGTACCCAGTATTGGTGCAAGAGATTTTGGTTTTGACATTTCGATAGGAAAACAACTGTTGGATCTATTGAGCAATATGGGAGAAAACCGAGAGAAAAACCTAAATGAACATTTTCAAGCATTGAAGACTCGAATGAAAACTAGAGTAAGACTGTCACAAGCTATTGTGGATAAATATCAGAAGGAAATTTGTTTTGTGATCAAGAAAGATGAAATCTCGATGGAGGCAGTTGTCCCTAGAACTATCTGGGTAACTGAAATGGGCTATGAAACAGATGACAATATCATTGAAACTTATGCAAAAGCCCTCCTTGAAGCACCTAATGAACCTACTAAGGAAGTTTTTGGAAATGCTGAAACAATAGAAAGTGGAATTCAATCAAGGAAAAGGGTTAAAAAGGTTGAAGCAACCATAAGGAAAGGAACCCAGTAGGCTAAAGCAATCAAGGAAGATGTTTTGAGACAAACTGGTATAAGTGAAAGTGAGTTGGAAGCACCTTAGCTAGAAACTCATCTTTCACCAGTTTGAACTTCTTCTGAGAGTGATATACCAACAGTATTTAAAAGGGTAGAAAGGAAAAGAAAACCCACACCAGTACACTCTCCTACACCAAAAAGAACCAGACAAAAACAATAGGCAGTAAGGCCCCCAACAAAGAAAATGACTCCTAAGAAGAAGAACGTAAAACAAGATATATCTCCAATAGACAAACTTCTTAGTGAAATTATAGAGGACTTTAAGCTGAAGAATATCAACAAAATATACAATACACTATCAGCTGATGATAAGGAAAACATAGAGAATAGTGTAATTTTACACTTAGATATATACAAGAAATTTTTTATGCAAGTTGTTGATAGAATTCCAAATGATCTATATAGGAGACTTGAAGCTAGAAGGTTAGCCATCGTTGAGCTGGACAAGAAAATTAAGATTGAAAAACTACTTGCAGTACATCCTGTCAACTCAACTGATGAAATTGATAAACTAATCAGTGAAGAAAACTAGACAATATTCTCTACTGCTCACCGACATGTAGCATTGATGGCAGGTAGAGTAAAGGAAGTCTTTGAGGAAACAGCGGATGCATGGGATATATTCTTTGTGGAAAAAGAAAAACAGGAAGAATTACTCAGACCAAAAACTATTAAAGTATATCAAAAGGATAGAGATAAGGGGAAAGGTAAGGTAGGTGGACCTCCAAGACTTAAAATAACTGACAATATGTCCCCACCTCTTTCAAATACTTCACTGGTAGATACTACTGACAGTCAACTGACCACAGAGAGTATGAAGACTCCACTAGAGGATACAAATCTTGAGTATGAAATTTTGTATATTGTGAATGTAGACACCCAGGAAGTAAATGTTGTGGTTGATAGAGAAACCATAGAAGATAAGGAGGAAGATGTGACTACTAAGTCACCAGTTGTAGAGGTTAAGATAAGCATAGAAAAACCTACACAGGCAGAACAACCGACTGAGGATACCACTGAGAAACCGGTATAAACAATTGAAAAAACATCTGAAGAACCGGTAAAAGAGAGTTCAGAGGTACAAACTGAGACTACATCTGAGAAATCGGTAGTTGAAAGCTCAAAAAAACCTTCTGAGACACAGATAGAGAAACTGAAATAGGTACATGTTGAAGCATAGGTTTAGACAGAGACAGTGCCACCGGCCCGAACTGAAAAGCATAAACCTTTGTTTGTAGAAATGCAAACACAGATTGACCTACAAGAGGTCGAATCAAGTAAGGTGATTACCATGACTGGTAGCATGGCTATTCTAAACACTATTGGACAAACATCTGGTACATCTATGAAAGAATTTAGACCTACAAATATAACAAAGGTCTTGTTGGATTCAATAAAGAAGATCATAGAATGTAATGCACAAGCCTATAAGGCTATTGATGATACAATTCCAATTCTTAAATTTATAGCACCAAAGTGCATTGTTGATAATAAGGATTCTTTAGGTCAACTAGACACATTGTCTAAGTTCATCACTGGCAACATATTGAATGTTGATCAAATAAATGAGGATACATTTAAGGAAAGAATGATTAAAGAAAAAGAGAAATTATTTGAGGAAATTGTGAAGAAGAACAAGGAGAAAATGGATACCCTGTTACCGAAACTTGGAGAAATAATTTTTGACTTCAAGAAATTGTATAGGGACACTTGTAAGACAAATATCTTAACAGAAGACCTTGACAAAGAAATCAGCAAAGCACAAGACAAGATAAACAATATTGCTGACAATCTGATAGGATCATCGGATTCATTTTTGGAGATAGAAAAGAAGATTGTAGAGCTAGAAGAGAAAATCAAGAAGTTAGAGAATGACAAATAGAGAATAAAGGATAAAGCAAAGGACTTGAAATGCAGACTTGGTCCAAAACTAGAATACCTCATTTCTTTGAGAAAAGAAATATCTGAGGCTCTGGTTCCCAGACTGAAGACACCGGATGAGAAAATGCACATACTCACCGGTACAGTGCAGAGAACACAAGAGGCAATAAAAGAAAGCAAAACATTCAGTAATGGTATAAATTTAATTTTGACAGATATCTTTTAGATTGTAACCCACCGGTTACAAGAATCCAAACAGGACTCCACTGACAGTGAATGACAACCTTTGTCATTGATGCCAAAGGGGGAGTAATGTGATGAGAAAAATGGTCAGAAGGAAGTAGAGATTATCTGCTCAGGGGGAGCACACATTTTTGGACATACAGATTTTTTGGCAAAGTTATTTTTGGACTTCAGTTTTTGGATGCATTCTTGAATTTTTCTCATGAGTGTTGCCATCAATGCCAAAGGGGGAGATTGTTGGCAAATGCATACTCCAATGAGATATTGTAGGTGATTGAAGGCATTTTCATTGATGGAAACCTTGCAATCATGTGATACCGACAGGCAGACATAGGCACTGGCACCGACAGTGCAAAGGAAGAATACCGACATCCTGGCCGACAACAATTTTGTATTAATATATTTTGTAATTAATTGTAAAATCTTTTGTAAGCTGACATGGCGGATTCTAATATGACTCATATATTTATGAGATCATTGTAGATCATTTGGTAGACAAGAGATAGGATGCGAAGTATGGAAAAGTAATAGTAGACCTAATATGTGAATTATTGGTTAAGGGTTTATGTTGTAACAGAGCTTAAACCAGTACTGAATCTGGCATAGCAGATGCTAATTTGAATCAGTACAAGACACTGGGTTTCCTCATTAAAATAGTGTGTTATTGTGTGCTTCTCAAGTTGTTGTTATTGTTCTTATTTACTGCATTATTTCTGGTTTACCGATACTCAGTTTTAATATGCTTTTCATGTTTTAAATCAAGTAATTTGATATACCAATTAGATACTAATTCACACCCCCCCCCCCCCCGCCTCTCAGTATCTTTGGGAATCCTAACACAATAATCCCTCCAGAGATGGCAAATTTAATAAATAAAACTGGCTCATCCGAATTTAATCCTAAGCATAGAATAAATAACCTTATGTTGGAAAGGTTTGAGGAGATCCGGAAGGAAACAATAGACATTTGGGTAAGAATTCTTTTGAGTTTGGGTTATGAATTGAGTCCTAGTTTTGTATATTCTCAGAATATTCAGCTTCCAAAAGATAAGAAACTAACACATACATAACATTAAAGTGTAAATACTAAACAACCTGTTAGTACTCCACCGACTACCAATGTACCGACTAATGAGTCAAATTTTGCAGCAGAGGATACACCGACTGATAATTTACAAAATCCAAAGTATACAAAGGCAAATGTAGATGAGGATTCAGATAATATGGTTCCAAAGGATGTTCAGGATCTGGATAGGGCACCAAGTGGCAAAGCCATCGGTGCACAAGAGTTAAAGGGTTCTAGGGATACCTCTCCAATAGACAAGGGTAAGGAAGTTGTGACAGATATCTCTTCGGGCTTGGCAATTGACACTCAGCCATAACCAAAGGGAACTTGTCACAATTTCCTATCAATTTTGACAAACCCTACCACAAGATGTCATCGGTTGAGAAAATTATGGCGACAACAACACTTCAAGCACAGGCAACCCAGGAGTTGGCTCAGGAAGAGTCAAAAGACAAGAAATTAATCAAGCACAGTTTTGAAGTTTTGAATCAATTGGTACCAGAATTTCAAGCACAAGAGAGCGCAAGCTCATCCGGTGAATTGGAGGAGATCATTAATTTTATTCCCAAACATTATGATTATTTACTAAAAAATTTCATTAACAGAGGCTAAAGATAAATTTGTTGAGGCTCAAAAGAAAATATTTTTGCAAATGATTGAGTTTGACAAGGGGAAACTCCAAACTTGTTTGCAATCCATTGATGCAGCATTGGCGGAGAGAGGTAGAGTATATAAGACTTGTCTAGATTTTGATAAGCTCACAGCCCCTATAGAAAAGCAATTGTCAGATTGTAGGAATAGTTTGACTCATATTTCCAACTCTTACAACCTGACAGTTAACCTAGCATGTTCTTTGGATGGTCCAATTTTCACGATTATGGGTCAAATTTTGAAATTAGAGAAGGAAAGGGACGGTATAATAAAGAAAACAAATGAGCTCTGCAATCTCATTGGTCTCCGATTGGATAATTTATTGTTTCATAAGATTGAATGTATTTCTAACATACAGAAGGAGGATCCCACTACATTAGAATAAATTGAATATTATGCCAGTCTCTTGAATGGATTCATCTCCATTCTTGACTCCCTTAAGCAAGGTTGGGATGCCTACTTTTCATTTTTGAATTCTATGTATCCAAACATTTTGAAACTTGTATAGAACTGGCTTATAGAATTATTTGGGGGCATTCCACTTTGTCATTGATGTCAAAGGGGGAGATATAAAGTGAAAAATATATATAATACTAATGGGGAGCATCATATGCATATAGCAGATTCATGTACAGGTCAGGGGGTCATGCAGATTTAGAGGTAGTTTCAGTGACAACACCATTTTTTACATAAGTGTTGTCGTCAATGCCAAAAGGAGAGATTGATGGCAATTGACATTCATCTGGTGTAAATGGCATTTTGGGTTGTCATTGATGGTAAGTCATGGGATCTCATCTTTACGTGTAAATATATTCTATTTGGATTCATTGTTTTCACTTTGCTTTGTTTGGGTTAAACGATATTCATTACACTTAACCGGTATTCACTTTGGTTCACAACAAGCTAAGTCCTAATCCCGTTAATGTGTATTTGGAACCCAATAATAGATAGGACCCGACTAGGGGATCTTTTGGCCCTGATTATCTCTTTCGTAGAATTTATTGTAATGTGTGAACGCCGACATGATCATTGGGATTATGTTTGAAATTCATTATGATTTGGTAGCCAACAAGATTATAATTTTCATTGAAGCCGACATGGTGGAAGATAGGTGGATATTTAAGAAGATCCTTTCAACGATGGATTTAATAAGTTTTTGGAAATGCGATTTTGGTTGCGAATTATTTAGAGATTGTCGATATGCATTTTGGTCAGCGAATGAAAGCTTTTGTGTGCATTTTCACGTGCACAACCTAACCAGTAGTAGAACAAGACATAACAAAGCATCAGCAAACAGGTACATAGTGAAGGTTATTTGAGCATGCACCATAACTTATCTAGTATGGTCAGATGCATCTTATAAGTTCATTCTTCTTGTGATTACTTTGTAATGCTTTGTAAGTCAGTGGGACTTCTCATTTTGTGTTGAGCAATGAGCTCTAGATGGTTGGCCAAATTTCATGTGCAATCCCCTTTATGTAATATTTGTATACCTTGATCAAGTATATAGATATTATGGATATCAGCCCCATCATGGTTTTTCTCTTTGTAGGGTTTTACACGTATAAATATTGGTGTTATGGTGTTGCCTCTTGATGTGTTATTTCATGTATGCACTTTAATTTTATTTACTGTTAACTAATTAATAAGCAATAAGTTAAAACTAACATTACTGGTAGAACACTGACTCACCCCCCCTCTCAGTGTTCTTAGATTCCAACATCAAGAACATCCCAAACAATCTCCCAAAATCTTAGCTCAAGATTTGATCACACTGGATTATACCAGAGGAAATATCGAACTCTACAAAGCATTGATCAAAAAAACCAAACTGCAAACTGAATCATATGATATGATCAATTAAGCTTCCTAGATCACTGAAACCAATACAGAAAGATGTAATGATACTAGGAATACTCCATATACCAAACTGTGATCCAAATAAAACCAATCTGCAATCACTAGAACAATAAATCATAGGAATATGTTGACATCAACAACAACAACATATCCTAGCAGCAACAATGTACAATAATCTCCCCCTTTGGCACTGATGGCATGATATGAATATGAAAAACAATCAATGCAAAGAAAGAAAAAATCTCCAACAAAATCCCCCTAAGATTAAGCAGATAAAACAATTTTTCACATGCTTTTATCCCTCTTTGACATCAATGACAAAGGTCTTCAAAATAGAAAACCAAACTCTCTCTATAACATGATTCTCTCCCCCTTAAATATATAACCAGTCCAGCCTCAAATAGACTACTCCACCAGAGGAGCAACATAAACTAATTAATTCAGACAAAAAGATAAGACTGTGAGGTCCACTAGATTGATGCAACTCAATGCATCTAGTTCCTGTCAGGAGAGGTAGATACCCCTAACTTGTCTCTCAAATAGACAAATGTATCTGCAGGCAAAGGCTTAGCAAAAATATCAGCAATTTGTTCCTTTGTAGACACATACTCTAGCTTCACTTCCTCTTCACTGACTTTTTCTCTCAAGAAATGATACTTGATTGATACATGTTTATTCTTTGAATGTTGCACCGAGTTCTTTGACATATTTATAGCACTAGAATTATCATAGTATATGATAGTAGTAGGATCATCATAGATAACTTTGATATCCTTCAACATTTTCTTCATACAAAATACCTGATTGTAGTTACTAGCAGCAGAAATGTACTCGGCTTCAGCAATAGATAGGGAAACTGAATCCTATTTCTTACTTGGCCATGAAACCAATTTCTTACCCAAAAAGAATGCACCATCAGATGTACTCTTTTGGTCATCAACATCACCAGCTCAATCAACAACAGTGTAAGCATATAACATGAAATCATCATTCCTTGGATACCACAAACCATAATCCATTGTTCCTATCAAGTATTTGAATATCCTCTTTACAGAAGTGACATGACTCTCTTTCAGATCAGCTTGATATCTAGTAGCCATTCACACAACATGCATAATGTCAAGTCTAGTTTGAGTTAGGTACAACATTCCACCAACCATAGATCTATACAAGGTCTGATTAGCTTTCAGAGATTCATCATTTTTGGACAATTTGCAGCCAGTCACCATAGGAGTTCCAACCGGTTTGGAGTCTTCTAACCCAAACTTCTTCAACAATTCTTTCACATTTTAGTTTGAGATATAAAAATACCTTTTCTATTCTATGAAATCTGCAATCCTAATTTTTGTTTATCTCCTATCATAGACACCTCAAATTCTTTCTGCATATCACCGGAAAACTTCATGTTCAAGTTATCATCTCCTTGAAAGATAATATCATCAACAAAGCCTTCAACAATTAAATTGTTATCATTCTCAATCTTGAAATAAAGATTACTATTAGTAGTACCTTTATTAAATCCCAATTTTAGTAGGCACTCCAATCTAGCATACCAGGCTCTCGGGGCTTGTTTCAATCCATAAAGAGATTTCTTTAGTTTGCATACCATATCATTGTTCTCATATGCTATATTTGGTGTAGTGTTGTCATTGATGTCAAAATTGTATCCCAGCTAGAGGCTATCCAGGTTGGACCTATCTCGATTAGTCTTGGAGATCATCTTGGTTTTGGTTATGATTCTAATCCGGTATGATCAGATCTCTGGAATCGGTTTTGGATGCTTACTCTGGATGGTTATATGTCTACCACATTCTATTGGTTCATGATTTTCTGCTCCAGTTTCTATCACTTTTGTTCTCGGTTGGTATTTCCTGGTACCGGTTAGCTTTACCGGTAAGCGATATTTGATGTTTTGATCAGCCGATTTTGGTCTGGCTTATGGGAATAGTTTCCATCATGTTAAATATTCTTCTTGATCGTGTCCGAACTATTTGATGGCTTTGCACTAGTTGGTGTGTTGTTATGGTGGTCCTATTTGGATCTGGTTAGACTTTCTATGTTATTTCACTAAGGGTTTCTACTAGTTGGTGAAGCGTGTTGGATTTTGCTCTTAGCGGAATTTACGATGGATGGAATTGTTTGGTTACTTGATTTAGGTCCATTCTATGTAATGTAAATCATAATATTGGTCTGGTGGTATCGTGTGGTGTAATTTCTGTAATAATGGGTTTATGGGTTTAGGGTTTATCCAACCTTGTCAATAAGGTTGATGATTTGTATTTATAGGTGACTTATTCATGTAATTGGTATGGATGGTTATGGGTTGGTTATGTCTACATCATCAGAGAATGGTTTGCGTATGAACAAGGTTATCTATCATTCAACGAAGGTTTGAGAAGGTTTTGTATTGTATGGCAGACATCTTTGCTTAATCAAAACTGTATCAAGCATTAGTAGATGCTACTTTCATAGTAAATTCTTTCTGGATTGTAGTCTGATGCTTTGTAAGTTAGTGAGACTTCCCTTTTGTGTTGAGCAGTGAGCTCTAAGTGGTTGGCCTAATTGCAAGTGCAAACCCTATTGTAATTATTTCACATACTACCGTAGAAGTATTATATGATTGTGGGTAGGGTTCCCCACTGTGTTTTTTCCTTTTACTGGGTTTTCCACGTCAAAATTTTTGGTGTTGTGTGTACTATGCATACATGTTTTATCCTTCATTGTGCTGGTTTCTTTGTGCTCTAGTTCAAAGGTTTTGATATGCAATAGCTCTGATTACTGATAGTAAACTGAGTCACCCCCACCTCTCAGTTTACTCTTGGTATAAGATCTATCTAACAATTGGTATCAGAGCAAGGTCCTCTCTACATAAGCTTAACCGCTTGACGAGATCTGAAGGCAACTGTATCAAGTTATACATTAAATCCCTAGCGAAAGGAGAGTCATATATTTGATGGTACAAATTACAAAATATGGAAGCAATGAATCTTCATCTTAGATGTCTTGGAGCTGAAGTTTGGGAGATAGTGGAGAAAGGGTATATACCTCATGATCCTATTTCTGGAACACTGACACCTGCTAATGAATAAGAAAAATATGAAAATGATGTTAGAGAAAAAGAAGCATTGCTAAGTGCCCTATCTGATGAAAAGCTATTGAATGTCATAGAGTTGGAGAATTCTAAGTAGATCTGGATAAAATTTGAAACTCTTTATGAAAGTGTCCAGGCAGTGAAAATTGCAAAACTTGAAGGTTTCCGGGTAAGGTATGAAACTTTGAAGATGGAAGAAGATGAGAAGATTAGTTCTTTCATGGATAGAGTAAATGAGATTATCATGGGTATCAAATGTTGCAATGGATCAGTCAGTGAGGATGAGATTGTGTCAAAGGTTCTGAGAGTTCTACCTTTGGCTTACATGATGAAGGCTATTGCAACCAATGAACTTTAGACAATGTCACCACTGTTACCAGAGATACATTGCTTGGGAAATTGACTACTTTTGAGCTTGAAGAACTTCGAGATCAGAGTGCTACTAAAACTGAGACTACATTTAAAGCATCATCCTTCAGTAAGAAGAAGATAGATTGGAAGGAGATGTATGCTAAGGATTTGGAGGATATTAAGAGGGAAGAAAGAGAAATTGAAGAATTGGAAGTCCTAATTGCTAGAAGAATTCCTAAAGGACCAACTAGAAGTAAGTATGAAGGAAAACTAGCTATTGCTAATGTTTTAATGTTGAAAGTGTTGGTCCCCTTTGTTCAAACTTTCAAGGACCCTCCTGGACATCCTCTACCTGCTAGTCACAAAGAAATCATTATTTTTCAAATTCTGTGAAATATGACACAAAATCCTTTTGTAGAAATAATTTTCACCTCATTTTCTCCAAAATGACCTATTTTTATGGCCAAACTCCATGTCAGCTAGGAGATTTTAATTCTTTTATTTTTGGGTTACTCGTATGCCCAAACAATTAAATCCCAAGTATTATGTGTCCTATGCAAAAATTATTACTGGGTTATACTCTACTTGGTTCATTTATTCTACAGTTAAAATTTCATAATAAACAAAGCCCTCAGTAAAACGTTATGCAGGTTTTTCTATGACAGCCCAAAGGAACAATTGTCATTGAACTTGAACTATTGAACCTTTTCAAATAGTTCAAAGTTCAGGTTCAAGATCAAAGTTTTGGTTCAAGTTCAAAGTTCGGGTTAACCTAGAGCAGGGTGTATCACAGCTTTAGTTTAAATGAGTGTAAAGTCTTTGTAATTTTTTTGTCATTAAACTTGAACTTTGAACCTTCTTTGCTTCAAGGTTCAAGGTTCAAAGGTTCAATGCGTAGCCAAATATGAAGACAAGGTGATAAGTGAAGCATATTGTGGGCAAAATCTATAATCTTGAACCTCCTTATTAAACCTCGCAGGTTCAATGTGCAGGAAAATGGAAAGACAAAGCAATCAATGAAGCATACTGTGGGTGCAGTCTGTGTATTTGAACCTTTTGATTGAACCTCGAAGGTTCAAGGTTCAAGGTTCAAGGTTCAAGGTTCAAAGTTCAGGTTCAAGGTCACAGGTTCAAAGTTCAAGGTTTGAGTTCAGAGATTCATCAAATGCAAGTTCAAAGTGTGTGAGTTCAAAATTCAAAAAGTTCAAAAATCCAATAACATTGGCATGCATACTATTTGTAGTTCTCAATGCAACCTATAACCATGAATTTTCTGAGATGTAAAATTAAGTCTCGGTGTGGGGGGATTAAATATCAATTGAACTGTTGGAGTTCATTGAATTTTTTATATGTTTTAGATAACCTAATTTTCTAAATCCTCACCAAAGTGATTGGAAAAATATAGTCGGGGTCAAAAGTTATTAATCTCTGAGTACGGGTCTATAAAAAAATTTGAGATAAAATATTTGAAGCAAAAAAAAGAAGATAAAAGCTAATTCAAGAATCAGTTATTGATAACTAAAAGTCTTAGAGGCTATATATATGTAATGAAATAAAAGAGGAGGGGTTCTTCTTTTTGTTCTCTTTCTACTATAAAAAAGAGGGGGCAACATTGTTTTCTAGACTGCATAGTTTTATTTTTCAGAAGTGTTAGAGTCTATGAGCTCACATTTTGGCATTGATGGAATGAAGAAGATTTTGTTGATCTATGGATTTGTCAATATTTTCTTTTCATTACAATGAGCTTTGTTTCTCTTCTAATTACCTTTCACTGTCTTTTATGTTACATCAAACTATGTGCATCCATTTACTTCTGAAACTTTGATTTCACAAATAATTTGTATGTGGAAAGAAATGTGATGCTAGCTCTTTGTCTGGGTATTCTAATCCCCCTTGTCCTTTGAGGCATGAAAGAGACTCGATCGGAGTCCAGAGCATTTTGATCTATTGGAAAGGGTATTTTCTTGGGTGTGGGTAATTAAACTATGTTTTACTTATCTTCATTGACTTCATTATAAATCTGCCATTCATATTTGTGTCATGGCTATGAGCAGATGTTAGTTGCCTTTATTGCTTTCCGATTAAAAGCATATTCAGAAAATATACATTTTTATCCAACGAAGGGAGTTGTACCTTCATATCAAAATTCAGAGAGCACTTGCACTCACCATTGCAAGTGACTCAACTGTTGGTTCTTGTTTTTGTCTTTCAATTTGGGCATTTGGGAGTCATTTTTGAAAGGGAATTTAAGAAGGACAAATCTGTTAACCAACAATATACATGATAAATCTAATGAAATTCTTGATCTTATTCATACTAATCTGTGTGGACCAGCAAGGACTAAAAGATTTCAAGGTGATAGATATTTTATGTTACTTATTAATGATTATTCTAGAATGATGTGGGTAGCATTTTTTAAAGAAAAATCTGAAGCTCTTGAGAAATTCAAAATCTTTAAAGCTATGGCTGAGACTGAGACTGAGATAGGACTAAGGATAAAGTGGTTAAGATCATATCAAGGCGGTGAGTTTATATCCAGTGAATTCAATAACTTTTGTGAGAGGAATGGAATCAAAAGACAACTTTCTGCACCTAAGACTCCACAACAGAATGGATTGGTGGAAAAGAAGAACAAAACCATATTGGATGTTGCCAGGACAATGATGACAGAAGCTAGATTTCCTGATATCTATTGGAGGGAAGTTGTCAATACAGTTGTATACACTTTCAACAGAGTACACATTAAAGGTGATACCGATGAGACTCCTTATGAATTATGGTTTGGTCATACTTCTACTATCAGATATTTCAAAAATTTTCGAAGCAAATGTTACATTAGAAGAGATGATGCAATACAAAACTTTGATCCTATAACTGATGAAGGAATATTTTTGGGTTATTATACTAAGAGAAAAGCATATAAATGTTATAAAAAAAGATTGAGTAAGATAATTAAAGTATAAATGTCAAGGTGGATGAGCATGGTAGTAATCATATCAGATCATATGACTATGGACCGAAAGATGAATTTATTAGACCAGAATTGGTATGCAAGAATCAGTTCAGAATAGTGAACTAGTGACATCGGTAACATTAGAAAACTCAACTGTGATAGAGGAACAATAGAGAGAGTCAGAAAATCAAGAAAATTCAAAGACTCCCAGGTATGTGAAACTAAATCATTCTGAAGATCAGATCACTAGTGATAAAAGGAAAGGTGTGATGACCAGAAGAAGATTAGTTGTTGAAGAGGTATGTTTAATTTCTCAAATCGAACTAGAATTATTTATTGAAGCAAGTAAGGATGAAAATTGGATGAAAGAAATGGAAGAAGAATTAGATTAGATAGAAAAGAATAAGACATGGGAACTAGTTCCTAGACCTAGAGACAAGAATATTATTGGAACTAATTGGGTTTTTAGGAACAAATTAAATGAGGAAGGTCAAGTTGTGAGGAACAAGGCTAGATTGGTTTGCAATGGTTATTCACAAGAAGGATTTGATTATGGAGACTTATGCCCTGGTTGCAATAGATGAAGTGGTGAGACTTTTTCATGCCTATGTTGCACACAAGAACTACAAAGTATATCGAATGGATGCCAAATGTGCATTTGTGAATGGAGATCTTGAGGAGGAAGTCCACATTGAGAAACATGATGGATTTTCTTTATCAGAAGACAAAGACATGGTTTGTAGACTGAAGAAATATTTATATGGACTAAAACAAGCCCCTAGAGAATGGTATGCTAGATTAGACAAATATATTTCAAAGCTTGGTTTTAGCAAACGTAATGTTGATAGTAACTTATATTACAAAATTGAGCATGATGACATACTAATCATTCAAGTCTTTGTGGATGGTATCATTTTTGGAGGAGAATATGGTCTATGCATGAAATTTGCTAATGATATGAAGAATGAATTTTAAATGTCTATGATTGGTGAGATGAAATTTTTCTTAGGTTTGCAAATTACTCAGACTGATAAAAGTATTTTCATTTGTCAAAACTAAGTATGTGAAGGAGTTACTTAAGAAATTTGGATTTTATAATTCCAAACCTATCGGTACTCTTATGATAATCGGTTACAAATTATCAAAGGATGATGAATCCCCTAAAGTGAATCCAAGCAGATACAAACCAATGATTGGTGGATTTATGTACCTAACTCGGACTAGACCTAACATTATGAATGTTGTTTGTATTGCCTCTTGATTTCAGTCGGATCCTAGAGAAACTCATGATATTGTTGTTAAGAGGGTACTCAAGTATTTGGCAAGAACACTAGACTTTGGGTTATGGTATCCAAATAATGATAACTTCAGATTATGTGCCTATACAGATTCTGATTGGACAGGAGATGTGGATGATTGGAAGAGCACTACTAGTGGTGTATTCTTTCTTGGGAAGAAGTTGCTTTATTGGCTTCATAAGAAACAATCATGCACCTCATTGTCTACTGCTGAAGCAGAATATGTAGCTGCTGCTACCAACTATACTCAGATTTTATGGATGAAACAAATGTTAAAAGATATTAGGGTAAGTTATGATGAGCCTATTATTATTCACTATGATAATACTACTGCTATTGATATGTCACAGAATCCGATATTTCATTCTAAATCAAAACACATTTCTATAAGGTATAACTTCTTGAAGGAAAAGGTTGAGGCAAAGGAAGTCATATTGGTTTATGTGCCTACTAAGGAACATATTGCAGATAATCTAACTAAATTATTGCCTAAAGATAATTTTGAATATCTCAAAGATCACTTGGGGGTTACCAAACCTCCAGAAGAAACTTAGAGATGCAGGAATGCATCAATCCGGTGAGCTTATCAGACACATTTTTTTGATTTGGGTTGATGACATGATGCTACTACTCAGGGGGAGTAGTCAGTTGTTTGGTTTAGTATTATTGGTTTGGTATCCATCCTTTGTCATTGATTTCAAAGGGGAGAAGGCGTTCATGTGAAAAACTGCTAATCTTAGGGGAGTTATATATTTCTGATTGGTCTTTTGGTGATTGTTGCCATTCCTTGGCACTTGCATGTATTTCAATTCAGTGTTGCCATCAATGCCAAAGGGGGATATTGTTGGCATATGATGGATTTGGTTTAGTGTTGCCATTGATGTCAATACTGTATCTCGATTGGAGGCTATCTCAGTTAGACCTATCCCGGTTAGTCTTGATGATCATCTTGGTTTTGGATACGATTCTGATCCGATATGATCAAATATCTAGAATTGGTTTTGGATGCTTACTCTAGATGGTTATATGTTTTCCACATTCTATTGGTTCATGATTTGTTGCTCTAGTTGCTATCACTTTTGTTCTTGGATAGTATTTCTTGGTACCGGTTAGCTTTACCGATAAGTGATATTTGATGTTTTGATTAGTTGATTTTGGTCTGGCTTATGGGAATAGTTTCTATCATGCTGAAGGTGCTTCTTGATCGTATATGAACTATTTGGTGGCTTTGTATTGGTTCATGTGCTATTATGGTGGTCCTATTTGGATCCGGTTAGACTTTTTGTGTTATTTCACTAAGGGTTTCTACCGGTTGGTGAAGCATGTTGGATTTTGGTCTTAGCAAACATTTTGGTGGATGGAATTGTTTGGTTACTTGATGTAGGTCCATGCTATGTAATTTAAATCATAATATTGGTCTGGTGGTATCATGTGGTGTAATTTTTGTAATAATGGGTTTATGGGTTTAGGGTTTAGCCGACCTTGTCAATAAGGTTGATGATTTGTATTTATAGGTGACTTATTCATGTAATTAGTATGGATGGTTATGGGTTGGTTATGTCTGCATCATCAAAGAGTGGTTTATGTACGAACAAGGTTATATCATTCAGTGAAGCTTTGAGAAGGTTTTGTATTGTAGGGCAGACATCTGCGCTTAACCAGAATTGTATCAAGCATTAAAAGATGTTACTTTCACAGTTTATTCTTTCCGGATTGATGTCTGATGCTTTGTAAGTCAGTGAGAATTCCCTTTTGTGTTGAGCAGTGAGCTCTAGATGGTTGGCCTGATTGAAAGTGCAATCCCCATTATAATTATTTCACATACTACTGCATAAGTATTATTTGATTGTGGGTAGGGTTCCCCACCGTGGTTTTTCCCTTTACCAAGTTTTCCACTTCAAAATTTTTGGTGTTGTGTGTATTGTGCTTACATGTTTTATCCTTCATTGTGTTGGTTTCTTTGTGCTTCGGTTCAAAGGTTTTTATATGAAATAGTTATAATTACTGATAGTAAACTAATTCACCCCCCCTCTCAGTTTACTCTCGGTATTAGATCTATCTAACAATCACCATCATCTGATAATGAGAATCCATCAGATTTCTCAACATAGACTTCTTCCTCAAGATCACCATTTAGAAAGGCTGACTTGACATCCATCTGATATACCTTGAAATCCTTATAGGCAGCATATGCAAGCAATAGTCTAATAGCTTCAAGTCTAGATACTGGAGAAAAAGTCTCCTCATAAGAAATTCCTTCACTCTGTGAATATCCTTTGCATACCAATCTTTCTTTATTTCTAACAACTTCACCGACTTCATTCAATTTGTTCCTAAATAGCCATGTAGTACTAATCACGTTCTTATCTTTAGGTCTAGGCACAAGCTCCCATGTATTATTCTTTTCAATCTAATCTAATTCTTTTTCCATAGCCTTTATCCAATTTTTATCTTTGCAAGCTTAAACAACATCTTTAGGTTCAATTTTAGAAATCAAACATACCTCTTCAGTAGCTTACCTTCTTCTAGTCATAACGCCTTTGCTTTTTGTCACCAATGATCTGATTTTCAAAGTGATTCAATCTTACATACCTTAGGGTCTTCCGATTATTCTGATTTCTAGGTTCATGTACCTCTTCATAGGCAACAACAACATCCAAATTAGTTGTCTCTACTGGATCATTCTGCTTTAATTCTTTAGTCTAGTTTAGTGTTAAAACAACATCCTAGTCATCATCATATCCGCATGCTTTGACCTATTTTCCACAGTTCTCATCAACTTTCACATTTTCACTCTCCACTATCTTTCTCAGTCTCTTATTGTAGCACCGATAGGATTTTCTCTTTGTTGAATATCCCAAGAAAATTCCTTCATCACTTCTAGTATCAAACTTTCCTATATCATCATCTCTCTTGATATAACACTTGCTTCCAAAAATTTTGAAATATCTCACAGTAGGAACATGACCAAACCATAGCTCATAAGTTGTCTTACCGGTATCACCTTTTATATGCACTCAGTTGAATGTATAAACAACACTGCTAATAGCTTCTCTCCAATAGATCTTTCAAACATTCCCTTCAATCAGCATAGTCCTTGCAACATCCAAAATAGTCTTGTTCTTTCTTTCAACAACTCCATTTTGTTGTGGGGTTCTAGGAGCAAATAATTGTCTTCTAATTCCATGCTTCTCACATAATGAATCAAACTCACCAAAACATAACTCTCCTCCTTTGTCAGATCTCAAACATTTCACCTTCAATCTTGTCTCAGTCTCAACCTTTGCTTTGAATATCTTGAATTTATCTAATGCTTCTAATTTCTCCTTCAAAAACAAAACCCACATCATTCTAAAATAATCATCAATTAGTAACATAAAATATCTGTCACCCTACACACTTCTAATATTTGTAGGTCCACATAGGTTAGTATACACAAGATCTAGCAATTCATCAGATGTATACTATTTACTCTTGAAAGAAATCCTTGTTTTCTTTCCCATTTGACATTCCTTACATACCAGATTAGTAGGCAAATCTCTAACAACTTGAGTAGAATTGATCTTAATCATTGAGTCAAAATTAACATGACACATTCTCCTATGCCACAACCAACTTTCATCAATCTGAGAAATCAAACAACTTTTCTCACCAACATTCAAATGAAAGATATTACCTTCATTCTTAGTTCCAAATGAAATCTCTATACCAGAGGCATTTACGATTCTGTATTTTCCATTCTTGAATTGTAAATCATAGCCTTTGTCCACCATCTATCCAACACTTAAAATATTATGCTTCAAATCTTCAACATATAAGACATCATTGGTGTTATTCTTACTTACCATCAAAGGAAATAGAACCTTTACCACAGATCACACATGCTTTGTCATCTCCAAATCTTACTATTCCACCATCATACCTTTCTATATTCACAATTTTTCTTTTATCACCGGCCATATGATGTGAACCACTGTCAATCACCCATTCATCTTTCTCTTCAACTTTTTCAGCTAAAGCTTTCTCCTGAATAATGCATCTTGTGGAATCAATAGGTATCAATCCATATTACTTAATAGCAATAAACACATCTTTATTTGTAACACCCTCATCAGTAGCATAGTAATAGTTCTTCTGATGCTTATACTTCCAGTTAGGCTTGTAAGGCTTATCATGCTTCTCATGCTTCTCATATCTATCATTCCTATCATGCTTATCAAAATTATCTTGCCTATCATACTTAGACATTCTCTCCAGGCATCTAGAAGCAAAATTTCCTATCTTAATGCAAGGGAAACATTTCAAAGGCAATTCTCCATCGTACTTACTAGTTCCCTTAAGTAGTCTTCAGGAAATCAATGGTTCAAGCTTCTCCAATTATCTTTCTTGCTCTTCCATCTCTCTTCTCTCTCTTTTATATTTGCATATTCTGCATTCTTTAGGATTATACTTCTTCTTTCTTGGTATAGATGCTCTAAATGTTGTCTCAAACTTTCCATGGGATTCTCACCAAATTTGCTCAGTTCAAATGCAACAATCTTTCCAACTAGCATATCTCTTGTCATAGTAGTCACACTCTGGATCTCATCAATAGCAGCTACCTTATGTTTGTAAGTAGAAGGCAATGATCTTAGCACCTTAGCAATAATTTCATCTTCATCTGATACCTAGGACAAGTTGATTCACCTTAGCGATAAAGGATTTTATGTTCTCATCTTCTCCCATTCTGAGCATCTCATACTTCCCTTTCAAACTCTACAACTTTACAACTTTGACTTGTTTATCTCCTTCATACAAGGTCTCAAGTTTCTCCCAGATTGCATGTGCAGTCTGAAGTCCCATTACATTACTCATCTATGAATTAGTCAAGGCACTTAGCAATTCTTCCTTAGCTCTAATGTTATTTTTAGCTTCCTTGATCTCATCAACAGTAATTGGTCCATTTAGAGGAACATAATAGGCATTCTTTGTGATCTTCCAATAATCCTCTCCAAGACATCTCAAGTGCACCTCCATCCAATTCTTCCATATAGCATAGTTGCTTCCATCAAATCTCAAAATCTCTTTCTTAAAGATAACACTTCCACTTCCAGTTGCTATTGCGGATCACCTCAAGTGGTTAAGATTCTTCTAGAGGATCTTGCTTTGATACCAATTGTTGGCAACAACAATGAAGAAAAACTGAAAGAGGGGGGTGAATAAGTTTTCACCGGATTAAAAAACTTAACCACAGTCACAAATCTGATAAATTGCAGTAACAACGTGGATAAGCAAATAGATTGCACAACACACAACACCAATATTTTGACGTGGAAAACCCGGTTAAAGGAAAAACCATGGTGGGAACCTACCCACAATAAGATGATACTTTATAGTAGTATGTGTAAATATTATAATGGGGAATGCACCTGCATTCAGGCTCACTTCCTAGAGATCACTACTCAAAAATAGAATAACCTGGAAGGCTACAATGCTCAGGGAAGTCTCACCGACTTACAACAAGATTCAAACTATAATCTGGAAAGAATCAACTGCAATAATAACTTCCACTAATGCCTGATGACAATTCTAGTTAAGCACATATGTGTGTTCTGCAACCCTCCAAAACTCTTCTCAATCACACTTTCAAATGATAAATTTGCTTGTTTGCACATACATCATTCTCTAATAATGTAGACACAACCTCAATACATAAATTACATGACTTTATCACCTATTTATACAATTCATCAACCTTGACAACAAGGTCGACTAAACCCTCAACTCACAATTACAAAATTGCATCACACGATACAAAGATCAACCACCAAATCAATATAATGATTTACCTCATATAACATGGACCTAAATCAAATCTCCAAACATGCAACACCATTGTAAATCATACCAAGATCAACCACAACACACTACACCACCAAGAATACTGCATAACATGAAGAATATCACCGGATCATGAAAATCACCAAAAACTTGCACAACGATCAATGCAGATCATAAAAACAAATAGGACATAATTAGGAAACACCAGCAAACATGTTTGAATCATCAGTAACAACTGCACCAACACCACTTATCGAAACTTCATTGATCAAAATCTGAACCTCAAGAACATTCAAATAGTAGCAACTATCACAAAGAAAGATAACCTGCAGAGCACCAAATCATGAACCATCTGAAATTAGGATACAAAAGAAAATCCCAAACAATCTCCTAAAATTTTAGCTCAAAATCTAATCACACCAGAATATACCAAAGGAAATATCGAACTCTACAAAGCACTGATAAAAAAAACCAAGCTGCAAACCAGATCATATGATATGATCAATTAACCTTCCTGGATCACTGAAACCAATACAGAAAGATGTAATGACACTAGGAATACTCCATATACCAAACCATGATCCCAATAAACCAATCTGCAATCACTAGAGCAATAAATCACAGGAATATGTTGACATCAATGACAACAACATATCCTAGTAGCAGCAATGTACAATAGGCCTATATGATAATCTTCACATAGGGAGGTGATTTAATTTTTCATAGCTATATGACAATCTTCACCAGGGAGGTCAGACATTTTGATGCTTCAAAATTTTCATTTACGAAGCACAAGCTTTGAAATGATGATTTGGGAGTATGATAAGTTTCATAATTGCACTTTTATGTTTGTGGCTTAAGAATCAAAACTTGCATTTTCAAACTTGTTGTGCACTGAAACACACATTTTGATATCTCTAAACTTGGGTTTAGGAAGCACAAGCTTCAAATTGATGATTTGTGTCTAGCTTAAGTTTTATAATCACACTTTAATATCCGTGGCTTCAGAATCATAACTTTTGCATTTTCAAGCTTGTGTTACATCCAAACATATATTTTGATGCCTCAAAACTTGCGTTTAGGAAGCACAAGCTTTAAAATAATGATTTGGGAGTATGGTAAGTTTCATAATCACACTTCAATGTTCATTGCTTTGGAATCAAAATTTGCATTTTCAAGCTTGTGCTACCTCCAAACACACATTTTGATACTTCAAAACTTGCATTTAGGAAGAACAAGCTTGAAAATGTTGATTTGGGAGTACGATAAGTTTCATAATCGCTCTTTAATGTTCGTGGCTTTAGAATAAGAACTTCCATTTTCAAGCACGTGTTACCTCCAAACACACATTTTAATGCTTCAAAACTTGCGTTTAGGAAGCACAATCTTGAAAATGATGATTTCGGAGTACAATAAGTTTCATAATCGCACTTTCATGTTTGTGGCTTCAAAATAAGAACTTGCATTTTCAAGATTGTGCTTTAAAAGACACATTGTGATGCTTCAAATCTTGCATTTAGGAAGGACAAGCTTGAAAATGATGATTTTGGAATATGATAAGTTTCATAATCGCGCTCTCATGTTCATGGCTTTGGTACCAGATCTTGTATTTTCATACTTGTGTTACCTCCAAACACACATTTTGATGATTCAAAACTTGCGTTTAGGAAGCACAGACTTAAAAATGATGATTTCGGGGTATGATAAGTTTCATAATCATGCTTTAATGTTTGTCGCTTTCAAATTAGAACTTGCATTTTGAAGCTTTTGTTACCTCCAAACACCCATTTTGATGCTTCAAAACTTGCATTTAGAAAGCACAACCTTGAAAATGTTGATTTGAGTGTATGATAAGTTTCATAATTGCTCGTTAATGTTCGTGGCTTCAGAATTAGAACTTGAATTTTTCAAGCTTATGTTACATCCAAACATAAATTTTGATGCTTCAAAACTTGCATTTTGGAAGCACAATCTTGGAAATCATGATTTGGGAGTACGATATTTCATAATCGCGATTTAATTCATGGCTTCAGAATAAGAACTTGCATTTTCAAGCAAGTGTTACCTCCTATCACACATTTTTATGCTTGAAAACTTGAGTTTAGGAAGCACAACCTATAAAATGTTGATTTGGGAGTATGATAAATGTAATACTTGTGCTTTAATGTTAATGCCTTCAGAATCAAAAATTGCATTTTCAAGCTTGTGTTACCACCAAACACACATTTTGATGCTTCAAAACTTATATTTAAGAAGCACAAGCTTGAAAATGATGATGTGGGAATATGATAAGTCTCATAATTACACTTTAATGTTCGTGGCTTCACAATCAAAACTTGCATTTTCAAGCTTGTGATACCTCTAAAGACACATTTTGATGCTTCAAAACATGTGTTTAGGAAGCACAAGCTTGAAAATGATGATTTGGGAGTACGATAAGTTTCATAATTGTGCTTACATGTTCATAGTTTCAGAATTAGAACTTCCATTTACAAGCTTGTTGTGTCTCCAAACACCCATTTCGATGCTTCAAAACTTTGATTTAAGAACAACAAGCTTCAAAATGATGATTTGGGAGTATGATAAGTTTCATAATCGTGCTTTCATACTCATGGCTTAAGAATCATAACTTGCATTTTCAAGCCCGTTGTGCCTCCACACACCCATTTTGATGTAGTAAAACTTTTGTTTAGAAAGCACAAGCTCTAAAATGATCATTTGGGAGTATGATAAGTTTCACAATCACGCTTTCATGCTCATGACTTCGGAATCAGAACATGCATTTTCAAGCTTGTTGTACCTTGAAACACACATTTTGATGCTTCAAAAGTGCATTTAGGAAGCACAAGCTTGAAAATGATGATTTAGGAGTACAATAAGTTTCATAACCATGCTTTCATGTTTGTGTGTCCAAAATCAGAACTTGCATTTTCAAGGTTGCGTTACATCAAAGCATACAGTTTGATGCTTCAATACTTGCATTTAGGAAGCACAAGCTTGAAAATGATGATCTGCAAGTATGATATGTTTCATAATCGCGCTTTCATGTTCATGTTTTTATAATCAAAAAATGCATTTTCAAGCCCGTGTTACCTCCAAACACACATTTTGGTGCTTCAAAATTTACATTCAGGATGCACAAGCTTGAAAATGATGATTTAGGAGTACGATAAGTTTCATGATCATGCTTTCGTGTTCATGGCTTCAGAATCAGAACTTGCATTTTCAAGCTTTTGTTTCCTCCAAACACACATATTGATGCTTCAATACTTGCTTTTAGGAAGCACAAGCTTGAAAATGATGATATTGGTGTATCATAAGTTTCATAATCGCACCTCAATGTTCATGGCTTTCTAAAAAAAAACTTGCATTTTCACACCTGTTGTGCCAACAAACACACATTTTTGTGCTTCAAAACTTGCGTTTAGGAAGAACAAGTTTGAAAATGAGTATTTGGTAGTATGGTAAGTTCCATAATCATTCTTTAATGTTCGTGGCTTCTGAATCAGAACTTGCATTTTAAAGTTTGTGTTACCTACAAAAACACATTTTGATGCTTCAAAACATGCATTTAAAAATAACAATCTTGAAAATGATGATTCAGAGTACTATAAGTTTTATAATCATGCTTTCATGCTCTTGGATTTGGAATCAGAAATCGCATTTTCAAGCTTGCCAGCAAACACACATTTTGATGCGTCAAAACTTGCATTAAGGAAGAAAAGGCTTGAAAATGATGATTTAGGAGTACGATAAGTTTCATAATCACACTTCAATGTTCGTCGCTTCAGAATCAAAACTTCCATTTTCAAGCTTCTATTACCTCCAAACACACATTTTCAAGCTTCAAAACTTGCATTTATGAAGCACAAGCTTGAAAATGGTGATTTGGGAGTACAATAAGTTTCATAACTAGCTTCGGAATTAGAACTTACATTTTCAAGCTTTTTGTGCCTCCAAACACACATTTTGATTCTTCAAAACTTGCGTTTAGGAAGCACAATCTTGAAAATGATTATTTCGAAGTACAATAACTTTCATAATCGCTCTTTAATGTTTATTTCTTTTGAATCAAAAGTTGCATTTTCAAGATTGTACTACCTCCAAACACACATTTTGATGCTTCAAAACTTGCATATAGGTAGCACAAGCTTGAAAATGATGATTTGGGAGTACGATAAGTTTCATAATCGTGCTTTCATGATCATATCTTCAAAATTAGAACTCGCATTTTCAAGCTTGGGTTACCTCCAAACACACAGTTTGATGCTTCAAAACTTGAATCTAGGAAGAACAAGCTTTAAAATTATGATTTGGGAGTACAATATGTTTTATAATAGTTCTTTCATGTCCGTGGTTTTAGAATCAGAAGTTTCATTTTCAAGCTTGTGCCTCTAAACACACATTTTGATGCTTGAAAATGATGATTTTGGAGTACAATAATTTTCATAAAAACGTGTTCATGTTCATGTCTTTGGAATCAAAACTTGTATATCCAAGCCTGTTGTGCCTCTAAAGACACATTTTGATGCTTCAAAACTTGCGTTTAGGAAGAACAAGCTTGAAAATGATAAATTGGGAGTATGATATGTTTCATAATCACGCTTTAATGTTTATGGCTTCATGATTAGAACTTATATTTTCAAGCTTGTGTTACCTCCAAACACACATTTTGATGCTTCAAAACTTGTGTTTAGGAAGCAGAAGATTGAAAATGATGATTTGGGAGTATGATAAATATCATAATTGTAGGATTTTGCCAAGATCAAGGGTACAATGAAAAGCATAAAAAGAGAGACAATAGAATGACAAGAACAAAACTGTATTCTCATCAATATGCAAATGATCAACTGGATTAACCATTACAATGAATATATACTTGGTTATATAGGCAAGGCCATATGGATGTACGAGCACACAATTATGACATGTGGCTCAATGAGAAACAAGGGTAGGTAAGAAATACTAGGGGTAGGTAGGAGAAATAATATAATATTCCACAAGAGGTGGATGACCCACCGAATGTGGAGTGTAACAGCAAAATAAGACCACAAAAGGTGGAATTTCTCCTACAAGCTCTATCCCTATGTGCACACTTCCCTAAGTGTCTCAAATCCAAACTACGAAGAGATGCATTATCCTAAGTTAACTTAAGCAAAGTGTAATAATATCCATAATGAATATTTATTTACACCAACAATAATCATGCTTTAATGTTCGTGGCTTTGGAATAAAAACTTGCATTTTCAATCTTGTGCTACCTCCAAACACATATTTTGATGCTTCAAAACTTGCGTTTAGGAAGCACAAGCTTGAGGAAGTTGATTTGGGAGTACGATAAGTTTCATAATCGGGCATTCATGTTTGTTGCTTGAAAATCAGAACTTGCATTTACAAGCTTGCCTTACCTCCAAACACACATTTTGATGTTTGAAAACTTGCGTTTACAAAGCACAAGCTTGAAAATAATGATTTGGGAGTACGGCAAGTTTCATAATCATGCTTTCATGTTCATCACTTTGGAATCAAAACTTTCATTTTCAAGCTTGTTTTACTTGCAAACGCTCTTTAATGTTTGTTTTGATTAAGTAAAAGCAGGTATTTGAAAGGTACCCAAACCTTGTACAAGCCAAGAGAATAGAACTACGAGAAAGAAAAGTGCCTGGTCACTTCAAAAAGACAAAAACATCCCACTAAACACACATTACTTCTGAATCAAAACTTGCATTTTAAATCTTGTGTTACCTCCAAACACACATTTTGATCCTTCAAAACTTACGTTTAGGAAGCACAAGCTTGAAATTGATGATTTGTGACTACGATAAGTTTTATAATCAAGATTTCATGTTCATGGCTTGTGAATAAACACTTGCATTTTCAAGCTTGTGTTACCTCCAAACAATTTTTTTGATGATTCAAAACTTGCATTTAGAAAGCATAGGCTTGGAAATAATGATTTAGGAGTATGACAAGTTTCATTATCGTGATGTCATGTTCATGATTTTGGAATCGGAACTTTCATTTTCAAGCTTGTGTTACCTGCAAACACTCTTTAATGTTTGTTGCTTTTGAATCAGAACTTGCATTTTCAAGCTAGTGTTACCTCCAAACATAAATTTTGATGCTTCAAAACTTACGTTTAGGAAGTACAAGCTTGAAAATGATCATCTCGGAGTACGATAAGTCTCATAATCAAGATTTTATGTTCGTGGCTTCAGAATCAGAACTTGCATTTTTAAGCTTGTGTTACCTCCAAAGACACATTTTGATGCTTCAAAACATGTGTTTAGGAAGTGCAAGCTTGAAAATCATTATTTGGGAGTACAATAAGTTTCATAATCGTAATTTCATGTTTGTAGTTTCAAAATCAGAACTTCCACTTACAAGCTTGTTGTGTCTCCAAACACCCATTTCGATGCTTAAAAACTTGCATTTAAGAAGGACAAGCTTCAAAATGATGACTTGGGAGTATGATAAGTTTCATAATCGCGCTTTCATACTCATGGCTTCAGAATCATAACTTGTATTTTCAAGCTTGTTGTGCCTCCAAACACCCATTTTGATGATATAAAACTTGTGTTTAGAAAGCACAAGCTCCAAAATGATGATTTGGGAGTACGATAAGTTTCACAATCGCGCTTTCATGATCATGGCTTCAGAATTAGAACATGCATTTTCAAGCTTGTTGTACCTCGAAACACGCATTTTGATGCTTCAAATTTTGCGTTTAGGAAGCTCATGCTTCAAAACATGTATTTAGGAAGCACAAGCTTCAAAACTTGTGTTTAGGAAGCACAAGCTTCAAAACTTGTGTTTAGGAAGCACAAGCTTCAAATTGATGATTTAGGAGTATGATAAGTTTCATAATCATGCTTTCATGTGTTAGGTCCCGGAGACAACTGAGAGGGTGGGGGAGGGGTGAATCAATTGTATAATAAATTCAAACCAAAAACTTATTAACCAGCTTAATGCTTAATACCGGTAAACTAGTTAAGTATGCCGGTAGACAGTGTTAATAGTAAATTGCTATACTGGTAATAATTAATGTATGAAACATAAACATAAACTCATCCACAACACATGACACCAATATTTGTATGTGGAAACCCTGTAAGGGGAAAAACCACGGTGGGAAACCTTACCCACAATTAGATGATACTACTGCAGATAGTAAGTGTACAAAGAGGGGTCTGCACATGCAGAAAGGCCAACAACCTAGAGCTCACTGCTCAATCACAAATGGGAGTCACACTGACTACAGTTGGATGGTTAAATCCAATAAGAATGTACTGCACAAAATCGCATCTTCATATGCTGGATTCAGTACTAGTGTAATGCTGATATGCTTCTACAAAAACCTAACATCACCTTAAAATAATGTCTTTGTGTATGCCTCTGCTTGATCTCGCATATACCTTCACTCAAGTATTTTTTGCATTCCACACTTGATCTTACAAATAAGATCTTACATTTATACCATACCCTAAGACCAATTTTAGTAGGTCGGCTCTACAAGATATTACAATAAAAACATTTTACAAATAATATAATATCCGATGCAATAACTGATTAAACATGTTGGCTTAATGCATTTACAACAATAATAAATCATCTCCATAGCGTGCCATGTTGATCTGGAAAAGATAAACCTACTGGTGTAACCCTAGATAACCTAGACCTATTTGCCGGTAAAAGCAAATATGAAAATATGAATATACCAATGATTATTTCTTCAAAATAGAATGTCCACATGATGTCTTCAACATTACCAAGTGTCTTCCATATCATTCCATGTACTGGTGAACAATATATCCTACTGGTGAACCATATACCAGTAACTGTTGCATAGATTACTGCTTGCCGATGAATGTTGCTGGATCTCCAAAGTAGGTGTATTCAGTAGGTGTTGACATCAATGACAAAACCATACCAAAATACCAACAATCTCCTCCTTTGGCATTGATGGCAACACAAGATGGAAAAACCATCAAAGTGCGAAAACAGAAATGCCAAATACAAAAACCAACATCATGTTTGTGTGTCTAAAATCAGAACTTGCATTTTCAAGCTTGTGTTGTTAGATGCAATGACAGTCCCAAAGACACTGAGAGGGGGGTGGGGGGTGGTGAATCAATGTCTAACCAATTAATGAAATATTTGAACTTATTTATAACTTTGCAACCTAAATTAATGAACTGGTAAACAAGTAATAATGCAGCAAAGAGAAATAACAGAGATAGCATAAATGGACACCATAACACAAGATATTTTGGTGAGGAAACTTGGTAAGGTAAAAACCTCGGTGGGATTTGTGACCCACAATATTTACTCACTGGCCAATATGAATAAATATTACTTACAATAGGGGCCTACACATGCAGGAAGGCCAACAACCTAGACCTCATTGCTCAATGAAAGAGTCTCATTGACTACAAAATGGATAATTAAATCCAAGACAATGTACTACTCAAAATAGCATCTCCAATGCTTGATTCAGTACTGGTTTAAGCTCACTCTGAAACCATAACCAAAAACCTTGCCGGTGAATGATATTCGCTCACATAACCTATCTTCTATGATCTATTACATAATCACCTTTCTTCTATTCTGTGTATTTCCTCATATCAAAATGACCTATAAGATCTCATACATATATGAGTCTTTACAATACATCATGTCGGCTTACAGATAATTAATTAATTACATTATAGCATAATTCATATAAACAAAACTTTGTCTCATGTTACCCTGAGTGCTGGTATGCTTTATTGTCGGTGAACCTGTAGAATCCTGTTACCAGTTGGTTTCCATCAATAACAACATCAACCATTCTCATGTGAGTGTAGAATGCCAACAATCTCCCCCTTTGGCATTAATGACAACACTCATGGAAAAAATCCAAAAACTGTTGTCCAAAAATGAAGTCCAAAACTAATCCCCAAAAAAGAGTGTGCTCCCCCTGAGCAAGTGATTTCTTTTGTGCCTTTTTCTCCATACTACTCCCCCTTTGGCATCAATGACAAAGGATATCAAAAAGAATCAAAGAGTACAAAATTCTACCTCATAGCCTGTAACTGGTTGTGTACAATTTGAAAGATATTCGCCAAAATTAGATTCAGGCTCTGCATGAATTTGTTACTATCAGAAATAATAGTTTCGGTCTGCTAGATCATGTCGGTCAAATAATACATCTGTTGCTCTGATGATCAATCTCCTTGAATTGTTGCTTTAGATAGCTCAACCCATTGGGTTGTAAGGTTGTCCAATATAGGACCAAGTTTGTTATTCAGCTCCCGGGCCTTCATCCTTATCCTTGCTTTTTCTTTTTCCAAATTCTCAATCTTTTCTTCAAAAACTACCATTTCTTGTTCAGAAACTGAGGTAAGTTCTGAAGAACCTATCATATTATCTGCTATGTCATCTATCTCCTTTTGTGTTTTCTTAATCTCCTCATCAATGTTTTTCAGTCAGGTGGTGAGGCTTGCAGGCTTCCTTATATAATTTTTTGTATTCCAAAATTGTAGAATTAAGTACCGGTAATAAGGAATCAATATGCTCAGTACATTCCTTGATAGTTTTGTCAAAGAATTCACCTTTTTCTTTATTCACCCTTTCCTTAATAGTTTCTTCGTTAACCTTATCTACAGTTAGAACATTTGAAGCAATAAATTTGGACAATGCATACAATTTACCCAAAGAAGCATCAATATGATCTATCTTACATGTCGGTGCAATCATTTTCAAAATAGGCAATGTATCATCAATGGCCTTAAATGCTAAGGTGTTGCAATCTGCAATCCTCCTTATTGAATCTAAAAGTACATCAGTTACATTTGAAGGTTTGAAATCTACAGTGGATGTGCTAGGTTCTATAATAACATTCTTTTCATCAGACACTAGACCAATTACCTTAACAATTTCTTCCTTGTTTCCATCATTTATTGCCTCTTTATTTATAGTTGCCGTCAGTTTCTCACTCTGTGTATGTACCTCTTCTTCTACTGGTTTCTCAGTGTCAGGTTTCTTAGCTTCCACCAGTATTTCAATGTTCTGAGAGTCAATAGTGATAACTGGTGACTTAGAGATCTCAACATTCGTAGCATCAGTTGTCTTAACTACTGAAGTATCTTTATCCATAACAATATTAAAATCATGTGTATCTACATTCATGGTAAAAAGAATTTCAGAATCTGGATTAGCATCATCATGTGTTATTTCTTTAGCCTTCTTTTCTGGTTGACTATCAGTATGTATCGGTGTCCCTAAAGTTATTGGTGGGGTGTCTTGTGCCAGTGGAGAAAAGTTATCTTTGACCTTTATAATAGGTACACTACCAATTTTACCTTTACTTTTATCTTTTTGATATACCTTTACAAAAGACATTTATTTTTTGTCTATCCCTTTCTTCTTTCTTTTCTTTTTCAACAAAAAATATGTCCCATTTGTCAGCAGTGTCATCTACTATTTCTTTCACTCTCCTAGCCATTAGACTAACTTGTCGGTGACCACTCACAAAAACTGATCAGTTGGCTTCAACAATCAGTTCATCAATCTCTTCTCGGGAATTTACAGGGTGAACAACCAACAATGCTTCAACCTTTAACTTTTTATCCAATTCCATCATTGACATTCTTTTAGCCTCTAACCTCAAATAGAAGTCATTTGGCAGATCATCTACAACCTCAATCAAAACTTCCTTGTAGATGTCAAGATGAAAAATTATGCATTCCTCTATTGTCTCCTTGTCAAAATCCTTGAAAGAATGATAAAATTTAATCACATTTCTAAGATTACTTTCTTGTGTTATTTCGTTGATCAATTCCTCCAGTGTAGGGGTATCCAGTGCCTTAGGTTCTTGTTTCTTCTTTGGATTTAACTTCTTTTTGGGCTCTCTCACAGCCTGTTGTTTCTTCCTTAATGTTCTTGTCCTTTTAGGAGAAGGAGAAGGTACTAGTGAAGGTTTCCTCTTCTTCATTTCAACTCTTTTGAACTCTGCTTTTGCATCGAAACATCACTCTCAATAGTGTCAGCACTACCAAAGATTTCTTCAGAAGGTTCCCTTGGTGCATCAAGAAGTGTCTTTGCATAAGCTTCAAGAATATTTAGATCTACTTCATATCCCATCTCTATTATCCAAATGGTTCTAGGAGTAACAAATTCCATCCATGTTTCATCTCTTTTGATTACAAAACATATTTGTTTGTCATACTTATCCACAATACTCTGTGGTATCCTTTCTCTAGCCTTCATTTTGGTTTGAAAGTTTTTGAAATAGGTTGTTACCATGTCATCACTATTAGCACCATGCCGGTAATAGCTTCCATGATCTGTCTACCAACATGGATGTCATATGCAAAGTCCTTGTGACCAATGTCGGGTACCTCCTTTGTGAAGTAAAGCATTAAAAACACAAGTAGATTCCCAAAACGGAATGTTCCCTTCTTATCACCCTTAATCTTTTTCAAGTTATCTAGCAGTTCATCCTTAAGCCACTCACAGATGTCAATTTTAGCATTGTTTTTAACCATTTCATATGCACTATGTATATACAAGCTAGAAACAAAATTTAACCTATTTGCATGAGTAACTTTATATCCAAATACCATGTTGACATATTTCACATTTGCATAAGTGATATCACTAACCCTAAGAGATTTTTTGTCAAATGTAGCTCCGGGTAGGTTCATAACACCCTTTTTTGGTATCTTCTTCTTTTTGTCGAGACTAGTACCGGTTGAGGGTAAACCAGTAACTGCCTTGATTGCTTCCTTAGTGATTTTAAAAACAAAGTCTTGCCACATAAACTCCCCATGAACCCTGCTCAGTACAAAACAAACTATCTCATCTGGAAATTCTGGAATGTTAAGAATTTCAACAAATCCTAAATCCTCAACAATCTTATGCCCCGGCTTGACTAAACCTTCTTCAATAGTTATAACATCTTAGTACATGTTTTTCAAATCACCACTAAATTCTCTATGTTGCAATGAATATAAATTCTCAGGTCTTTAGCAAAAGCAACTCCCTTCGAAATCTTAGAAAAGGCTCTGATGGAATCATCTTGCTTAGCAATCTTAGGAATGATTTTAAACACGGGTCTAGGGCACTTAATATTCTCTACCACAGTAGGGTTTGCAATGAATTTTGGTACAAAGGATGAAGATGCCATTGTGAAAGATTTACCTTTTGACTTGTGAAATCCTTGAATGCTCTAAAATATCTTTGTTGCTTGGCCTTTAAAATGTGTTTGCTCAATTCGCACTCTCTTCAAATGCTTGGATTCTAGGTGGATTGAAATGAGGGTTATACGGTGCTTTATAACCAAAATGTTCTCCAACAACCGTATTAAATGCTTGTTGGTTAAGTGAAATCTTCACATATCTACCAGTAAAGAATAAATATAACTTCTTACCATCAACCGAGAGTAGAATGCATGATTTTCAATTTGCCGCCATACCCCCTAAGGATTATTCCTTAGTCAGATGAAGAATCTCCTACCGGTGGAGGGTTACTCTATTCTACCGGTGCAAAGACAGATTCATCAATTCTCTGATCTCTCTTCTTAATCCATTGTTTTGAAAATTCTTTCTTTATTTCGTTTACTTTTTCTTTTCCCTTCTCATTAGATCCTTTATTGTTCTCCAGTATAGTCTTGCTTCTACAAAATTTTGCAATATGTCCAATCTTGTTACATGCATAACATGTTACATTATTCCTCTAAATATCTTTTCCATATCCTTGACCGGTTTGTGTTCTGCATTGATTAGATAAATGTCCAAATCTACCACAAACATAGCATTTCACATTCATTCTGCAATTTTCTGAGTTATGACCAACTTTATTGCATTTGGAACATTGACCGATGGGTATATTTGTATTCTGATTATTTCTAAATCTACACTGATTTTCTTTATGACCAAATTTGTTGCAATTAAAACATTTCCCATTAAATTTATAAGCATTAAGTTGTCTTACCAGTTTGCTATGATCTTGATTGTTTGCAGTCCTGGAACTTTCTCCGTGTTCAAATCCAAGTCCAATTGCATCTCCATCAGGTTACTATGTTTTTAGCATGTCATCAAGCCTTTTTGAACTTTACTTGAATTTGTCTTTGTATTCATTTGTGATGATCAACTCATTTTCCAAAATGCCAACTTGTCTCATAATCTCATCTTTATCATGTTGCATGTGAATTAGATCTATCTTTAGCATATCATTTTCATGACAAGGTCTCAGATTTTTATTTGCTCCATCATTAAGTCTCTTATTCAAGTCTTATTAATTTTTCTTCCTATCTTCAATATCCTTACATAGCCTCATGGTTAGATTTTGCATTTCATTCTTCATGTTAGTGTTCTCTTGCCTCAACCTCTCTACAATATCTCTTAGAGTTTCCTTTTCACCATCATGTTTCTACATTTTCCCATGAAGTTCCTTCCTCTTGTTTTGTGCTATAACCAGGTTCTCCTAAAGTCCTTTAATGAATTCCTGGGCAGCCCTCAAATCATCTTCAAGTTTGATATTCTTCATTTTTTCTGCATCAAAATCTTCAAGAGCTCCTTCCAACTGTTTTCTCAAACTCTCCATTGATACCAGTTTAATAATCTACCTCAAGTTGTTAGGATTTTGCAAATAGAGGACCAATCTCTGATACCAATTGTTAGATGCAATGACAGTCCCAAAGACACTGAGAGGGGGGGATGAATCAGTGTCTAACCAGTTAATTGAATATTTGAACTTATTTATAACTTTGCAACCCAAATTAATGTACCAAAACAAGTAATAATGCAACAAAGAGAAATAACAAAGATAGCATAAATGCACACCATAACACAAGATATTTTGGTGAGGAAACTTAGTAAGGTAAAAACCTCGGTGGGATTTGTGACCCACAATATTTACTCACTGGCCAATATGAATAAATATTACTTACAATAGGGGCCTACACATACAGGAAGGCCAACAACCTAGAGCTCATTGCTCAATGAAAGAGTCTCACTGACTACAAAATGGATAATTAAATCCAAGACAATGTACTGCTCAAAATAGCATCTCCAATGCTTGATTCAGTACTGGTTTAAGCTCACTCTGAAACCATAACCAAAAACCTTGCCAGTGAATGATACTCACTCACATAACCTATCTTCTATGAGCTATTATATAATTGCCTTTCTTCTATTTTGTATATTTCCCCATATCAAAATGACCTATAAGATTTCATACATATATGAGTCCTTACAATACATCATGTCGGCTTACAGATAATTAATTACATTACAATACAATTCATATAAACAAAACTTTGTCTCATGTCGGCCTGAGTGTCGGTATGATTTATTGCCGGTAAACCTGTAGAATCCTGTTACCAGTTGGTTACCATCAATGACAACATCAACCATTCTCATGTGAGTGTAGAATTCCAACATGCATTATATAAAAGCATACAGTTTGATGCTTCAATGCTTGCATTTAGGAAGCACAAGATTGAAAATGATGATCTGTGAGTATGATATCTTTCATAATCACACTTTCATGTTTGTGGTTTCAAAATTATAACATGCATTTTCAAGCCCGTGTTACCTCCAAAAACACATTTTGGTGCTTCAAAATTTGCATTCAATATGCACAAGTTTGGAAATGATGATTTAGGAGTATGATAAATTTCATAATCGCGCTTTCATGTTCATTACTTCAGAATAAGAACTTGCATTTTCATGCTTTTGTTTCCTCCAAACACACATTTTAATGCTTCAATACTTTTTTTTAGGAAGTACAAGCATGAAAATGATGATATTCAAGTATGATAAGTTTCATAATCGCACCTCAATGTTCATGGATTTCTAAAAAAAACTTGCATTTTCAAACTTGTTGGGTCACCAAACACACATTTTTGTGCTTCAAAACTCGCCTTTAGGAAGTACAAGCTTGAAAATGAGTATTTGGTAGTACGATAAGTTCCATAATCGCGCTTTAATGTTCGTGGCCTCTAAATCGGAACTTGCATTTTAAAGTTTGTGTTACCTACAAAAACACATTTTGATGCTTCAAAACATGCATTTAAAAAGAAAAATCTTGAAAATGATGATTTGGAGTACGATAAGCTTAATAATCATGCTTTCATGCTCTTGGCTTCGGAATCAAAACTTGCATTTTCAAGCTTGCCATGCCTACAAACACACTTTTTGATGCGTCAAAACTTGTGTTTAGGAAGAAAAGGCTTGAAAATGATGATCTGGGAGTACGATAAGTTTCATAATCACACTTCAATGTTCGTCACTTCAGAATTAATAATTACATTTTCAAGCTTGTGTTACCTCCAAACACACATTTTCATCCTTCAAAACTTGCATTTATGAAGCACAAGCTTGAAAATGATGATTTGGGAGTACGATAAGTTTCATAATCTCACTTTCATGTTTGTGGCTTCGGAATCAAAACTTGCATTTTCAAGCTTGTTGTGCCTCCAAACACACATTTTGATGCTTCACAACTTGTGTTTAGGAAGTGCAAGCTTGAAAATGATTATTTGGGACTATGATAAGTTTCATAATCGCTCTTTAATGTGTGTTGCTTCTGAATCAAAAGTTGCATTTTCAATCTTGTGTTACCTCCAAACACACATTTTGATGCTTCAAAACTTGCATATAGGAATCACAAGCTTGAAAATGATGATTTGGGAGTACAATAAGTTTCATAATTGCGCTTTCATGATCATATCTTCAAAATCAAAACTCGCATTTTCAAGCTTGGGTTACCTCCAAACACACACTTTGATGCTTCAAAACATGAATTTAGGAAGCACAAGCTTTAAAATTATGATTTGGGAGTACGATATGTTTCATAATAGTGCTTTCATGTCTATGGTTTTAGAATCAGACATTTCATTTTCAAGCTTGTTCCTCAAAACACACATTTTGATGCTTCAAAACTTGCGTTTAGGAAGCACAAGCTTCAAAAAGATGATTTATGAGTGCGATAAGTTTCATAATCGCGCTTTCATGTTTGTGTGTCCGAAATCAAAACTTGCATTTTCAAGCTTGTGTTACATCAAAGCATACAGTTTGATGCTTCAATACTTGCATTTAGAAAGAACAAGGTTGAAAATGATGATCTACGAGTACGATATATTTCATAATCGCGCTTTCATGTTCGTGTTTTCAAAATTAGAACATGTATTTTCAAGCCTGTGTTACCTCCAAACACACATTTTGGTGCTTCAAAATTTGCGTTTAGGATGCACAAGCTTGAAAATGATGATTTAGGAGTACAATAAGTTTCATAATCGCGCTTTCATGTTCATGGCTACGAAATCAAAACTTGAATTTTCAAGCTTGTGTTACCTCCAAACACACATTTTCAAGCTTTAAAACTCGCATTTATGAAGAACAAGCTTGAAAATGGTGATTTGGGAGTATGATAAGTTTCATAATCTACTTCAAAATCAGAACTTGCATTTTCAACCTTGTTGTGCCTCCAAAGACACATTTTGATGCTTCAAAATTTGCATTTAGGAAGCACAATCTTGGAAATGATTATTTGGGAGTATGATAAGTTCCATAATCGATCTTTAATGTTTGTTGCTTCTAAATCAAAAGTTGCATTTTCAAGCTTGATCTACCTCCAAACACACATTTTGATGCTTCAAAACTTGCATATAGGAAGCACAAGCTTGAAAATGACGATTTGGGAGTACGATAAGTTTCATAATCGTGCTTTCATGATCATATCTTCGAAATCAGAACTCACATTTTCAAGCTTGGGTTACCTCCAAACACACACTTTGAAGCTTCAAAACTTGAATTTAGGAAGCACAAGATTTAAAATTATTATACGGGAATACGATATGTTTCATAATAGCACTTTCATGTTCGTGGTTTTAGAATTAGATGTTTCATTTTCAAGCTTGTGCCTCTAAACACACATTTTCATGCCTGACAACTTGTGTTTAGGAAGCACAAGCTTGAAAATGATGATTTTGGAGTACAATAATTTTCATAACAGCGTGTTCATGTTCATGTCTTTCGAATCAGAACTTGCATATCCAAGCCCGTTGTGCCTCTAAACACAAAATTTTGATACTTCAAAACTTGTGTTTAGGAAGCACAACCTTGAAAATGATAATTTGGGAGTATGATATGTTTCATAATTAGGCTTTCATGTTCATGGCTTCGTGATCAGAATTTGTATTTTCAAGCTTGCGTTACCTCGAAACACACATTTTCATGCTTCAAAACTTGCGTTTAGGAAGCACAAGATTGAAAATGATGATCTGGGAGTATGATAAGTTTCATAATCACGCTTTAATATTTGTGGCTTTGGAATAAAAACTTGCATTTTCAATCTTGTGATACCTCCAAACACATATTTTGATGCTTCAAAACTTCCATTTAGAAAGCACAAGCTTAAGGATGTTGATTTGGGAGTACGATAAGTTTCATAATCAGACATTTATGTTCGCGGCTTCAAAATCAGAACTTGCATTTTCAAGCTTGCCTTACCTCCAAACACACATTTTGATGTTTGAAAACTTGCGTTTAGAAAGCACAAGCTTGAAAATAATAATTTGGGAGTACAAAAAGTTTCATAATTACACTTTCATATTAACGACTTTGGAATCGTAAATTTCATTTTCAAGCTTGTGTTACCTGCAAATGCTCTTTAATGTTTGTTGCTTCTGAATCAGAACTTGCATTTTCAAGCTAGTGTTACCTCCAAACACACATTTTGATGCTTCAAAACTTACGTTTAGGAAGCACAAGCTTGAAAAAGATGATTTGGGAGTACGATAAGTTTTATAACCAAGATTTCATGTTCATGGCTTCTGAATAAACACTTGCCTTTTCAAGATTGTGTTACCTTCAAACACATTTTTGATGATTCAAAACTTGCGTTTAAGAAGCACAAGCTTAAAAATGATTATTTGGGAATACCATAAGATTTACAATCAAGCTTTCATGTTCGTGGCTTCGGAATCAGAACTTCTATTTACAAGCTTCTTGTGTCTCCAAACACCCATTTTGATGCTTCAAAACTTGCATTTAATAAGGAGAAGCTTCAAAATGATGATTTGGGAGTATGATAAGTTTCACAATCGCGCTTTCATACTCATGGCTTCAGAATCATGACTTGCATTTTCAAGCTTGTTGTGCCTCCAAACAACCATTTTGAAGCTGTAAAACTTGTGTTTAGGAAGCACAAGACCCAAAATGATGATTTGGGAGTATGATAAGTTTCACAACCATGTTTTCATGCTCGTGGCTTCAGAATCAGAACATGCATTTTCAAGCTTGTTGTACCTCGAAACACACATGTCGATGCTTCAAAACATCCATTTAGGAAGCACAAGCTTCAAAATAATGATTTAGGAGTACGATAAGTTTCATAATCCCACTTTCATGTTTGTGTGTCCGAAATTAGAACTTGTATTTTTAAGCTTGTGTTACATCAAAGCATATAGTTTGATGCTTCAATACTTGCATTTAGAAACCACAAGCTTGAAAATGATTATGCACGAGTACAATATGTTTCATAATTGCGCTTTCATGTTCATGTTTTCAGAATCAAAACATGCATTTTCAAGCCCGTGTTACCTCCAAACACACATTTTGGTTCTTCAAATTTTTGTATTCAGGTAGCGCACGCTTGAAAATGATGGTTTAGGAGAATGATAAGTTTCATAATCGCGCTTTCATGTTCATGGCTTCTGAATCAGAACTTGCATTTTCAAGCTTTTGTTTCCTCCAAACACACATTTTGACGCTTCAATACTTGATTTTAGGAAGCACAAGGTTGAAAATGATGATATTGGAGTATGATAAGTTTCATAATCGCACCTCAATGTTCATGGCTTTCTAAAAAAAAACTTTAATTTTTACACTTGTTGTGCCACCACACACACATTTCCATGCTTCAAAACTCGCATTTAGGAAGCACAAGCTTGAAAACAAGTATTTGGTAGTAGGATAAGTTCCTTAATCATTCTTTAATGTTCATGGCTTCTGAATCAGAACTTGTATTTTAAAGTTTGTGTTACCTACAAAAACACATTTTGATGCTTCAAAACATGCATTTAAAAAGCACAATCTTTAAAATGATGACTCAGAGTACAATAAGTTTCATAATCATGCTTTTATGCTCTTGGCTTTAGAATCAGAACTTGCATTTTCAAGCTTGCCATACCTGCAAACACACATTTTGATGCATCAAAACTTCTATTTAGGAAGAAAAGGCTTGAAAATGATGATTTGGGAGTACGATAAGTTTCATAATCACACTTTAGTTTTGGTCGCTTCAGAATCATAAATGAATTTTCAAGCTTGTGTTACCTCCAAACACACATTTTCAAGCTTCAAAGCTTACATTTATGAAGCACGAGCTTGAAAATGGTGATTTGGGAGTACGATAAGTTTCATAATATGCTTAGAAATCAAAACTTGCATTTTCAAGCTTGTTGTGCCTCCAAATACACATTTTGATACTTCAAAACTTGCCTTTAGGAAGCACGATCTTGAAAATGATTATTTGGGAGTACGATAAGTTACACAATCAATCTTTAATGTTTGTTGCTTCTGAATTAGAACTTGTATTTTCATGTTGGTGTTACCTCCAAACACATATTTTGATGCTTCAAAACTTACGTTTAGGAAGCACAAGCTTGAAAATGATGATTTGGGAGTATGATAAGTTTTATAATCAAGATTTCATGTTCATGGCTTCTGAATAAATACTCTCATTTTCAAGCTTGTTTTACCTCCAAACACATTTTTTGATGATTTAAATCTTGTGTTTAGGAAGCACAACCTTAAAAATGGTGATTTGGGAAAACCATAAGAATTATAATCGGGCTTTCATGTTCGTGACTTCGGAATAAAAACTTTTATTTTCAAGCTTTTGTTTTTTCCAAACACACATTTTGATGCTTCAATACTTTCTTTTAGGAAGCACAAGCTTGAAAATGATGATATTGGAGTATGCTAAGTTTCATATTCACACCTCCATGTTCATGGCTTTCTAAAAAAAAACTTGGATTTTCACACTTGTTGTGCCACCAAACACACATTTTCATGCTTCAAAACTCGCCTTTAGGAAGCACAAGCTTGAAAATGAGTATTTGGTAGTACAATAAGCTCCATAACCGTGCTTTAATGTTCGTGGCCTCTGAACCAAAACTTGCATTTTAAAGTTTGTGTTACCTACAAAAACACATTTTGATGCTTCAAAACATGCATTTAAAAAGAACAATCTTGAAAATGATGATTTGGAGTATGATAAGTTTCATAATCATGCTTTCATGCTCTTGGCTTTGGAATCAAAACTTGCATTTTCAAGATTGCCATGCCTGCAAACACACATTTTGATGCATCAAAACTTGCATTTAGGAAGAAAAGGCTTGAAAATGATGATTTGGGAGTACGATAAGTTTCATAATCAAACTTCAATGTTTGTCGCTTCAGAATCAGAACTTGAATTTTCAAGCTTGTGTTACCTCCAAACACACATTTTCAAGCTTCAAAACTTGCATTTATGAAGCACGAGCTTGAAAATGGTGATTTGGGAGTATCATAGGTTTCATAATCTGCTTCAAAATCAGAACTTGCATTTTCAACCTTGTTGTGCCTCCAAAGACACATTTTGATGCTTCAAAATTTGCATTTAGGAAGCACAATCTTGAAAATGATTATTTGGCAGTACGATAAGTTTCATAATCGGTCTTTAATGTTTGTTGCTTCTAAATCAAAAGTTGCACTTTCAAGCTTGATCTACCTCCAAACATACATTTTGATGCTTCAAAACTTGCATATAGGAAGAACAAGCTTGAAAATGATAATTTGGGAGTATAATAACTTTCATAATCATGCTTTCATGATCATATCTTCAAAAGAAGAACTCACATTTTTAAGCTTGGGTTACCTCCAAACACACACTTTGAAGCTTCAAAACTTGAATTTAGGAAGCACAAGCTTTAAAATTATTATTCGGGCATACAAAATGTTTCATAATAGCACTTTCATGTTCGTGGTTTTAGAATCAGATGTTTCATTTTCAAGCTTGTGCCTCTAAACACAAATTTTGATGCCTGGCAACTTGTGTTTAGGAAGTACAAGCATGAAAATGATGATTTTGGAGTACAATAATTTTCATAATAGTGTGTTCATGTTCATGTGTTTCGAATCAGAACTTGCATATCCAAGCCTGTTGTGCCTCTAAACACAAAATTTTGATACTTCAAAACTTGTGTTGAGGAAGCACAAGCTTGAAAATGATAATTTGGGAGTATGATATGTTTCATAATCAGGCTTTGATGTTCATGGCTTTGTGATCAAAACTTGTAGCGCACATACATTTTGGTTCTTCAAAATTTGCATTCAGGTAGTGCACGCTTGAAAATGATGATTTAGGAGTATGATAAGTTTCATAATCGCGCTTTCATGTTCATGTCTTTAGAATCAGAACTTGCATTTTCAAGCTTTTGTTACCTCCAAACACACATTTTGGTTCTTCAAAATTTGCATTCAGGTAGTGCACGCTTGAAAATGATGATTTAGGAGTACGATAAGTTTCATAATCGCGCTTTCATGTTCATGGCTTCGAAATCAGAACTTGCATTTTCAAGCTTTTGTTTCCTCCAAACACACATTTTGATGCTTCAATACTTTCTTTTAGGAAGCATAAGGTTGAAAATGATGATATTGGAGTATGATAAGTTTCATAATCGCACCTCGATGTTCATGGCTTTCTAAAAAAAACTTGAATTTTTACACTTGTTGTGTCACCAAACACACATTTCCGTGCTTCAAAACTCGCATTTAGGAAGCACAAGCTTGAAAACGAGTATTTGGTAGTAGGATAAGTTCCTTAATCATTCCTTAATGTTCATGGCTTCTGAATTAGCGCTTGCATTTTAAAGTTTGTGTTACCTACAAAAACACATTTTGATGCTTCAAAACATGCATTTAAAAAGCACAATCTTTAAAATGATGATTCAGAGTACGATAAGTTTCATAATCATGCTTTTATGCTCTTGGCTTTAGAATCAGAACTTGCATTTTCAAGCTTGCCATACCTGCAAACACACATTTTGATGCGTCAAAACTTCCATTTAGGAAGAAAAGGCTTGAAAATGATGATTTGGGAGTACGATAAGTTTCATAATCACACTTTAGTTTTGGTCGCTTTAGAATCATAAATGAATTTTCAAGCTTGTGTTACCTCCAAACACACATTTTCAAGCTTCAAAGCTTACATTTATGAAGCACGAGCTTGAAAATGGTGATTTGGGAGTACGATAAGTTTCATAATATGCTTGGAAATCAAAACTTGCATTTTCAAGCTTGTTGTGCCTCCAAATACACATTTTGATACTTCAAAACTTGCATTTAGGAAGCACGATCTTGAAAATGATTATTTGGGAGTACGATAAGTTACATAATCAATCTTTAATGTTTGTTGCTTCTGAATTAGAACTTGTATTTTCATGTTGGTGTTACCTCCAAACACATATTTTGATGCTTCAAAACTTACGTTTAGGAAGCACAAGCTTGAAAATGATGATTTGGGAGTACGATAAGTTTTATGATCAAGATTTCATGTTCATGGCTTCTGAATAAATACTCTCATTTTCAATCTTGTGTTACCTCCAAACACATTTTTTGATGATTTAAAACTTGTGTTTAGGAAGCACGACCTTAAAAATGATGATTTGGGAATACCATAAGAATTATAATCGGGCTTTCATGTTCGTGACTTTGGAATAAAAACTTTTATTTTCAAGCTTTTGTTTTTTCCAAACACACATTTTGACGCTTCAATACTTGCTTTTAGGAAGCACAAGCTTGAAAATGATGATATTGGAGTATGCTAAGTTTCATATTCACACCTCCATGTTCATGGCTTTCTAAAAAAAAACTTGCATTTTCACACTTGTTGTGCCACCAAACACACATTTTCATGCTTCAAAACTCACCTTTAGGAAGCACAAGCTTGAAAATGAGTATTTGGTAGTACAATAAGCTCCATAACCGTGCTTTAATGTTCGTGGCCTCTGAACCAAAACTTGCATTTTAAAGTTTGTGTTACCTACAAAAACACATTTTGATGCTTCAAAACATGCATTTAAAAAGAACAATCTTGAAAATGATGATTCAGAGTATGATAAGTTTCATAATCATGCTTTCATGCTCTTGGCTTTGGAATCAAAACTTGCATTTTCAAGATTGCCATGCCTGCAAACACACATTTTGATGCATCAAAACTTGCATTTAGGAAGAAAAGGCTTGAAAATGATGATTTGGGAGTACGATAAGTTTCATAATCAAACTTCAATGTTTGTCGCTTCAGAATCAGAACTTGAATTTTCAAGCTTGTGTTACCTCCAAACAAAGATTTTCAAGCTTCAAAACTTGCATTTATGAAGCACGAGCTTGAAAATGGTGATTTGGGAGTATCATAGGTTTCATAATCTGCTTCAAAATCAGAACTTGCATTTTCAACCTTGTTGTGCCTCCAAAGACACATTTTGATGCTTCAAAATTTGCATTTAGGAAGCACAATCTTGAAAATGATTATTTGGCAGTACGATAAGTTTCATAATCGGTCTTTAATGTTTGTTGCTTCTAAATCAAAAGTTGCACTTTCAAGCTTGATCTACCTCCAAACATACATTTTGATGCTTCAAAACTTGCATATAGGAAGCACAAGCTTGAAAATGATGATTTGGGAGTATAATAACTTTCATAATCATGCTTTCATGATCATATCTTCAAAAGAAGAACTCACATTTTTAAGCTTGGGTTACCTCCAAACACACACTTTGAAGCTTCAAAACTTGAATTTAGGAAGCACAAGCTTTAAAATTATTATTCGGGAATACAAAATGTTTCATAATAGCACTTTCATGTTTGTGGTTTTAGAATCAGATGTTTCATTTTCAAGCTTGTGCCTCTAAACACAAATTTTGATGCCTGGCAACTTGTGTTTAGGAAGTACAAGCATGAAAATGATGATTTTGGAGTACAATAATTTTCATAATAGCATGTTCATGTTCATGTGTTTCGAATCAGAACTTGCATATCCAAGCCTATTGTGCCTCTAAACACAAAATTTTGATACTTCAAAACTTGTGTTTAGGAAGCACAAGCTTGAAAATGATAATTTGGGAGTATGATATGTTTCATAATCAGGCTTTCATGTTCATGGCTTTGTGATCAGAACTTGTATTTTCAAGCTTGCATTACCTCCAAACACACATTTTGATTCTTCAAAACTTGCGTTTAGGAAGCATGAGATTGAAAATGATGATCTGGAAGTATGATAAGTTTCATAATCACTCTTTAATGTTTGTGGCTTTGCAATAAAAACTTACATTTTCAATCTTGTGATACCTCCAAACACATATTTTGATGCTTCAAAACTTGCATTTAGAAAGCACAAGCTTAAGGATGTTGATTTCGGAGTACGATAAGTTTCATAATCGAACATTTATGTTCGCGGCTTTGAAATCAAAACTTGCATTTTCAAGCTTGTCTTACCTCCAAACACACATTTTGATGTTTGAAAACTTGCGTTTAGAAAGCACAAGCTTGACAATAATAATTTGGCAGTACAAAAAGTTTCATAATTACACTTTCATGTTAACAACTTTGGAATCGTAACTTTCATTTTCAAGCTTGTGTTACCTGCAAACGCTATTTAATGTTTGTTGCTTCTGAATCAGAACTTGCATTTTCAAGCTAGTGTTACCTCCAAACACACATTTTGATGCTTCAAAACTTACGTTTAGGAAGAACAAGCTTGGAAAAGATGATTTGGGAGTACGATAAGTTTTATAACCAAGATTTCATGTTCATGGCTTCTGAAGAAGTACAAGCTTAAAAATGATTATTTGGTAATACCATAATATTTATAATCAAGCTTTCATGTTCATGGCTTCGGAATCAGAACTTCCATTTACAAGCTTCTTGTGTCTCTAAACACCCATTTCGATGCTTCAAAACTTGCATTTAAGAAGGAGAACCTTCAAAATGATGATTTGGGAGTATGATAAGTTTCACAATCGTGCTTTCATACTTGTGGCTTCAGAATCATAACTTGCATTTTCAAGCTTGTTGTGCCTCCAAATAGCCATTTTGAAGCTATAAAACTTGTGTTTAGGAAGTACAAGCCCCAAAATGATGATTTGGGAGTACGATAAGTTTCACAACCGCGCTTTCATGCTCGTGGCTTCAGAATCAGAACATGCATTTTCAAGCTTGTTGTACCTCGAAACACACATGTTGATGCTTCAAAAATTCCATTTAGGAAGCACAAGCTTCAAAATAATGATTTAGGAGTACGATAAGTTTCATAATCCCACTTTCATGTTTGTGTGTCTGAAATTAGAACTTGTATTTTCAAGCTTATGTTACATCAAAGCATATAGTTTGATGCTTCAATACTTGCATTTTGAAACCACAAGCTTGAAAATGATTATGTGCGAGTAAAATATGTTTCATAATTGCGCTTTCATGTTCATGTTTTCAAAATCAAAACATGCATTTTAAAGCCCATGTTACCTCCAAACACACATTTTGGTTCTTCAAAATTTGCATTCAGGTAGCGCATGCTTGAAAATGATGATCTACGAGTACGATAAGTTTCATAATCGTGCTTTCATGTTCATGGATTTGGAATCAGAACTTGCATTTTCAAGCTTTTGTTTCCTCCAAACACACATTTTGATGCATCAATACTTTCTTTTAGGAAGCATAAGGTTGAAAATGATGATATTGGAGTATGATAAGTTTCATAATCACACCTCGATGTTCATGGCTTTCTAAAAAAAACTTGAATTTTTACACTTGTTGTGCCACCAAACACACATTTTCGTGCTTCAAAACTCACATTTAGCTGGATAAGTTCCTTAATCATTCTTTAATGTTCGTGGCTTCTAAATCAGAACTTGCACTTTAAAGTTTGTGTTACCTACAAAAACACATTTTGATGCTTCAAAACATGCATTTAAAAAGAACAATCTTTAAAATGATGATTCTGAATATGATAAGTTTCATAATCATGCTTTCATGCTCTTGGCTTTAGAATCAGAACTTGCATTTTCAAGCTTGCCATACCTCCAAACACACATTTTGATGCGTCAAAACTTCCATTTAGGAAGAAAAGGCTTGAAAATGATGACCTGGGAGTACGATAAGTTTCATAATCACACTTTAGTTTTGGTCACTTCAGAATCATAAATGAATTTTCAAGCTTGTGTTACGTCCAAACACACATTTTCAAGCTTCAAAACTTATAATCAATATTTCATGTTCATGGCTTCTGAATAAACACTCTCATTTTCAAGCTTGTGTTACCTCCAAACACATTTTTTGATGATTTAAAACTAGCGTTTAGGAAGCTTGACCTTAAAAATGATGATTTGGGAATACCATAAGAATTATAATCGCGCTTTCATGTTCATGACTTTGGAATCAAAACTTCCATTTTCAAGCTTTTGTTTTTTCCAAACACACATTTTGATGCTTCAATACTTGCTTTTAGGAGGCACAAGCTGGAAAATGATGATATTGGAGTATGCTAAGTTTCATAATCACACCTCCATGTTCATGGATTTCTAAAAAAAAACTTGCATTTTCACACTTGTTGTGCCACCAAACACACATTTTCATGCTTCAAAACTTGCCTTTAGGAAGCACAAGCTGGAAATGAGTATTTGGTAGTACAACAAGTGCCCTAACCACACTTTAATGTTCGAGGCCTCTGAATCAAAACTTGCATTTGAAAGTTTGTGTTACCTAAAAAAACACATTTTGATGCTTCAAAACATGCATTTAAAAAGCACAATCTTGAAAATGATGATTTGGGAGTACGATAAGTTTCATAATTGGTCTTTAATGTTTGTTGCTTCTAAATCAAAAGTTGCATTTTCAAGCTTGATCTACCTCCAAACACACATTTCGATGCTTCAAAACTTTCATATAGGAAGCAGAAGCTTGAAAATGATGATTTGGGAGTACAATAAGTTTCATAATCGTGCTTTCATGATCATATCTTTGAAATTAGAACTCACATTTTCAAGCTTCGGTTACCTCCAAACACACACTTTGAAGCTTCAAAACTTGAATTTAGGAAGCACAAGCTTTAAAATTATTATTCGGGAATACGAAATGTTTCATAATAGTACTTTCATGTGCATGGTTTTAGAATCAGATGTTTCATTTTCAAGCTTGTGCCTCTAAATACACATTTTGATGCTTGACAACTTGTGTTTAGGAAGTGCAAGCCTGAAACAGATGATTTTGGAGTACAATAATTTTCATAATAGCGTGTTCATGTTCATGTGTTTCGAATCAGAACTTGGATATCCAAGCCTATTGTGCCTCTAAACACAAAATTTTGATACTTCAAAACTTGTGTTTAGGAAGCACAAGCTTGAAAATGATAATTTGGGAGTACGATAAGTTTTATAATCAAGATTTTATGTTTGAGGCTTCGTGATCAGAACTTGTATTTTCAAGGTTGTGTTACCTCCAAACACACATTTTGATTCTTCAAAACTTGCGTTTAGGAAGCACAAGATTGAAAATGATGATCTGGGAGTATGATAAGTTTCATAATCACGCTTTAATGTTTGTGGCTTAGGAATAAAAACTTGCATTTTCAATCTTGTGATACCTCCAAACACATACTTTGATGCTTCAAAACTTGCATTTAGAAAGCACAAGCTTAAGGATGTTGATTTGGGAGTACGATAAGTTTCATAATCGGACATTTATGTTCGTGGCTTCGAAATTAGATCTTGCATTTTCAAGCTTGACTTACCTCCAAACACACATTTTGATGTTCGAAAACTTGCATTTAGAAAGCACAAGCTTGAAAATAATAATTTGGGAGTACAAAATGTTTCATAATTACACTTTCATGTTAACGACTTTGGAATCATAACTTTCATTTTCAAGCTTGTGTTACCTGCAAACGCTCTTTAATGTTTGTTGCTTCTGAATCAGAACTTGCATTTTCAAGCTAGTGTTACCTCCAAACACACATTTTGATGCTTCAAAACTTACGTTTAGAAAGAACAAGCTTGAAAAAGATGATTTGGGAGTACGATAAGTTTTATAACCAAGATTTCATGTTCATGGCTTCTGAATAAACACTTGCATTTTCAAGCTTGTGTTACCTTCAAACACATTTTTTGATGATTCAAAATTTGTATTTAAGAAGCACAAGCTTAAAAATGATTATTTGGGAATACCATAAGATTTATTATCAAGCTTTCATGTTCGTGGCTTCAGAATCAGAACTTCCATTTACAAGCTTCTTGTGTCTCCAAACACCCATTTCGATGCTTCAAAACTTGCATTTAAGAAGGAGAAGCTTCAAAATACTGATTTGGGAGTATGATAAGTCTCACAATCATGCTTTTATACTCATGGCTTCAGAATCATAACTTGCATTTTCAAGCTTGTTGTGCCTCCAAACAACCATTTTGAAGCTATAAAACTTGTGTTTAGGAAGCACAAGCCCCAAAATGATGATTTGGGAGTACGATAAGTTTCACAACCGTGCTTTCATGCTCTTGGCTTCAAAATCAGAACATGCATTTTCAAGCTTGTTGTACCTCGAAAGACACATGTTGATGCTTCAAAACTTCCTTTTAGGAAGCACAAGTTTCAAAATAATGATTTAGGAGTACGATAAGTTTCATAATCGTGCTTTCATGTTTGTGTGTCCAAAATTAGAACTTGTATTTTCAAGCTTGTGTTACATCAAAGCATATAGTTTGATGCTTCAATACTTGCATTTAGAAACCACAAGCTTGAAAATAATTATGCGCGAGAACAATATGTTTCATAATTACGCTTTCATGTTCATGTTTTCATAATCAAAACATGCTTTTTCAAGTTGGTGTTACCTCCAAACACACATTTTGGTTCTTCAAAATTTGCATTTAGGTAGCACACGCTTGAAAATGATGATTTAGGAGTATGATAAGTTTCATAATCGTGCTTTCATGTTCATGGCTTCGGAATCAGAACTTGCATTTTCAAGCTTTTTTTTCCTCCCCACACACATTTTGATGCTTCAATACTTTCTTTTAGTAAGCACAAGGTTGAAAATGATGATATTGGAGTATGATAAGTTTCATAATCGCACCTCGATGTTCATGGCTTTGTAAAAAAAAACTTGAATTTTTACACTTGTTGTGCCACCGAACACACCTTTTCGTGCTTCAAAACTCGTGTTTAGGAAGCACACGCTTGATAACTAGTATTTGGTAGTAGGATAAGTTCCTTAATCATTCCTTAATGTTTGTGTCTTATGAATCAGAACTTGCATTTTAAATTTTGTGTTACCTACAAAAACACATTTTGATGCTTCAAAACATGCATTTAAAAAGCACAATCTTTAAAATGACGATTTAGAGTACGATAAGTTTCATAATCATGCTTTCATGCTCTTGGCTTTAGAATCAGAACTTGCATTTTCAACCTTGCCATGTCTGCAAACACACATTTTGATGCGTCAAAACTTCCATTTAGGAAGAAAAGGCTTTGAAAATGATGATCTGGGAGTACGATAAGTTTCATAATCACACTTTAGTTTTGGTCGCTTTAGAATCATAAATGAATTTTCAAGCTTGTGTTACCTCCAAACACACATTTTCAAGCTTCAAAACTTGCATTTATGAAGCACGATCTTGAAAATGGTGATTTGGGACTACGATAAGTTTCATAATATGCTTGGAAATCGGAACTTGCATTTTCAAGCTTGTTGTGCGTCCAAATACACATTTTGATACTTCAAAACTTGCATTTAGGAAGCACGATCTTGAAAATGATTATTTGGGAGTATGATAAGTTTCATAATTAATCTTTAATGTTTGTTGCTTCTGCATTAGAACTTGTATTTTCATGCTGGTGTTACCTCCAAACACATATTTTGATGCTTCAAAACTTACGTTTAGGAAGCACAAGCTTGAAAATGATGATTTGGGAGTACGATAAGTTTTATAATCAAGATTTCATGTTGATGAATTCTAAATAAACACTCTCATTTTCAAGCTTGTGTTACCTCCAAACACATTTTTTGATGATTTAAAACTTGCGTTTAGGAAGCACGACATTAAAAATGACGATTTGGGAATACCATAAGAATTATAATCACGCTTTCATGTTTGTGACTTCGGAATCAAAACTTCCATTTTCAAGCTTTTGTTTTTTCCAAACACACATTTTGATGCTTCAATACTTGCTTTTAGGAAGCACAAGCTTGAAAATGATGATATTGGAGTATGATAAGTTTCATAATCACACCTCCATGTTCATGGATTTCTAAAAAAAAACTTGCATTTTCACACTTGTTGTGCCACCAAACACACATTTTCATGCTTCAAAACTCACCTTTAGGAAGCACAAGCTTGAAAATGAGTATTTGGTAGTACGACAAGTTCCATGACCACGCTTTAATGTTCGTGGCCTCTTAATCAAAACTTGCATTTTAAAGTTTGTGTTACCTACAAAAACACATTTTGATGCTTCAAAACATGCATTTAAAAAGCACAATCTTGAAAATGATGATTCGGAGTATGATAAGTTTCATAATCATGCTTTCATGCTCTTGGCTTTGCAATCAAAACTTGTATTTTCAAGATTGCCATGCCTGCAAACACACATTTTGATGCATCAAAACTTGCATTTAGGAAGAAAAGGCTTGAAAATGATGATCTGGGAGTACGATAAGTTTCATAATCAAACTTCAATGTTCATCGCTTTAGAATCAGAACTTGAATTTTCAAGCTTGTGTTACCTCCAAACACACATTTTCAAGCTTCAAAACTTGCATTTATGAAGCATGAGCTTGAAAATGGTGATTTGGGAGTATCATAAGTTTCATAATCTACTTCAAAATCAGAACTTGCATTTTCAACCTTGTTGTGCCTCCAAAGACACATTTTGATGCTTGAAAATTTGCGTTTAGGAAGCACAATCTTGAAAATGATTATTTGGGAGTATGATAAGTTTCATAATTGGTCTTTAATGTTTGTTGCTTCCGAATCAAAAGTTGCATTTTCAAGCTTGGTCTACCTCCAAACACACATTTTGATGCTTCAAAACTTTCATATAGGAAGCACAAGCTTGAAAATGATGATTTGGGAGTACGATAAGTTTCTTAATCGTTCTTTCATGATCATATCTTCAAAATTAGAACTCACATTTTCAAGCTTGGGTTACCTCCAAACACACACTTTGAAGCTTCAAAACTTGAATTTAGGAAGCACAAGCTTTAAAATTATTATTTGGGAGTACAAAATGTTTCATAATAGTACTTTCATGTTCATGGTTTTAGAATCAGATGTTTCATTTTCAAGCTTGTGCCTCTAAACACACATTTTGATGCCTGACAACTTGTGTTTAGGAAGTACAAGCTTGAAAATGATGATTTTGGAGTACAATAATTTTCATAATAGTGTGTTCATGTTCATGTCTTTTGAATCAGAACTTGCATATCCAAGCCTGTTGTGCCTCTAAAGACAAAATTTTTATACTTCAAAACTTGTGTTTAGGAAGCACAAGCTTGAAAATGATTATTTGGGAGTACGATAAGTTTTATAATCAAGATTTTATGTTCATGGCTTCTGAATAAACACTTGCATTTTCAAGCTTGCCTTACCTCCAAACACACAATTTGATGTTTGAAAACTTGCGTTTAGAAAGCAGAAGCTTGAAAATAATGATTTGGGAGTATGACAAGTTTCATAATCACATTTTAATGTTCATGACTTTGGAATTGGAACTTTCATTTTCAAGCTTGTGTTACCTGAAACGCTCTTTAATGTTTGTTGCTTCTGAATCAGAACTTGCATTTTCAAGCTAGTGTTACCTCTAAACACACACTTTGATGCTTCAAAACATACATTTAGGAAGCACAAGCTTGAAAATGATGATTTGGGAGTACGATAAGTTTTATAATCAAGATTTTATGTTCATGGCTTTTGAATAAACACTTGCATTTTCAAGCTTGTGTTACCTCCAAACACATTTTTTGATGACTAAAAACTAGCGTTTACGAAGCACAAGATTAAAAGTGATGATTTGGGAATACCATAAGATTTATAATCACGTTTTCATGTTCGTTGTTTTGGAATTAGAACTTTCATTTACAAGCTTGTTGTGTCTCCAAACACCCATTTCGATGCTTCAAAACTTACATTAAGAAGGACAAGCTTGAAAATGATGATTTGAGATTATAATAAGTTTCATAATCGCGCTTTCATACTCATAGTTTACGAATCATAACCTGCATTTTCAATTTTGTTGTGCCTCCAAATACCCATTCTGATGCTTGAAAACTTGTGTTTAGGAAGCACAAGCTTGAAAATGAAACATCTAATTCTAAAACCACGAACATGAAAGCGCTATTATGAAACATACCGTACTCCCAAATCATAATTGTAAAGCTTGTGCTTCCTAAATTCAAGTTTTGAAGCCTCAAAGTGTGTGTTTGGAGGTAACCCAAGCGTGAAAATAAGAGTTCTGATTTCAAAGCTATGAGGTTGAAAATGATGATTTTGGAGTACAATAATTTTCATAATAGGGTGTTCATGTTCATGTCTTTGGAATCAGAACTTGCATATCCAAGCCTGTTGTGCCTCTAACCACACATTTTGATGCTTCAAAACATGCATTTAGGAGGAACAAGTTTGAAAATGATAATTTGGGAGTATGATAAGTTTCATAATCACGCTTTCATGTTCATGGCTTCATGATCAGAACTTGTATTTTCAAGCTTGTGTTACCTCCAAACACACATTTTGATGCTTCAAAACTTGCATTTAGGAAGCACAAGATTGAAAATGATGATCTGGGAGTATGATAAGTTTCACAATCACACTTTAATGTTCATGGCTTTAGAATAAAAACTTGTATTTTCAATCTTGTCAAACCTCCAAACACATTTTTTGATGCTTCAAAAATTGCATTTAGGAAGCACAAGCTTGAGGATGTTGATTTGGGAGTACGATAAGTTTCATAAGCAGGCATTCATGTTCATGGCTTCGAAATCAGAACTTGTATTTTCAAACTTGCCTTACCTCCAAACACACATTTTGATGTTTGAAAACGTGCGTTTAGAAAGAACAAGCTTGAAAATAATGATTTGGAAGTACGACAAGTTTCATAATCGTGCTTTCATGTTCCTGGCTTCGATATCAGAACATGCATTTTCAAGCTTATTGTACGTCAAAACACACACTTTGATGCTTCAAAACTTTTCTTTAGGCAGCACAAGCTTCAAAATGATGATTTAGGAGTACGATAAGTTTCATAATCGCGCTTTCATGTTTGTGTTTCCAAAATCAAAATTTGCATTTTCAAGCTTACGTTACATCAAAGCATATAGTTTGATGCTTCAATACTTGCATTTAGGAAGCACAAGCTTGAAAATGATGATCCTTGAGTACGATATGTTTCATAATCGCGCTTTCATGTTTGTGTTTTCAAAATCATAACATGCATTTTCAAACTTGTGTTACCTGCAAACACACATTTTGGTGCTTCAAAATTTGCATTCAATACGCACACACTTGAAAACGATGATTTAGGAGTACGATAAGTTTCATAATCACGCATTCATGTTCATGGCTTCAGAATCAGAACTTGCATTTTCAAGCTTTTGTTTCCTCCAAACACACATTTTGATGCTTCAATACTTGCTTTTGGGAAGCACAAGCTTGAAAATGATTATATTGGAGTATGATAAGTTTCATGATCACACCTTGATTCCGTTCATGGCTTTCTAAAAAAAAACCTGCATTTTCAAACTTGTTGTCCCACCAAACATTCATTTTCGTGCTTCAAAACGCGCATTTAGGAAGCAAAAGATTGAAAATGAGTATTTGGTAGTAAGGTAAGTTCCATAATCATGCTTTAATGTTCATGGCTTCTGAATCAGAACTTGCATTTTAAAGTTTGTGTTACCTACAAAAACACATTTTGATGCTTCAAAACATGCATTTAAAAAGCACAATCTTGAAAATGATGATTCAGAGTACGATAAGTTTCATAATCATGCTTTTATGTTCTTGGCTTTGGAATCAGAACTTGCATTTTCAAGCTTGCCATGCCTACAAACACACATTTTGATGCATCAAAAATTGTGTTTACGAAGAAAAGGCTTAAAAATGATGATCTGAAAGTTTCATAATCACACTTCAATGTTCATCACTTTAGAAATAAAACTTGCATTTTCAAGCTTGTGTTACCTCCAAACACATATTTTCATGCTTCAAAACTTGCATTTATGAAGCACGAGCTTGAAAATGATGATTTGGGAGTACGATAAGTTTCATAATCTCAAATTCATATTTGTGGCTTCAAAATCAGATCTTGCATTTTCAAGCTCGTTGTGCCTCCAAACACACATTTTGATGCTTCAAAACTTGTGTTTAGGAAGTGCAAGCTTGAAAATGATTATTTGGGAGTATGATAAGTTTCATAATCACTCTTTAGTGTTTGTTGCTTTTGAATCAAAAGTTGCATTTTCAAGCTTGTGATACCTCCAAACACACATTTTGATGCTTCAAAACTTGCATATAGGAAGCACAAGCTTGAAAATGATGATTTGGGAGTATGATAAGTTTCATAATTGCTCTTTCATGATCATAGCTTCGAAACCTGAACTCGCATTTTCAAGCTTTCGTTACCTCCAAACACACACTTTGATGCTTCAAAACTTGAATTTAGGAAGCACAAGCTTTAAAATTATGATCTGGGAGTACGATATGTTTCATAATAGTGCTTCATGTCAGTGGTTTTAGAATTAGATATTTCATTTTCAAGCTTGTGCTTCTAAACACACATTTTGATGCTTGAAAACTTATGTTTTCGAAGCACAAGCTTGAAAATGATAATTTTGGAGGACAATAATTTTCATAATAGCGCATTCATGTTCATGTCTTTTGGAATCAAAACTGGCATATACAAGCCTGTTGTGTCTCTAAACACACATTTTGATGCTTCAAAACTTGCATTTAGGAGGAACAAGTTTGAAAATGATAATTTGGGAGTATGATAAGTTTCATAATCACGCTTTCATGTTCATGGCTTCTTGATCAGAACTTGTATTTTCAAGCTTGTGTTACCTCCAAACACACATTTTGATGCTTCAATCCTTGCGTTTAGGAAGCACAAGATTGAAAATGATGATCTAGGAGTATGATAAGTTTCATAATCATGCTTTAATGTTCATGGCTTTGGAATAAAAGCTTGCATTTTCAATCTTGTGATACCTCCAAAAACACATTTTGATGCTTCAAAACTTGCGTTTAGAAAGCACAAGCTTGAGGATATTGATTTGGGAGTACTATAAGCTTCATAATCGGGCATTCATGTTCATGGCTTCAAAATCAGAACTTGCATTTTCAAGCTTGCCTTACCTCCAAACACACATTTTGATGTTTGAAAACTTGCATTTAAAAGGACAAACTTGAAAATAATGATTTGGGAGTACGACAAGTTTCATAATTGCGCTTTCATGTTCACAACTTTGGAATCAAAACTTTCATTTTCAAGCTTCTGTTACCTGCAAACACCCTTTAATGTTTGTTGCTTCTGAATTAGAACTTGCATTTTCAAGCTAGTGTTACCTCCAAACATAGATTTTGATGCTTCAAAACTTATGTTTAGGAAGCACAAGCTTGAAAATGATGATTTGGGAGTACGATAAGTTTTATAATCAAGATTTCATGTTCATGGCCTCTGAATAAACACTCACATTTTCAAGCTTGTGTTACCGCCAAACACACTTTTTGATGATTGAAAACTTGTGTTTAGGAAGCACAAGCTAAAAAATGATGATTTGGGAATACCATAAGATTTATAATCGCGCTTTCATGTTCATGGTTTTGGAATCAAAACTTCCATTTACAAGATTTTTGTGTCTCCAAACACCCATTTCGATGCTTCGAAACTTGCATTTAAGAAGGGACTAGCTTCAAAATGATGATTTGAGAGTATGATAAGTTTCATAATTGTGCTTTCATACTTGTGGCTTTAGAATCATAACTTGCATTTTCAAGCTTGTTGTGCCTCCAAACACCCATTTTGATGTTGTAAGACTTGTGTTTAGAAAGCACAAGCTTCAAAATGATGATTTGAGAGTACAATAAGTTTCACAACTGCGCTTCCATGCTCGTGGCTTCAGAATCAGAACATGCATTTTCAAGCTTGTTGTACCTTGAAATACACATTTTGATGCTTCAAAATTTGCGTTTAGGAAGCACAAGCTTCAAAATGATTATTTAGGAGTATGATAAGTTTCATAATCGCGCTTTCATGTTTGTGTGTCTGAAATCAGAACTTGCATTTTCAAGCTTGTGTTACATCAAAGCATATAGTTTGATGCTTCAATACTTGCATTTAGGAAACACAAGCTCGAAAATGATAATCTCTAAGTACGATATGTTTCATAATCGTGCTTTCATGTTCATGTTTTTCAGAATCAGAACATCCATTTTCAAGCCCGTGTTACCTCCAAACACACATTTTGGTGCTTCAAAATTTTCATTCAGGATGCACAAGCTTGAAAATGATGATGTAGGAGTACGATAAGTTTCATAATCGCGCTTTCATGTTCATGGCTTCAGAATCAGAACTTGCATTTTCAAGCTTTTCTTTCCTCCAAACACACATTCTGATGCTTGAATACTTGCTTTTAGGAAGCACAAGCTTGAAAATGATGATATTGGAGTATGACAAGTTTCATAATTGCACCTCAATATTCATGGCTTTCTAAAAAAACACTTGCATTTTCACACTTGTTGTGCCACCAAACACACATTTTTGTGCTTCAAAACTCGCGTTTAGGAAGCAAAAGATTGAAAACGAGTATTTGGTAGTACAGTAGGTTTCATAATCGTGCTTTAATGTTCGTTGCTTCTAAATCAGAACTTGCATTTTAAAGTTTGTGTTACCTACAAAAACACATTTTGATGTTTCAAAACATGCATTTAAAAAGAACAATCTTGAAAATGATGATTCAGAGTATGATAAGTTTCATAATCATGCTTTCATGCTCTTGGCTTTAGAATTAGAAATTGCATTTTCAAGCTTGCCATGCCTGCAAACACACATTTTGATGCATCAAAAGTTGCATTTAGGAAGAAAAGGCTTCAAAAAGATGATCTGGGAGTACCATAAGTTTCATAATCACCACTTCAATATTCGTCGCTTTAGAATCAAAACATTCATTTTTAATCTTGTGTTACCTCCAAACAGACATTTTCATGCTTTAAAACTTGCTTTTACGAAGCATGAGCTTGAAAATGATGATTTGGGAGTATGATAAGCTTCATAATCTCAATTTCATTTTTGTGGCTTCGGAATCAAAACTTGCATTTTCAAGCTTGTTGTGCCTCGAAACACACATTTTGATGCTTCAAAACTTGTGTTTAGGAAGCGCAAGCTTGAAAATGATTATTTGGGACTACAATAAGTTTCATAATCGCTCTTTAATGTTTGTTGCTTCTGAATCAAAAGTTGCATTTTCAAGCTTGTGCTACCACCAAACAAATATTTTGATGCTTCAAAACTTGCATATAGGAAGCACAAGCTTGAAAATGATGATTTGGGAGTATGATACTTTTCATAATTGTGCTTTCATGATCATTTCTTCGAAATAAGAACTCACATTTTCAAGCTTGGGTTACCTCCAAACACACACTTTGATGCTTCAAAACATGAATTTAGGAAGCACAAGGCTTAAAATTATGATTTGTGAGTATGATATGTTTCATAATAGCTCTTTCATGTCTGTGGAATTAGAATCAGATGTTTCATTTTCAAGCTTGTGCCTCTAAACACACATTTTGATGCTTGAAAACTTGTGTTTAGGAAGCACAAGCTTGAAAATGATGATTTTGGAGTGCAATAATTTTCATAATAGTGCATTCACGTTCATGACTTTGGAATCAGAACTTGCATATCTGAGCCTGTTGTGCCTCTAAACACACATTTTGATGCTTCAAAACTTGCATTTAGGAAGCACAAGCTTGAAAATGATAATTTGGGAGTATGATATGTTTCATAATTGCACTTTCATGTTCATGGCTTCGTGATCAGAACTTGTATTTGCAAGCTTGTGTTACCTCCAAACACACATTTTGATGCTTCAAAACTTGCATTTAGGAAGAAAAAGATTGAAAATGATGATCTGGGAGTATGATAAGTTTCATAATCATGCTTTAATGTTCATGGCTTTGGAATAAAAAATTGCATTTTCAGTCTTGTGATACCTCTAAACACACAGTTCGCTGCTTCAAAACTTGCGTTTAGGAAGCACAAGCTTGAGGATGTTGATTTGGGAGTACGATAAGTTTCATAATAGAGCATTCATGTTCATGGCTTCGAAAATAGAACTTGTATTTTCAAGCTTGCCTTACCTCTAAACACACATTTCGATGTTTGAAAACTTGCGTTTAGAAAGCGCAAGCTTGAAAATAATGATTTGGGAGTACGACAAGTTTCATAATCGCGCTTTCATGTTCACGACTTTGGAATTAGAACTTTCATTTTCAAGCTTGTGTTACCTGCAAATGCTCTTTAATGTTTGTCACTTCTGAATCAGAACTTGAATTTTCAAGCTTGTGTTACCTCCAAACACACATTTTGGTGCTTCAAAACTTACATTTAGGAAGCACAAGTTTGAAAATGATGATTTGGGAGCACGATATTTTATAATCAAGATTTCATGTTCATGGCTTTTGAATAAACTTGCATTTTTAAGCTTGTGTTACCTCCAAACACATTTTTTTATGATTCAAAATTAGCGTTTAGGAAGCACAATCTTAAAAATGATGATTTGGGAATACCATTAGTTTTATAATCATGCTTTCATGGTCGTGGCTTCGGAATAAGAAGTTCCATTTAAAAGCTTATTGTGTCTCTAAACACCCATTTCGATGCTTCAAAATGATAATTTGGGAGTATGATAAGTTTCGTAATCACGCTTTCATACTCATGGCTTCAGAATCATAACTTGGATTTTCAAGCTTGTTGTGCCTCCAAACACCCATTTTGATGTTGTAAAACTTGCATTTAGAAAGCACAAGCTCCAAAATGATGATTTGGGAGTATGATAAGTTTCACAACAACACTTTCAAGCTCGTGGCTTTGGAATCAGGACATGCATTTTCAAGCTTGTTTTACCTCGAAACACACATTTTGATGCTTCAAAACTTGCGTTTAGGAAGCACAAGCTTCAAAATGATGATTTAGGATTACGATAAGTTTCATAATCATGCTTTCATGTTTGTGTGTCCAAAATTAGAACATGTATTTTCAAGGTTGTGTTACTTCAAAGCATACATATTGATGCTTCAATACTTGCATTTAGGAAGCACAAGCTTGAAAATGATGATCTGCGAGTATGATATGTTTCATAATCGTGCTTTCATGTTCATGTTTTCAGAATCAGAACATGCATTTTCAAGCCCGTGTTCCCTCCAAACACACATTTTGGTGCTTCAAAATTTACATTCAGGACACACAAGCTCAAAAATGATGATATAGGAGTATGATAAGTTTCATAATCGCACTTTCATGTTCATGGCTTCCGAATCAGAACTTGCATTTTCAAGCTTTTGTTTCATTCAAACACACATTTTGATGCTTCAATATTTGCTTTTAGGAAGCACAAGCTTGAAAATGATGATATTGGAGTATGCTAGGTTTCATAATCGCACCTCAATGTTCTCGACTTTCTAAAAAAAAATTGCATTTTCACACTTGTTGTGCCACCAAACACACATTTTCGTGCTTCAAAACTCATGTTTAGGAAACACAAGATTGAAAATGAGTATTTGGTAGTACGGTAAGTTCCATAATCATGCTTTAATGTTCATGGCTTCTCAATCAGAACTTGGATTTTAAAGTTTGTGCTACCTACAAAAACACATTTTGATGCTTCAAAACATGGATTTAAAAAGCACAATCTTGAAAATGATGATTCGGAGTACGATAAGTTTCATAATCATGCTTTCATGCTCTTGGCTTTAGAATCAAAACTTGCATTTTCAAGCTTGCCATGCCTGCAAACACAAATTTTGATGCATCAAAACTTGCATTTAGGAAGAAAAGGCTTGAAAAAGATGATCTGGGAGTACGATAAGTTTCATAATCACCACTTCAATGTTCGTCGCTTCAGAATCAAAACTTGCATTTTGAAGCTTGTGTTACTTTTAAACAAAGATTTTCATGCTTCAAAAATTGCATTTACGAAGCACGAGCTTCAAAATGATGCTTTGGGACTACGATAAGTTTCATAATCTCACTTTCATGTTTGTGGCTTCAGAATCAAAATTTGCATTTTCAAGCTTGTTGTGGCTCCCAACACACATATTGATGCTTCAAAACTTGCGTTTAGGAATCACAAGCCTGAAAATGATTATTTGGGAGTATGATAAGTTTCATTATCGCTCTTTAATGTTTGTTGCTTCTGAATCAAAAGTTGCATTTTCAAGCTTGTGCTACCTCCAAACAAACATTTTGATACTTCAAAACTTGCATATAGGAAGCACAAGCTTGAAAATGATGATTTGGGAGTACGATAAGTTTCATAATCATGCTTTCATGATCATAGCTTTGAAATCAGAACTCGATTTTTCAAGCTTGGGTTACCTCCAAACACACACTTTGATGCTTCAAAACTTGAATTTAGGAAGCACAAGGCTTAAAATTATGATTTAGGAGTACGATATGTTTCATAATAGTGCTTTCATATCCGTGGTTTTAGAATCAGATGTTTCATTTTCAAGCTTGTGCCTCTAAACACACATTTTGATGCTTGAAAACTTGTGTTTAGGAAGCACAAGCTTGAAAATGATGATTTTAGAGTGCAATAATTTTCATAATAGCGTGTTCATGTTCTTGTCTTTGGAATTAGAACTTGCATATCCAAGCCTATTGTGCCTCTAAACACACATTTTGATACTTCAAAACTTGCGTTTAGGAAGCACAAGCTTGAAAATGATAATTTGGGAGTATGATATGTTTCATAATCACACTTTCATGTTCATGGCTTCGTGATCAGAACTTGTATTTCAAGCTTCTGTTAACTCCAAACACACATTTTAATGCTTCAAAACTTGCATTTAGGAAGCACAAGATTGAAAATGATTATGTGGGAGTATGATAAGTTTCATAATAACGCTCTCATGTTCGTGGCTTTGGAATAAAAACTTGCATTTTCAATCTTCTGATACCTCCAAATACATATTTTGATGATTCAAAAATTGCGTTTAGGAAGCACAAGCTTGAGGATGTTGATTTGGGAGTACGAAATGTTTCATAATCGAGCATTCATGTTCATGGCTTGGAAATCAAAACTCGCATTTTCAAGCTTGCCTTACCTCCAAACACACAATTTGATGTTTGAAAACTTGCGTTTAGAAAGCAGAAGCTTGAAAATAATGATTTGGGAGTATGACAAGTTTCATAATCACATTTTAATGTTCATGACTTTGGAATTGGAACTTTCATTTTCAAGCTTGTTTTACCTCAAACGCTCTTTAATGTTTGTTGCTTTTGAATCAGAACTTGCATTTTCAAGCTAGTGTTACCTCCAAACACACACTTTGATGCTTCAAAACATACATTTAGGAAGCACAAGCTTGAAAATGATGATTTGGGAGTACGATAAGTTTTATAATCAAGATTTCATGTTCATGGCTTCTGAATAAACACTTGCATTTTCAAGCTTGTGTTACCTCCAAACACATTTTTTGATGATTCAAAACTTGCGTTTAGGAAGCACAAGCTTAAAAATGATGATTTGGGAATACCATAAGTTTTATAATCACACTTTCATGTTCGTGGCTTCAGAATCAAAACTTCCATTTACAATCTTGTTTAGTCTCAAAACACCCATTTCGATGCTTCAAAAGTTGCATTTAAGAAGGACAAGCTTCAAAATGATGATTTGGGAGTATGATAATTTTTGTAATCATGCTTTCATACTCGTGGCTTCAGAATCATAACTTGCATTTTCAAGCTTGTTGTGCCTCCAAACACCCATTTTGATACTATAAAACTTGTCTTTAGAAAGCACAACCTCCAAAATGATGATTTGGGATTATGAGAAGTTTCACAATTGCGCTTTCATGCTCATGGCTTTGAAATCAGAACATGCATTTTAAAGCTTGTTGTACCTCGAAACACACATTTTGATGCTTCAAAATGATGATTTAAGAGTACAATAAGTTTCATAATCATGCTTTCATGTTTGTGTGTCTAAAATCAGAACTTGCATTTTCAAGCTTGTGTTACATCAAAGCATACAATTTGATGCTTCAATACTTGCATTTAGGAAGCACAAGCTTGAAAATGATGATCTACGAGTATGATAGGTTTCATAGTCTAGATTTCATGTTCGTGTTTTGCATTCACAACGCACAAGCTTAAAAATGATGATTTAGGAGTACGATAATTTTCATAATCGCGCTTTCATGTTCATGGCTTTGGAATTAGAACTTGCATTTTCAAGATTTTGTTTCCCCCAAACACACATTTTGATGCTTCAATACTTTCTTTTAGGAAGCACAAGCTTGAAAATGATGATATTGGAGTATGATAAGTTTCATAATCACACCTCAAAGTTCATGGCTTTCTAAAAAGAACTTGCATTTTCACACCTGTGCCACCAAACACACCTTTTCATGCTTCAAAACTCGCATTTAGGAAGTTAAAGCTTCAAAACAAGTGTAATGCCCCACCAGGAACCCTAAAGGAAAACAACACAACTAGGCAACTCAAGGATGAAATAATTTTTATTTTTTTTAAAGACTAAGTTTACTAACAATAATCATTGCACGTTTAACAACACAACAGAAGTCTATCATAAATTTTCCTAAGGGTAACCAATGAAGATTAATTTCATAGATTATATTAACACCACAGTTAATCCATTTAATTAAATAAATTGAACTCTTAAGTTTAAAACTACACATACATCCAAATTTCATAATAAAGAAATAAAAGTATTCCAATGTATCCAATTTCCATAAACCATTTAAACATAAGATCAAAACAATAACATTCATTACAATATCCCTAAATACATGGCTTCCAATAATATCACTGGTTACAAGGATACAATATCAAGGCTACATAAAAGTCTGATACAATGACCACAAGGTCTCAACTAAACAATGATCTTGAACAAGAGCTAGTACATAAACCACGATCCAAGAACACCAGTGAAGCCTTTCCTCGCCTAAAGATACAATCCAGAACATCCGATGGGAAGTAGCACTACCACCCGACCATGTGATCCCGAAATGGAACCACCCCACCGTGCTAGGAGATAGTAGAAAACCCTCAAGCAAGCAAAGCAAGACAAGTAGAAAAGGACTACAAGACTCTGCAACCATCCATGTAACACAACCCACAAAACACTAGTGACTCTAAGAAGAGAGTGTCATCGCATAGCTTGATGGTTACCATGGTACAACCTCTATAGGTCCCGTCCCCCATACTCGGGTTTCTCCTGTAACCTCTCCCGAGCCTCTGGTTCCAACTAGGTCTCATGCGGACCCTACCAATCCTTTCGTGAAGACAAGGTGGTAAGTTTTCCATTCTAGGCCTTCTCGTAACATCATGAGCCCTATACAAGCACTCATCTGTGCACGAGACACATTTATCTTAATTAATATTTAATCTACCCAACCCCTAATCAATTATTAGGTTATCACTTTTTAACTAACTTTCGACGAGTTATCCTGTCATCCACTTTGGGCACGGCCCCCGCTCGAAAGCCACTCTCTCTCTTAGGACACTAACAGTAAATGTTTCTCTCTACGAGAACTCTATGGTGAAACAGGCAACCATAAACAATCTTGACAAACACAGGTGATGGATACACAAATACCAACCCAAGAATGACCATTTGGACAAAGACACACAATGGCTCATATCAAATAGGTTATACAACAACACCTGGTCTAGGAGAAATAATATCATGGGACATAATGACAATTTAATCAAAATTGCAATAAAACTTGACTGAGAACACATTATACGCAAGATCCTATTATAGGCAATCTTTCCTTAAAAACAGTCAAAGCATAAATGACATGCAATTTACAAATTTCCAGATAAAAGGAATTTACAACTTTTTTAAAAAAAACATTCACTTTTTCATTTGTCCAAAAAGATTTAAAATACAAATAATTCTCCTAATGTATTTTCAACATATTTATTTAAATTAACATTCCAAATTGTAATTAAATAATAATTTAAATAACATTTAAAATGTTATAATAACTACCAAAAGAAATATATCTAATATTATATATATATATATATATATATATATATAAACTCATATATGAATATACATATATTTATTTATATACATACATATAATAATATTTAATTTATTTAATACCCTAGGTACGAAACCCAAAACAGTGAACAGGGTTTTAGAAATTAATTAAAATAAAAAAAAACACTTTAATCACTGCAAAACAGTCCTTGTCATTGTAGCCTATGCTACCACTGGTAGCTAGTACTACCGTCCGATAGCATTGCTACCGTCTAGTAGCACTACTACCATAGGTAGTGGCTACTGCTGGTAGCACTACTACCGTTGGTAGCACTCCTTAAGGTAATTAAACCCATTTCTCAGATAAATACCCTTTTTCCTAAATCGTGCAATTTCCATGTACCATAAAAACTTGACAAATTTTCTATAACAATTTTCCTAATTTTCACAAAATTACATTCTTCAACAAACAAGAAATACACATCAGGCATGAGTTTTCAAACAAAACTCGAATTCACCAGAAGAGGGTTTTGAACTTGACAATTATTTTACACACACATCAAGTAGAGACAAATAGAAATATTTTTAATAAAACACAAAACTAAGAATTCATCCAACCTGGTATAGCTTTCCTGGAAGAATTTTGTAGAAGAGCCCTAATCCCTTCAATATCTTCCAATAAATTTTCTTCACCTAAATTCTTGACCTGTTCCTGTGTGTCCCTGTGCGTGTTTTTAAAATAAAGACCTAACCCCTATTTAAACTAAAATTCTAGGTTCAATAGCTTTTTTCACAAAAAACCTAAATTTAGACTAATAGTAATTTATTTATTTTATTTTCTAAATTTATCACATGCAATAATTTAAAACATTATTCTTTCATTACTTTTCTCATGCACATTAATTAATTTTCTAAATAAAGAATTAATACAATATTTTAATTCCAATTAATTAATTTTCTGAATAAAAAATTAAAACAATACTTTTAATTCCAATTAATTAATTTTCTAAATAAAGAATTAAAACAATACTTTAATTCCAATTAATCCTTTTATTTATTTATTTAATTATAACTTTAGAATACAATTAATCTAATTTAATTTTAAAATAAAAATATATTTTTAATACCATGCAGCTTAATTTAATAATTTCTTTAATTAACTAAATTTATAATCTCAATGCATAAACAATACAATAATGAGATAATTTCATAAACTTAATTAATTAATTAATTAAATCCACTAAAACACTCAAATTAAACAAATCTCAAGCAATTACCCATAAAAGATAAAATGACAAAATACGAAGACCGAACTAACTGACAAAACGACTAACTGACGACACTCATACGAGTGTAACTGAGTAAAATAGGGTCAACTACTATCTCCTCCACTTCCATCGGAAAATATAAGGCACGCTCAGACCTGTGAAGCCGGGTGGAGATGATACCCCATACCTACCCGGTACTTGTACCTGCAATATCTTGCATCATCGAACCACACATGCATACATATATATAATATAGAAAACACGAAAAAACACCGATGAAGGAGAATCGCAATGTTCCCTGTCTCACCGAAATGAGTGAAGGAAAATCGTCCCCTTGCATCCAATACACTCGCAAACACACAACATATAATTCCACATTGCATAAATAAAGTAAAATGTCAGTACATATCAAAAATACATAAAATGCCATAAATCACAAGTACTGAAATACTGTGAATAAATTATACATCTTATCTCCAAATAAAGCATAATGTCATAAAAATCTAAATAATATGTCATGGTAATGTATCCACTGAAAAACAACCAATAATAAAATATGAGTCTAATGAGTTCAAACTAGTAGGGGTACTACATTCTCCCCCCCAAAAGTAGGCTTACTCCCGGAAGCCTAAAATAAATAAGAATACAGTTCTCTCATCCTTGTTGGATCCTCCCAAGTCGTCGAGGTCTCATCATTTGGGTCCCATAGGACCCTTACTTGGTCGATGGTATGACCCCTGAGGATCAAATCCCGATGCTGAAGAATGCACATGGTCTCCACGGAAAGTTGCTCGTCCTCAACCTGCAAAGAGTTCCAATCAAGAACATGTGTCACATCTAGATGATAAGGTTGAAGAACTAAAACATGAAAGACATCGTGGATGCGGGATAGACTCGGTGGCAAGGCAAGACAGTAGGAAACATGTCCTATCCTCTCAAGGATCTCAAAAGGTCCAACAAACCAAGGTGCCAACTTAGATCCCTTTCCATAATGGATCGGACTCCTCCGTGGATGCACTCTCAAGAACACACGATCGCCAACAAAAAACTGACGATCTACCCTATGAGCATCTGCATACTTCTTTTGTCTATCATGTGTTGCTACTAAATGCTCATGAATCCTATCTACCTGCTGCTCCATCTCCCGAAGAATATCCGGTCCTATAAGCACCCTGTCCTCTAACCGATCCCAACTCAAAGGAGTGCGGCAAGGACGACCATACAATGCCTGAAAGGGGGACATACCTATGGAGCTATGATATCCATTGTTATAAGCAAACTCCACTAGATATATATAGTCCTCCCAATGTGACTGTTGGTCCATCACATACATGCGAAGCATGTCCTCTAATACCTGATTCACTCTCTCTGTCTAACCATCTATCTCTAGATGATAAGCTGAACTAAAATTCAACTGAGTCCCCAAAGCATGCTGAAGTGAGGTCCACAATGTTAAGGTAAAGATAGGATCTCTATCAGATATGATCCACCTTGGAATCCCATGCAATCTCACTACTTCTTCTAAGAAGACTCGTGCCACCACTGCTACTGTGTAGGAAGCTCGAATAGGAATAAAATGAGCAACCTTAGTCAATCTGTCAACTATGACCATGATGGCATCATGATGACATGAAGAGATAGGCAAACCAACAATGAAATCCATGGAAATGATATCCCATTTCCAATCCGGTACTAGATTAGGCTACAAAAGTCGTGCTGGGTGCTGATGCTCTGCCTTCACTCGCTAACACTCTAAACACTTCGACACAAAATCAGTAATGTCACGTTTCATACCCACCCAATGATAAATCTGTCTAAGGTCTACGTGCATCTTCTTGACACTAGGATGTGCCAAATAAGGTGAACGATGGGCCTCAGTCATGATCAAAACATGAAGACCCTCCAAAGGAGGTACATAAATCTGTTCATGGTGACAAAGAAGTCCATCTGCCTCAAGGTTATACCCAGAAAATCTACCCTCTAAAGGCCTTCCGGACTCTATCATAGTTCTAACATCCTGATACCAAGTATTCTGAGGAAGAACTCCAAGAATTCTCTCTCTCAAGTCTACTCCAAGGGATAATGCTGAAACTTCATGCCGCCTACAACTCAAATCATTTGCTACTACATTCTCTTTCTCCTGAATATAATGAACCTCAAAATCATATTCATAGAAGAATTCCATCCATCTTCGCTGTCAAGCATTCAAGTTTGGCTGTGTCAATATATACTGCAAACTGCAGTGATCACTATGCAGCTCAAACCGACACCCTAATAGGAAATGCTGCCATCGAACCAAAGCATGAACTACAGCTACCAACTCTAAATCATGAACTGGATAGTTCAACTCGTGGTTCTTGAGTTTGTGAGACTCATAAGCAACCACACATCCATCTTGCATAAGTACTGCACCAATACCTTCCAAAGAGGCATCCGTGCATACCATAAAATCTCCAGATGGATCGGGAACTACCAAAATCGGAGCACTAACAAGGAGTTGCTTCAAGGTTTTAAAAACTGCTTCACACTGTTCTGAACAAACAAACTTCTTCCCTTTTCTCTGAAGAGAAGTAATAGGGTGTCCTATCTGGAAAAAGCCTTCAACAAAGCGATGGTAATATCCAGCCAAACCCATAAAACTCCTAACTTCAGAAACGTTGGTCGGTGCTGGCCAATCAACAATGGCTTGGATCTTTGAAGGATCCACATATATACCTTCCCCCGAAACAGCATGACCAAGATAGTTCACCTTAGTCTAGAAGAAGTCACACTTTGCTAAATTAGCATAAAGTTGATTTTCCCTTAAGCACTGTAGTACCTGACGTAAGTGACCCTCATGCTCCTCCACACATCTAGAATAAATTAGAATGTCATCCAAGAATACATTGACGAAACGATCAAGATAGGTGCAAAAAAATCCATTCATTAAGCTCATGAAAACTGAAGGCGCGTTCGTCAACCCAAATGGCACCATTGTGAACTCATAGTGACCATAACGAGTATGAAATGTTGTCTTATGAATGTCTGCATCCTGAATGCATAACTGATGGTATCCAGATTTCAAGTCAATCTTAGAGAACACCTTGGCTCCCTTAACCTGATCAAAAAGGTCATCTATACAAGGCAATAGATATCTATTCCAGATGGTTACCTTATTCAGTTGTCAGTAATCAATGCATAACCGAAAAGAACCATCTTTCTTTTTAACAAAGATAACAGGCGCACCCTAAGGGGAAACGCTAGGACGAATGAATCCCTTGGCCAATAATTCTTCTATTTGCAATTTCAACTCGCTTAACTCTCAAGTAGTCATTCGATATGGAGCTCTCGAAATAGGTTCTGCACCAGGAACCAAATCAACACGAAAGTCTATATCTCGCTTCGGAGGCATACCAGGAATATCCAATGGAAACACATCTGCATATTCTCTAAGAATAGGGTGACTATCAAGAGTGATTTCTTGCCTCTCTAACTCATCCAATTCCTCAAGAGTGATTGCAAAAAGTTGACATCCTCTACGCATGTACCACTTAAGTTGCATAGCAGAGATCATACGTAGGGATATCAGCCTCTGAACTCCAACAATCTCCACTTCTCTGCCAAGGTCATCTAAACACTCTACTGTCTTCTTGCGACAATCTACATGAGCACTGTGAGATGATAGCCAATCCATCCCCAATACAACTCCATAAGATCCCAAAGGAATAACTCGAAGGTCCACTGAAGTAACTATGGTTCCTAATTTCAACTCACAACTGGGAATAAAGGCATCTATAGAAACACAGACACTTGTAGCCAACTCTACTTGCCACCTATCTTCCTGCTTAGCAGACGTAAGTCCGTACCGCTCCACAATGGATGAGGAAATAAAAGAATCAGAAGCTCCAGAATTGAAAAGTACAGAGATAGGGGTTCCATGCAACATACCTGCTGCCTCAATGACTGTACCCTGATGATCAGCTTGGCGGTCATCTACCACTGCAAATACTCTATGGGACCTCCCTGCATCTCCTACTATAGGTTTAGATGCTGCTGGCCTCTGACTACCTGTGTTGTGGACATTTTGAGGACACTATACAGCTTTGTGACCAAACTACCCACAAGAGAAACAAGCTCCTCTATTACTTGTTGGTCCACTAGATAGCTGGAAACTTCCTTGGCTAGGGGCGTAAGATACATTCTGCTAGGCCTGCCCTGTAGGGCCCTGTTTACCCCTCTGCTAGTTCCTACCCTTCTTAAACTGAGAATTGCCACCTTGTTGGCCCTGGAATTGTTTAGGTTTTGACTGTTGCTATTGTTGTTGCCCACTCTTAGCGGGTGCTTGAGGAGTTCTAAATGGTGCAACTGATTGGGAGTGATTTCCCCGAGCTTTATTTCCACTGGTAGGTGCACTCCCTATTTGCACACTTGTCTGACCACCAAGTGCACGACTAAGGTTCAACTCAACTAATCTGGCCTTTGCCATGGCTATCTCCATTGAAGCTGGCTCGAATACCCTCACACCTCCACTGATACGGTCATTCAAACCTCTTAGGAAATGTTGGACAAGCATAGCCTTGTCATTACCAATTCCGGCGTATTGTTTGAGCTCATAGAACCTATTCTCATACTGGTCTACTTTCATCCCATACTGATGCAAGGCATAAAACTCATATGCTCGAGTCTGCCTCCACTGGGGTGAGAGAAATCATGCCCTGAATCTCTCTAGAAATAGTTCCCTTGTGATGGTGTTAATGCATACACCAATCTTCTCCTCCTCTAATCTCCACCAGATTGAAGCAAATTTATTTAGATGCATAATAGCACATCTTGCCTTGGTGTTACTGTTGTATGGAAACATAGCGAAACACCGGTCCAAGCCGATAAGCTAGGTCTCTACCTCAAGACCAGTACCCATACCATCAAAGTAAGGAGGATTGGACCTCATCAAGTCCTTTATGTGACCTAAGGAAGGTGGATCTCGGACAGCTGGAATCTCCCCTCACCTTGGTGATCTCTCTCTCTCTCTCTCTCTCTCTTTCCTTTGGAACCTGTTGAAGCGGCTCCTCAACCTAAGCATGATTAGGTTGCTCAAACTCAGGCCTTTGGCCTAACCTAGCCAAAACTTCCTGAAACATCTATCTCAGCTCTTCCCTTTAGGAAACATGTTCTCCTGCATGCTGAGAGTTCTGATGAACAGATTGCTCCTGCTCCTGATGAACTGACTGTTCCGGCTCAACACTCACATGAGTGGGTGGTGGTGAAGGACTATGATGGTCAGAACCACGACCCCGTCCTCCACCTCTGCCTCCTTGGCGACCACCCGTATGACCACCTCCTCTAGCTTTCTTAGCCATGACCTGGTACCATAAAAGAGAAAAAGGTTCAGATCCATAGCAAGGATAAGTCCTGAGAGATACAAACATTTATGACCTAAGCAAGATGGTCAATAAAAGGTACACTACAAACCCAGAGTACCCAGTGTTGGAACTTGGGCTCTGATACCAAATGTAATGCCCCGGCAGGAACCCTAAAGGAAAACAACACAACTAGGCAACTAAAGGGTGAAATAAAATTTTTTTTTAAAGACTAAGTGTACTAACAAAAATCATTGCACATTTAACAACACAGCGGAAGTCTATCATAAGTTTTCCTAAGGGTAACCAATGAAGATTAATTTCATAGATTATATTAACACCACAGTTAATCCATTTAATTAAATAAATTGAACTCTTAAGTTTAAAACTACACATACATCCAAATTTCATAATAAAGAAATAAAAGTATTCCAATGTATCCAATTTCCATAAACCATTTAAACATAAGATCAAAACAATAACATTCATTACAATATCCCTAGATACATGGCTTCCAATAATATCACTGGTTACAAGGATACAATATCAAGGTTACATAAAAGTCTGATACAATGACCATAAGGTCTCAACTGAACAGTGATCTCGAACAAGAGTTGGTACATAAACCACGATCCAAGAACACCAATGAAGCCTTTCCTCGCCTAAAGATACAATCTAGAACATCCGATGGGAAGTGGCACTACCACCCGACCATGTGATCCCGAAATGGAACCACCCCACTGTGCTAGGAGATAGTAGGAAACCCTCAAGCAAGCAAAGCAAGACAAGTACAAAAGGACTACAAGACTCTGCAACCATCCATGTAACACAACCCACAAAACACTAGTGACTCTAAGAAGAGAGTGTCATCGCATAGCTTGATGGTTACCATGGTACAACCTCCATAGGTCCCGACCCCCATACTCGGGTTTCTCCTGGTAACCTCTCCCGAGCCTCTGGTTCCAACTAAGTCTCATGCGGACCCTACCAATCCTTTCGTGAAGACAAGGTGGTAAGTTTGTCATTCCAGGCCTTCTCGTAACATCATGAGCCCTGTACAAGCACTCATCTATGCACGAGGCACATTTATCTTAATTAATATTTAATCTACCCACCCCCTAATCAATTATTAGGTTATGACTTTTTAACTAACTTTCGACGGGTTATCCTGTCATCCACTTTGGGCACGGCCCCCGCTCGAAAGCCACTCTCTCTCTTAGGACACTAACAGGAAATGTTTCTCTCTACGAGAACTCTATGGCGAAACAGGCAACCATAAACAATCCTAACAAACACAGGTGATGGATACACAAATACCAACCCAAGAATGACCATTTGGACAAAGACACACAATGGCTCATATCAAATAGGTTATACAACAACACCTGGTCTAGGAGAAATAATATCATAGGACACAATGACAATTTAATCAAAATTGCAATAAAACTTGACTGAGAACACATTATACGCAAGATCCTATTACAGGCAATCTTTCCTTAAAAATAGTCAAAGCATAAATGACATGCAATTTACAAATTTCTAGATAACAAGAATTTACAACTTTTAAAAAAAAAACATTCACTTTGTCATTTGTCCAAAAAGATTTAAAATACAAATAATTCTCCTAATGAATTTTCAACATATTTATTTAAATTAACATTCCAAACTATAATTAAATAATAATTTAAATAACATTTAAAATATTATAATAACTACCAAAAGAAATATATCTAATATTATATATATATATATATATATATATATAAACTCATATATGAATATATACATATATTTATTTATATACATACATATAATAATATTTAATTTATTTAATACCCTGGGTACAAAACTCGAAACAGTGAACAAGGTTTTAGAAATTAATTAAAATAAAAAAAAACACTTTAATCACTGCAAAACAATCCATGTCACGTTAGCCTATGCTACAGCCGGTAGCTAGTACTACCGTCTGGTAGCACTGCTACCATCCGGTAGCACTGCTACTGTCCGGTAGCACTACTACCGTAGGTAGCGGCTACCACTAGTAGCACTGCTACCATCGGTAGTACTGTGTACTACCGTCGGTAACGGATGCTACCGTAGGTAGTTCATTTTCATTTTTAATTTTTTTTAAATTATTTTTTTTTAAATTATTTTATTTTTAAACAGTACAAAAAAAAACAATTTTTTTTTTTTATAATTTCATTTTAATAAAATTTTAACAACAATAATAACAAATTTCCAATAATTCCCTTTTTACAAAATTTCAATCCTTCTTTTATTTTTTTAAATTTAATGTATAATTAAATTTATTTCCTTAAGGTAATTAAACCCATTTCTCAGATAAATACCCTTTTTCCTAAATCGTGCAATTTCCATGCACCATAAAAACTTGACAAATTTTCTATAACAATTTTCCTAATTTTCACAGAATTACATTCTTCCACAAACAAGAAATACACATCAGGCATGAGTTTTCAAACAAAACTCGAATTCACTAGAAGAGGGTTTTGAACTTGACAATTATTTTACACACACATCAAGTAGAGACAAATAGAAATATTTTTAATAAAACACAAAACTAAGAATTCATCCAACCTAGTATAGCTTTCCTGGAAGAATTTTGTAGAAGAGCCCTAATCCCTTCAATATCTTCCAATAAATTTTCTTCACCTAAATTCTTGACCTATTCCTGTGTGTCCCTGTGCGTGTTTTTAAAATAAAGACCTAACCCCTATTTAAACTAAAATTCTAGGTTCAATAGCTTTTTTCACAAAAAACCTAAATTTAGAATAATAGTAATTTATTTATTTTATTTTCTAAATTTATCACATGCAATAATTTAAAACATTATTCTTTCATTACTTTTCTCATGCACATTAATTAATTTTCTAAATAGAGAATTAATACAATATTTTAATTCCAATTAATTAATTTTCTGAATAAAGAATTAAAACAATACTTTTAGTTCCAATTAATTAATTTTCTAAATAAAGAATTAAAAGAATACTTTAATTCCGATTAATCCTTTTATTTATTTATTTAATTATAACTTTAGAATACAATTAATCTAATTTATTTTTAAAATAAAAATATATTTTTAATACCATGCAGCTTAATTTAATAATTTCTTTACTTAACTAAATTTATAATCTCAATGCATAAACAATACAATAATGAGATAATTTCATAAACTTAATTAATTAATTAATTAAATCCACTAAAACACTCAAATTAAACAAATCTCAAGCAATTACCCATAAAAGATAAAATGACAAAATACGAAGACTGAACTAACTGACAAAATGACTAACTGACGACACTCATACGAGTGTAACTGAGTAAAATAGGGTCAACTACTATCTCCTCCACTTCCATCAGAAAATATAAGGCATGCTCAGACCTGTGAAGCCAGGTGGAGACGATACCCCGTACCTACCTGGTACTTGTACCTGCAATATCCTGCATCACTGAACCACACATGCATACATATATATAATATAGAAAACACGGCAAACACACCGATGAAGGAGAATCGCGACGTTCCATGTCTCACCGAAATGAGTGAAAGAAAATCATCCCCTTGCATCCAATACACTCGCAAACACACAACATATAATTCCACATTGCACAAATAAAGTAAAATGTCAGTACATATCAATAATACATAAAATGCCATAAATCACAATTACTGAAATACTGCAAATAAATTATACATCTCATCTCCAAATAAAGCATAATGTCATAAAAATCTGAATAATATGTCATGGTAATGTATCCACTGAAAACCAACCAATAATAAAATATGAGTCTAATGAGTTACAACTAGTAGGGGTACTACAACGAGTATTTGGTGGTACGATAAGTTCCATAATTGCGCTTTAATGTTCATGGCTTCTAAATCAGAACTTGCATTTTAAAGTTTGTTTTACCTACAAAAACACATTTTGATGCTTCAAAACATGCATTTAAAAAGCACAATCTTGAAAATGATGATTCAGAGTACGATAAGTTTCATAATCATTATGAAACATATCATACTCCCAAATTATCATTTTCAAGCTTGTGCTTCCTAAACGCAAGTTTTGAAACATCAAAATGTTTGTTTAGAGCCACAATAGGCTTGGATATGCAAGTTCTGATCCAGAGACATGAACATGAACACGCTATTATGGAAATTATTGCACTCCAAAATCATCATTTTCAAGCTTGTGCTTCCTAAACACAAGTTTTCAAGCATCAAAATGTGTGTTTAGAGGCACAAGCTTGAAAATGAAACATCTGATTCTAAAACCACGGACATGAAAGCGCTATTATGAAACATATCGTACTCCCAAATCATAATTTTAAAGCTTGTGCTTCCTAAATTAAAGTTTTGAATCATTAAAGAGTGTGTTTGGAGGTAACCCAAGCTTGAAAATGCGAGTATTTATTTTGAAGTTGTGATCATGAAAGTGCGATTATGAAACTTATTGTACTCCCAAATCATCATTTTTAAGCTTGTGCTTCCTATATGCAAGTTTTGAAGCATCAAATTGTGTGTTTGGAGGCAACACAAGGTTGAAAATACAACTTTTGATTCAGAAGTTGTTGGTTCCCAAAACCACAGATTGGAAAACCAAAAGACTTGCCAAATCTTCAAGTAGTCCAATCAGCCTTGGCCAACGAATAGGGATGGTCAAAGACCAAATCCCTCTGCACTTTAGGCTCCACTGAACCTAGGTAGGTATTCCTCTTCCTCTCAAGCACAAAAGAGGTTATGTATAGTGGATTTAAACCTTTTAGCAAGTTTACACAACTGGTAAATTGTTGTTCTGTAACTATGTCGTATTATGTGCTTTAAACGAATGCTTTGAAAAGAAATGATCCTGAATGTATATTGAAAATGAGATTGCTTTCAGGACTTAAATGAAATCTACATAGATCAGTTTATATAGGATTTGGGAAGAACGTTTGTCTATCAAAGACCATGAATGCATACAGATCAAAACCTTAAAAGATCAATAATAGACCAGTGCCTCTATCCAGGGATATATATGACACTTTGTGGACAAAATATCTTATCAACTCAATAGACAATTTCTCATCAACTATGAAGGTTCAGTATGTGTTACACAAACAATAAGAACTCAATCCTTCACTTAATGCAACGACATGTGATTCACATCATAGAAAATCTATAAACAGATTTATCAAGAGGACAAAGATAATGATCAACACAAAAGTGTACCCAATATTTGGAAAAAGAAACAGTGAACCTTGTATATTAATCTTTAGGAAATAATTGCATACATAAACTGCACTTACAGATACTCCATTACAAATTGCTTGCACAAAATGATAATTCTTCTTCCTATAGGCTTCTCTAATACAAAATAATATTCAATCCTTACAGCAGTATCTTGTTCTTATGACTCTCTAATTGTCCCAAAATAAAATCATCCCTTCTAAGTACATCCATGAAAAGGCATATATGAAAGGACACACCCTTTCATATACAAGAGGGAGTTACAGATAGTTGCATTCCCAAAGGACACACCCTTTGGTTTGAAAAATAATTACCATTAATAAACCTAAAATCAAACTAAATAAATTCTTTACTAATGTTCTTTCTAATCTTTCACTTTGATAAAATTCCAATTCCGCTCTTGAACTCCTTCATATTCCTCATCACCAAACTTTGATAAAATATCTTGCACACAAACTAAACCAATCAAATTTATTGATTCAATTAATTACTCTCGATTAGGTTTTGCTTATGAAAGATTAATAATCTCTTTCCCTACTACAAGATTAATCCTCCTGAATCAAACTATATCATCAAGAGGATATTTTGCAAAGTGATATTTATACTTGGGACTTTAAAAACATTAATTCGTATAATAAAACAAAATATTTATCCTAGTATATATTTTCAAACAATAACAGAAGGTAAAATACTTTATACTAAATAATACTACTTTCCTTGGAAAATGATAAAATTTATATATGATCAAGATAATTTACCCTAATGAACATATTCAATTTATTAACTTAGGGCAAATAATATGTATATGAAAAGATTGCCTCAAAACACCAAAATCCATTTTAATAAATGCTATTCATCATTTTACCTTGGGTAAAAAGAACTTTTCAAAATACATTTTCTTCTTTGAACAAAATATATTATTCACACTTTGATCCTCAAATACATTATTCATACAATAAAGAATAATATTTACTATAATATGGATTCAATTCAAAAAATTAGGGTAAAAACATGATGGGAGACAATATGATTAAGTCACAATATTGAAAGCACTTATGTATAAATATAATTTCCCTTTTGTCAAAATATATTATTTTATAACTTCTTCAAAGGTAATTAGAAGATTATCATAATTATATCAAAGACTACAAATAAAATTTGTTTTTAGAGTGCTTTTGTAAGTAAATAAAGATTATTATGTGGTGAGAAATACTCCCTACTCAACATGTGCTTAGGAAAAATAAATTCAAACTTTCATATGTAAGCGTCCTGCACACCAAACACTGTAATAAAAAAATCATATTACATTAGGGATATTTAATGATTTGCCACTTAAAATAGAATTTTAGGACAAATATTTACATAAATAAGAATCCCTAATATTCACATGATTTTCAAATATACTTTTCAAAAGTAACATTAACCACATAAATTTCCCTTTGGAAATAATCACTTTGGATAAATATTCTATCTTTGCAATAATATATTTTCACTTTTCAATTTGATTAGGAAAACATATCATCATAAAAAGTGAATCAAACTCTTTATAATTTACCCTAATGTAAATATTTTTATTTTAATGAATTAGGGTAAAAAGATCATTCAAATGAATATACGATGACATGCTAAATATTTTAAAGGTCACTTAAAGTCAAGTATGTCAAACTAATTTTTCTTTTTCTTTTTTGACAAAATGAACACCTTAGTACTATATGAAAAAGTAATAATATTAAAATATTATTTACATCAAAATATACTAAATAGAGTTACCTTCCAAAATGCTTTTACAAATGATAAAGTTATATCCCAAACCTTGATATCAGAACATTATATTAAATCTAGGTAAGAAATACTTCTTGTTGTCGCATTGTCATAATTTCCTTCTTGGTAGAATATATTTCTTGGTACTCTCTATAAGGAAATAACATTGAAACATTATCATGACTATGTTATAAATAAATTTTCCTCAAAATACTTTTGCAAATAATAAACATTATATCCCAAATAGAAATTCAAAACATTATGATTAGATAAGGAATACTTCCTCGAAAAAAGTATTTACTTTCGCGTGTAACATCTTCCACTTGATTTCCATCGGTGTAGCTTTCCACTGTTGGGATAACATGTTTTTAGTTATATCGATGCCTGATGATATAGGTCTTCCTCATTGGCTCATCGAGGTAATTATTTTATTGCTCTACTGATCACCTGATGCATTTTAAAAACCCTCGTCAATATAGCCACTCCATCGGGATATTGGGGAAATGAGTTTTTAGTTACCCTGATACCTGATGGATTAGGGTTAGGGCGACAATGTTGGTTTTCAGACAACATAATTATCATTGAAGTCCACCCAAGGTATTTCAGATATAAATTTTGATCTACGGCTATAAATCTCTTCTAAACAACATGTGACATTCAACAATTGCACCACTCCTTTACAATTGCTTCATCCAGAAAATAGCAACAATGGGATTACTAGAAACAGTCGTTTCATCCAAACAAACATCTGTGATATAATGGCAAACCAAGGAGACCAGATTATTATCCCGGGGCAACATCAAATAATGAATGAAATTGCTGAACATCTTTCATTGAAAATTTGGCATCTTCTTCCATTTCATTAATGTCTTCATCACAACTCTTATAGATTAGGCCAGCTTCCAAACATTCGCAACCACACACTACCATCCTGATTTGGTATAGGAGTACTACATATGGGACAAACATCACATCGTTGACTACACTCTACAGAAAGAGATTCATGATGATAATATATTAAGATATACTGAACAATATGCTCCTCAAGTCTTTGGTAGTATGATGCTCTTCCATTGTGACTAGTTCAAGAATGGTATTTGAAGGAACAGTCATTATGAAATGAGTGGCTCTGGGCCATATTCCAATTTTGGTAGTTTTTCAATCCTTTGTTTGATTTTCAATAGACATGTTCCTATTGGAATCAGTATGCCCATGATAATGCACTCACTTACATCTTCAATTTGAACAATTCTCCCATGAATGAAAACATCAAAGAGGTGATCTGTTGTTTTCTCAAATGATACAAGCATTAAGACATTGTCATTCATTTTGGCAATGCCAAACCTTGTTATTTCTAGCACTTCTCCCTTGAATGTCATAACATCTGCAAGAAGAATCATATGCCGAATATCAATGCTCATCCCATGACTCTTCATGGTATACTATATTTGTTCAATTATGACACTTCTAGCCGCCCCTATTCCAAGTGTTTGTTGGATTTCAATAACATGATTACTTTTGGTATTTCTTCCATCGACTCCTTCAATACCCATCACAGCTGCAAGATTTGTACATTCAACTAATAGATTGTACTTTCCCTTGTCTTGGTTAATGACTACACACTTTACTATGGTTAAATACCCTTCACAACAACCTTTGTAAGCATTTGATCAATCCACATGTTGCATGTGTGTCTACAAGACTGCTGCTGATAAAAATGCATACACCTTATCAGGGGATCAGGAGGGTTTGAAAATGCCTACACCGATACCCGATAGGTGAGACCTATTAGGCCTCACTTCGCATTTTTCCTTCAACACATGTTTATAATCATTTATTTAAAATAATTTAAAAGATTAATGCCCTTTTCTATAGGACTTCTCTTTATAATGTTTATGTAGATCAGGAATTTGGGAAAACATCAAAGCAATATCAATTAGCTAACCACAAAGCTAAATTGCAATGAAAAGAAATCCTAATACATTCAATAAAGGCATGAAGATGAAATACTAAAATAAAATGAAAACCAAAGCATGTATCTCCTTCATTGTTCCTCCATTGTTCTTCTTTCACCTTCAAATTTGATGTGGATCTCACCTACAAGTTCAAAATTGCAAGTGGAAAGCAAGTTGTTGATGAAATTCGTAGCATAAGGTTACTCAAAAATGTGATTGATTGATTGATTGATTGAAGAAAATCATCCAATTTATAGACAAATTGGAGAGAGAACAAGATTAGCATGAAGAGATTTGAAAGGAAATTCAAATCAAGAATGGCAAAATTATGACAAATGTGTGACACTTTCTATGCAAGGTGTATGCCAAATTATGCACAAATTATGGTAACTTTCTATGCAAGGTGTATGACAAATTATGTCAAATTATGACAAGATTGAAATGCCATTCCCATGAAATTAGGGGAAATATTAGAAAAATTAAAGAAAATAGGAGAAATAGAAATTAGGAATTAGGAGAAATTAGCAAATTAGAAAATTGAGGAAAAAGATAAAATAGAAATTAGGTGAATTAATTAATAGGTTCTCATCCATTAATTAATTCATGAAAGAGACCTAGGACTAAATAAATAGATTTATTTAACCCACAAAGAAGAAGAAAAGGATTAAATGAACAAATCATAAAACCCTAGAAATAAGAGGACAAGGAATTAGGTCAAGACAACAAGAAATTAATGTAGGTTCGATCATGATTCTGATTGGCAAAGGACCAATGTTGATAAATGATTGAGATTGGTTGACAAAAATCAATGACAAATTGACCAAGATTGACAAGGAGATCAAATTGATAAGTGCCAATTGACGAGGAACAATGACTAATTGATCCAAATTGACATGATTGAAAAGGACAAGGATCGATGACGAATCGATCGCAAAATGACAAAATTGGCAAGGACAAGGATCGATGATGAATCAATTGCAAAATGATGAGATTGACAAGGACAAGGATCGATGACGAATCAATCGCAAAATGACAAGATTGACAAGGAAAAGGATCGATGACGAATCGATCGCAAAATGACAAGATTGACAAGGACAAGGATCGATGACGAATCGATCACAAAATGACAAGGCTGACAAGGACAAGGATCGATGACAAATCGATTGCAAAATGACAAGGCTGAAAAGGACAAGGATCGATGACGAATCGATCGCAAAATGACAAGGTTGACAAGGACAAGGATCGATGACGAATCGATTGCAAAATGATGAGATTGACAAGGACAAGGATCGACCAAAATCATGACTGAAGATTGCTATTGACAAGACCTAATTCGAAAGCCAGAAAAATGAGGAATGCAGAAGAAGGACTTGATGCTCGCAAATGATAAAGACCAAGTGCGCAACATAGAAGAAATGTTAATGTGACTCAAGACCCCTAAAGTAAGGCAATCCGCAAATGTTAAAGTATGACTCCACAAGCGTTGACCATTTTTAGATGTCTACATTTTTCCCCTCTTTGAGACAATGCGATTCTAAGCATTGCTTCAAAGAATAATAATGAAAATGCCCCAGACAATAACAATGACCTATGCATGCCCCCTTGAGGAATTGGTTGGAAAAATCCAGAAAAGAGGCCAAGTGATCGATAAGAATGACAAAAGACTATAGGTTTGAACGGATCAAAAATCGAAGGTCGGATGCACAAAGGACAAGTAGTGGAAGGCGCAAAAGACCACGACCATCATAAGATGGAGAGCGTGCACGTCCATCTAGGTACTGACAAAGATCTATATAAGAGACAAGGAGAAGGAAAAGAGTTCATTTGCACTGGCCAAAGTGGAGGAGTTGTTGCTCAGGAAAAAGGACCCTTGCAGAGAGATGGCGAACATGCCAATGGAAAATCACCTTGGGGAACATGTACGCACCTACAGATGACTGAACGATGTGGGAGTACCAGTATGTAGCTCAAAAAACTCATATGTTCAATTTCATGAATTTTGCTTGATTGCAGGACATTGCGGGGCCCATAGGGGAGGGAAAAATGCAGATCTGTGCCTGTGTAATGATGTTCTGCGCCTGTGTAAGGTACACAGGCACAACTTGATGCTACACAATTGCAAGAAAGTGTGCACATGCGCAATTGTGCACTTATGACTGAACTAGACCGAACAGACTGCCAATACTGACAGAAGAAATGTTAGTAAGAAGAAATTAGACAGAGGATAGTTAGAGATGAAGGAAAACTTGCTTTCACAAATGCACATAAGTAGGTGAGAACCTTTATTTATTTTAGCAAAGCGGATGCTGAGCATCATGGCATTGAAGGCCAAAGCTGGAACGCAACCCCTTTTGCAAAAGATAGACACATCGCACACAAGGAATAAGTGAATCATCCTAGGATGCATACATCAAGGGTTGAGGTCTGTGTGGCGTCACAATGCGATCGTACTTATCACAGACACCCAATGATATAGCTGCCCCAGTTTGTGACAAACATTCCACAAATAGCAAACACAACAAAAAAAAGGAAAGGGACCATGAACCATCCTGGTCACTCTAAATCACTCAGTGACATCATCGAGAAACATAGGAACATGATCAAGGCCAAAGATAAATCAGTAAAAAGATAAGACGTACAAATTCAACCAAGTCAAACAAACAGTCTGATCGTCATTGTCAAAAGTGGAAAACAAGAATGATCATGCTGTCTGGTTTCAGGGAGTGCGGTACCCCATCGAAGATAGGACATAGTCTGGTTTTGAGAATACCACACCCTATATAAGACCCATGATAATGTTGACAAGGACCAATGGTAACGTTGATGCTATTTGGATTGATGTGACAACTATGATCAGGTTGAATGCTTGCTTGGTCGAACAGTTTATCTGTCAACGCGTGATTTCATTAAAGCACAATGTTTGATAGATTGTCGTTGGATGTATGCTCAGCAATCTCTCTATGCACAAAGGGGACCATTTATTGCCAAAGAAATTGTTTTTTGTATTTTGATGTTTTTCCCTTTGTAGGAATTTCGAGTTTTTTTTTTTTTCAAATTTTTTTTGTTCGTTTTTCAGGACTTTATTTGATTATTTAGGGATTTTTTTCAGGACATTATTTGAATTTTTTTTTAGTGATTTTTTCAGGACATTATATGATTTTTAGGGATTTGTTTAGGACATTATATGATTTTTAGAGATTATTTCAAGACATTTTTCAATTTTTATGATTTTGCCACCAGTGTCTAGCAAGGCAAGGAATATGACAGGTGAATAAGTAGGCTTTCTGAAATGTTGGTGGATAGAGGGAAGACAAAGGCCTTTTATCATGGAGACAATACAGATGCAATTTTCAAGGGCTATTGCGTGATGGGACAAAAGATTGGATATGACAATGTAAAGCAGTGACATGGCATGAGGGACATGTCAAGAGGTGTTTGAATCCATGTTTAAATTTTGCATCCTTATTATAGATCAAGATCAAGGAATGAAAAAAAGAGTGTATGGATAGTGATAAGATATGGATAGGATAAGCAAGACCAAGAATGGATAAGGGACATGGACTGAAGGTCGGGATAGGATACGAGATAGTGGCAGAAAGTTGCAATAAGCTAGGGAATATGGATCAAAGGTTATAATAAGCAAATGGATAAAGACCAAAAGCTATGATGGACTAAAAGCTGCAAACAAGATGCATGATGCTCATGAAGATCCTCAGCCTTGTCAAGATCAAAGGTGGAAAGGGAAACTGGACATGAGGGACAATAGGATATGAAAGGTAATGACAAGGGTTCGATAGGATAATGAAGGGCAATAGGATATGAAGGAGGAAACCTACCCCCAAGTGTGGTGTGAAAGAAGTTCATAAATTATGCATGATGCCTGTTTGCCAGGTTTTCATCATGGTACTTGCCCAAGGTGCCTGTTTGCCAGATTTTCACTAGTGAACGAATTATTTTTGCTTTACTTTTTTCTTTTGTTTTTTTTTTTCACTTTTTTTTTTTTGGTATTTTAACTTTTTCAATAGAAGATGGACACATGATAGGGGATGGAAGAAGGACTCAAACATCTTTTTGTTTGGATAGTAACCTTAAAAAAAGAATGGACCATGACCTTTAAAAGTATGCTCAAAGACGTTGGTCGGATAAGGACATGGAAAATGAGATGAAACTAAGGCAAGGATATAAAGGATTGGACCAAAGGGACCGAGGGATGGAAAATATGCATTGGATAATGGATAGGGTATTGGAAGAATTATTCTTGAGTGGATAGAAATGTTGGCAAGATCGACATTGGCACACACCTTGAGGGGTGATGGACTGATGGAGGAAAGATGTATTTTGGATATTGAGATTTTGACGGAGGAATAGCTAGGGATTTGCGGACATAAGGACCCAAAATGGAAGAAGGAGGTTATGGAGGAACAAATTTGAGAGGTTTGGATGGAGGAATAGCAATTTTGGATGCCAAGTTTGATTTTTCCTTTTGTGCTTCAAGAAGCTGCTTAGGGATCCACATGGTTTTTGATTTTTCATGCTTTTGTGGTTCCTTGTAGTGCATTGCTTGCACAAGGGATTTAGGAACCCATATATATTTTGACTTTTGTTTTTGAGCAATGGGTCTTTGTGGCCTTTTGGATATTTATTTTTCTTTATAGATCATATTGTTCTTTGTTTTGACATGTCGATTATATTGGACATGTTGATCCTTGAATACATGTGGATTGCTAGACTTATGACATTTATACTTGGCATCCAAATTGCTTGGAGGAGGAAAGGAATGGATGGATGGATATGAATGAAATGGAGTTATTTTGGATTGATGAAATTTACTCAAGGACGTATGCCTTTGCTGACCTTGCATAGAGGACGAAGGGATATAAGGACCTAAGATGGATGGAAAGTATGATGGGGAAGGTGTATGTTTTGATTTTGATGGAGGGATGTTGGATTTAGTAGGGGTACCCACATCTTGAGGAATTTCACTGAGGCCATGACCCTTAATATTTTCTTTAACATGAAGGGATTCTTGCTTATGGAGATCTACTCCTTTGCCTTTATGAATATCTTAACTTGTAGGATACTCTTTTCTTTGCGAAGAAGACACAAGTCCATTATGAGGTGGATATGACAGGAGAGAAATAATGAGATCTTGAAGTGGATCGGATTGCACCAAAGTGGAAGAACCCATTATGCATGTCGAGGGTTCATGAACATCTTGCACTGACACGTTAGAATCATGAGGGGGATTAGGATCATGAGGGAGACTAGGATTGTGTAGTGGACATGGTTCAATGACAGGCTCTTCAAGAGATGGAATGGGAGAAATAATGGGATCATTAAAAGAAATGAGATCTTGGAGTGTATATGGAGCATTAAGACAAGGATCTTGTGGAGGATTTAAAGGAATAATTTGATCTTGACAAGGAGGAAGATCATTGGAGTCCTCTTTAAAGGTGCTTTGCTCTTGACTTTTAATGGGATCATCGGAAAGGATGGAAGGGATAGCTTGATCTTTCTTTGGAAGTGGAATGTCAATGGGATTTGAAAGGGTGTTGTGTTCTTGGATAGAATGGATAGGAATAATGGAATCATTGCAAGTGTCTGGGGAAATGGGATCTTGGTCAACAATTGGATGGGATGATAAGGTTTCAAGATCTTGATCTTCATCTATTTCAAGACACATTTCTTCATGCTCTAAATTATCCTCTTGACATGGGGTTGGACTTTGGATATGCATGGGGGATTTTGGCAAGGGATTAATGCTTTGGCACAAAGGGGATGAAATTTGAATGGGACTCTCTAAAAGAGAAGCATTTGATGGCATTAAATCTCACATTTCCAAATAGTACAAGGGATTTGTATAAATGAATTGATTAGCATATATTTCTGTGGCAAACAATCCTTGGGAGGATGCATTATTTGATACATCATTTGGAGGTGATGGTGTAAATTGCTCTTGTAAAACTTCAAAATATGATGGAATGGGAGGGGAAGTGGAGGCAAATTGAGGGTCAAATTCTTGATGGATGGATGAGCCATTGCTAGACATTGGTGCATGATTTTGATCATCCTCAAGAAAATCACTTAGGACTCTCTTTAAGAATTGTCTAATAAGGCCACCTTTCTTTGGAGATGCGTTTGAATCCTTGCAAGGTTTTGACATGATTGGATTTATATTTTTAACTTTCTTGGCAAGAATTTGGTCTTGGTTTGATGTCATGTTTTGATATTGGACTTGGTTCAATTGTTCTGACATGTTTGAAACTTGGGTTGGTGTGTGTTGCAACCTTTGTTTTTGAATGTTTGGTTGTAGTTGTTGACATTGATATTCCACCATTGGTTGAACCATTTGTTGACATTGTATAGTTGGTTGGACATATTGTTGAAATTGGACCATTGGTTGTGTCTGTTGGAAATGTTTGAACTATTGAACAATTGGTTGTGATGGTTGAAAATGTGATTGATAGTAAACACCTTCTTGTTCTTGTTGTGGAGGAACATAATGTTGTTGTCTCTTTTCTTGAAATTGTTTCATCGTCTCTATTTGTGAGAGGAGATCTGGTATGTTTGATTGTTCGATAAGAGATCTTACATCAATTGGCTCAATCTTTGGATTTCAACCTAGAAATTTTTGAAACATTTTGGACATTTATGATCTATTCTTCTCAATGTTTTTCACTTTTTGTTCCAAAATATCCTTTTCTTGAGCTAGTTTCTCCTATAGTTTTTGTATTTGGACATTTACATCATCATGATAAGTTTGATCCAAGTTCTGAGACATGTAGAGATTGGATTGACATGATTGATTTCTCAATTGTGATGTCATGGCTTCATAAGAAGGTTGAGACCCCATTTCAACAAACATGTCACTATGCAATGCAACTAATGGGATTGACAAATGCAACCTAAAAGGATGACAATGCAACTTAATATTTTTGTACCTTTTGAATTTTTGGAGACAAACTTTTGAAATGCAAAGCTAAAGACACAACCTTGGGAAATTGAAATGAAGTCAAGACCTTAAAGGACAAAGGACCAAATGACAATAGGACAAATTGACAATGTCTCACCTATATGCTTGGATACTAAGCTAGGTTTGATAAAAATGATATTAATGAAAGGACAAATTTTAGACAAGGTCAAGACTCCCTAACAACAACTTAGGGTATCATCCAAAGTTTTGATTTTTCAAGTTTGACAAACCAAATTTTTGGGACTAAATGCAAGAAGGAAATGATTATGACAATGACTTAGGATATGACATGAAAATGATCTAAGGATATGATATGACAAGATGAAGCAAAGACAAGATGACAATACAATGATAAGGATATGCGAAGACCAATGACTTGGAATATGCAAAATGCAACCTAGGCAAGACCTAATTTTAGCATGACAAGGATAATGCACAAATGTCACCTAAAGGGAAATCTAGCTTAGATATGACAATGAAATGCAAACTTAGGGAAATGATTTTGAACCTAAGTGCAAAATGAGGACACTTGCAATGAAAAGGACTAAAATGAAGGGAGATGACAATATGTCCTAGGACCTAAGTTGGACTATGCAAAACCTAGCCTAAAGTGACATGAATTTTGAAACAAAGATATTCAATGTTTTGACAAGCCATGCTCAAATGTTGGATGAATACTTGGACAAATTTGGACTTTTGTTTGGATTTTGTTTTGAATTGAAGGTTGTTGATTTTGAAAACCCAAGTTGATTATGAGCACTTTTGTTTTTTATTTAACTTTTGACAATCACGGAAGACAAAATGTTTGTTTGACTTTGACTGAAGACAATCAAGCACATTCACAACAAATCCTATGGCTAACAAGGGCAATATCTGTTGAATCCTCTAACCATAAAATACAACACTCAGCTGGATAGCTAGATGCTTGGTAGCATTGGCTCCCCGTTACAGTGCACTCACTTCTCGGGCATACCAAGCTTCGAGTTCAAGGGGCATAACTTCCCAAGAACTTGCTATCTCTAACTGAGAAGTACATGAGAGGTGTCTTCGGCATGCATGTATCAAAATTCCTGAGCCAACAGATAGAAGGATTTTGGCATCTAAAAACAAGAGATTCTAGTAAGGGTATCCGTTCGGGTGGGTATTGATCCAGTGAATAAATCATCGCAATACCATTCCAGCACCCGTTGTCTACAACTTTCGTTTCATCCATAGTTATTTAGAGTGGTTTGGAAGAGCTTGGCTTTAGCCCATCACCACTTTGGGTCATTCCCTCTCACCAATGCCTGTGCGAAGTGCCAGGAAAATTGGGAGGCAGGCCCAGTTCTAAGGGTTAAAACATGCAATCAAATTAAAAACAAACAAAGCATGCATGGTGTTCATTAACCTTTAAGAAATGAAATGTGCAACTACTTTAAAAATCACAAGAAAGATGTTTTAATGAGAGTCTTTGACCACGTCTTGCATAAGATTCATTAGTAGTTGCATTTTTAGTCTTCATCACATGTAACGCCAAGATGCTGCACAGAGAATTAGTACCAAAGAAAAACCAAAATGCAAGAAAGAGAATGAAAACAAACAAACTTTGCAAGTAAAAACAACTGATTTTACCTCTGTTTTTTGCCTTACACAAGTGCAGAATGACTCAACACAGGTGCAAAACCCATCAACACAGGCGTAGAACCCATCAACATAGGTGCATAATGCCTCAACACAGGCACATAAGTGTCCAGAAAGCTCTGAGTCACCCTATTTCTTGAGTTTTTCACCTGCAAACAACTCAAAAAGCACTCAAAACATGGTTAAGGGGTTAGTTCACGTCGGGTTCACCAAAAATGTAGATCAGGAATTTGGGAAAACATCAAAGCAATATAATTTAGCTAACCACAAAGCTAGATTGCAATGAAAAGAAATCCTAATACAATCAATGAAGACATAAAGACAAGATATTCAAATCAAATGAAATCGAAGCAAACTGACACTGATATCTCCTTCATGTGGCTCCATTGTTCTTCTTTCACCAAAAATGTAGATCAGGAATTTTGGGAAAACATCAAAGCAATATCAATTAGGTAACCACAAAGCTAAATTGCAATGAAAAGAAATCCTAATACATTCAATAAAGGCATGAAGATGAAATGCTAAAATAAAATGCAAACCAAAGCATGTATCTCCTTCATTGTTCCTCCATTGTTCTTCTTTCACAATCAAATTTGATGTGGATCTCACCTACAAGTGCAAAATTGCAAGTGGAAAGCAAGTTGTTGATGAAATTCGTAGCATAAGGTTACTCAAAAATGTGATTGATTGATTGATTGATTGAAGAAAATCATCCAATTTATAGACAAATTGGAGAGAGGACAAAATTATCATGAAGAGATTTGAAAGGAAATTCAAATCAAGAATGGCAAAATTATGACAAATGTGTGACACTTTCTATGCAAGGTGTATGACAAATTATGGCAAATTTCTATGCAAGGTGTATGACAAATTATGACAAATTATGACAAGATTGAAATGCCATTACCATGAAATTAGGGGAAATATTAGAAAAATTAAAGAAAATAGGAGAAGTAGAAATTAGTAATTAGGAGAAATTAGCAAATTAGAAAATTGAGGAAAAAGATGAAATAGAAATTAGGTGAATTAATTAATAGGTTTTCATCCATTAATTAATTCATGAAAGAGACCTAGGACTAAATAAATAGATTTATTTAACCCACAAAGAAGAAGAAAAGGATTAAATGAACAAATCATAAAACCCTAGAAATAAGAGGACAAGGAATTAGGTCAAGACAACAATAAATTAATGTAGGTTCGATCATGATTCTGATTGGCATAGGACCAATGTTGATAAATGATTGAGATTGGTTGACAAAAATCAATGACAAATTGACCAAGATTGACAAGGAGATCAAATTGATAAGCACCAATTGACAAGGAACAATGACTAATTGATCAAAATTGACATGATTGAAAAGGACAAGGATCGATGACGAATCAATCACAAAATGACAAAATTAGTAAGGACAAGGATTGATGATGAATCGATCACAAAATGACGAGATTGACAAGGACAAGGATCGATGACGAATTGATCACAAAATGATGAGATTGACAAGGACAAGGATCGATGATGAATCGATCACAAAATGACAAGGCTGACAAGGACAAGGATTGATGACGAATCGATCGCAAAATGACAAGGATGACAAGGACAAGGATCAATGACAAATCGATCGCAAAATGACAAGGCTGACAAGGACAAGGATCGATGATGAATTGATCTTAAAATGATGAGATTGACAAGGACAAGTTTCGATGACAAATCGATCGCAAAATGATGAGATTGACAAGGACAAGGATCGATGATGAATCGATCACAAAATGACAAGGCTGACAAGGACAAGGGTTGATGACGAATCAATCACAAAATGACAAGGCTGACAAGGACAAGGATCGATGACAAATCGATTGCAAAATGACAAGGTTGACAAGGACAAGGATCGATGATGAATCGATCGTAAAATGATGAGATTGACAAGGACAAAGATCGACCAAAATCATGATTGAAGATTGCTATCGACAAGACCTAATTCGAAAGTGAGAAAAATGAGGAATGTAGAAGAAGGACTCGATGCTCGCAAATGATAAAGACCAAGTGCGCAACATAGAAGAAATGTTAATGCGACACAAGAACCCTAAAATAAGGCAATGTGCAAATGTTAAAGTATGACTCCACAAGCGTTGACCATTTTTAGATGTCTACAGTTTAAAATATTTTATTTAAAATATTTAAATAATTTTTCCAAAAGATGCTCTCTAATGCATAATTTAAATCATTTATAAAATTTTGAAAGCAAATAGCATATAATTAAAACATCTCTTACCCCTGCAATAACCACACTCAAAGATGTATTAATTTTGAAAAATATCATTTAACCTATTATAACACAAAATATTTAATGAATATATTGTAATATTATGATATCAACCTAAAGGGAATTAACATATAGATTAAGACATTGAACTTAATATATTGAGGCAGGAAAAATTGAGATACGATGTAAGTAAAAAGGCTTTCATGAACACATATGGCTTCAACATTTTGTACTAGGTTAGATATAAACATTTGGTAACATGATCTTCTCATTGAAATATTCCTGCATGAATGAAATATCCAACATGTCTTTAAAATATCGTATATTGCATTTGGATTTATTCAAAAGACATCATGAATATTAAAATTTAAATACTTGAATATAAACAAATTTAAAAATCATCCTACTTTTAGACTAAAGAATTAGGGCTTGAGAGCGCGCACCTCGAGATTCAAATTTGTGTAATACATACTTACCTCAAGTTTTGACTACATAATAGGTTCCCGAGGGTTAATCATAGGTTATACACACAATCGCATGAAAAAAATTGCCTTCTGACTGAATATGGAACTCTAAAATTTTCAAATTTTAGGGTTCCAAAAGTGGCTCTTTCTGGGGGTGTATGCTCCTTGTGAGAATAGAGAGACTCCAGTTATCTCTGGGAGAGAAGACCGCAACATCCATTCCCTTCTGTAAATCATCATCTGAATCTCGAGTAGTCCTACGGCCCCACAAATTAACATTTTATCTTCCCTCTGTCAAATACCTGATTCTGATTATGCAACAATATGAACCTTCTAAAAACACTATAATTCTCACTTGCCCCAATATCTATATATTTCATTGTTTTCCTTTTCTCCGCTCTACTATAATAGGCACAAATACACTCCACCAATATTACTTGATCACTGTATCCTTGATTATATATGACTTTTCGATTTACAATTTGAGAAATATTTATCCAATGTTTATTTGAAGAACCTAATTTTTCATCATATGCCTCTTCTTTGGAAAAAATTAAATCAAATTTACTATATGTGAATCTCACATGAGTGTAATTTTCCCATAAAACTTCCATATCATAAATTTGAATATTTTTCTCACGGTGCAATGCATTTTTCAACTGTGCAATAGTCCTTGGATAAAAAATATTTGCTAAATATTTATTATAACATTTTGAAATATTTATGTCCCTAATATATGAATTTGGATCCCCCAAATTTTCATAATTATCCTTTGTGTCATGTTGTATCTTCTTTATTGACATTATGTCCCAAAACACCCTATTTCTTTCACATAACGATTTAACATGAAAGTGATTTTCAAAAATATTTTTGTGAGATAAGTCATCATATAATATTATTTTACTTTCATCATATAGTTGATTAGAAAAATTTAGGTCATCCCTAAATGCATTTTCTCCTTCCCTTTTCTCATATGATGCTTCCAGACAAACATTATTTTTGGAAGCATTCTGTGAAAATATACTATTCCTTTTGGTCATATCACCATTTATTATTACCATATTTTCCTCTATGGTTTCCATTTCTGAAAAACTATGATCAAACTTGCTTCCTTCTAACTGCAACAAATGAAAAAATATAGGCATGCCTTGATGTGAGCCTTCATATAATTCATTATTTAAAGGATTATTATGATATGTGCTTTCATGAGAGGTATTAGGTGCTTTATCTTTTGGAATAATGTCATCACAAATGTCCTCTATAGAGACACCCTCATGTGCATAAAATGTATGTATATCTATTTCACAAAATCGATTAGAAAATAATTCATAGCTTGGAAACCTTTCTTCAATTTCCTCTGGATATTTGTTGTACTCAAGATTTGAAAAACTATTTCCAGGCACACATCCCCTATTATACTCATCACCATGTACAAATTACTTTGACATATTTTCCTAGGAATCATCACTTAATTCATCAAACACACCCTGAATGTGCCCTAATCCATTAGTTTGCTTAATTTGAAAAAAATTTAGACCATTTTTCTGAACATACCTTTCATATTCCTTTTCTAACAGATAAGAAATTTGTTTTGTACTAAGAAATGGTTCTTCCTCCCCTTTTCATTCATTCACACAAATGGATTCTTCTATATTTAAATCCATATTTTCCTCCTCATGTGATATTGGAACAACATCAAGTTCTTCTTCTAAAATTTTGAGCAAAAGTTTTACCTGAGGATCATGATGAATCCCTAACTCACGCATTTTTCTTGAAAATGAAGGCTTGATATCTGAAGGTATTTCTTTATAAATGTTGAACATCCTTATGAACAATTGTGTTATAGATTCATCCTTATACCTTTCTAAATCAAAGAATGCCTCCACAGGGGAAACATACAATTCTTCTTTTTCATTGAATATTTGTTCCTCACCTTTCTCATAACAACTGTCATCTCCTTCAACATCTGCAATATAAAACTCATGTGAGTACGATTTCTCAAATTCTCTCTAGGATGAAATGCTACGTGCAGGAAGTGAGTCATATTCTTCCCTTGCCCTATCTTCCAATGTTTTGGCAAATAATATCATTACTTTCCCTTCATCATCAATGTCATCGTATTCTATAAATGAATAGAATTATTCTAAATGCCACCTTACTAATTCATTATGCTCACTAGAGAACCTTGGTACAACTTGTGCAAGATGTAAAAACAAATAATCAAAATTACATGAAAATCTTCTAAGGTCCAATGGCCCATTGTCCCCTAGAAAAAATAATTTTTTTAACCAATTCTGAAACATCTTGTAATAGATTTGCTATTACCATCAAAGAGAGGAATTTTCATCTCCCTTTGGGTCTCTTGCCCCTAGTAGAGTCACCAATTGAAATAAAACTTCTTAATAGGTAGAGTCACCACCTCCTATGGAGGAAAAATTACTTATTAAGCTCCTGGGTTCTTCCTTCCAGTAGAGCACCTTAAATGAGATTCTGAAATTCATGTTTTACAGACAACTCCCCAGAAGAGTCGCCAATCTATTGTGTGACTCAGATGGGAAAAAAAGAACATCAAATCTTCAATGAAAAAACACTAGAGCTTCTGGGTGAATGTCCAACTATGTATGACAACTCCTCAGTAGAGTTGCCAATCTGTTGGTTTCGAAAACCATAGATTGGAAAACCAAAAGACTTGCCAAATCTTCAAGTAGTTCTATCGGCCTTGGCCAATGAACAAGGATGGTCAACAACCAAATCCCTCTACACCTTAGGCTCCACTGAACCTAGGTGGGTATGCCTCTTCCTCTCAAGCTCAAAAGAGGTTATTTATAGTGGATTTACACCTTTTAGAAAGTTTACAAAAATAGCAAATTATTGTTCTACAACTATGCTTTATTATGTGCTTCAAACGAATGCTTCGAAAAGAAATGATCGTGAATGTATATTGAAAATGAGATTGCTTTCAGGAGTTAAATGAAATCTGCATAGATAAGTTCATATAGGATTTGGGAAGAACGTTTCTCTATCAAGGACCTTGAATGCATATAGATCAAAACCTTAAAAGATCAATAACAGACCAGTGCCTCTATCTAGGGATATATATGACACTTTGTGGACAAAATATCTTATCATCTCAAGAGACAATTTATCATCAACTATGAAGGTTTAATATGCATTACACAAACAATAAGAACTCAATATTTCCCATAATACAATGGCATGTGATTCACATCATAGAAAATCTATAAACAGATTTATCAAGAGGACAAAGATAATGATCAACACAAAAGTGTACACAATATTTGGAAAAAGAAACAATGAACCCTGTATATTAATCTTCAGGAAATAATTGCATACATAAGTTGTACTTGCAGATACTCCATTACAGATTGCTTGCACAAAATGATACTTCTTCTTCCTATAGACTTCTCTAATACAAAATGATATTCAATCCTTATAGGAGTATCTTGTTCTTATGACTCTTTGATTGTCCCAAAACAAAATCACCCCCTCTAAGTACATCCATGAAAAGGCATATATGAAAGGACAAACCCTTTCATACACAATACGGAGTTACATTTAGTTGCATTCCCAAAGGACACACCCTTTGGTTTGAAAAATAATTAGAAGTAATAACCCTAAAATCAAACTAAAGAAATGCTTTACTAATGTTCTTTCTAATCTTTCACTTTGATAAAATTCCACTTCCGCTCTTGAACTCCTTGATATTCCTCATTACCAAACTTTGATAAAATATCCTACACACAAACTAAACCAATCAAATTCATTGATTCAATTAATTACTCTCGATTAGGTTTTGCTTATGAAAGTTTAATAATCTCTTTCCCTACTGCAAGATTAATCCTCCTCTTTAAAACTATATCATCAAGAGGATATTTTGCAAAGTGATATTTATACTTGGGACTTTAAAAACATTAATTCGTATAATAAAAAAATATATATTTACCCTAGTATATATTTCCAAACAATAACAAAAGGTAAAATATGTTACAATAAATAATAGTACTTCCCTTGCAAAATGATAACGATGGATAAATATTCCAATTTGCAATACCTTTTCATCCTTTTAGGGAAACTTCATCTTTCTTGGGAATATTTTATCATATACGATAAATACTTTGCAAAAATATTTCAAACATTAACTATATGATTAAGATAATTTACCCTAATGAACATATTCAATTTATTAACTTAGGGCAAATAATATGTATATGAAAAGATTGCCTCAAAACACCAAAATCCATTTTAATAAATGCTATTCATCATTTTACCTTGGGTAAAAAGAACTTTTCAAAATACATTTTCTTCTTTGAACAAAATATAATATTCACACTTTGAACCTTAAATACATTATTCATACAATAAAGAATAATATTTACCCTAATATGGATTCAATTCAAAAAATTAGGGTAAAAACATGATGGGAGACAATATGATTAAGTCACAATATTGAAAGCACTTATGTATAAATATAATTTCCCTTTTGTCAAAATATATTCTTTTATAACTTCTTCAAAGGTAATTAGAATATTATCATAATTATATCAAAGACTACAAATAAAAAAAAATTTCAGAGTGCTTTTGTAAGTAAATAAAGATTATTATGTGGTGAGAAATACTCCCTGCTCAACATGTGCTTAGTAAAAATAAATTCAAACTTTCATATGTAAGTGTCCTGCACACCAAACAATTTAATAAAAAAATCATATTACATTAGGGATATTTAATAATTTGCCCCTTAAAATAGAATTTAAGGGCAAATGTTTACATAAAGAAAAATCCCTAATATTCACATGATTTTCAAATGTACTTTTCAAAAGTAACATTAACCACATAAATTTCCCTTTGGAAATAATCACTTTGGATAAATATTTTATGTTTGCAATAATATATTTTCACTTTTCAATTTGATTAGGAAAACATATCATCATAAAAAGTGAATCAAACTCTTTATAATTTACCCTAATGTATATATTTTTATTTTAATGAATTAGGGTAAAAAAGATCATTCAAATGAATATACGATGACATGCTAAATATTTTAAAGGTCACTTAAGTCAAATATGTCAAATGCATTTTTCTTTTTTCTTTTTTGACAAAATGAACACCTTAGTACTATCTGAAAAGTAATAATATTAAAATATTATTTATATCAAAATATACTAAATAGAGTTACCTTCCAAAATCATTTTATAAATGATAAAGTTATATCCCAATCCATGATATCAGAATATTATATCAAATCTAGGTAAGAAATACTTCTTGTTTTCATGTTGTCATAATTTCCTTCTTGGCAGAATATATTTCTTTATACTCTCTATAAGGCAATAACATTGAAACATTATCATGACTATGTTATAAATAAATTTTCCTCAAAATACTTTTGCAAATAATAAACATTATATCCCAAATAGAAATTCAAAACATTATGATTGGATAAGAAATACTCCCTCGGGAAATCTATTTAATTTCACGTGCAACATCTTCCACTTGCTTTTCATCGGAGTAGCTTTCCACTGTCGGGATAACATGTTTTTAGTTATGTCGATGCCTGATGATATAGGTCTTCCTCATCGGCTCATCGGGGTAATTATTTTATTGCTCTACTGATCACCCGATGCATTTTGCAAAGCCTCATTAGTATAGCCACTCCATCAGGATATTGGGTATATGAGTTTTTAGGTACCCCGATACCCGATGGATTAGGATTAGGGCGACAATGTTGGTTTTTAGATAGCAGGATTATCATTGAAGTCCACCCAAGGTATTTTAGATATAAATTTTGCACTACGACTATAAATCTCCTATAAATGACATGTGACGTTCAACAATTGCACCACTCCTCTACAATTGCTCCATCCAAAAACATAGCAATAATGGGATCACTAGAAACAACCCTTTTATCCAAACAAACATCTGTGACATTATGGAAAACCAAGGAGACCAGAATGTTATCTAGGGCAACATCAAATAATGAATGAAACTGCTAAACATCTTTCGTTGAAAATTTGGTATCCTCTTCCATTTCATTAATGTCTTCATCATGACTCTTACAAATTAGGCCAGCTTCCAAACATTCGCAAGCACACACTGCCATCCTGATTTGGAATAGGAGTACTACATATGAGACAGACATCACATCATTGACTACACTCTACAGAGAGAGGTGCATGACGACAATATATTAAGATATGTTGAACAATACACTCCTCAAGTCTTTGGTAGTATGATGCTCTTCCATTTTTACTAGTTCAAGAATGGCATTTGAAGGAACAATAATTATGAAATGAGCGGCTCTGGGCCATATTCCAATTCTTGTAGTTTTTCAGTCCTTTATCTGATTTTCAAAAGACTTGTTCCTATTGGCATCGGTATGCCCATGATAATGTACTCACGTATGACTTCAATTTGATCTATTCTCCCATGAATGGAAACATCAAAGAGGTGATCCATGGTTTTCTCAAATGATGAAAGCATTAAGACACTATCTTTCCTTTTGGCAATGCCAAACCTTGTTATTCCTAGCACTTCTCCCTTGAATGTCATAACATCTGCAAGAAGCATCATATGCCAAATATCAATGCTCATCCCATTAACTCCTTCAATACCCATCACAGCTACAAGATTTGTACCTTCAACTAATAGATTGTACTTGTTACTACTTATCAAATTGCCATTAGTTTTATATACAAAGTCATTCTATATTCTAGTCGATTAATAATACCGAATCATGCAGTCGGTACACACAGAGAAGTCGGTATGTACAGTCTAGTCGATTACAGAAGGAAAACAGTGACAAAGCCCAGTATACACTGAGTTGTCTACCAAGTGATATTTCATGTCTACCGAGCAATAAAGATAATACACCGAGTTGATATACACCGAGTGAAACATATTACCAGATTCATTGAACCTGGACACACATATGAAAACATGTTACAAGATCGAGGCACACAGAACCGTTATCACATTGGAAATTGCACATACAGATTTTGTATAATTTTGAGGTCATCTAACCAATGAAATATTTTGCATGGTTATTTATTTGAGAAATCATGTTTGTAAGATCGAAGCAATGAATCGGATCACCAACTTAAGAAGTCTATTTATACAACATGAATTTAGGGTTAGGAAGAGAGATGTGAATGTGAGAAATGTGTGTGCATGTGTATATGAAGCAAGACTTATGTGATACGTGAGAAATCACTAGGCATTATGACTATTACAGAGACACAGAGGTCACCGAGAAGGTTATCAGACAACAGTCAAGGAACAGAGTAAACAAAATTGTTTACCGAGTTACTTTATGAGTTACCAAGGTATGCTATAGGCAAGGTAATCTTATTTTGAGCACATAGAATCTGCTACAGCATTTCAGATGTAAAGTTGCAGATATTTGTATTGATTCTATTGTAATATTTTGAAGTTGTAAGAGAAACCTTTAACAGGGTAAAAGACTCTAACCAAGTCTATAAATTGTAAATCCTTTAACCAGGTGCTACACTTATATAGTGTTGTAAAATCCTTTAGCAAGGTAGATCTAACTGATCTTAATACTCCTAACAAGGTAAGCTATCAGAAATAGCCAAATGTAGCTCTAACCGAGCACTCTTTATTATTGCAGTAGTAAAGTTGTGGGTGCCATCCCCACCGCAGTTTTTCTCTCTAACCAAGAGTTTCTGCGTGACCAAAATATATGTGTTATCGAGTGAATCATGTATGAATGTTATCAGTTTATTATAGTTTTGTTTTATGTTACTGCACTATTTTGTTTATGAATAATAGTAAGGTTATTACAAAAGGAAAATTTTGGAGTACTGATTCACCCCTCCCCTCTCAGTACATTAGCTTTCCATATTGGGCCTAACAATTGGTATCAGAGCTTGAATCTTGGAAAAGGGTTTAACTACCTAAAGAGAAAGATCTTATCAATGGAAGGCTATAAACAATCTCAGAGGATTGTGTATCTACAAGAAGAGCTGGACAATGCAAATCAAGTGATTGTAGACATGCAAAGGAAAATGCAAAAAATCTCTGAAAGTAAGGAGAAGATTATCTGATGACTTGCAGGATTCTCAAGAGTTAGTGGAACAAATCGAGACATCATCTAACAACAGTATATCTAAAGAAACTGAAGAATTGATTGGAATGTTGAAAGAAAAGAACAAAGCATTGGTTGATCAACTAAAAGAAATGAAAAGAGAACATGAACATTTCAGTACACAGATGACTGAAAATCTAGATGCATTAAGGGTAGCCGAGGATAAAGCAAGAGATCTACAAAGAGAGAAACAACAACTTGAAGTCTTAGTATCTGATAAGAATGATGAAATCATAAGGCTAACTAGTATTCAACAAAATTTGATAGATCAACTAGGTTATACAAATCATGAAGCAAATTTGAAAGATGATGAGAATCAAGCATTGAAACTTGAAGTATCAAGGTTGAGCAATGAACTTGAAACAAAAAAGAAATCCAAGGAAACACTAAAGAAGAGTTATGAAGCATCAAAGATTTTGGATGAGCAACTGAACACAAGACGACCCTACAAAGAAGGAGGACTCGGTTACAAAGGAAAAGACTCTACCGAGAAGGGAATCTGCACTACTGAGAGAGGAGAATCATCAAAACAAGCTGGAAAAAGGAATAACATCAAAAGGAAGAAGCCTACTTGCTACTACTGTGGAAATCAAGGTCATACTGTCAAATCAGAAAAGGTAAGCAACTGAAGACCACTAAGACCAATGGTTATTATTACAATTGCAATAAATATGGTCACACATCTAATCAATGTAGGACAAAGTCTGTTAACAATTATCAAAAGGCAAAATTCAAGGGGTTTTGCAAAAACTGCAATAGATATGGACATAGTACCGAGGAGTGTTGGTTTAAGCAAAAGAATCACATATGGTCTGCACACCGAGCAAATACTAGAGGTTACTGAACTGACACAGACCCTTACCGACAATATTCTGTAGTACCATGGGATTACAATACAAGGATATGGTGTGAATGTTGTGGAAGATATGGACATATAAGTGCCAACAACTTAATAAGATTTGGAATGAATAACTGAAGATCATGGAGAAATCCTGGTATGGTATGTTTTCATTGTCACAAAGCTGGACATTTAGCTGGAGATTGCAGAGATCAACCTAGAGAAGACATTGAGGAAATAAAAGAGAAATTAAAGATGATTTGGAGAAAGAAGGAAATTGTGTCAAATGAAGATAGCACCTTACCTACCGAGTTAGGTGCTCCCACTCCAAATTAATTGGTAAAGGTATGAAGGGACTGCATTCTCACAAGGTTAAATCTTAAAATAGTTCCTATCCAAGTATGTACTGAATTCAAAATCTGCATAGTAAGATGTAGGAGTAAGTTTAAAATTCTATCAAAATTTATGAAGCACTTTACAGGAAAACTGTTAAATCGATGAATTCAGGAAGCCTGTCAAGTCCGTATATGAAGGAAATCTGGTTACTCGGTTAAAGCAAAAAAAAGGGAAAGAAAGTTAAGTAAACCAAGTGCATTTAATATCTTTGACCTAACTTGCACGGAGCCCGATAAGGTATTTTTAAGTACTTAAAAGGTTTTTCGCGGTCATTTTCATTCACCAAGTTTTTGAGAAGCAGAGCAGAGTGAATCAAGGTGATCAAACCATCTTCAAAGAAAAATCCAAGGTATTTACATCGAATCTCATCGCATTGCTAAGCTGGTTTACCGAATTCATTAAGTTGTTATCTGTTGAGTGTGAAGCGTCTGTTGTGTGTTAAGTTCTCAAACCCTAAGGTTCCTATGTCAATCTTTATCTAAAATAAAAAATGGCATCTAAGATCCAAGACCCCATTGTTGTCACCAATGTAGAAAAGCCCTCACTAAAATACTCTATGACTCCCAAAATTGCATTTGAACCAGATGACAAGACTGCTTTTTCACTCATCCCAGATCGAGTCTTGTTAGTTGAGGATGTGAGATTCTTCACTAAATGTTGTGTTGAAGAACTCGGTCATGTTGAGATCAAGGATGCATACAATGAATTGTGCACATATGGTAAAATGGATAACAAGTATGAGCATATCAAAATCAAGGGATTGACTAAAGCCCTAACCTATCCCCATGTGTTCAAACCTCAGTGGGTCAAGTTTGTACTAAGCCAAGTGCATGATGATTTCATGTGGCTACAAGAGCAACCGTTTAAGATCACTAAAGAAATCATTCATCTGATCACCGGTTACCCTATTTATGATCATGCCCGAGCATAGAAAATGATATCACAGAAGGAATTGATCAGTTTGACTGGAGTTGAATCGGATTACAGAGGTCTGAAGTTGAACAATGTTATTGATCCTGAACTCAAATTCGCCATCAGAGTAATTGGTTACTGTTTCTTCCAATCAGCAAGGGAAAACAGTGTATCCTGTGCAGTAGTGGACTTAGCATACAAAATTGTTAAGAAAGGCATGAAAGTTGACTTGTGTGAAGTGCTACTGAAGAACTTGTTTGAAAATCTGAACACAATCAGGAAGCCGAAGAAGAACAACTCGGCAAACACTCTAAAATTTGGATCACTACTTGTGTGTATGTTTTTCTACTTTGAGAATTTTTTTCCAATAGTCGGTAAAGTTGTTTGGGAACTACACCAACCAATCACCCATCAAATCAATGACTTCATCAAGAAGTTAGGTGATAACTTTAATGATATAATGGATGATTACTTCAGCAAGTTCCAAGAGAAAATGCATAACAGGTACCGGATTCCACCACAGCTGGTAGAAAAATACAAAGATGAAATATGTTTTGAGGTAGACACCAATTACTGCTATGTGAATGTTGTGGAACCGAGGACTCAATCTTTGTCACCTATGGGATACGAGATTGATTTTTATATCACTCAATAGCAAATCAATGCCTATCTGTCATTGCCAAGGCATACTACCGAGCTAAGGTATGGAACCTATGAAGAAAGGAAAGAAAAAGTAAAAATGAGCATTATAGTACCTAAGGCTACAAGAAAAGCTACAAAGATGATTAAGGCATTAACTGAGAAATTTGGAGAAGAGTCTTCCTCCACACCTGTGAAAGGAGTTCTAGCCATCACCAAAGATGAGACAGAAGCCCAAGAAGCAGCCATAACACTTAGCACTGAATTGCCTAAGGGAAAAGTGTTGAAAAGAAAGAAACAGGACACTTCAATGGCTCTACCGATCCCTCCAACAAAGAGACCTAACACAAGGGCATCTACTGCATCACCGAGTAAGAAACAAAAGATTGTTGCCATTCCTAAGGTAACTAGAACTTACAAGAAATCTACTCGGAGACTCATTTTGCCAAAAGAGTCGAGTGATACCAAATCTGAAGATGCAAATAAATTTCAGATTGTGAAAAGCAAGAAGGTAGATGTACATAGTGTAGAAATTTTTTGTAATAATCTAAAGGAATATGGTGGATTTGGTGGATTCAGATTTGTTAAATATGAATCCAGATCAGCTGATGAAAAGAGGCAAATTGAAGAAGCTATCATTTGTACACTTCTCAAATTTCGAGTGGTACCATTAGAAGTATGTAATTCTATTCCTACGGAATTATATGCACATATTGAAACCAGATGGCAATATGCCCTAGACTTGGAGAAACAAATTAGAGAAAGAAGTTTGGTGCATCTCTTTCCTGATATGTCGGTTGATGAAATAAAAGAACATTTGACAAATAGCCAAACTCAATTTACAGTAAAACAGAAGGCCTTGAAATTGATGAATGGCCTGTATATAGAGGTAGAGAAGGAAACAAAAGAGAAATGGAAGACCATCTTTCAAAGAAAGAATGCTGGTGAACAATCTATAGTGGAAATAGTCGATGTCACTGACCAAGAGCCTGATGTCACCAAGCAAGACCCTGTAGACACCATTCAAATAGATGAAGATATCATGGATGCAGAGGCACCTGAAAAATAAATGATAGAAGGCAATGCTTATGCAAAACTTGTCTCAAGTGAATCTGTTTTGGAACAAGTTCAGCCTTACCCACCGATCAATCAACCTGTTGCAACCGAAGCTTCTTAGGCTACAGGAGAAGGCATCGAAGGTCAAAAGTCTACAACAGAAGGTACTTCACAAGAACCAACCTCTCAAGCACCTTCTAGCATGGAAAATGTTACAGCTGAGACACCAAGCACCGAGACACCGAAGGACACTACAAGGCTAAAGAAACCAACAAAAGTGTTATCTCTACCAATAACCTACCGAGGGTTCTCAAGCCTCTCAAGCTATAGTAGTGGTTCACCCGGTGAAAGGTAAAGAAAAGAAATTGAAAAAGCATAGTTTCAAAATTGATTTATCAAAACCGATAGTGTTGCCCAATGTAGACATCTCCAAACTGAAAGGGCAAGCACTCAATGAATTTGGTGAACTGTGCAAACCAAAGGCCAAATAGGAGAAGCAACTAGCCATATAGAGGAAGAATAAAGTACTTCAGAAGGTAAAAACCTTACTATCAGATATGCTACCCTCAACTATAGTATCAACCGATGCAGCCATCCATATTCAATTGGATGAACTTCTCAATCAGATTGAGACATCTGGTGTAGATGCATCCGAATACTTGAGCAAACTAAAAGACAAGGAGCTAACTGCTAAAATGATAGAGGAAGTACAGAAATCAATTGTTGTTGGCAAGGTAAAACTTGTCAAATTTATTGCTGAGTTGTCCCCTCAACTCAAGCACATTCTTTCATTATTTCAGAAACTCTGCACATTTTCTTTATTTCTTAAGGACATTAAGAATAAAATAGACGCAATTGAGAAAGAGATCACTGATCTCTCAAATAAGTTGACCCCCGAGTCAAATTCAATTCAGAACTTTTATACTAAGCTCCAACAACTCATGGCTCAACAATTGGAATTGAGGAATGAAGAACACAAGATCAGAATGGACATAATGACACTTCAAACATTATTTCTTCCTCATCTTTCATCCGTTCAAGAACAGCTAACCCGAGCCACCTCTCTCTCTACTACAAAAGAAGGAAGCACTTTAGATGGCCTAATTTCATTATTGGTTGATATTAATGCACAAAATTCTTTAATGGACAGTGTCAAGGATGCACTTTCTGTCGCCCTCACCGATGCCCAGACAATGTACAAATCCATTTTTGATCAGTTGCCCCCTCCCAATGGTAACTAAATTTTTATGTTTGTCAAAAAGGGGGAGTATATCAGAGTATATCTTCAGGAGTGTATAGTAGTGTATAGTATTCAAAGAATCAAACAACCGGAGTGTAGTATATAGGGGGAGTATACCGAGTAGTGAACCGAGCATGAATAGAGGAAAGAACAGTGATTACAGAGTTTTGTATAGCATATTGATAAGGGGAGTATATTTGATTATAATATTTCAATGACTAATGTATATACTGCATGTTTAGTCAATTTTGTAATGTATACAATTTTTTTTTGGGTAATGACTTTGAAAGTAGTTTTTTCAAACATCTCAACTAATGTCAAAAGGGGAGATTGTTACTACTTATCAAATTTCCATTAGTTTTATATACAAAGTCATTCTATATTCTAGTCGGTTAATATTACCGAATCATGTAGTCGGTACACACAGAGAAGTCGGTATGTATAGTCTAGTCGGTTACAGAAGGAAAACAGTCACAAAGCCCAGTATACACCGAGCTGTCTACCGAGTGATATTTCATGTCTACCAAGCAATAAAGATAATACACCGAGTGAAATGTGTTACCAGATTCATTGAACCTGGACACACATATGAAAACGTGTTACAAGATCGAGGCGCACAGAACCATTATCACATTGGAAATTGCACATACAGATTTTGTATAATTTTGAGGTCATCTAACCAATGAAATATTTTGCATGGTTATTTATTTGAGAAATCATGTTTGTAAGATCAAAGAAATGAATCGGATCACCGACTTAAGAAGTCTATTTATACAACATGAATTTAGGGTTAGGAAGAGAGATGTGAATGTGAGAAATGTGTGTGCATGTGCATATGAAGCAAGACTTATGTGATACATGAGAAATCACAAGGCATTATGACTGTTACAGAGACATAGAGGTCACCGAGAAGGTTATCAGAGAACAGTTGAGGAACATAGTAAACAAAAGGGTTTAGCAAGTTACTTTATGAGTTACCAAGGTATGCTATAGGCAAGGTAATCTTATTTTGAGCACATAGAATCTACTACAGCATTTCAGATGTAAAGTTGCAGATATTTGTATTGATTCTATTGTAATATTTTGAAGTTGTAAGAGAAACTTTTAATAGGGTACAAGACTCTAACCAAGTCTATAAATTGTGAATCCTTTAACCAGGTGCTACACTTATATAGTGTTGTAAAATCCTTTAGCAAGGTAGATCTAACTGATCTTAATACTCCTAACAGGATAAGCTATCAGAAATAGCCAAATGTAGCTCTAACCGAGCAATCTTTATTATTGCAGTAGTGAAGTTGTGGGTGCCATCCCCACCGCAGTTTTTCTCTCTAACCAAGAGTTTCTGCGTGACCAAAATATATGTGTTATCGAGTGAATCATGTATGAATGTTATCAGTTGATTATAGTTTTGTTTTATGTTACTGCACTATTCTATTTATGTATAATAGTAAGGTTATTACAAAAGGAAAATTTTGGAGTACTGATTCACCCCTCCCCTCTCAGTACATTAGCTTTCCATATTGGGCCTAATAGTACTTTCCCTTGTCTTGGTTGATGACTGCACACTCCACTATGGAAATACCCTTCACAACCACCTTTGTAAGCATTTGATCAATCCACATGTTGCATACGTGTCTACAAGACCGCTACTGATAAAAATGCATACACCTTATCGGGGGATCGGGAGGCTTTGAAAATGCCTACACCGATACCTGATGGGTGAGACCCATCGAGCCCCGCTTCTCATTTTTCCTTCAACACATTTTTATAATCATTTATTTGAAATTATTTAAAAGATTAATGCGCTTTTCTATAGGACTTCTCTTTATAATGTTTAAAATCTTTTATTTAAAATATTTAAATAATTTATCCAAAAGATGCTCTCTAATGCATATTTTAAATCATTTATTAAATTTTGAAAGCCAGTAGCATATAATTGAAACATCTCTTACCCCTACAATAACCACACTCAAAGATGTATTAATTTTGAAAAATATCATTTAACCTATTATAACACAAAATATTTAATGAATATATTCTAATATTATGATATCAACCTAAAGGGAATTAACATATAGATTAAAACGGTGAACTTAATATATTGAGGTAGGAAAAATTTAGATAAGATGTAAATAAAAAGGTTTTCATGAACACATATGGCTTCAACATTTTGTATTAGGTTAGATATAAACATTTGGTAACACAATTTGCTCATTGAAATATTCCTACACAAATGGAATATCCAACATGTCTTAAAAATATTGTATATTGCATTTGGATTTATTCAAAAGACATAGTGAATATTAAAACTGAAATACTTGAATATAAACAAATTTAAAAAGCATCCAACTTTTAGACTAACGAATTAGGGCTTGAGAGTGCGCACCTCGAGATTTGAATTTGTGCAATACATACTTACGTCAAGTTTTGATTGCATAATAGGTTCCTGAGGCTAATCATAGGTTATACACACAATCACATGAAAAAAATTGCCTTTTCTCTTCCCTTTGTCAAATACCTGATTCTAATTATGCAACAATATGAACCTTCTAAAAACACTATAATTATCACTTGCCCCAATATCTATATATTTCATTGTATTCCTTTCCTCCACTCTACTATAATAGGCACAAATACACTCCACCAATATTACTTGATTACTGTATCCTTGATTATATATGGCTTCCGGATTTGCAATTTGAGAAATATTTATCCAATGCTTATTTGAAAACCCTAATTTTTCATCATATGCGTCTTCTTTGGAAAAAATTAAATCAAATTTACTATATGTGAATCTCACCTGAGTGTAATTTTCCCATAAAAATTCCATATCATAAATTTGAATATTTTTCTCATGGTGCAATGCATTTTTCAACTGTGCAATACTCGTTGGGTAAAAAATATTTGGTAAATATTTCTTATAAAATTTTGAAACATTTATGTCCCTAATATATGAATTTGGATCTGCCAAACTTTCATAATTATCCTTTGTGTCATGTTGTATCTTCTTTATTGACATTATGTCCCAAAACACCCTATTTTTTTCACATAACCATTTAACATGAAAGTGATTTTCAAAAATATTTTTGTGAGATAAGTCATCATATATTATTATTTTACTTTAATCTTATAGTTATTTCAAAAATTTAGGTCATCCCCAAATGCATTTTCTCCTTAACTTTTCTCATATGATGCTTCCGGACAAACATTATTTTTGGAAGCATTTTGTGAAAATATACTATTGCTTTTGGTCATATCACCATTTATTATTACCATACTTTCCTCTATAGTTTCCATTTCTGAAAAACTATTATCAAACTTGCTTCCCTCTAATTGCAACAAATGAAAAAATATAGGCATGCCTTGATGTGAGCCTTCATATAATTCATTATTTAAAAGATTATTATGATACGTACTTTCATCAGAGGTATTAGGTGCTTTATCTTTTGGAATAATCTCTTCACAAATATCCTCTATAAAGACGTCCTCCTGTACATAAAATGTATGTATATCTATTCCACAAAATGGATTAGAAAAGAATTTATATCTTGGAAACCTTTCTTCAATTTCCTCTGGATATTTGTTGTACTCAAGATTTGAAAAACTATTTCCAGGCACACATCCCCTATTATACTCATCACCGTGTACAAATTCCTTTGACATGTTTTCCTGGGAATCATAACTTACTTAATCAAACACACCCTGAATGTTCCCTAATCCATTAGTTTGCTTAATTAAAAAAAAAATTGGAGCATTTTTCTGAACATACCTTTCATATTCCTTTTCTAAAAGATAAAAAATTTCTTTTGTACTAAGAAATAGTTCTTCCTCCCCTTTGCATTCATTCACACAAATAGATTCTTCTTTATTTAAATCCATATTGTCCTCCTCTTGTGATATCAGAACAACATCAAGTTCTTCTTCTAAGATTTTGAGCAAAAGTTTTACCTGAGGATCATGATGAATCCCTAACTCATGCATTTTTCTTGAAAATGAAGGCCTAATATCTGAAGGTATTTCTTTATAAATGTTGAACATCCTTATGAACAATTGTGTTATAGATTTATCCTTATACCTTTCTAAATCAAAGAATGCCTCCAAAGGGGAAACATACGACTCTTATTTTTCATTGAATATCTGTTCCTCACCCTGCTCAAAACAACTATCATCTCCTTCAACATCTGCAATATAAAACTCATGTGAGAACCATTTCTCAAATTCTCTCTAGGATGAAATGCTACGTGTAGGCAATGAGTCATATTCTTCACTTGCTCTATCTTCCAATGTTTGGGCAAATAATATCATTACTTTCGCTTCATCATCAATGTCATGGTATTCTATAAATTAATAGAATTCTTCTAAATGCCACCTTACTGATTCATTATGCTCACCAGAGAACCTTGGTACAACTTGTGCAAGATGTAAAAACAAATCATCAAAATTACATGAAAATCTTCTAAGGTCCAATGGCCCATTGTCCCCTAGAAAAAATAATTTTTTTAACCAATTCTGAAACATCTTGTAATAGATTTCCTATTACCATCAAAGAGAGGAATTTTCATCTCCCTTTGGGTCTCTTCCCCTAGTAGAGTCACCAATTGAAATAAAACTTCTTATTAGGTAGAGTCGCCACATCCTATGGAGAAAAAATTACTTATTAAGCTCCTAGGATCTTCCTTCCAGTAGAGAACCTTAAATGAGATTCTAGAATTGATGTTTTATAGACAACTCCCCAGTAGAGTCGCCAATCTATTGTGTGACTCGGATGGGGAAAACAAAACTTATCAAATCTTTAATGAAAAAACACCAAAGCTTCTAGGTGAGTGTCAAACTATGTCTGACAACTCCCTAGTAGAGTCGCCAATCTATTGGTTCCCAAAACCACAGATTGGAAAACCAAAAGACTTGCCAAATCTTCAAGTAGTCCAATCGGCCTTGGCCAATGAACAAGGATGGTCAAAGACCAAATCCCTCTGCACTTTAGGCTCTACTGAACCTAGGTGGGTATGCCTCTTCCTCTCAATCACAAAAGAGGTTATTTATAGTGGATTTAATCCTTTTAGCAAGTTTACACAACTGACAAATTATTGTTCTGCAACTATGCTTTATTATGTGCTTTAAACGAATGCTTTGAAAAGAAATAATCGTGAATGTATATTGAAAATGAGATTGCCTTGAGGACTTAAATGAAATCTGCATAGATCAGTTCATATAGAATTTGGGAAAAATGATTCTCTATCAAGGACCTTGAATGCATATAGATCAAAACCTTAAATGATCAATAGCAGAACAGTGCCTTTACCTAGGGATATATATGACACTTTGTGGACAAAATATCTTATCAACTCAAGAGACAATTTCTCATCAACTATGAAGGTTCAGTATGCATTACACAAACATTAAGAACTCAATGTTTCACTTAATACAATGGCGTGTGATTCACATCGTTGCAAATCTATAAACAGATTTATCAAGAGGACAAAGATAACGATAAACAAAACAGTGTACACAATATTTGGAAAACAAAATAGTGAACCTTGTATATTAATCTTTTATGAAATAATTTCATACATAAGCTGCACTTGCAAATACTCCATTATAGAATGCTTGCACAAAATGATACTTCTTCCTCCTATAGACTTATCTAATACAAAATGATATTGAATCCTTATAGCAATATCTTGTTCTTATGACTCTCTGATTGTCCCCAAACAAAATCACCCCCTCTAAGTACGCCCATGAAAAGGCATATATGAAAGGACACACCCTTTCATACACAAGAGGGAGTTATAGATAGTTTTATTCCCAAAGGACAAACTTGAAAAATAATTACAAGTAATAACCCTAAAATCAAACTAAAGAAATTTTTTACTAATGTTCTTTCTAATCTTTCACTTTGATAAAATTCCACTTCCGCTCTTGAACTCCTTCATATTCCTCATCACCAAACTTTGATAAAATATCCTACACACAAACTAAACCAATAAAATTCATTGATTCAATTAATTACTCTCGATTAGGTTTTTCTTATGAAAGATTAATAATCTCTTTCCCTACCGCAAGATTAATCCTCCTCAATCAAACTATATCATCAAGAGGATATTTTGCAATGTGATATTTATACTTGGGACTTTAAAAACATTAATTCGTATAACAAAACAAAATATTTACCCTAGTATATATTTCCAAACAATAACAAAAGGTAAAATACTTTATAATAAATAATAGTACTTCCCTTGGAAAATGATAACGATGGATAAATATTTGACTTTGCAATACCTTTTAATCCTTTTAGGGCAACTTCATCTTTCTTGGGAATATTTTATCATATAGGATAAATACTTTCCAAAAATCAATCAAACATTAACTATATGATAAAGATAATTTACCCTAATGAACATATTCATTTTATTAACTTAGGGCAAATAATATGTATATGAAAAGATTGCCTCAAAACACCAAAATCCATTTTAATAAATTATATTCATCATTTTACCTTGGGTAAAAAGAACTTTTCAAAATACGTTTTCTTCTTTGAACAAAATATAATATTCACACTTTGATCCTCAAATACATTATTCATATAATAAAGAATAATATTTACCATAATATGGATTCAATTCAAAAAATTAGGGTAAAAACATGATGGGAGACAAGATCATTAAGTCACCATATTGAAAGCACTTATGCATAAATATAATTTCCCTTTTGTCAAAATATATTCTTTTATAACTTCTTCAAAGGTAATTAGAATATTATCAAAATTATATCAAAGACTACAAATAAAATTTGTTTTCAGAGTGCTTTTGTAAGTAAATAAAGATTATCATGTGGTGAGAAATACTCCTTGCTCAACATGTGCTTAGGAAAAATAAATTCAAACCTTCATGTGTAAGCATCCTCCACACCAAACAATGTAATAAAAAAATCATATTACATTAGGGATATTTAATAATTTGCCCCTTAAAATAGAATTTTAGGGCAAATGTTTACATAAATAAGAATCCCTAATATTCACATGATTTTCAAATATACTTTTCAAAAGTAACATTAACCACAAAAATTTCCCTTTGGAAATAATCACTTTGGATAAATATTCTATCTTTGCAATAATATATTTTCACTTTTCAATTTGATTAGGAAAACATATCATCATAAGAAGTGAATCAAACTCTTTATAATTTACCCTAATGTATATATTTTTATTTTAATGAATTAGGGTAAGAAAGATCATTCAAATTTATATACGATGACATACTAAATATTTTAAAGGCCACTTAAGTCTAGTATGTCAAATGCATTTTTTTTATTTTTTTTTGACAAAATGAACACCTTAGTACTATCTGAAAACTAATAATATTAAAATATTATTTACATCAAAATATACTAAATAGAGTTACCTCTCAAAATGCTTTTACAAATGATAAAGTTATATCCCAAACCATGATATCAGAAAATTATATTAAATCTAGGTAAGAAATACTTCTTGTTGTCGTGTTGTCATAATTTCCTTCTTGGCAGAATATATTTCTTTATACTCTCTATAAGGAAATAACATTCAAACATTATCATGACTATGTTATAAATAAATTTTCCTCAAAATACTTTTGCAAATAATAAACATTATATCCCAAATAGAAATTCAAAACATTATGATTGGATAAGAAATACTCCCTCGGGAAATCTATTTAATTTCACGTGCAACATCTTCCACTTGCTTTTCATCGGAGTAGCTTTCCACTGTCGGGATAACATGTTTTTAGTTATGTCGATGCTCGATGATATAGGTCTTCCTCATCGGCTCATCGGGGTAATTATTTTATTGCTCTACTGATCACCTGATGCATTTTGCAAAGCCTCATTAGTATAGCCACTCCATCGGGATATTGGGTATAAGAGTTTTTAGGTACCCCGATACCCGATGGATTAGGATTAGGGCGACAATGTTGGTTTTTAGATAGCAGGATTATCATTGAAGTCCACCCAAGGTATTTCAGATATAAATTTTGCACTACGACTATAAATCTCCTATAAATGACATGCGACATTCAACAATTTCTCCATCCAGAAACATAGCAATACTGGGATCACTAGAAACAACCCTTTCATCCAAACAAACATCTGTGATATAATGGCAAACTAAGGAGACCAGATTATTATCCAAGGCAACATCAAATAATGAATGAATCCGTTGAACATCTTCCATTGAAAATTTGGCATCTTCTTCCATTTCATTAATGTTTTCATCACGACTCTTACAGATTAGGCCAGCTTCCAAACATTCAAAACCACACACTGCCATCCTGATTTGGAACAGGACTACTACATATGGGACATGCATCACATCATTGACTGCACTCTACAGAAAGAGATGCATGACGACAATATATTAAGATATGTTGAACAATATGCTCCTCAAGTCTTTGGTAGTATGATGCTCTTCCATTTTTTCTAGTTCTAGAATAACATTTGACGGAACAAACATTATGAAATGAGCGGCTCTGGGCCATATTCCAATTCTTGTAGTTTTTCAATCATTTGTCTGATTTTCAATAGACCTGTTCCTATTGGCATCAGTATGCCCATGATAATGCATTGACTTACGCCTTCAATTTGATCAATTCTCCCATGAATGGAAACATCAAAGAGGTGATCCATGGTTTTCTCAAATGATGCAAGCATTAAGACAGTATCTTTCATTTTGGCAATGCCAAACCTTGTTATTCCTAGCACTTCTCCCTTGAATGTCATAACATCCACAAGAAGCATCATATGTTGAATATCAATGCTCATCCCATGACTCTTCATGCTATACTCTATTTGTTCAGTTATGACACTTCTAGCTGCCTCTATTCCAAGTGTTTGTTTGATTTCAATAACATGATTAATTTTGGTATTTCTTCCATCGACTCCTTCAATGCCCATCACAGCTGCAAGATTCATACCTTCAACTAATAGATTGTATTTTCCCTTGTCTTGGTTAATACCATTCACAACCATCTTTGTAAGCATTTGATCAATCCACATGTTGCATACGTGTCTACAAGACCGATGCTGATAAAAATGCCTACACCTTATCGGGGATTGGGAGGCTTTAAAAATGCCTACACCGATACCCAATGGGTGAGACCCATCACGCCCCACTTCGCATTTTTCCTTCAACACATTTTTATAATCATTTATATAAAATGATTTAAAAGATTAATGCCCTTTACTATAGGACTTCTCTTTATAATGTTTAAAACATTTTATTTAAAAGATTTAAATAATTTCTCCAAAAGATGTTCTCTAATGCATATTTTAAATCATTTATAAAATTTTGAAAGCCAATAGCATATAATTGAAACATCTCTTACCCCTACAGTAACCACACTCAAAGATGTATTAATTTTGAAAAATATCATTTAACCTTTTATAACACAAAATATTTAATGATTATATTGTAATATTATGATATCAACCTAAAGGGAATTAACATATAGATTAAGATGTTGAACTTAATATATTGAGGCAGGAAAAATTGAGATAAGATGTAAATAAAAAGGCTTTCATGAACGCATATGGCTTCAACATTTTATACTAGGTTAGATATAAACATTTGTTAACACGATCTACTCATTGAAATATTCCTGCACGAATGGAATATCCAACATGTCTTTAAAATATCGTATAGTGCATTTGGATTTATTCAAAAGACAGTGAATATTAAAATTGAAATACTTGAATATAAACAAATTTAAAAAGCATCCTACTTTTAGACTAAAAAATTAGGGCTTGAGAGCGCGCACCTCGAGATTCAAATTTGTGCAATACATACTTACCTCAAGTTTTGATTGCATAATAGGTTCCTAAGGGCTAATCATAGGTTATACACACAATCGCATGAGTTTTTTTTTCCTTCTGACTGAATATGGAACTCTAAAATTTTTAAATTTTAGGGTTCCAATAGTGGCTCTTTCTAGGGGCGTATGCTCCCTTTGAGCATAGAGAGACTCCAGTTATCACTAGGAGAGCAGACCACAACATCCATCCCCTTCTGTAAATCATCAAATGAATCTCGGGTAGCCCTAGGCCCCCACAAATTAACATTTTCTCTTCCCTCTGTCAAATACCTGATTCTGATTATGCAACAATACGAACCTTCTGAAAACACTATAATTCTAAGTTGCCCCAATATCTATATATTTCATTGTATTCCTTTTCTCCACTCTACTATAATAGGCACAAATACACTCCACCAGTATTACTTGATCACTGTATCTTTGATTATATATGGCTTCCGGATTTGCAATTTGAGAAATATTTATCCAATGTTTATTTGAAAACCCTAATTTTTCATCATATGCCTCTTCTTTGGAAAAAATTAAATCAAATTTACTATTTGTGAATCTCACCTGAGTGTAATTTTCCCATAAAACTTCCGTATCATAAATTTGAATATTTTTCTCATGGTGCAATGCATTTTTCAACTGTGCAATACTCCTTGGGTAAAAAATATTTGGTAAATATTTCTTATAACATTTTGAAATATTTATGCCCCTTATATATGAATTGGGATCCCCCAAATTTTCATAATTATCCTTTGTGTCATGTTGTATCTTCTTTATTGGCATTATGTCCCAAAACACCCTATTTCTTTCACATAATGATTTAACATGAAAGTGATTTTCAAAAATATTTTTGTGAGATAAGTCATCATATATTAATATTTTACTTTCATCATATAGTTGATGAGAAATTGCCTCTTGAGTTGATAAGATATTTTGTCGACAAAGTGTCATATATATCCCTGGATAGAGGCACTGGTCTGTTATTGATCTTTTAAGGTTTTGATCTGTATGCATTCAAGGTCCCTGATAGAGAAACATTCTTCCCAAATCCTATATGAACTGATCTATACAGATTTCATTTAAGTTCTGAAAGCAATCTCATTTTCAATATACATTCACAATCATTTCTTTTCAAAGCATTCGTTTAAAGCACATAATAAAGTATAGTTGTAGAACAATAATTTGCCAGTTGTTTAAAATTGCTAAATGGTTTAAATCCACTATAAGTAACCTATTTTGTGCTTGAGAGGAAGAGGCATACCCACCTTGGTTCAATGGAGCCTAAAGTGCAGAGGGATTTGGTCTTTGACCATCCCTATTCATTGGCCAAGGCCGATTGGACTACTTGAGGATTTGGCAAGTCTTTTGGTTTTCCAAACTGTGGTTTTGGGAACCAAAAAAAGCAAGAAACATTAAAGAGCAATTATGAAAGTTATCGTACTCCCAAATAATCATTTTCAAGCTTGTGCTTCCTAAATGCAAGTTTTGAAGCATCAAAATGTGTGTATGGAAGCACAACAAGCTTGAAAATGCAAGTTCTGATTCCGAAGCCACAAACATGAAAGCGAGATTATGAAACTTATAGTACTCCCAAATACTCATTTTCAAGCTTGTTCTTTGTAAATGCAAGTTTTTAAACATGAAAATGTGTGTTTGGAGGTAACACAACCTTAAAAATGCAAGTTATGATTCTGAAGCGACGAACATTGAAGTGTGATTATGAAACTTATCGTACTTTGAGATCATTATTTTCAAGCCTTTTCTTCCAAAATGCAACTTTTGATGCATCAAAATGTGTGTTTGCAAGCATGGCAAGCTTGAAAATGCAAGTTTTGATTCTGAAGCCAAAAGCATGAAAGCATGATTATGAAACTTATCGTACTCTGAATCATCATTTTCAAGATTTTGCTTTTTAAATGCATGTTTTGAAGCATTAAAATGTGTTTTTGTAGTTAACACGAACTTTAAAATGCAATTTGGCATTCAGAAGCCACAAACATTAAAGCACGATTATGAAACTTACTGTACTACCAAATACTTGTTTTCAAGCTTGTGCTTCCTAAACGCGATTTTTGAAGCACGAAAATGTGTGTTTGGTGGCACAACAAGTGTGAAAATGCAAGTTTTTTTTAGAAAGCCATGAACATTTGAGGTGCGATTATGAAACTTATCATACTCCAATATCATCATTTCCAAGATTGTGCTTCCTAAAAGTAAGTATTGAAGCATCAAAATGTGTGTTTGGAGGAAACAAAAGTTTGAAAATGTAAGTTTTTGATTCTGAAGCCATGAACATGAAAGCGCGATTATGAAACTTATCGTACTCCCAAATCATGATTTTTAAGCTTGTGCTTCCTATATGCAATTTTTGAAGCATCAAAATGTGTGTTTGGAGGTAACACAAGCTTGAAAATGCAACTTTTGATTCAGAAGCAACAAACATTAAAGAGTGATTATGAAACTTACCATACTCCCAAATAATCATTTTCAAGCTTGTGCTTCCTAAACGCAAGATTTGAAGCATCAAAATGTGTGTTTGGAGGCACAACAAGCTTGAAAATGCATGTTCTGATTCCGAAGCCACAAATATGAAAGTGAGATTATGAAACTTATGGTACTCCCAAATCATTATTTTCAAGCTCATGCTTAGTAAATGCAAGTTTTGAAGCATGAAAATGTGTGTTTGGAGGTAACACAAGCTTGATAATGCAAGTTATGATTCTAAAGCGATGAACATTGAAGTGTGATTATGAAACTTATCGTACTCCTAGATCATTTTTTTCAAGCCTTTTCTTCATAAACGCAAGTTTTCATGCATCAAAATATGTGTTTGCAGGCATGGCAAGCTTGAAAATGCAAGTTCTGATTCTGAAGCCAAGAAAATGAACGCATGATTATGAAATTTATCGTACTCTGGATCATCATTTTCAAGATTGTGCTTTTTAAATGCATGTTTTGAAGCATCAAAATGTGTTTTTGTAGGTAACACAAACTTTAAAATACAAGTTCTCATTCAGAAGACATGAACATTAAAGCATGATTACGAAACATACTATACTACCAAATACTCATTTTCAAGCTTGTGCTTCCTAAACGCAAGTATTAAAGCATGAAAATGTGTGTTTGGTGACACTAGTGTGAAAATGCAAGTTTTTTTTTAGAAAGACATGAACATTGAGGTGCGATTATGAAACTAATCATAGTCCAATATCAACATTTTCAAGCTTGTGCTTCCTAAAAGCAAGTATTGAACCATCAAACTATGTGTTTGGAGGAAACAAAAGCTTGAAAATCCAAGTTCTGATTCCGAAGCCATGAACATGAAAGTGCGATTATGAAACTTATTGTACTCCTGAATCATCATTTTCAAGCTTGTGCATCCTGAACGCAAATTTTGAAGCACCAAAATGTGTGTTTGGAGGTAACACGGGCTTGAAAATCCATGTTCTGATTCTGAAAACATGAACATGAAAGCGCGATTGTGAAACATATCATACTTGCAGATCATCATTTTCAAGCTTTTGCTTCCTAAATGCAAGTATTGAAGCATCAAACTATATGCTTTGATGTAATGCAAGCTTGAAAATGCAAGTTTTGATTTCGAAAACACAAACATGAAAGTGGTACTCCTAAATCATGATTCTGAAGCTTGTGCTTCCTAAACGGAAGATTTGAAGCATCAAAATATGTGTTTCGAGGTACAAGAAGCTTGAAAAGGCATGTTCTAATTCCGAATCCATGAGCATGAAAGTGCAATTGTGAAATTTATTGTACTCCCAAATCATTATTTTGGAGCTTGCGATTTCTAAACACAAGTTTTATATCATCAAAATGGGTGTTTGGAGGCACAACAAGCTTGAAAATGCAAGTTATGATTCTGAAGCCATGAGTATGAAAGTGCGATTATGAAACTTATCATAATCCCAATTCATCATTTTGAAGCTTGTCCTTCTTAAATGCAAGTTTTGAAGCATCGAAATGGGTGTTTGGAGACACAACAAGCTTGTAAATGAAAGTTCTGATTTCGAAGCTACGAACATGAAAGCGTGATTATAAAACTTATGGTATTCCCAAATCATCATTTTTAAGCTTGTGCTTCCTAAACGCAAGTTTTGAATCATCAAAAAATGTGTTTGGAGGTAACACAAGCTTGAAAATGCAAGTGTTTATTCAGAAGCCATGAACATGAAATATTGATTATAAAACTTATCGTACTCCCAAATCATCATTTTCAAGCTTGTGCTTCCTAAACGTAAGTTTTGAAGCATCAAAATATGTGTTTGGAGCTAACACTAGCTTGAAAATGCAAGTTCTTTTTATAAGCAACAAACATTAAAGAGCGTTCGTAGGTAAGATAAGATTGAAAATGAAAGTTCCGATTCCAAAGTTGTGAACATGAAAGCATGATTATGAAACTTGTCATACTCGCAAATCATTATTTTCAAGCTTGTTCTTTCTAAACACAAGTTTTCCAACATCAAAATGTGTGTTTGGAGGTAAGGGAAACTTGAAAATGCAAGTTCTGATTTCGAAGCCACGAACATGAATGCCCGATTATGAAACTTATCGTACTCCCAAATCAACATCCTCAAGCTTCTGCTTCCTAAACGCAAGTTTTGAAGCATCAAAATATGTGTTTGGAGGTATCACAAGATTGAATATGCAAGTTTTTATTCCAAAGCCACGAATATTAAAGCATGATTATGAAACTTATCATACTCCCAGATCATCATTTTTAATCTTGTGCTTCCTAAACACAAGTTTTGAAGCATCAAAATGTGTGTTTGGAGGTAACACAAGCTTGAAAATACAAGTTTTGATCACAAAGACATGAACATGAAAGCATGATTGTGAAACATATCATACTCCCAAATTATCATTTTCAAGCTTGTGCTTCCTAAATGCAGGTTTTGAAGCATCAAAATGTGTGTTTAGAGGCACAATAGGCTTGGATATGCAAGTTTTGATTCCAAAGACATGAACATGAACGCGCGATTCTGAAACTTATCATACTCCCAAATCATCATTTTCAACCTTGTGCTTCCCATATGCAAATTTTGAAGAATCAAAATGTGTTTTTGGAGGTAACACGAGCTTGAAAATGTGAGTTCTGATTCCGAAGCCAAGAGCATGATTATGAAACTTATCGTACTCTGAATAATTATTTTCAAGATTGTACTTTTTAAATGCATGTTTTGAAGCATCAAAATGTGTTTTTGTAGGTAACACAAACTTTAAAGTGCAAGTTCTGATTCAGAAGCCACAAACACTAAAGCACGATTATGGAACTTACCATACTACCAAATACTTGTTTTCAACCTTGTGCTTCCTAAATGCGAGTTTTGAAGAAAGAAAATGTGTATTTGGTGGCACAAGTGTGAAAATGCAAATTTTTTTTTAGAAAGCCATCATCATTTTCAAGCTTGCGCTTCCTAAAAGAAAATATGGAAGCATCAAAATGTGTGTTTGGAGGAAACAAAAACTTGAAAATGGAAGTTCTGATTCCAAAGCCATGAACATGAAAGCGCGATTATGAAACTTATTTTACTCCTAAATCATTATTTTCAAGCTTGTGCTTTCTAAATGCAAGTTTTCAAACATCAAAATGTGTGTTTGAAGGTAAAGCAAGCTTGAAAATGCAAGTTATGATTTCAAAGCCACGAACATGAATGCCCGATTATGAAACTTATCGTACTTCCAGATCATCATTTTCAATCTTGTGCTTCCTAAACGCAAGTTTTAAAGCATCAAAATGTGTGTTTGGAGGTAACACAAGCTTGAAAATACAAAATCTGATCACGAATCCATGAACATGAAAGCATGATTAGGAAACATATCATACTGTCAAATTATCATTTTCAAGCTTGTGCTTCCTAAACACAAGTTTTGAATTATCAAAATGTGTGTTTAGAGGCACAACAGGCTTCGATATGCAAGTTTTGATTGTAAAGACATGAACATGAACATGAACACACTATTATGAAAATTATTGTACTCCAAAATCATCATTTTCAAGCTTGTGCTTCCTAAACACAAGTTTTCAAGCATCAAAATGTGTGTTTAGAGGCACAAGCTTGAAAATGAAACATCTAATTCTAAAACCACGGACATGAAAGCGCTATTATGAAACATATCGTAGTCCCAAATCATAATTTTAAAGCTTGTGCTTCCTAAATTCAAGTTTTGAAGCATCACAGTGTATGTTTGGAGGTAACCCAAGCTTGAAAATACGAGTTCTGATTTCAAAGCTATGATCATGAAAGCGCGATTATGAAACTTATCATACTCCCAAATCATCATTTTCAAGCTTGTGCATCCTAAAAGAAAGTATTGAAGCATCAAAATATGTGTTTGGAGGAAACAAAAGCTTGAAAATGCAAGTCCTAATTCTGAAGCCGTGAACATGAAAGTGCGATTATGAAACTTATTTTACTTCTAAATCATCATTTTCAAGCTTGTGCATCCTGAATACAAATTTTTAAGCACCAAAATGTGTGTTTGGAGGTAACATGGCCTTGAAAATGCATGTTCTGATTCTGAAAACACGAACATGAAAGCATGATTATGAAACATATTGTACTCGCAGATCATCATTTTCAAGCTTTTTGCTTCCTAAATGCAAGAATTGAAGCATCAAACTATATGCTTTGATGTAACGCAAGATTGAAAATGCAATTTCTGATTTCAGACACACAAACATGAAAGCACAATTATGAAACTTATCATACTCCTAAATCATCATTTTTAAGCTTGTGCTTCCTAAATGCAACTTTTGAAGCAACAAAATGTGTGTTTCGAGGTACAACAAGCTTGAAAATGCATGTTCTGATTCCAAAGCCATGAGCATGAAAGCGCAATTGTGAAACTTATTGTACTCCCAAATCATCATTTTGGAGCCTGTTCTTTCTAAACGCAAGTTCTATAGAATCAAAATGGGTGTTTGGAGGCACAACAAGCTTGAAAATGCAAGTTATGATTTAGAAGCCACGAGTATGAAAGTGCGATTATGAAACTTATCATACTCCCCAATTATCATTTTGAAGCATCGAAATGGGTGTTTGGAGACACAACAAGCTTGTAAATGCAAGTTGTGATTCTGAAGCCAGGAACATGAAAGCACGATTATAAAACTTATGGTATTCCCAAATAATCATTTTTAAGCTTGTGCTTCCTAAATGCAAGTTTTGAATCATCAAAAAATGTGTTTGGAGGTAACACAAGCTTGAAAATGCAAGTGTCTATTCAAAATCCAGGAACATGAAATCTTGATTATAAAACTTATTGTATTCCCAAATAATCATTTTCAAGCTTCTTCTTCCTAAATGTAAGTGTCGAAGCATCAAAATATGTGTATGGAGGTAACACTAGCTTGAAAATAAAAGTTCTGATTCAGAAGCAACAAACATTAAAGAGCATTTGCAGGTAACACAAGCTTGAAAACAAAAGTTTCGATTCCAAAGTCATGAACATGAAAGCGCGATTATGAAACTTGTCGTACTCCCGAATCATTATTTTCATGCTTGTGCTTTCTAAACGCAAGTTTTCAAACATCAAAATGTGTGTTTGGAGGTAAGGCATGTTTGAAAATGCAAGATCTGATTTCAAAGCCACGAACATGAATGATTGTTTACGAAACTTATCGTACTCCCAAATCAACATCCTCAAGCTTGGGCTTCTTAAACACAAGTTTTGAAGCATCAAAATATGTGTTTGAAGGTATCACAAGATTGAAATGCAATTTTTTATTCCAAAGCCACGAACATTAAAGTGTGATTATGAAACTTATAGTTCTGATTCCAAAGTCGTGAACATGAAAATGTGTGTTTGGAGGTAACACGGGCTTGAAAATGCATGTTCTAATTTTGAAAACACGAACATGAAAGCGCGATTATGAAACATATCGTACTCGCAGATCATCATTTTCAAGCTTGTGCTTCCTAAATGCAAGAATTGAAGCATCAAACTATATGCTTTGATGTAACGCAAGCTTGAAAATTCAAGTTTTGATTTCAAACACACAAACATGAAAGCATGATTATGAAACTTATCGTACTCCTAAATCATCAGTTTGAATTTTGTGCTTCCTAAATGCAAGTTTTGAAGAATCAAAATGTGTGTTTCAAGGTACAACAAGATTGAAAATGCATGTTCTGATTCCAAAGCCACGAGCATGAAAGCACGATTGTGAAACTTATCGTACTCCCAAATCATCATTTTGGAGCTTGTTCTTTCTAAACCAAAGTAAAATATAGCATCAAAATGGGTGTTTGGAGGCACAACAAGATTGAAAAGGCAAGTTATGATTCATAAACCACGAGTATGAAAGCGCGATTATGCAACTTATCATACTCCCCCATTATCATTTTGAAGCATCGAAATGGGTGTTTGGAGACACAACAAGCTTTCCAGTGGAAGTTATGATTCCGAAGCCACGAACAAGAAAGCATGATTATAAAAATTATGGTATTTCCAAATCATCATTTTTAAGCTTGTGCTTCCTAAATGCAAGTTTTGAATCATCAAAAAATGTGTTTGGAGGTAACACAAGCTTGAAAATGCAAGTGTTTATTCAAAAGCCATGAACATGAAATCTTGATTATAAAACTTATCGTAGTCCCAAATCATCATTTTCAAGCTTGTTCTTCCTAAATGTAAGTTTTGAAGCATCAAAATGTGTGTTTGGAGGTAACGCTAGCTTGAAAATGCAAGTTCTGATTCAGAAGCAACAAACATTAAAGAGTGTTTGCAGGTAACACAAGCTTGAAAATGAAAGTTCTAATTCCAAAGTCATGAACATGAAAGCGTGATTATGAAACTTGTCATACTCCCAAATCATTATTTTCAAGCTTCTGCTCTCTAAACACAAGTTTTCAAACATCAAAATGTCTGTTTGGAGGTAAGGGAAACTTGAAAATGCAAGTTCTGATTTCGAAGCCACGAACATGAATGCCCGATTTTGAAATTTATCGTACTCCCAAATCAACATGTTCAACCTTGTACTTCCCAAACGCAAGTTTTGAAGCATCAAAATATGTGTTTGGAGGTATCACAAGATTGAAAATACATTTTTTTATTCCAAAGCCAGGAACATTAAAGCGTGATTATGAAACTTATCATACTCCGAGATCATCATTTTCAATCTTGTGCTTCCTAAACGCAAGTTTTCAAGCATCAAAATGTGTGTTTGGAGGTAACACAAGCTTGAAAATACAAGTTCTAATCACGAAGCCATGAACATGAAAGCGTGATTATGATACATATCATACTCCCAAATTATCATTTTCAAGCTTGTGCTTCCTAAATGCAAGTTTTGAAGCATCAAAATGTGTGTTTAGAGGCACAAAAGGCTTGGATATGCAAGTTTTGATTCCAAAGACATGAACATGAACGCGCGATTATGAAACTTATCGTACTCCCAAATCATCATTTTCAACCTTGTGCTTCCTATATGCAAGTTTTGAAGCATCAAAATGTGTTTTTGGAGGTAACACGAGCTTGAAAATGCGAGTTTTGATTTCGAAGCCAAGAGCATGATTATGAAACTTATCGTACTCTGAATCATTATTTTCAAGATTGTGTTTTTTAAATGCATGTTTTGAAGCATCAAAATGTGTTTTTGTAGGCAATACAAATTTTAAAATGCAAGTTCTGATTCAGAAGCCATGAACACTAAAGCACGATTATGGAACTTACCATACTACCAAATACTTGTTTTCAACCTTGTGCTTCCTAAACGCGAGTTTTGAAGCACGAAAATGTGTGCTTGGTGGCACAAGTGTGAAAATGCAAGATTTTTTTAAGAAAGCCATGACCACTAAGGTGTGATTATGAAACTTATCATACTCCAATATCATCATTTTCAAGCTTGTGCTTCCTTAAAGCAAGTATTGAAGCATCAAAATGTGTGTTTGGAGGAAACAAAAGCTTGAAAATGGAAGTTCTGACTCCAAATACATGAACATGAACAAGCTATTATGAAAATTATTGTACTCCAAAATCATCATTTCCAAGCTTGTGCTTCCTAAACACAAGTTTTCAAGCATCAAAATGTGTGTTTAGAGGCACGAGCTTGAAAATGAAACATCTAATTCTAAAACCATGGACATGAAAGTGCTATTATGAAACATATTGTACTCCCAAATCAACATCCTCAAGGTTGTGCTTCCTAAACACAAGTTTTGAAGCATCAAAATATGTGGTTGGAGGTATCACAAGATTGAAAATGCGAGTTTTGATTTTGAAGCTATGATCATGAAAGTGTGATTATGAAACTTATTGTACTCCCAAATCATCATTTTCAAGCTTGTGCTTCCTATATGCAAGTTTTGAAGCATCAAAATGTGTGTTTGGAGGTAACACATGCTTGAAAATGCAACTTTTGATTCAGAAGCAACAAACATTAAAGAGCGATTATGAAACTTATCGTACTTGCAAATAATCATTTTCAAGCTTGCGCTTCATAAACGCAAGTTTTGAAGCATCAAAATGTGTGTTTGGAGGCAAATCAAGCTTGAAAATGCAAGTTCTGATTCTGAAGCCACAAACATGAAAGTGATATTATTCAACTTATCGTACTCCCAAATCATCATTTTCAACCTCGTGCTTCATAAATGCAAGTTTTGAAGCATGAAAATGTGTGTTTGGAGGTAACACAGGCTGGAAAATGCAAGTTTTGATTCTGAAGCAATGAACATTGAAGTGTGATTATAAAACTTATGTTAATCCCAGATCATCATTTTCAAGCCTTTCCTTCCTCAACGCAAGCTTTGACGCATCAAAATGTGTGTTTGTAGGCATGGCAAGCTTGAAAATGCAAGTTCTGATTCCGAAGCCAAGAGCATGAAAGAATGATTATGAAACTAATCATTAGCATGATTATGAAACTAATCATACTCCGAATCATCATTTTCAAGATTGTTCTTTTTAAATTCATGTTTTCAAGCATCAAAATGTGTTTTTGTAGGTAACACAAACTTTAAAATGCATGTTCTGATTCAGAAGCCACGAACATTAAATGACGATTATGGAACTTACCGTACTACCAAATACTCATTTTCAAGCTTGTGCTTCCTAAATGAGAGTTTTGAAGCACATAAATGAGTGTTTGGTGGCACAACAAGTGTGAAAATACAAGTTGTTTTTTAGAAAGACATGAACATTGAGGTGTGATTATGAAAGTTATCATACTCTAATATCATCATTTTCAAGCTTGTGCTTCCTAAAAGCAAGTATTGAAGCATCAAAATGTGTGTTTGGAGGAAACAAAAGCTTGAAAATGCAAGTTCTGATTCCGAATCCATGAACATGAAAGCACGATTATGAAACTTATCGTACTACTAAATCATCATTTTCAAGCTTGTGTGTCTTGAACACAAATTTTGAAGCACCAAAATGTGTGTTTGGAGGTAACACGAAACTGAAAATGCATGTTCTGATTCTCAAAACACAAACATGAAAGCGCGATTATGAAACATCAAAATATGTGTTTGGAGGTATCACAAGATTGAAAATGCAAGTTTTTATTCCAAAGCCACAAAAATTAAAGCGTGATTATGAAAGTGAGATTACGAAACTTATCATACTCCAATATCATCATTTTGAAACTTGTGCTTCCAAAAAGAAAGTATTGAAGCATCAAAATGTTTGTTTGGAGGAAACAAAAGGTTAAATATGCAAATCCTGATTCTGAAGCCATGAACATGAAAGCGCGATTATGAAACTTATCGTACTGCTAAATCATCATTTTCAAGCTTGTGCATCCTGAATGCAAATATTGAAGCACCAAAATATGTGTTTGGAGGTAACACGGGCTTGAAAATGCATGTTCTGATTCTAAAAACACGAACATGAAACCGAGATGATGAAACATATCATACTCGCATATCATCATTTTCAAGCTTGTGCTTCCTAAATACAAGCATTGAAGCATCAAACTGTATGCTTTGATGTAACACAAGCTTGAAAATGCAAGTTCTTCTTTCAGACACACAAACATGAAAGCACAATTATGAAACTTATCATACTCGTAAATTATCATTTTGAAGCTTGTGCTTCCTAAACGCAAGTTTTGAAGCATCAAAATGTGTGTTTCAAGGTACAACAAGCTTGAAAATGCATGTTCTGATTCTGTAGCCACAAGAATGAAAGCGTGATTGTGAAACTTATTATACTCCCAAATCATCATTTTGGATCTTGTGCTTTCTAAATGCAAGTTTTACAACATCAAAATGGGTGTCTGGAGGCACAACAAGCTTGAAAATGCAAGTTATGATTCTGAAGCCACGAGTATGAAAGCGCGATTATGAAACTTATCATACTCCCAAATCATCAGTTTGAAGCATCGAAATGGGTATTTGGAGACACAAAAAGCTTGTAAATGGAAGTTCTAATTCCAAAGCCACGAACATGAAAGCACAATTATAAAATTTATGGTATTCCCAAATCATCATTTTTAAGCTTGTGCTTCCTAAACGCAAGTTTTGAAGCATCAAAATGTGTGTTTGGAGGCACAAAAAGCTTGAAAATGCAAGTTTCGATTCTGAAGCGACAAACATGAAAGTGTGATTATGAAACTTATCGTACTCCTAGATGATCATTTTCAAGCCTTTTCTTCCTAAATGCAAGTTTTGACTTATCAAAATGTTTGTTTCCAGGCATGGCAAGCTTGAAAAGGGAAGTTCTGATTTTGAAGCCAAGAGCATGAAAGAATGATTGTGAAACTTATCGTACTCCTAATCATCATTTTCAAGATTGTGCTTTTTAAATGCATGTTTTGAAGCATCAAAATGTGGTTTTGTAGGTAACACAAAGTTTAAAATGCAAGTTTTGATTCAGAAGCCACAAACATTAAAGCACGATTATGGAACTTGCCGTACTACCAAATACTCATTTTCAAGCTTGTGCTTCCTAAACACAAGTTTTGAAGCATGAAAATGTGTGTTTGGTGGCACAAGAAGTGTGAAAATGCAAGTTTTTTTTTAGAAAGTGAAGCAGTCACCGGTGAGGAGGGACCTCAAAGAGATCAATCCAAACTGATCAGCAAGAGTTAACACAATAAAAACACACAAATATGATGGAGGCAAATGCAGAACATATTATTTTATTGCTTGAAAAGTCAATTACATCCAACCGGCAACTACCGAGTTACAACATACTGGCAAACAAGCCTGGTAGAATAGGTCTTACAAGGACCTTGAATCGAAAGATCTATCTTCTAAGCACTATCTATCTGGTACTCCTTTATCTCTGAATTGACTGCCCATAATGCAAAGCATGATTACAAATATATATATTGATCCAAAGGATCAGGTCAGCCCAAAAGGATAAAACCCTAACATGCAGAAATGAATGAGGTTGGCCTCCAGAAAATCCCAAAGGATGAAACATAGAAGGTTGGCCACACGTCAAGAAACATCTAGATCAACGTCCAAGGCTCCGCAAGCATCAGAATGGGTTCCAGTAGATCACTAGAATAGATCTCAGGCAAGCGGAAACAACGGAACAATTCTGTAACAAGAAACTATCAAGGAAAACCAGTAGAGATATCTTGTTGGAAAGTGATCCAAATGAGATGCGGTTAGGAAACAAGAAGGGTGATCAAGTATTCAAGAAGAATCCAACTCCACAGGAAGCCGACGTGCCAAAATCGAGACACATAGAAAGGAAAATTGAAACTGCAAACAGGAAAGAAAATGTTTTTGGTTGATGCAAGATTGCTATGAACCGAGGATGCTCCTCCATCAGAAAGCCATGAACATTGAGGTGCGATTATGATACTTATCATACTCCAATATCATCATTTTTTAGCTTGTGCTTCCTAAAAGCAAGTATTGAAGCATCAAAATGTGTGTTTGGAGGAAACAAAAGCTTTAAAAAGCAAGTATTGATTCCGAAGCCATGAACATGAAAGCGCGATTATGAAACTTATCGTACTCATAAATCATCATTTTCAAGCTTGTGTGTCCTGAATGCAAATTTTAAAACACCAAAATGTGTGTTTGGAGGTAACATGGGCTTGAAAATGCATGTTCTGATTCTGAAAACACGAACATGAAAGCATGATTATAAAACATATCATACTCGAAGATCATCATTTCCAAGCTTGTGCTTCCTAAATGCAAGTATTGAAGCATCAAACTGTAGGCTGTGATGTAACACAAGCTTGAAACTGCAAGTTCTAATTTTGGACACACAAACATGAAAGTGCGATTATGAAACTTATGTGTGTTTTGAGGTACAACAAGCTTGAAAATGAATGTTCTGATTCTGAAGCGATGAGCATGAAAGCGTTCTTGTGAAACTTATCGTACTCCCAAATCATCATTTTGGAGCTTGTTCTTTTTAAATGCAAGTTTTACAACATGAAAATGGGTGTTTGGAGGCACAATAAGCTTGAAAATGCAAGTTATGATTCTGAAGCCATGAGTATGACAGTGCGATTATGAAAGTTATCATAAAACGAAATCATCATTTTGAAGCATCGAAATGGGTGTTTGGAGACACAACAAGCTTGTAAATGGAAGTTTTGATTTCGAAGCCACCAACATGAAAGCGCGATTATTAAACTTATGGTATTCCCAAATCATCATTTTAAAGCTTGTGTTTATTCAGAAGCCATGAACATGAAATCTTGACTATTAAACTTATCATACTCCCAAATAATCATTTTCAAGCTTCTGCTTCCTAAACGTAAGTTTTGAAGAATCAAAATGTGTGTTTGGAGGTAACACTAGCTTGAAAATGCAAGTTCTGATTCAGAAGCAACAAACATTTAAAGAGCGTTTGTAGGTAACACAAGCTTGAAAATGAAAGTTCCAATTCCAAAGTCATGAACATGAAAGCGCGATTATGAAACTTGTCGTACTCCCAAATCATTATTTTCAAGCTTGTGCTTTCTAAATGTAAGTTTACAAACATCAAAATGTGTGTTTGGAGGTAAGGCAAGCTTGAAAATGCAAGTTTTGATTTCGAAGCCACGAACATGAATGCTCGATTATGAAACTTATCGTACTCCCAAATCAACATCCTCAAGCTTGTGCATCAAAATATGTGTTTGGAGGTATCACAAGATTGAAAATGCAAGTTTTTATTCCAAAGCCACAAATATTAAAGCGTGATTATGAAACTTATCATACTCCTAGATCATCATTTTTAATCTTGTGCTTCCTAAACACAAGTTTTCAAGCATCAAAATGTGTGTTTGGAGGTAACAGAAGCTTGAAAATACAAGTTTTGTTCACGACACCATGAACATGAAAGCATGATTATGAAATATATCATAATCCCAAATTATCATTTTCAATATTGTGCTTCCTAAACGCAAGTTTTCAAGCATCAAAATGTGTGTATAGAGGCACAACAAGCTTGGATATGCAAGTTTTGATTACAAAGACATGAACATGAACGCACTATTATGAAAATTATTGTACTCCAAAATCATCATTTTCAAGCTTGTGCTTCCTAAACACATGTTTTCAAGCGTCAAAATGTGTGTTTAGAAGCACAAGCTTGAAAATGAAACATCTGATTCTAAAACCACGAACATGAAAGCGATATTATGAAACATATCCTACTCCCAAATCACAATTTTAAATCTTGTGCCTCCTAAATTCAAGTTTTGAAGCATCAAAGTGTGTGTTTGGAGGTAACCCCAAGCTTGAAAATGCGAGTTCTGATTTTGAAGCTCTAATCATGAAAGCGCGATTATGAAACTTATCGTACTCCCAAATCATCATTTTCAACCTTGTGCTTCCTATATGCAAGTTTTGAAGCATCAAAATGTGTTTTTGGAGGTAACCCAAGCTTGAAAATGTGAGTTCTGAATCCGAAGCCAAGAGCATGAAAGCATTATTATGAAACTTATCGTACTCCGAACCATCATTTGCAAGATTGTGCTTTTTAAATGCATGTTTTGAAGCATCAAAATGTGTTTTTGTAGGTAACACAAAATTTAAAATGCAAGTTCTAATTTAGAAGCCACGAACACTAAAGCATGATTATGGAACTTACCGTACTACCAAATACTCATTTTCAAGCTTATGCTTCCTAAACGTGAGTTTTGAAGCACGAAAATGTGTGTTTGGTGGCACAACAAGTGTAAAAATGCAAAAAAAAATTTAGAAAGCCATGACCATTGAGGTGCGACTATGAAACTTATCATACTCCAATATCATCATTTTCAAGCTTGTGCTTCCTAAAAGCTTTTAATGAAGCATAAAAATGTGTGTTTGGAGGAAACAAAAGCTTGAAAATGGAAGATCTGATTCCAAAGCCATGAACATGAAAGCACGATTATGAAACTTATCATACTCCTAAATCATCATTTTCAAGATTATACATTCCTGAACACAAATTTTGAAGCACCAAAATGTGTCTTTGGAGGTAACATGGGCTCAAAAATTCATGTTCTATTTCTAAAAACATGAACATGGAAGCGCGATTATGAAACATATCGTACTCGTAGATCATTATTTTCAAGCTTGTGCTTCCTAAATGCAAGCATTGAAGCATCAAACTGTATGCTTTGATATAACGCAAGCTTGAAAATGCAAGTTTTGATTTCGGACACACAAACATGAAAGCGTGATTATGAAACTTATCATGCTGCTAAATCATCATTTTGAAGCTTGTGTTTCCTAAACGCAAGTTTTGGAGCATCAAAATGTGTGTTTCAAGGTAAAACAAGCTTGAAAATACATTTTCTGATTCTGAAGCCACGAGCATGAAACTACGATTGTGAAACTTATCGTACTCCTAAAGCATCATTTTGGAGCTTGTGCTTTCTAAATGCAAGTTTTACAACATCAATATGGGTGTTTGGAGGTACAACAAGCTTGAAAATGTAAGTTATGATTCATAAGCCATGAGTATAAAAGCGCGATTATGAAACTTATCATACTCCCCAATTATCATTTTGAAGCATCGAAATGGGTGTTTGGAGACACAAAAAGCTTGCAAATAGAAGTTATGATTCTAAAGCCACGAACAAGAAAGCTCGATTATAAAAGTTATGGTATTCCCAAATCATCATTTTTAAGCTTGTGCTTCCTAAACGCAGGTTTTGAATCATCAAAAAATGTGTTTGGAGGTAACACAAGCTTGAAAATGCAAGTGTTTATTCAGAAGCCATGGACATGAAATCTTTATTATAAAACTTATCGTACTCCCAAATCATCATTTTCAAGCTTGTGCTTCCTAAACGTAAGTTTTGAAGCATCAAAATGTGTGTTTGGAGGTAACACTAGCTTGAAAATGCAAGTTCTGATTCAGAAGCAACAAACATTAAAGAGTGTTTGCAGGTAACACAAGCCTGAAAATAAAAGTTCTGATTCCGAAGCCAAGAACATGAAAGCATGATTATGAAATTTATCGTACTCCAAATCATTATTTTCAAGATTGTGCTTTTTAAATGCATGTTTTGAAGCATCAAAATGTGTTTTTGTAGGTAACACAAACTTTAAAATACAAGTTCTCATTCAAAAGCCACAAACATTAAAGCATGAATACAGAACATACTATACTACCAAATACGCATTTTCAAGCTTGTGCTTCCTAAACATGAGTTTTAAAGCATGAAAATGTGTGTTTGGTGACACAAGTGTGAAAATGCAAGTCTTTTTTTAGACAGACATGAACATTGAGGTGCGATTATGAAACTAATCATACTCCAATATCAACATTTTCAAGCTTGTGCTTCCTAAAAGCAAGTATTGAAGCATCAAAATATCTGTTTGGAGGAAACAAAAGCTTGAAAATGTAAGTTCTGATTTTGAAGCCATGAACATGAAAGCGCGATTATGAAACTTATCATACTCCTAAATCATCATTTTCAAGCTTGTGCATCCTGAACGCAAAATTTTGAAGCACCAAAATGTGTGTTTGGAGGTAACACAGGCTTGAAAATCCATGTTCTGGTTCTGAAAACATGAACATGAAAGCCCGATTGTGAAACATATCGTACTCATAGATCATCATTTTCAAGCTTGTGCTTCCTAAATGCAAATATTGAAGCATCAAACTGTATGCTTTGATATAATGCAAGTTTTGATTTCGGACACACAAACATGAAAGTGCGATTATGAAACTTATCGTACTCCTAAATCATCATTTTGAAGCTTGTGCTTCCTAAACACAAGAGTTGAAGCATCAAATTATGTGTTTCGAGGTACAACAAGCTTGAAAATGCATGTTCTAATTCCGAAGCCACGAGCATGAAAGCACGATTGTGAAACTTCTCGTACTCCCAAATCATTATTTTCGAGCTTCCACTTTCTAAACACAAGTTTTATATCATCAAAATGGGTGTTTGGAGGCACAACAAGCTTGAAAATGCAAGTTATGATTCTAAAGCCATCAGTATGAAAGCACGATTATGAAACTTATCATACTCCCAAATAATCATTTTGAAGGTTGTCCTTCTTAAATGCAAGTTTTGAAGCATCGAAATGGGTGTTTGGAGACAGAAAAAGCTTGTAAATAAAATTTCTGATTCTGAAGCTACGAACATGAAAGCACGATTATAAAACTTATGGTATTCCCAAATCATCATATTTAAGCTTGTGCTTCCTAAATGCAAGTTTTGAATCATCAAAAAATGTGTTTGGAGGTAACACAAGCTTGAAAATGCAAGTGTTTATTCAGAAGCCATGAACATGAAATCTTGATTATAAAATTTATCGTACTCCCAAATCATCATTTTCAAGCTTGTGCTTCTGAAACGTAAGTTTTGAAGCATCAAAATGTGTGTTTGGAGGTAACACTAGCTTGAAAATGCAAGTTCTTTTTAGAAGCAACAAACATTAAAGAGTGATCGCAGGTAAGATAAGATTGAATATGAAAGTTCTAATTCCAAAGTCGTGAACATGAAAGCATGATTATGAAACTTGTCGTACTCCCAAATCATTATTTTCAAGCTTTTTTTTTCTAAACACAAGTTTTCAAACATCAAAATGTGTTTTTGGAGTTAAGGGAAACTTGAAAATGCAAGTTCTGATTTTGATTTCGAAGCCACGAACATGAATGCCCGATTATGAAACTTATCGTACTCCCAAATCAACATCCTCAAGCTTGTGCTTCCTAAATGCAAGTCTTGAACCATCAAAATATGTGTTTGGGGGTATCACAAGATTGAAAATGCAAGCTTTTATTCCAAAGCCACGAATATTAAAGCATGATTATGAAACTTATCATACTCCCAGATCATCATTTTTAATCTTGTGCTTCCTAAATGCAAGTTTTGAAGCATCAAAATGTGTGTTTGGAGGTAACACAAGCTTGAAAATACAAGTTTTGATCACAAAGACATGAACATGAAAGCATGATTATGAAACATATCATAATCCCAAATTATCATTTTCAAGCTTGTGCTTCCTAAACGCAAGTTTTGAAGCATCAAAATGTGTGTTTAGAGGCACAAAAGGCTTGGATATGCAAGTTTTGATTCCAAAGACACGAACATGAATGCACGATTATGAAACTTAGTGTACTCCCAAATCATCATTTTCAACCTTGTGCTTCCTATATGCAAGTTTTGAAGCATCAAAATGTGTTTTTGGAGGTAACACGAGCTTGAAAATGCGAGTTTTGATTTCGAAGCCAAGAGCATGATTATGAAACTTATCGTACTCTGAATCATTATTTTCAAGATTGTGTTTTTTAAATGCATGTTTTGAAGCATCAAAATGTGTTTTTGTAGGTAATACAAACTTTAAAATGCAAGTTTTCATTCAGAAGCCATGAACACTAAAGCACGATTATGGAACTTACCGTACTACCAAATACTTGTTTTCAACCTTGTGCTTCCTAAACGTGAGTTTTGAAGCATGAAAATGTGTGCTTGGTGGCACAAGTGTGAAAATGCAAGCTTTTTTTTAGAAAGTCATGACCACTGAGGTGTGATTATGAAACTTATCATACTCCAATATCATCATTTTCAAGCTTGTGCTTCCTTAAAGCAAGTATTGAAGCATCAAAATGTGTGTTTCGAGGAAACAAAAGCTTGAAAATGGAAGTTTTGATTTCAAAGCCATGAACATGAAAGCGCGATTATGAAACTTATTTTACTCCTAAATCATTATTTGCAAGCTTGTGCTTTCTAAATGCAAGTTTTCAAACATAAATATGTGTGTTTGAAGGTAAGGCAAGCTTGAAAATGCAAGTTCTGATTTTGAAACCACGAACATGAATGCCCGATTATGAAACTTATCATACTTCCAGATCATCATTTTCAATCCTTTGCTTCCTAAACGCAAGTTTTGAAGCATCAAAATGTGTGTTTGGAGGTAACATAGGCTTGAAAATACAAGTTCTGATCACAAAGCCATGAACATGAAAGCGTGATTATGAAACATATCATACTCCCAAATTATCATTTTCAAGCTTGTGCTTCCTAAATGCAAGTTTTGGAGCATCAAAATGTGTGTTTAGAGGCACAACACACTTGGATATGCAAGTTCTGATTGCAAAGACATGAACATGAATGTGCTATTATGAAAATTATTGTACTCAAAAATCATCATTTTCAAGCTTGTGCTTCCTAAACACAAGTTTTCAAGCATCAAAATGTGTGTTTTGAGGCACAAGCTTGAAAACGAAACATCTGATTCTAAAACCAAGGACATGAAAGTGCTATTATGAAACATATCGTACTCCCAAATCATAATTTTAAAGCTTGTGCTTCCTAAATTCAAGTTTTGAAGCATCACAGTGTGTGTTTGGAGGTAACCCAAGCTTGAAAATGCGAGTTCTGATTTCGAAGCTATGATCATGAAAGCACAATTATGAAACTTATCGTACTCCTGAATCATCATTTTCAAGCTTGTGCGTCCTAAAAGAAAGTATTGAAGCATCAAAATATGTGTTTAGAGGAAACAAAAGCTTGAAAATGCAAGTCTTGATTCCGAAGCCATGAACATGAAAGCGCGATTATGAAACTTATTGTACTTCTAAATCATCATTTTCAAGCTTGTGTGTCCTGAATACAAATTTCAAAGCACCAAAATGTGTGTTTGGAGGTAACGCAGGCTTGAAAATGCATGTTCCGATTCTGAAAACACGAACATGAAAGCGCGATTATGAAACATATCGTACTCCCAGATCATCATTTTCAAGCTTGTGCTTCGTAAATGCAAGAATTGAAGCATCAAACTGTATGCTTTGATGTAACGCAAGATTGAAAATGCAATTTTTGATTTCAGACACACAAACATGAAAGCACGATTATGAAACTCATCGTACTACTAAATCATCATTTTGAAGCTTGTGCTTCCTAAATGCAAGTTTTGAAGCATCAAAATGTGTGTTTCGAGGTACAACAAGCTTGAAAATGCATGTTCTGATTCCGAAGCCACGAGCATGAAAGCGCGATTGTGAAACTTATTGTACTCTCAAATCATCATTTTGGAGATTGTGCTTTCTAAACGTAAGTTCTATAGAATCAAAATGGGTGTTTGGAGGCACAACAAGCTTGAAAATGTAAGTTATGATTCAGAAGCCACAAGTATGAAAGCGCAATTATGAAACTTATCATACTCCCCAATTATCATTTTGAAGCATCGAAATGGGTGTTTGGAGACAAAACAAGCTTGTAAATGCAAGTTATGATTCTGAAGCCATGAAGATGAAAGCACAATTATAAAACTTATGGTATTCCCAAATCATCATTTTTAAGCTTGTGCTTCCTAAATGCAAGTATTGAATCATCAAAAAATGTGTTCGGAGGTAACACAAGCTTGAAAATGCAAGTATATATACAAAATCCATGAACATGAAATCTTGATTATAAAACTTATCATAGTCCCAAATAATCATTTTCAAGCTTGTTCTTCCTACACATAAGTTTTGAAGCATCAAAATATGTGTTTGGAGGTAACACTAGCTTGAAAATACAAGTTTTGATTCAGAAGCAACAAACATTAAACAGTGTTTGTAGTTAACACAAGCTTGAAAATGAAAGTTCTGATTCCAAAGTCATGAACATGAAAGCGCGACTATGAAACTTGTCATACTCCCAAATCATTATTTTCACGCTTGTGCTTTCTAAACGCAAGTTTTCAAACATCAAAATGTGTGTTTGGAGGTAAGGCATGCTTGAAAATGCAAGTTCTGGCTTCGAAGCCACGAACATGAAAGCTTAAACACAAGTTTTGAAGCATCAAAATATGTGTTTGAAGGTATCACAAGATTGAAATGCAATTTTTTATTCCAAAGCCACGAACATTATAGTGTGATTATGAAACTTATAGTTCCGATTCCAAAGTTGTGAACATGAAAATGTGTGTTTGGAGGTAACACGGGCTTGAAAATGCATGTTCTGATTCTGAAAACACGAACATGAAAGCGCAATTATGAAACATATCATACTCGTAGATCATTATTTTCAAGCTAGTGCTTCCTAAATGCAAGAATTCAAGCATCAAACTGTATGCTTTGATGTAACGCAAGCTTGAAAATTCAAGTTCTGATTTCAAACACACAAACATGGAAAGCACGATTGTGAAACTTGTCGTACTCCTAAATCATCTTTTTGAATTTTGTGCTTCCTAAATGCAAGTTTTGAAGCATCAAAATGTGTGTTTCGATGTAAAACAAGATTGAAAATGCATGTTCTAATTCCAAAGCCACGAGCATGAAAGCACGATTGTGAAACTTATCGTACTCCCAAATCATCATTTTGGAGCTTGTGCTTTCTAAACGCAAGTTTTATAGCATCAAAATGGGTGTTTGGAGGCACAACAAGCTTGAAAATGCAAGTTATGATTCATAAGCCACGAGTATGAAAGCACGATTATGAAACTTATTATACTCCCCAATTATCATTTTGAAGCATCGAAATGGGTGTTTGGAGACACAACAAGCTTGCCAATGGAAGTTATGATTCTGAAGCCATGAACAAGAAAGCGTGATTATAAAACCTATGGTTTTCCCAAATCATCATTTTTAAGCTTGTGCTTCCTAAACGCAAGTTTTGAATCATCAAAAAATGTGTTTGGAGGTAACACAAGCTTGAAAATGCAAGTGTTTATTCAAAAGCCATGAACATGAAATCTTGATTATAAAACTTATTGTAGTCCCAAATCATCATTTTCAAGCTTGTTCTTCCTAAATGTAAGGTTTGAAGCATCAAAATGTGTGTTTGGAGGTAACACAAGCTTGAAAATGCAAGTTCTGATTCAGAACCGACAAACATTAAAGAGTGTTTGCAGGTAACACAAGCTTGAAAATGAAATTACTGATTGCAAAGTCATGAACATGAAAGCACGATTATGAAACTTGTCGTACTCCCAAATCATTATTTTCATGCTTATGATACTTATCGTACTCCCAAATCAACATCCTCAACCTTGTACTTCCTAAACGCAAGTTTTGAAGCATCAAAATATGTGTTTGGAGGTATCACAAGATTGAAAATGCAATTTTTTATTCCAAAGCCAGGAACATTAAAGCGTGATTATGAAACTTATCATACTCCGAGATCATCCTTTTCAATCTTTTTCTTCCTAAATGCAAGTTTTGAAGCATCAAAATGTGTGTTTGGAGGTAACACAAGCTTGAAAATACAAGTTTTGATCACGAAGCCATGAACATGAAAGCGTGATTATGATACATATCATACTTCCAAATTATCATTTTCAAGCTTGTGCTTCCTAAATGCAAGTTTTGAAGCATCAAAATGTGTGTTTAGAGGCACAATAGGCTTAGATATGCAAGTTTTGACTCCAAAGACATGAACATGAACAATCTATTATGAAAATTATTATAGTCCAAAATCATCATTTCCAAGCTTGTGATTCCTAAACAAAAGTTTTCAAGCATAAAAATGTGTGTTTAGAGGCACGATCTTGAAAATGAAACATCCAATTGTAAAACCATGGACATGAAAGCGCTATTATGAAACATATCATATTCCCAAATCAACATCCACAAGGTTGTGCTTCCTAAATGCAAGTTTTGAAGCATCAAAATATGTGTTTGGAGGTATCACAAGATTGAAAATGTGAGTTCTAATTTTGAAGCTATGATCATGAAAGCGTGATTATGAAACTTATCGTACTCCCAAATCATCACTTTCAAGCTTGTGCTTCCTATATGCAAGTTTTGAAGCATCAAAATGTGTGTTTGGATGTAACACAGGCTTGAAAATGTAACTTTTGATTCAGAAGCAACGAACATTAAAGAGCGATTATGAAACTTATCGTACTCCCAAATAATCATTTTCAAGCTTGCGCTTCCTAAATGCAAGTTCTGATTCTGAAGCCACAAACATGAAAGTGATATTATTCAACTTATCGTACTCCCAAATCATCATTTTCAAGCTCATGCTTCATAAATACAAGTTTTGAAGCATGAAAATGTGTGTTTGGAGGTAACACAAGCTGGAAAATGCAAGTTCTAATTTTGAAGCAATGAACATTGAAGTGTGATTATAAAACTTATCTTAATCCCAGATCATCATTTTCAAGCCTTTCCTTCCTAAACGCAAGCTTTGACGCATCAAAATGTGTGTTTGTATGCATGGCAATCTTGAAAATGCAAGTTCTGATTCCGAAGCCAAGAGCATGAAAGCATGATTATGAAACTAATCATACTCTGAATCATCATTTTCAAGATTGTTCTTTTTAAATGCATGTTTTGAAGCATCAAAATGTGTTTTTGTAGGTAACACAAACTTTAAAATGCAAGTTCTGATTCAAAAGCCAAGAACATTAAATGATGATTATGGAACTTACTGTACTACCAAATACTCATTTTCAAGCTTGTGCTTCCTAAATGAGAGTTTTGAAGCACGGAAATGAGTGTTTGGTGGCACAACAAGTGTGAAAATACAAGTTGTTTTTTAGAAAGACATGAACATTGAGGTGCAATTATGAAACTTATCATACTCCAATATCATCATTTTCAAGCTTGTGCTTCCTATAAGAAAGTATTGAAGCATCAAAATGTGTGTTTGGAGGAAACAAAAGCTTGAAAATGAAAGTTTTGATTTCGAATCCATGAATATGAAAGCGCGATTATGAAACTTATCATACTACTAAATCATTATTTTCAAGCTTGTGCGTCCTAAACACAAATTTTGAAGCACCAAAATGTGTGTTTGGAGGTAACACGAAATTGAAAATGCATGTTTTGATTCTTAAAACATGAATATGAAAGCACAATTATGAACCATCAAAGTATGTGTTTGGAGGTATCACAAGATTGAAAATGCAAGTTTTTATTCCAAAGCCACGAACATTAAAGCGTGATTATGAAAGTGAGATTACAAAACTTATCATACTCCAATATCATCATTTTCAAACTTGTGCTCCCTAAATGAAAGTATTGAAGCATCAAAATGTTTGATTGGAGGAAACAAAAGCTTGAATATGCAAGTCTTGATTCCGAAGCCATGAACATGAAAGCGCGATTATGAAACAACAAGCTTGAAAATGCACGTTATGATTCTGAAGCCACGAGTATGAAAGCGCGATTATGAAACTTATCATTCTGCCAAATTATCATTTTGAAGCATCGAAATGGGTGTTTAGAAACAAAACAAGCTTGTAAATGAAAGTTCTTTTTCCGAAGCCACGAACATGAAAACGCGATTATAAAACTTATGGTATTCCCAAATCATCATTTTTACACTTGTGCTTCCTAAACGCAAGTTTTGAATCATCAAAATATGTGTTTGGAGGTATCACAAGATTAAAAATGCAATTTTTTATTCCAAAGCCACGAACATTAAAGCGTGATTATGAAACTTATCATACTCCCAGATCATCATTTTTAATCTTGTGCTTCCTAAACACAAGTTTTGAAGCATCAAAATGTGCGTTTGGAGGTAACACAAGCTTGAAAATACAATTGCTAATCATGAAGCCAAGAACATGAAAGGGTGATTATGAAACATATAATACCTCCAAATTATCATTTTCAAGCTTGTGCTTCCTCAACGCAAGTTTTGAAGCATCAAAATGTGTGTTTAGAGGCCTAAAAGGCTTGGATATGCAAATTTTGATTCCAAAGACATGAACATGAATGCGCTATTATAAAAATTATTGTACTCCAAAATAATTATTTTCAGGCTTGTGCTACGTAAACAGAAGTAATCAAGCATCAAAATGTGTGTTGAGAGGCCCAAGATTGAAAATGAAACATTTGATTCTAAAACCACAGACATGAAAGCGCTATTATGAAACATATCGTAGTACCAAATCATACTTTTAAAGCTTGTGCTTCCTAAATTCAAGTTTTGAAGCATCAAAGTGTGTGTTTGGAGGTAACCCAAGCTTGAAAATGTGAGTTCTGATTTCGAAGCTATGATCATGAAAGCACGATTATGAAACTTATCGTACTCCCAAATCATCATTTTCAAGCTTGTGCTTCCTATATGCAAGTTTTGAAGCATCAAAATATGTGTTTGAAGGTAACACAAGCTTGAAAATACAACTTTTGATTCAGAAGCAACAAACATTAAAGAGCGATTATGAAACTTATCATACTTCCAAATAATAATTATCAAGCTTGCGCTTCCTAAACGCAAGTTTTTAAGCATCGAAATGTGTGTTTGGAAGCACAACAAGCTTGAAAATGCAAGTTCTGATTCCTAAGCCATAAACATGAATGTGAATTTATGAAACTTATCGTACTCCCAAATCATCATTTTCAAGCTTGTGCTTCACAAATGCAATTTTTTAAGCATGAAAATCTGTGTTTGGAGGTAACACAAGCTTGAAAATGCAAGTTCTGATTCTGAAGCGACGAACATTGGAGTGTGATTATGAAAATTATCATACTCCCAGATCATCATTTTCAAGCCTTTTCTTCCTAAACAAAAGTTTTGACGCATCAAAATGTGTGTTTGCAGGCATGGCAAGCTTGAAAATGCAAGTTCTGATTCTGAAGCCAAGAGCATGAAAGCATGATTATGAAACTTATCATACTCGGAATCATCATTTTCAAGATTGTTCTTTTTAAATGCATGTTTTGAAGCTTCAAAATGTGTTTTTGTAGGTAACATAAACTTTAAAATGCAAGTTTTGATTCAAAAGCCACGAACATTAAACCATGATTATGGAACTTACCGTACTACCAAATACTCATTTTCAATCTTGTGCTTCCTAAACACAAGTTTTGAAGCACGAAAATGTGTGTTAGGTGTTACAACAAGTGTGAAAATGCATGTTTTTTTTTAGAAAGCCATGAACATTGAGGTGCGATTATGAAACTTATCATACTCCAATATCATCATTTTCAAGCTTGTGTTTCCTAAAAGCAAGTATTGAAGCATCAAAATGTGTGTTTGCAGGAAACAGAAGTTTGAAAATGCAAGTTCTGATTTTGAAGCCATCAACATGAAAGCACAATTATGAAACTTATCATAATCCTAAATCATCATTTTCAAGCATGTGCACCCTAAATGCAAATTTTCAACCACCAAAATGTGTGTTTGGAGGTAACACGGGCTTGAAAATACATGTTTTGATTCTGAAAACACAAACATGAAAGCATGATTATGAAGCATATCGTACTCGCAGATCATCATTTTAAAGCTTGTGGTTCCTAAATGCAAGTATTGAAGCATCAAACTATATGCTTTGATGTAACACAAGCTTGAAAATGCAAGTTCTGATTTCGAACACACAAACATGAAAGTGTGATTATGAAACTTATTGTATTCCTAAATCATCATTTTGAAGCTTGTGCCTTCCTAAATGCAAGTTTTGAAGCATCGAAATGTGTGTTTGGAGGTACAACAAGCTTGAAAATGCATGTTCTGATTCCGAAGCCACGAGCATGAAAGTGCGATTGTGAAACTTATCATACTCGCAAATCATCATTTTGGAGCTTGTGCTTTCTAAACGCAAGTTTTACAGCATCAAAAAGGGTGTTTGGAGGCACAACAAGCTTGAAAATGCAAGTTATGATTATGAAGCCACAAGTATGAAAGTGCGATTATGAAACTTATCATACTCCCAAATCATCATTATGAAGCTTGTCCTTCTTAAATGCAAGTTTTGAAGCATCAAAATGGGTGTTTGGAGACACAACAAGCTTGTAAATGGAACTTCTGATTCCAAAGCCATGAACATGAAAGCACGATTATAAATCTTATAGTACTCCCAAATCATCATTTTTAAGCTTGTGCTTACTAAACACAAGTTTTGAATCATTAAAAAATGTGTTTAGAGGTAACACAAGCTTGAAAATGCAAGTGTTTATTCAGAAGCCATGAACATGAAATCTGTTAGGATTCCCAAAGATACTGAGAGGGGGGGGTGAATCAATATCTAACCGGTTATAAGATTTTCTTAACTTAAAACATGTAGAGCATATGAATATTGTATACCGGTAAACAAGAAATAATGCAATAAACAAAGATAACAACCACCACATGAAAAACACACCATAACACAGTAGTTTAATGAGGAAACCCGGTGTGGGAAAAACCTCGGTGGGATTTGTGACCCACAATATTCACTTACTAGCCAATAAGAGAATATTACTGCTACAAGAGGGGCCTGCACATGCAAGAAGGCCAAGTGCCTAGAGCTCACTGCTCAATTACAAAGTGGGAAGTCTCACTGACTTACAAAATGGATTATATAAATCCAATGTCTTGTACTGCTTCAAAATAGCATCTACTATGCCATATCCAGTACCGGTTTATAGCTCTGCTTCATACATAAACCCTTAACCTATAATTCACATAATAGGTCTGCCTTATTTTGCCTATATATTTCCTTTCATCTATTACAAAATGTTCTACAATGATCTCTTATTTATATGAGTCATTTTACAACTTGCCAAGTTGACTTACAATGATTTTACAATAATTAACAAAATATATTACAAACAAAATTCTTGTAGGCTTCTATGCCGGTATGCTTCCTTTTACTGTCGGTGGTCTCTGTGTGCCAGTGTAGAGTCTGACCTTGCCAGTGCCGGTAAATTGTCTTGCCGGTGTCATAGGACTATAAGGTTGCCATCAATGACAAAACCTTCAATCACCTACAGTATCTCATTGGAGTGTGCATTTGCCAACAAAATCTTGATTATAAAACTTATCATACTACCAAATCATCATTTTCAAGCTTGTGCTTCCTAAACGTAAATTTTCAAGCATCAAAATGTGTGTTTGGAGGTAAAACTCGCTTAAAAATGCAAGTTTTGATTCAGAAGTAACATACATTAAAGAGCATTTGCAGGTAACACAAACTTGAAAATGAAAGTTTCGATTGCAAAGTCATGAACATGAAAGCATGATTATGAAACTTGTCGTACTCCCAAATTATTATTTTCAAGCTTGTTCTTTTTAAACGCAAGTTTTCAAACATCAAAATGTGTGTTTGGAGGTAAGGCAAGCTTGAAAATGCAAGTTTTGATTTTGAAGCCAGAACATGAATGCCTGATTATGAAACTTATTGTACTCCCAAATCAACATCCTCAAGCTTGTGCTTCCTAAACGTAAGTTTTGAAGCATCAAAATATGTGTTTGGAGGTATCACAATATTGAAAATGAATTTTATTCCAAAACCAGGAACATTAAAGTGTGATTATGAAACTTATCATACTCCCAGATCATCATTTTCAATCTTGTGCTTCCTAATTGCAAGTTTTGAAGCATCAAAATGTGTGTTTGGAGGTAACACAAGCTTGAAAATACGAGTTCTAATTTCAAACCCATCAACATGAAAGCGTGATTATGAAACATATCATACTTCCAAATTATCATTTTGAAGCTTGTGCTTCCTATACGAAAGTTTTGAAGCATCAAAATGTGTGTTTAGAGGCACAACAGGCTTGGATATGCAAGTTCTAATTCCAAAAACATGAACATGAACGTGCTATTATGAAAATTATTGTACACCAAAATCATTATTGTCAAGCTTGTGCTTCCTAAACATAAGTTTCCAAGCATCATAATGTGTGTTTAGAGGTACAAGCTTGAAAATTAAACATCTGATTCTAAAACCACGGATATGAAAGCGCTATTATGAAACATATCATACTCCCAAATCATAATTTTAAAGCTTGTGCTTCCTAAATTCAAGTTTTGAAGCATCAAAGTGTGTGTTTGGAGGTAACCCAAGCTTGAAAATGCGAGTTTTGATTTCAAAGCTATGATCATGAAAGCGCGATTATGAAATTTATCATACTCTCAAATCATCATTTTCAAGCTTGTGCTTCCTATATGCAAGTTTTGAAGCATCAAAGTGTGTGTTTGGAGGCACAACAAGCTTGAAAATTCAAGTTCCGATTTCGAAGCCACAAACATGAAAGTGAGATTATGAAATTTATCGTACTCCCAAATCATCATTTTCAAGCTCGTTATTTGTAAATGCAAGTTTTGAAGCATGAAAATGTGTGTTTGGAGGTAACACAAGCTTGAAAATGCAAGTTCTGATTCTGAAGCAACGAACATTGAAGTGTGATTATGAAACTTATCATACTCCCAGATCATCATTTTCAAGCCTTTTCTTCCTAAACACAAGTTTTGACGCATCAAAATATGTGTTTCAAGTCATGGCAAGCTTGAAAATGCAAGTTCCAATTCCGAAGCCAAGAGAATGAAAGCATGATTATGAAACATCGTACTTTGAATCATCATTTTCAATATTGTGCTTTTTAAATGCATGGCTTGAAAATGTGTGTTCTGTTTCTGAAAACATGAACATGAAAGTGCGAATATGAAACATATCGTACTCGCAGATCATCATTTTCAAGCTTGTGCTTCCTAAATGTAAGCATTGAAGCATCAAATTGTATGCTTTGATTTAACACAAGCTTGAAAATACAAGTTCTAATTATGGACACACAAACATGAAAGCGCGATTATGAAACTTATCATACTCCTATATCATCATTTTGAAGCTTGTGCTTCCTAAATGCAAGTTTTGAAGCATCAAAATGTGTGTTTCGAGGTACAACAAGCTTGAAAATGTAATTTTTTTCTAGAAAGCCATGAACATTAAGGTGCGATTATGAAACTTATCATACTCCATTATCATCATTTTCAAGCTTGTGCTTACTAAAAGAAAGTATTGAAGCATCAAAATGTGTGTTTGGAGGAAACAAAAGCTTGAAAATGCAAGTTATGATTCTAAAGCCAAGAGCATGAAAGCATGATTATGAAAATTATCGTACTCTGAATCATCATTTTCAAGATTGTGGTTTTTAAATGCATGTTTTGAAGCATCAAAATTTGTTTTTGTAGGTAACACAAACTTTAAAATTCAACTTCTAATTCAAAAGCCATGAACATTAAAGCACAATTATGGAATTTACCGTACTACCAAATACTCATTTTCAAGCTTGTGCTTCCTAAACGCGAGTTTTGAAGTACGAAAATGTGTGTTTGGTGGCAAAACAAGTGTGAAAACACAAGTTTTTTTTAGAAATCCATGAACATTGAGGTGTGATTATGAAACTTATCACACTCCAATTGATAGTTCTGATACTTAATGTAAAGTATAGATGCCAATAGCTGACAAGATGAGAGGGGGGGTGAATCATACAAACTTAAACTTCCATAAAATCAATAGATTCAACCTCGGTAGCATATACTTCAGCAATATAACAAAAACTACTAAACATGCAAACTCACAAACACATAATCATCGTAACACTCATAACACTAGATTTCACGTAGAAACCCAAATAGGGAAAAACTACTATGGGATTTTGGACCCACTAAGAAATATACCCTTCTAGAGTATGCTCGGTTAAAAGAAAACCCTGTTAAAGATTACAAACACATTGCTAGATGTGACCCGGTTAAGGGATTTCCCTTAGATCTGTTAGGATCTTCACTTTGTTAGAAGTGACCTTGTCAAAGGGTTTCAAACACTCATTTAGAATGTTACCTTGCTAGAGGGTTTACAAATAAGACTGTTAAGTCCACTCGGTTAAGAGATTTTCTGTCACTTACAAAATAACAGTAATACAAATCTATCTACAACTTCACATTTGAAATGCTAAAGCAGATTCTTATTTGCTCAAAACAATCTAGTCATAGGACTTATCTTGTCCCTTTGCTGGGCTCTCTACTCGTTTATTCAAATAGGTCTTCAAGCTTCTATGCTTGGTAATCACTATGTAGCATCCCTGTGCACACACTTGCCCGCATAGATTGTTTATCAACAATTCCTTATTTATAAATAATTGCTAACCACTAAATCTCCTTGATCACATTTTCCATGATCAATCTTAGCCATCGGATCTTCAAACTTGACTAGGTTAAATGTATCCTTCCAATTTGAAAATGTTTTACCTTTCCTCAGGACTTGCAGTCCTTTCTTGGAACTTGCACAAGATTATTGTGGTTCAATCTGCGTTGTAGATCTTCCTGCCAATTTTCCTTTGCCATAGATCCTTTAACAAACTTCATGCACGGCATACCAATCATTTATACATCTCCAACTAATCATTATCCTTCATTAAATAATGCTTTTATCCATCCAATGTGCACTATCATAACTTGGTTACAACTTGGTAAATACTAAACTTTACTCGGTAGACATTCCACCTTCATTAACCGATATCGATAACCTTAGGGTTTTACCGACTAGGTTCCTTAGGGTTTACCGACTAGGTTCTTTGCTCGGAGACATAGTATAGTATTAATCTTACAATCAACAACATATGTAGGATATCAAAACAATCTAAACATCATGGTCTCATCATTGTCTAACTCGGTAATAATTTCCCATTGAATAACTTTATTCCTCCTCTTATTCATCACATTCTTTTTGTGTCTTTTACCGACATCTTAATTCTCTTCTAATCAATCTTCTCAAGATATGGCAACATCATACTGAATCAGATAATCAATTTCTTGACATCAATGACAAAATAATGTTATAAAAATAGTTATCATCCTTCTTCAATTATATCAATAATCTTCAACAACCTTCTCAATATCCTTATTGAATATCAACAATCTCCTGATATTGAAATGCCAACAATCTCCCCCTTTGGCATTGATGGCAAAACCAACTTTTAAATGGTAATACCAACAAGATATTCAAATTGATTCGGATTCAGATTGCTGTTAGACTTCTCCTGTTATCCTTGAGCTGTTAAAATCTTCTGATTTTTTATCTTCTCCCCCTATCCTTAATCTTCTGTTATTTCATAATATTATTTCATCATTTAGGGCTTTACCATTCAATCAACCATTTAGTCTTCCAACCAAACCATTTATAGTCTTCTCCCCCTTTGACAACAATGCCAAAAAGTAAAAGAACTAAATCATGATTTCTTCCTTTGTGAAGTGATTTGCCTTGTTATGTAACATCTCAGTCTCGGTTAGATCAACTTGTCTCTATTCACTTTTTCCTGCACAACTTTAGGTGACCTCCTAAAGTGTGTAAAACAGCATCAATCCACACATAGTATTCTGTAGATTCATCAAATTGATGCTTTCACCGAACTCGATCAGTGAGTAGAAGATAGGGGTAGGACCCCTAACTTTCTTCTGAGATACTCAAAAGTGTCCCTTGGCAATGGCTTTGTGAAGATATTTGCTAATTGCTCCTTTGAACTGATATATTCTAGCACAACTTTCTTCTCTTGAACTTCTTCTCTGAGATAATGATACTTTATAGATATATACTTTGTCTTAGAGTGCATTACTGGATTCTTTGAAATGTTAATGGCACTAGTATTATCACAGAATATAGTTACTGGATCAATAACTTTCTCATTTATACCTTCCAACAGTTGTTTGATCCATGCTATATTGGTACAATTCAATGCTGCAGCAACATATTCAGCTTCTGTTGTAGACTGAGAAATACATCCTTGTTTCTTGCTAAGACAACTTACTAGTCTTTCTCCCAAAAAGAAATCTCCACCACTTGTGCTTTTCCTGTCATCTATGTTGCCTGCCCAATTAGCATCAGTATAAACTTTTAAATCAAAATTATTCCTCTTTTTATATACTAAGCCATAATCTTCAGTGCCTCTCAGGTATCTGAAAATTCTCTTGATTGTTGTCATATGGGTTTCCTTGGGATCTACAGAGAATCTTGCTACAATACCTATTGCATGTGCTATATCCGATTTACTATGCACAACATATTGCAATTTTCCAATCATAGATCGGTAAAGTGTCTCATTAATAGATTCAGATTCATCATTCTTTGATAATTTACAGTTAGTAGTCATAGGAATACTTACTGGTTTAGAATCCTCCATTCCAAATTTCTTCAATATTTCCTTTATGTACTTGGATTGAGCACTGAAAATCTCATCTTTCATTTGCAGTATCTGTAAACCTATAAAATACTTTATCTCTCTGATTAGTGACATCTCAAATTCTTTGCACATTTCATTACCAAAATTCTTGCATAAGGAGTCATTACCACAAAATATAATGTCATCAACAAATATGGTTGAGATCAGTATTCCATTGTCCTCATCTTTCTTCATGTACATATTGTTGTTTTCACTTGTCCTTATAAAACCAATCTTGATTAAATAAGAGTGCAATCTTTAATACCATTCTCTAAGTGCTTGTTTCAGACCATATAAAGATTTGTTCAGTTTGCATACCTGATCTTTACTCCTATCTTCAACAAATCCTTTAGGTTTTTCAATATAAACTTCTTCTTCTAGTATACGATTCAAAAATGTAGATTTAACATCCATTTGATATACCTTGAAATTTTTGAAAGAAGCATATGCCAACAATGTTCTTACTCCCTCAAGTCTAGCCACAGGTGCAAAAGTCTCACCATAATCTATTCCTTCTTCTTGAGCATAACCTTTGCAAACTAGTCTTGCTTTGTTGCGAATGACCTCACCTTTCTCATTTAGCTTGTTTCTGAAAATCCACTTAGTATCGATTACATTTTTGTCCTTCGGTCTTGGGACCAGTGTCCATGTGTCATTCTTCTAGATTTGATCAATCTCTTCTATCATAGCATTTACCCAATCTTCACTGTTAAATGCCTCTTTCACTATTCTCAGTTCAAATTCAGAAATTAGACATGTGTTCTGTCTCAGTTTGTTCCTTGTCATCACTGGATCATCCTTACCTCCTATAATCTGACTTGATGCATGATGTCTTCTGACATACTTGGCTAATATAGGCTCAGAAGGTTCTGTATGATCTTCTTCATCACTCGGTAACTGGACATTATCTTCATTTTCTTCAGCAGCTTTCTCAGTAGGACTTCTTGGTTGAACATAAATGAATTTTTCATAATCTTCTAGTTCTTTAGAATTTCCTTCATCATTTCTTTCTGCAAATTCATCTATTTTCACATTTGCACTTTCCACTATTTTGTTAGATGATTTGATCAGACATTTAAATGCTTTACTTCTAGAAGAATAACCAAGAAATGTTCCTTCTTCACTTTTCTGATCAAATTTTCCATTTCTGTCATCTTTGTGAACATAACATCTACATCCAAAGATTTTAAAATATCTTACATTAGGTTTCTTGTCATACCAAATTTCATATGGTGTCTTCATAGTTCCTTTCTTTAGTTGAACTCAGTTCAGGGTGTAAACTGCAATGCTGATTGCTTCTCTCCAAAATGTTTGAGGTACCCTCTTTTCTATCATCAGGGTTCTGGTACAATCCACAATTGATATGTTTCTTCTCTTGGCTATCCCATTTTGCTAAGGTGTTCTTGGTATAGACACTTGCTTCTTTATACCATGATCATTGCAGTATAAGTTAAATTCATCAGAAGTGAATTCTCCTCCTCTATTAGATCTAAGAAATTTCAGTTGTTTTCCTGTTTCATTTTCAACTCTTGCCTTGTACCATTTAAACATTTGAAAAGCTTCTAATTTTTCTTTTAAAAACATAACTGACATCATCCTTGAGTAATCATCCACAAATAATATGAAATATTTATCACCATAATAACTTTGAACTTTCATAGTGTTGGATCTCAAATCAATAGATTGGATAGGTTCTAAGGAAATGCCAACTCCTATGATCAAACCCTCCAATTGACTTGGCCAACTTATAGAGCAAACCTATTAAGATGTTAACTCTCTCACTTCAGGCTCTGCAGGACCTAGGCGGGTATACCTATTCACCGGCTGTTTCTAATAACCAGTGCCTTTTATAGCAGATTTATTGTCTTAATCTGATATCTCCTAGTCTTCAGAATGGCATAGGTTCCTAGAATGGAGATATAGCAGATGAGTTCAAGATTGTTGTTGTAGAAGCTATTCGATCTATGTTTCCTAATTACTTCTGTTGCTTTAAAATAACATATGATGAATATAGTGATAAGTGTAATCTGAAATTAACCAGTGCCTTCTTTGTTGTTTGGGCTACAGAGTCATTATACTTTCTTTAGGACTTATCATGCGAGCCTGTGAGACAGTTTTTTAATCCACCCCTTTATGGACCTGTCAGTTATTATTTTTTTTGAGATCAATTGAATGCTTATATCATACGTTGATTGAATGAATTTAACCCTACCTTTAAGGGACCAATCAATGAAGTACTGCGAGGAACAATTACAATTCGCAAGCAAAACTTTTGTTTCAACCTTATAACATGAAGCACAAATTTGATTTCAAGAATATGAATAACCTTATCACTTTAGATAATATCACAGATGATTGCCAGAACAAAGTGAAACAATCCACAACACATACGCAAAGAAAAACAACAGTTCATAGCATGTATTCCATCGAAGTTTGTAAAACTTACAGGCTATCATACATTGCCATCTTCTTCTTATCTCTTTTCCATTTGAAAGCCTCCCAAGTCATTTCACTCCTTTCTCTCAAAACCCTAGCTTCCTCTCTTTCAAGGTTCTTGATCAATTCATCTGGCATTTTAGCCACATGTATTCCAGCCTTTAGTTTTTGTGACGCCCTGGCAGCTCTTATATATCCCTCAGGATCAAAGTTCTCTCTAGGTTCACCCAGAGTCATGCCATAGTAGTTTAATTTATTTTGAAGTAGATGATAACTTTTTGAACTTTTAACAATAAAATCAGAAAAAACCAATAAACCTGGAATGATGGACTGTTTACCGAAATCCGTAAGATGTTTGGCACTGACAGTAGATAGTTGTCTCACAATCTCCAGGCTAGCCACCCTGTTTGGTACTGTAATTGGAAGCATGTGTGGCCTTCCTTCATACCCAAATACCCTGATTTATGTATGATTATTGTGGCAATACCAGTCACCCCAATTGTGATCAATCTGTGACTCCAGAGAGAAGTCTTTTGGCCTAAGAAATCTCTTAATTTCAGGGGACAGAGTATAATCTCTATGTTGCCCAAAGGCCGCACTGATGGGTTTCACAAAATATTCCTAAAAGTACCAGTACTGGTTGTTCATGAATCTCTGATCCCATGCGGAAACCCACAACTGAAATGGTTTTTTCAAACCATTCTTATCATAAGCTCTAATGCAGAAATCATCTGACCAGAAATTGATTTCTTGTCCATAATAAAGAATAATATGCATCAATAAAGAGTACAATGAAAAATGGATATTCACAAGGTCCCCTTTTAACTTCTCCAACCCATGATTTAGGGCATCTGCAACATAAGTGGCATAATCAAATGACCTAGGGTCTTTTGATTATAAATCAGCACACAGAACCATAACCCCAATATCCATGAGAGGATGAGCTTCTAAACCTAATACTTGAGCTGCAGCATAATATGTATACTTAAAATCTGGATGGAAATGGTTGACATCAAATGGCACCTTGTCATCTTTGCCAAATGGAACAAAGGACCCACCCACTTTTGGCCGGTGAATAGGTAATCTCCATGTCCTGTAGATGTTTTCCAAGCTAAAGAATTCCTGCGACAGTTTCTGCATATCGATTTTCTCCTCTACTTCCCAGTCTAGATCAAACACCATATCAATAGTCTGTTTGTTAATCACCACCAAGGGATTTCCTCAGTAGTCACATATGGTTTTGGTTCTCAGATTATAGCAATCTACCAGGGCTTTCATTAGTTCAACATCCACAAACACATTTGGGACTACCAATTTCCCTAAGTTTTTCTTCCATAGGTTACTTATGGGCTCAGGAGCATCCCTTCTTTTGTAACTAAATAGGAACAATTCATGTCCCCTGATTTTGGTCCATATGTCTCCCAGATTTTCAAATCTATCCTCCAACCCTTCTTCTTCACTCTTGATCTTCTTAGACCTCACGCTGGATGCCAGGCACTGGTCTAGCAAATCCTGAGTCAAAGCTCTACCTTCCTTTTTTTGTCTTTTGGGTTTCTCCTCAGGATTTAATTCTTTCCCTTTTCTACTCTTTTTAGAAGAAGAAGAAGATTCCATAGCTTCAGTAAATACGAGAAATCACACTTACTTGGAGAAATGTCTAGCTCTTCAGATTGTCGTTCACGAACCTCAGCAAATTCCTCGCAATTGTCAATCTTTTGGCATCAATCTGGTTCTTATGAAGATTTGATCAGTTCGGCTATAATTGCATGGGCAACTTGAGCACAGTTAATGTCTTTGCACCTACAATGGCTATTCAAATGTTTAAACTTAATTGCAGATGTGACATTCTTCACTTGGGCCTTTAACTCTTTCGCGGGAAGTACAGTTCGACCAAAATGATCGTAAGTCAAGTTTTCGATGAAACCCTCGTCTTCGGCCGAATGTTTTGATCTTTCATCGAAAGCTCACTTTCCTCGATATCACTTTTTCGGTGAATAGCCCATGTCAAAAAACCATTTTCAAGACTCATCGAAATCATCTTTTCCTCGATGAACTTTCTTTCGATAAGTTATTCACAAGTTTCATCGAAATGAGTTTTGTTCTTCGGTGAAAGTTCATGCAAGCTCCTCGAAAGTCTTTTTCCTTCGATATCCCCTTTATCGATAAAACACCTATGTTCTTGTTTGATATAATGTTATCGATGAGATTTGTATTTCGATGAATGCTTTATGAATTTCTTCGGCAGTTGTATTTCTTCGAAATCACTTTTTACTTTTTGCTTTTCATTTTTCGATGAAACTGGAGTATCGATGAGCGGCTTCCTTTATTTATCGACAGTGATATTCTACCGAAAAAACTTCTGCGTAGTGCTTTACACGTCATGCTCTATTTCGATGAAAGTATCCTTTCGGTGAAATTCCTTTTGAGATGCTCGATACAATATCTTGGCCGATAACCTTTTAGTTTTCAAGCCTATGGGAAGATTTTTTTTTATTTTATTTCAAACATAGTGTTCAACACATAGGACCACAAAGATCAGTATGTACTAGATCTAAAATCCCTTTAGAAGTGTAGGACTTACTTGTAAAGCTTGATCTTGTCATCTTACCTATCTGGCATCCTCGGCACATAGCATTCTCAAGTTTTTCCAGACTCGGTAGACCTCTTACTCGGTGCTTCTTACTTATTTTGATCAGATTATCAAAATTTACATGACAAAACCTTTTATGTCATAACCAGGTATCATCTATGTTTGCATAAAGACACTTGTTCTGAGTTGAGTCAAGATGAAATGTATTACCTTTTGTTTGTGTCCCGATAGCAGCTAACTTTCCATGCTTTTCATGAACTTTGACAATTCCTTTATGAAATTCTATTCAGTATCCTGTATTGTTTAGCTGTGCTACACTCAACAAATTGTATTTCAAACCTTCAACCTAGTATACATCATCACATTTAGCATTGTCAAGAAGTGTTATAGATCCTTTACCTTTTACCGGACATGGTGCATCATTACCAAATCTTTCATGGCCTCCATCATAGGCTTCTAATTTAACAAACTTGTGTTTATCACCTATCATATGATGTGAGAATCCACTGTCTATGATCCAAGAATCATTATTATTTATGTGACATATTAGGGCTTTTCCTTCATACCTTTCTTCATTAGATCCATCTTTAATAGCCACATAAACAACTTCCTCAGTATCAATTTCATCAGATTTGTCATCGTTGGATTCCTCATCTGCTACCAGACATGTCTTTCTATCTCTCCTTCTAAAGTCTCGGTGTCCTCTGTATTGGTTGTCTTTCTGCCTGTTATCTCGGTATTCTCTCTTTTCACTAGATTCTTTGTCAGGGCAGTTAGAAGCCATATGTCCTATTTTATCACAATTGAAACATTTTAAAGGTAGCTTTCCTTTATACTTACCTTTTCCTCTCGGTAACCTTCTGGCTAATAATGCTTCAAATTCTTCTTGCTTCTTGATTTCCTCATATAGTTTGTGCACTTTTTCCATGTTCATGCGAAATCTTTCACTTGCTCCACTGTGATCCCCTTCAGAGTACTTACTCATTCTATCATTATAATCATCAGATTCACCAATATGAAAAGAACTAAATGCAGATTCTACTTTATTTACTAAAGACCCACTATATCAAAATTACTTAACTCAAATGCATGTAGATTACCAATAGTAGCATCCAGAGAAACTGGCATGTTAGGTACAAACCTCAATTGCAGAGACTCAAATAGCATAAGCTGGTAGAAGGGTTCTCAACAACTTACTTGTTATATCCTTTTCTTCAATAGTTCCACCTGCTCCTTTAATATGATTGACAATCTCTTTTAGTCTTGTACTATATTGGGTTATGTTCTCACCTTCATTCATCCTCATGGATTCAAGTTGTCCTCTTAGACTATCTACTTTTGCTCTTTGAACATGTTCATCACCTTCATACATAGATATGAGATTAGTCCACATTGCTTTTGCATCATTAGAGCCTTCCAAATCATTAAACTCTGAGTCGGTCAATGCTGATGTAATTTCAATCATAGCTTGAATATGTTCTTGCTTTGCCTTAATCTCTTCCAAGGTCATAGGGTTGGTGCTTGGTGCAATGTAATCATTCTCCAAATAATATGTTGCATATTCTCCAATTCCTGATAAATGCAGCTTCATCCTTTTCTACCATGTGGAGAAACTTGACTTGTTCAACTTCAATGCATCCCTTTTATACATCTTTGGATCTTTGCCTCAAGTACCTTTAAACTTTTCTTTCAGAGTCCAAAGCTCTGATACCAATTGATAGTTTTGATACTTAATGTAAAGTACAGATGCCAATAGCTAACAAGATGAGAGGGGGGGGGTGAATCATACAAACTTAAACTTCCATAAAATCAATAGATTCAACCTCGGTAGCATAAACTTCAGCAATATAACAAAAAATGCTAAACATGCAAACTCACAAACACATAATCATCATAACACTCATAACACCAGATTTAACATGGAAACTCAAATAGGGAAAAACCACTGTGGGATTTTGGACCCACCAAGAAATATACTCTTCTAGAGTATGCTCGGTTAAAAGCAAATCCTGTTAAAGATTACAAACACATTGCTAGATGTGACCCGGTTAAGGGATTTCCCTTAGATCTGTTAGGATCTTCACTTTGTTAGAAGTGACCTTGTCAAAGGGTTTCAAACACTCATTTAGAATGTTACCTTGCTAGAGGGTTTACAAATAAGACTGTTAAGTCCACTCGGTTAAGAGATTTTTTGTCACTTACAAAATAACAGTAATACAAATCTATCTGCAACTTCACATCTGAAATGCTAAAGTAGATTCTTATTTGCTCAAAACAATCTAGTCATAGGACTTATCTTGTCCCTCTGCTGGGCTCTCTACTCTGTTATTCAAATAGGTCTTCAAGCTTTTGTGCTCGGTAATCACTATGTAGCATCCCTATGCATACACTTGCCCACATACATTGTTTATCAACAATTCCTTATTTATAAACAATTGCTAACGGCTAAATCTCCTTGATCATATTTCCCATGATCAATCTTAGCCATCAGATCTTCAAACTTGACTAGGTTCAATGTATCCTTCCGATCTGAAAATGTTTTACCTTGCCTTGGGACTTTCAGTCCTTTGTTGGAACTTGCACAAGGTTATTGCGGTTCAATTTGTGTTGTAGATCTTCCTGCTGATTTTCCTTTGCCATAGATCCTTTAACAAACTTCATGCGCGGCATACCAATCATTTGTACATCTCTAGCTAATCATTGTCCTTCATTAAATAATGCTTTTATCCATCCAATGTGCACTATCATAACTCGGTCACAACTTGGTAAATACTAAACTTTACTCGATAGACATTCCACCTTCATTAACTAATATCGATAACCTTAGGGTTTTACCGACTAGGTCCCTTAGGGTTTACGGACTTGGTTCTTTTCTCAGAGACATAGTATAGTATTAATCTTACAATCAACAACATATGTAGGATATCAAAACAATCTAAAGATCATGATCTCATCATTGTCTAACTCGGTAATAGTTTCCCATTGAATAACTTTATTCCTCCTCTTATTCATCACATTCTTTCTGTTTCTTTTACCGACATCTTAATTCTCTTCTAATCAATCTTCTCAAGATATGGCAACATCATACTGAATCAGATAATCAATTTCTTGACATCAATGACAAAATAATGTTATAAATGTAGGTCCTGGAGACAACTGAGAGGGGGGGGGGTGAATCAGTTGTCTAATAAATTCAAACCAAAAACTTATTAACCAACTTAATGTTTAATACTGGTAAATCAGTTAAGTATGTCGGTAGACAGTGTTAACAGTAAATTGCTATACCGGTAAGAATTAATGCATGAAACATAAGCACAAAGTCATCCACAACACATGACACCAATATTTGTATGTGGAAACCCTGTAAGGGAAAAACCACGGTGGGAAACTTTACCCATAATCAGATGATACTACTGCAGATAGTAAGTGTACAAGAGGGGTCTGCACATGCAGAAAGGCCAACAGCCTAGAGCTCACTGCTCAATCACAAATGGGAGTCACACTGACTACAGTTGGATGGTTAAATCCAATAAGAATGTACTGCACAAAATTGCATCTTCATATACTGAATTCAATACCGGTGTAATGTTGATATGCTTCTACAAAAACCTAACTTCACCTTCAAATGATGTCTTATGTATGCCTCTGCTTTATCTTGCATATACTTTCACTTGAATCACTTTTGCATTCCACACTTGATCTTACAAATAAGATCTTACATTTATACCATACTCTAAGACCAATTTTAGTAGGTCGTCTCTACAAGATATTACAATAAAAACATTTTACAAACAATACAATATCTAATGCAATAACTAATTGAACATGTCAGCTTAATGCATTTACAACAATAATAAATCATCTCCATAGTGTGCCATGCTGATCTGGAAAAGATAAACCTGCCCGTGTAACCCTAGATAACCTGGACCTATTTGCTGGTAAAAGCAAATATGCAAATAAGAATATACCAGTGATTATTACTTCAAAATAAAGTGTCCACATGATGTCTTCGACATTACCAAGTGTCTTCCATGTCATTCCAGGTACCGGTGAACATTATATCCTTCCGGTTAATCATATACCGGTAACTGTTGCATAGTTTACTATTTGTTGGTGAATGTTGTTGGATCTCCAAAGTAGGTGTATTTAGTAGGTGTTGACATCAATGACCAAACCATACCAAAATACCAACAATCTCCCCCTTTGGCATTGATGGCAACACAAGATGGAAAAACCATCAAAGTGCCAAAACAGAAATGCCAAGTGTAAAACCAACAATCTCCTCAAAGTGACATTCTCTCCCCCTGGAAGCAACATGAGTTATTTTATGTTATCCTGTACCAATTTTCACCATGGATATCTCTCCTCAATTGATAATGTGTTTTTCCATATATCTCTCCCCCTTTGACATCAAATGCCAAAGCTACAAAATTTAAGTCCATACAAAAATACCAACTACTCCCCCTGAGAAGTAGCTTCCTCATCAAATACCGGAATAAAAGATTTGTCCATTTAATTCTGTTGGTTGATGACAATCATCAATTGTCTAAGTCTCTACCGGTGGAGGTATGACTCCAAGCTAATCTCTAAGATACTCAAAAGTTTCCTTAGGCAAAGGTTTTATGAAAATATCTGCAAGTTGTTCTTTAGTATTCACATAAACCAATTTTATCTCCTTTTCTTCAACTTTTTCCCTTAGAAAATTCAGTTTGATAGAAACATGTTTTGTTTTAGAATGTAATACTGGATTCTTAGATATATCAATTGCTGTAGTGTTATCACAATATATAGTAATAGGTTCCTTGCATTTTACCTTTATGTCTTTCAACATCTACTTAAGCCAAAGTACCTGTGTACAGTTTGTTGCTGCTGCAACATATTCTGATTCTATTGTTGATAAAGATGTACAACTTTGTTTCTTACTTAACCAAGAAACTAATCTCTTTCCAAGAAAGAATGCTCCTCCAGTGGTGCTTTTTCTATCATCCACATCTCCTGCCCAATTTGCATCTGTGTATGCATATAGATCAAAATTTTCATCTTTACGATACCATAATCCAAGATTTGTTGTGCCTTGTAAGTACCAAAAAAACCTTTTTATTGCTAATTCATGATTTTCCCTAGGATTACTCTGAAATCTAGAAACTATACATACTGCATTCATAATATCAGGTCTGGTTTGTGTCAAATATAGTAAACCTCCTATCATAGATTTGTATCTAGTTGGATTAATAGGTGTAGATTCATCCCTTTGAGATAATTTGTCATTTGTAGTCATAGGTGTGCTTACTGGTTTAGAGTTCTCCATCCCAAATTTCTTAAGTAGTTCTTTCAAGTACTTAGATTGACTCAAAAATATGCCTTTATCAGTTTGTAAAATCTGCAATCCTAAAAAGAATTTTATTTCTCCGATCATAGACATTTCAAATTCTTGTTGCATTTCAAGAGAAAATTCTTTGTATAATTCATCTTCTCCTCCAAAGATTATATCATCAACAAATACTTCAATAATCAAGATGTCATCATTAGTTACTTTGTAATATAAATTGCTATATGCATTTCCTTTAGTAAAACCAATCTTTAAAAGATACTTATCCAATCTTACATACCAAGCTCTTGGAGCTTGTTTTAATCCATACAAAGTTTTTCTTAATCTGCAAACCATATCATTGTCATCTGTCAAGGAAAATCTATCAGGTTGTTCAATATAGACTTCCTCTTCAAGATCTCCATTCAAAAATGCACATTTAATATCCATTTGATAAACTTTGTTATCCTTGTGAGCTGCAAAAGCCAAGAATAATCTAACTGCCTCAATTCTGGCTACCGGTGCAAAGGTTTCATTGTAATCAACTCCTTCTTTCTGAGAATATCCCTTACACACTAGTCTTGCTTTATTTCTGACAACCTTACCATCTTCATTGAGTTTGTTTCTAAATACCCATTTGGTTCCAATTACATTTTTATTTTTAGGCCGGGGAACTAATGTCCAAGTATTATTTTTCTCAATTTGTCCTAATTCTTCTTCCATAGCTTTAATCCAAAATTTATCTTCACATGCCTCATTGATAGATAATGGTTCAATTTGAGAAATAAGACATACCTCTTCATTTGCCAATATTCCTCTTGTCATGACTCTTTTAAGTTTGCTTCCAATTATCTGATCTTCAAAATGATTCAGTCTTACATACCGGGGTGTCTTAGTTTGTTGTTGTTCTTCAATTACTATGGAATCCTCTAATGATACTGGAGTAACTGGATCATCATTCTGTACTGGTGGATTTATTGTAGGTCCATTTGTCATAATTTTTGTTCCTAGTTTAGAGTCTATATACCTTGAAGTTCCTCTAAATTGTTCATCAATCTTTACATTTGTACTCTCAACAATTTTTTGTAATCTTTTATTAAAACATCTATATGCTTTACTCTTAGATGAATAACCAAGAAATATTCCTTCATCACTTCTAGGATCAAACTTGCCAATATACTCATCTCTTCTAATATAACATTTACTTCCAAAAATTCTGAAATACTTAAGAGTAGGAGTATTACCAAACCATAGTTCATGAGGGGTCTTACCGGTTTCACCTTTGATGTGAACTTTGTTGAATGTATAGACAGTAGTGCTTACTACCTCTCCCCAGTACACATGTGGTAGATTTGCTTCTGATAACATACTTCTTGTTGCATCCAAAATAGTTCTATTTTTTCTTTCAACAACTCCATTCTATTGTGGTGTTCGAGGTGCTGATAATTGTCTTTTGATTCCATTTACTTCACAGAATGTATTAAAATCTTTAGATGTGAATTCTCCTCCTTGATCTAATCTTAAACATTTAATTTTCTTACCGGTTTCATTTTCAACCATTGCTTTGAATAGTTTGAACTTCCCAAGTGCTTCTGATTTTTCTCTGAGAAAAGTAACCCAACACATTCTAGAATAATCATCAATAATTAGCATGAAATATCTATCACCTTGTAAGCTTTTAGTTCTAGCTAGACCACATAAATCAGTGTGAATTAAATCAAGGGCATTATTGGATTTTTCTAGAATACTTTTGAAACTAGCTCTAACTTGTTTTCCAAATTGACATTCCTTGCAAATTGTATTCTGAGGTTTCACAATTTTAGGTAGATCTGTAACTACCTTAGAAGTACTGATTTTTAGCATGCAATCAAAATTTACATGACATAGTCTTTTATGCCATAGCCAACTTTCATCTATATGTGCAATTAAGCATGCCTTTTCACTATTATTCAAATGAAAGATATTACCTCTAGTCTGATTACCGGTTGCAATTTCCAAACCAGTTCTATTCATGATTTTGCATTTTCCATTTTTAAATTGTAACTGAAAACCTTTCTCAACTAATTGACCAACACTTAAAAGATTATGTTTTAATCCTTCAACATAGTAGACATTTTCAGTGTTATGTTTACCATCAAGAGATATTGAACCTTTACCTTTGATTGAATAGGCTTTGTCATCTCTGAATCTTACTAAACCTCCATTGTATTCTTGAAAGTTCAAGAATTTACCTTTATCTCTAGTCATGTTATGTGAGCATCCTGAGTCAATAATCCATTCATCCTTTGATTCAACTTTAGCTGCTAGGGCTTGTTCTACCAGTTGAGCAATAGGTACCGGTTGATCTTCTATTATAGCAACAAAGACCCATCCATTGTCTATTGGATCCTCATCAGAATCATCAGTCACACCTTCATCAACAATGTAACAAGATTTATCTTTGTTTTTCTTAAATTTGTATCTCTGATATTCAGGATTAGGTTTGTATGTTCTTCTAGCTTCTTCTCTTAGTCTAGCATGTCTATCAAGGCATCTTGAAGCCATATGACCAATCTTATTGCAGTTAAAACATTTAAAGAGTGTTTTACCTTCATACTTACTTCCAATTGGGCCTTTTGGCATTTTTCTTGCAAATAGTGCTTCAAGTTCTTCAAGCTCTTCATTCTCCTTCCTGGTTTCTTCAAGTTCTCTTGCATAAAAGGCTCTCAAGTCTGATTTGTCAAAGGATGAAGCAGATGATGTTGATGCTTTGAAGGCCAAATCAGTTTTTATAGTAGTAACAGGACCAAATTCCTCAATTTCAAAAGCTGAAAGTTTTTCAATCAATGTATCCCTAGTTACTGATGTATTAGGCATTGTTCTCAACACATTTATAGCAATAACCTTCATTTTATATGCCGGTGGAAAACCTCTTAAGATTTTTGAAACAATCTCATCTTCACTCAAGGTTCCTCCACAACATTTGATACCCAAAACAATTTCATTTACTCTTTCCATAAAAGCAGAAATCCTTTCATCTTCTTCCATTTTCAGATGTTCATACTTGACTCGGAAGCTTTCAAGTTTTGCAATTTTGACTGTGGAATCCCCTTCATTCAGTGTTTCCAAATGATCCCAAATAGCTTCTCCAGTGGACCTATCTGATAATCCCATGATTTGTTGATCTGATAATCCCATGATTTTTTGATCTGATAATGCGCTCAAGAGTGCTTCTCTTGCTTTGCAATCATTTTCTTCATCTTTAGCTAAAGTAGTGGGAGCAGTCTGACCAACTATAACAGCAGTATAACCATTCTTAGTAACTTCCCAGATGTCTTTACCAATGCAATTCAGATGTGGCTCCATTCTGATTTTCCATATCCCATAGTTGGTGCCATCAAGTTTAGGACCATCCTTTCTGAAATAATTAGTAGACATTGGATCTCCTCAAGTTGTCAAACTTCTGCAAAAAGAGGACTAGGCTTTGATACCAATTGTAGGTCCCGGAGACAACTGAGAGGGGGGGTGAATTAGTTGTCTAATAAATTCAAACCAAAAACTTATTAACCAACTTAATGCTTAATACCGGCAAATCAGTTAAGTATGTCGGTAGATAGTGTTAATAGTAAATTGCTATACCGGTAAGAATTAATGCATGAAACATAAGCACAAAGTCATCCACAACACATGACACCAATATTTGTATGTGAAAACCCTGTAAGGGAAAAACCATGGTGGGAAACTTTACCCATAATCAGATGATACTACTGCAGATAGTAAGTGTACAAGAGGGGTCTGCACATGCAGAAAGGCCAACAACCTAGAGGTCACTGCTCAATCACAATTGGGAGTCACGCTGACTACAGTTGGATGGTTAAATCCAATAAGAATGTACTGCACAAAATTGCATCTTCATATGCTGAATTCAGTACCGGTGTAATGCTGATATGCTTCTACAAAAACCTAACTTCACCTTCAAATGATGTCTTCGTGTATGCCTCTGCTTTATCTCGCATATACTTTCACTTGAATCTTTTTTGCATTCCACACTTGCTCTTACAAATAAGATCTTACATTTATACCATACCCTAAGACCAATTTTAGTAGGTCGGCTCTACAAGATATTACAATAATTTTTTTTTACAAACAATACAATATCCAATGCAATAACCGATTGAACATGTCGGCTTAATGCATTTACAATAATAATAAATCATCTCCATAGCGTGCCATGCTGATCTGGAAAAGATAAACCTGTCGGTGTAACCCTAGATAACCTGGACCTATTTGTCGGTAAAAGCAAATATGCAAATAAGAATATACTAGTGATTATTACTTCAAAATAAAGTGTCCACATGATGTCTTCGACATTACCAAGTGTCTTCCATGTCATTCCAGGTACCGGTGAACATTATATCCTGCCAGTTAATCATATACCGGTAACTGTTGCACAGTTTACTGTTTGCCAGTGAATGTTGCTGGATCTCCAAAGTAGGTGTATTTAGTAGGTGTTGACATCAATGACAAAACCATACCAAAATACCAACAATAAAGATAGTTATCATCCTTCTTCAATTATATCAATAATCTTCAACAACCTTCTCAATATCCTTATTGAATATCAACAATATCCTGATATTGAAATGCCAACACCAATATCATCATTTTCAAGCTTGTGCTTCCTAAAAATCAAGTATTGAAGCATCAAAATGTGTGTTTGGAGGAAACAAAAGTTTGAAAATGCAAGTTCTGATTCTAAGGCCATCAACATGAAAGCATGATTATGAAACTTATCGTATTCCTAAATCATCATTTTCAAGCTTGTGCATCCTGAATGCAAATTTTGAAGCACCAAAATGTGTGTTGGGAGGTAACACGGGCTTTAAAATGCATGTTCTGATTCTGAAAACACGAACATGAAAGCGCGATTATGAAACATATCATACTCACACATCATCATTTTCAAGCTTGTGCTTCCTAAATGCAAGTATTGAAGCATCAAACTGTATGCTTTGATGTAACGCAAGCTTGAAAATAGAAGTTCTGATTACGGACACACAATAATGAAATCACGATTATGAAACGTATCATACTCCCAAATCATCATTTTGAAGCTAGTGCTTCCTAAACGGAACTTTTGAAGCATCAAAATGTGTGTTTCGAGGTACAATAAGCTTGAAAATGCATTTTCTGATTCTGAAGCCATGAGCATGAAAGCGCGATTGTGAAACTTATCGTACTCCCAAATCATCATTTTGGAGTTTGTGTTTTCTAAAAGCAAGTTTTACAGCATCAAAATGGGTGTTTGGAGGCACAACAACCTTGGAAATTCAAGTTATGATTCTAAAGCCACGAGTATGAAAGTGCAATTATGAAACTTATCATACTCCCAAATCATCATTTTGAAGCTTGTCCTTTTTAAATGCAAGTTTTGAAGCATCATTTTCAAGCCTGTGCTTCCTAAATGTAAGTTTTGAGGCATCAAAATGTGTGTTTGGAGGCAATACTAGCTCAAAAATGCAAGTTCTAATTAAGAAGCAACAAACATTAAAGAGCATTTGCAGGTAACATAAGTTTGAAAATGAAAGTTCTGATTCCAAAGTCATGAACAAGAAAGCACGATTATAACACTTGTCGTACTCCCAAATCATTATTTTCAAGCTTGCTCTTTCTAAATGCAAGTTTTCAAATATGCAAATGTGTGTTTGGAGGTAAGGCAAGCTTGAAAATGCAAGTTCTGATTTTTTAGCCACGAACATCAATGCCTGACTATGAAACTTATCATACTCCCAAATAAAAATCCTCAAGCATGTGCTTCCTAAACACAAGTTTTTTAAGCATCAAAATATGTGTTTGGAGGTATCACAAGATTGAATATACAAGTTTTTATTTCAAAGCCATGAACATTAAAGCGTAATTATGAAACTTATCATACTACCAGATCATCATTTTCAATCTTTTCCTTCCTAAACGCAAGTTTTGAAGCATCAAAATGTGTGTTTGGAGGTAACACAAGCTTGAAAATACATGTTCTGATCATGAAGCCATGAACATAAAAGTGTGATTATGAAACATATCATACTCCCAAATTATCATTTTCAAGGTTGTGCTTCCTAAATGCAAGTTTTGTTGCATTAAAATGTGTGTTTAGAGGCACAACAGGCTTGAAAATGAAAGTTCTCATTCCAAAGACATGAACATGAACGTGCTATTATGAAAATTGTTGTACTCCAAAATCATCATTTTCAAGCTTGTGCTTCCTAAACACAAGTTTTCAAGCATCAAAATGTGTGTTTAGAGGCACAAGCTTGAAAATGAAACATCTGATTTTAAAACCACGGACATGAAAGCGCTATTATGAAACATATCATACTCCCAAATCATAATTTTAAAGCTTATGCTTCCTAAATTCAAGTTTTGAAGCATCAAAGTGTGCGTTTGGAGGTAACCCAAGCTTGAAAATATGAGTTCTGATTTCGAAGCTATGATCATGCAAACACGATTATGAAACTTATCGTACTCCTAAATCATCATTTTCAAGCTTGTGCTTCCTATATGCAAGTTTTGAAAGCATCAAAATGTGTGTTTGGAGGTAACACAAGCTTGAAAATGCAACTTTTGATTCAGAAGCAACAAACATTAAAGAGTGAATATGAAACTTATCGTACTCCCAAATAATCATTTTCAAGCTTGCGCTTCCTAAATGCAAGTTTTGAAGCATCAAAATGTGTGTTTGGAGGCACAACAAACTTGAAAATGCAAGTCTCGATTCCAAAGCCACAAACATGAAAGTGAGATTATTGAACTTATCATACCCCCAAATCATCATTTTCAAGCTAGTGCTTCGTAAATGCAAGTTTTGAAGCATGAAAATGTGTGTTTGGAGGTAACACAAGCTTGAAAATGCAAGATCTGATTCTCAAGCAATGAACATTGAAGTGCGATTATGAAACTAATCATAATCCCACATCATCATTTTCAAGACTTTTCTTCCTAAATGCAAGTTTTGATGCATCAAAATGTGTGTTTGTAGGCATGGCAAGCTTGAAAATGCAAGTCCTGATTCTGAAGCCAAGAGCATGAAAGCATGATTATGAAACTTATCATCCTCTGAATCATCATTTTCAAGATTGTGCTTTTTAAATGCATGTTTTGAAGCATCAAAATGTGTTTTTGTAGGTAACACAAACTTTAAAATGCAAGTTTTGATTCAGAAGCCACGAACATTAAAGCACAATTATGGAACTTATCGTACTACCAAATAGTCATTTTCAAGCTTGTGCTTCAAAAACGTGATTTTTGAAGCATGAAAAATGTGTGTTTGGTGCCACAACAAGTGTGAAAATGCAAGTTTTCTTTTAGAAAGCCATGGACATTGAAGTGCGATTATAAAACTTATCGTACTCCAATATCATTATTTTAAAGCTTGTGCTTTCCAAAAGCAAGTATTGAAACATCAAAATGTGTGTTTGGAGGAAACAAAATCTTGAAAATGAAAATTTTGATTCTGAAGCCATGGACATGAAAGCATGATTATGAAACATATTGTACTTGCAGATCATCATTTTCAAGCTTGTGCTTCCTAAATGCAAGTATTGAAGCATCAAACTGTATGCTTTGATGTAACCCAAGCTTGAAAATGCAAGTTTTGATTTCGGACACACAAACATGAAAGCACAATTATGAAACTTATCGTACTCCTAAATCATCATTTTGAAGCTTCTGCTTCGTAAATGCAAGTTTCGAAGCATCAAAATGTGTGTTTCGAGGTACAACAAGCTTGAAAATGCATGTTCTGATTCCGAAGCCACGAGCATGAAAGCATGGTTGTGAAACTTATCGTACTCCCAAATCATCAAATTGGAGCTCATGCTTTCTAAACACAAGTTTTACAGCATCAAAATGGGTATTTGGAGACACAACAAGCTTGAAAATGCAAGTTATGATTCTGAAGCAACGAGTATGAAAACGCAATTATGAAACTTATCATACTCCTAGATCATCATTTTCAATCTTGTGCTTCCTAAACGCAAGGTTTGAAGCATCAAAATGTGTGTTTCGAGGTAACACAAGCTTGAAAATACAAGTTCTGATGACGAAGCTATTAACATGAAAGCGTGATTATGAAACATATTATACTCCCAAATTATCATTTTCAAGCTTGTGCTTCCTAAACACAAGTTTTGAAGCATCAAAATGTGTGTTTAGAGGCACAATAGGCTTGGATATGCAAGTTTTGATTCCAAAGACATGAACATGAACACGCTATTATGCAAATTATTGTACTCGAAAATCATCATTTTCAAGCTTGTGCTTCCTGAACACCAGTTTTTAAGCATCAAAATGTGTTTAGAGGCACAAGCTTGAAAATGGAACATCTGATTCTAAAATCACAGACATGAAAGCACTATTATGAAACATATCATACTCCCAAATCATAATTTTAAAACTTGTGCTTCCTAAATTCAAGTTGTGAAGCATCAAAGTGTGTGTTTGGAGTTAACCCAAGCTTGAAAATACAAATTTTGATTTCGAAGCTATGATCATGAAAGCACGATTATGAAACTTATCTTACTCTGAAATCATCATTGAAAGTATTGAAACATATAACTATATGCTTTGATTATAATCGCGCTTTCATGTTCGTGGCTTTGAAATCAAAACTTCCGTTTACAAGCTTGTTGTGTCTCCAAACACCCTTTTCGATGCTTCAAAACTTGCATTTAAGAAGGACAACCTTGAAAATGATGATTTGGGAGTATGATAAGTTTCATAATCGCACTTTCATATTCGTGGCTTCAGAGTCATAACTTGCATTTTCAAGCTTGTTGTGCCTCCAAACACTCATTTTGATGTTGTAAAACTTGCGTTTAGAAAGCACAAGCTCCAAAATGATGATTTGGGAGTACAATAAGTTTCACAACCGTGCTTTTATGCCCATGGATTCGGAATCAAAACATGCATTTTCAAGATACCTCAAAACACACATTTTGATACTTCAAAACTTGTGTTTAGGAAGCACAAGCTTCAAAATGATAATTTAGAAGTACGATAAGTTTCATAATCGCGCTTTCATGATTGTGTGTCCGAAATCAGAACTTGCATTTTCAAGCTTGCATTATATCAAAGCATACAGTTTGATGCTTCTATACTTATTTAGGAGGCACAAGCTTGAAAATGATGATTTGCGAGTACAATATGCTTCATAATCATTCATTTTAAAGTTTGTGTTACCTACAAACACACATTTTTATGCTTCAAAACATGCATTTACAAAGAATTTTTTTGAAAATGATGATTCAGAGTACGATAAGTTTCATAATCATGCGTTCATGCTCTTGGCTTCGGAATCAGAACTTGCATTTTCAAGCTTGCCATGCCTGCAAACACACATTTTGATGCGTCAAAACTTTCATTTAGGAAGAAAAGGCTTGAAAATAATGATCTAGGAGTACGATAATTTTCATAATCACACTTCAATGTTCATCGCTTCAGAATCAGAACTTGCATTTTCAAGCTTCTGTTATCTCCAAACACACATTTTCATGCTTCAAAACTTGCATTTACAAAGCACAAGCTTGAAAATGATGATTTGGGAGTATGATAAGTTTCATAATCTCACATTCATGTTTGTGGCTTAGGAATCAAAACTTGCATTTTCAAGCTTGTTGTGCCTCCAAACACACATTTTGATGCTTCAAAACTAGCGTTTAGGAAGCGCAAGCTTGATAATGATTATTTGGAAGTACGAGAAGTTTCATAATTGCTCTTTAATGTTTGTTTCTTTTTGGATCAAAAGTTGCATTTTCAAGCTTGTGTTACCTTCAAACACATATTTTGATGCTTTAAAAATTGCATATAGGAAGCACAAGCTTGAAAATGATGATTTGGGAGTACGATAAGTTTCATAATCACGCTTTCATGATCATAGCTTCGAAATCAGAACTCACATTTTCAAGCTTGGGTTACCTCTAAACACAGACTTTGATGCTTCAAAACTTGAATTTAGGGCACAAAAGCTTTAAAATTATGATTTAGGAGTATGATATGTTTCATGTTCTTGGTTTTAGAATCAGATGTTTCATTTTCAAGCTTGTGCCTCTAAACACACATTTTGATGCTTGAAAACTTGTGTTTAGGAAGCACGAGTGTAGTACCCCTGCCCTAATCAATTTCTAATCTCAGTTTGACATTGGTTAGTTTATCATAATATAATATTCTAGTCAGATGTTTTGATTTCAATGCATATCTGTTAATGTGGTTTTGACACCAATTTGTATGCAAGTTAATTAATTCTCCTATTTTGTGTTATCCTCGTTTGACCATAGTCGTGCTCAAGTGAGCATTGTCAGTCATCGTCGGTATTCCCTTTGGTTGGGTTTGCGGGTCGTCTGTCCGTTTGGCTTCTTGGGTTGCGTGTTGGTGTGTATGGTTAAATTGAGCAATTAGTCCTTAGTATTTAATTCGATTAAATTTGTGTTTGTGCATTAAAGATTAATGGACTTAAATTAAACATGATTTCTTTATGTGATTAATCGTTAATTTGAATTGCTCGATTTAAATTGGGAGCAAGTTCAATTAAATAGTTAATTTTAAATATTAAATGTATTATGTTTATGCCTATGAAAAGGAAGATTTAAATTTAATTGTAATAGAATTAATTTAATCTTGTTGGCATTTTTGAAATAGAAAGGTTAAATTCACTTATTTGGAAAAATCAATTTTTAAATTGAAAAGCAAGTTAATTTATTGATATAGTTGGAAAATAATGATTTTTGAGGAATTATTTTAAATAAATAAATTTTAATTCCAAAATAAAATTTTTGGTCAAACATTTCCCATATAACCTAGACTTTTGGAAAAATGAAGGGATTGAATTTCTTTTGGAAAAATATTTTTTTGGGAAAAACATTTTGAATGGAAAATTTGGGGGTTTTGGGAGGAAGAAGTTCTTCTGGATCTTGCAGGTTGGACTCTCCTTCAAATCTCTTCCAGGATTGCATATGGAGGTAAGAATTATCTCATTTATCTTCCTTGTTGCCAAAGAAATGGTTTGTTGGTTGAAAGAAAGATGCTTGTTGTTAAAAAAACCAAGCTTTCAAATTGATTTTAGATTTAATCTGGATTTGTGATTTTAAAACTATGCATATTATTGGTGTTCTTGCAAAAATAGTTGAATCCTTGTGTTAAAAATGCCCTTTCTTGCCAAATATGGGTTTTTGTTGAAGAAATTTAATTGTGAGTTTTAGATATTCTTCCATTTTTAGGTATATGATACCCTATGAGTTTAAAAAGAAAAATATAAACCCTTTTTTTAAATCAAATCGATTTATTTGTTAAATCAAAATTTAAACTATTTAAATCGAAATTTAAAATGGTGTAAAAAAAAAATTAAATTGTTTTGGGGTTGGAGGGCGGGGAGCGGAGCTCTACCCGCGCCTCCTCCCCCTGCGCAGGCCATAGCTGGTGGTGGCCACAGCTCACTGCAACCCCACGGTGGCCGTAGTCATTGCGACCCTCGTGGTGACCGCAGGGAGCGGCGACCCCCGCGGTGGCTGCATAGGCGCTGTGAGACCTGCGTCCCCCGCGGTGGCGCCACCCGCGGTTAGGGCCGCCCGCGGCTAGGGTAAGGGCCACCCAACCCCCGTGTAAGGGAGGTGGGCCCGACCGCCCTTGCCGCCCCCGTTGCTTTTTGTATTTTTTTTAATTATTTTTTTTTGTTAAATAAAAAATAAATAAATAAATTTATTATTTAAAAAGTATATTTTTTTATTAAGTTTTTTAATTATTTATTAATTATTATTAATATATATTTATTAATGAGAATATATATATATATATATGTATGTATATTAATTAATATTTAATTGGATTATTATGCATTATTAATTATTAATTGTGTATATTTTATTAATTGTGGGTTAATACATATATATGAATTAATATTTGAGCCTTTTTGGACCTGTAATATTAGGGAAGCATCTTTTTGGAAAAAGATAGAATATTATTTATATTGGATAATTTTCGAGATAAAATATACATTATTCAGGAGTATATATTATTTGAAGATTTGAATGTTATAGGCCATCTGGAAATGTTAGAAATGAATATTTAATCATTGGACCATTATCAATTTAAACGGCATGCTATTGGTATAATTGGGAATTTGATTAAGTATCATTTGGAAAAATTGTTAAGTTACTGATATTCTCATTTAGTAAAATGAATGGTTTAATTATATTTTTCCTCTGTTTGAGAAATAGACAATGGTACTATTGCAAATTGTGGTATTGTATTCACCTTGCAATCATGTTTTCCTGTTAGTGTATTTTGGAAAACTTAGATCATGTAGAAAACTTGATCGACCTTTATTGATTAAATCAATGGGAAAGAAAATTGTCCTTCCTAGTTATTGCCTATGCAAGTTTAATTTTTGTATTCGCTTTTACTTACATAATGGAAAGCTTTGATTTGTTTGATTGGACCCTATCGTATGGTGGATTCGGGTACCTATTTCAGTCCTTTGTTTTGAGTTTGATTATTACTTTGTGGTAGTCTCTTAATTGGTCATATCCTTTTTGCAGGTGTCGAATGATGTTTTGTGGTTGACCATAGTTGGTCAGGTCTCTAGTTAGAGTACCGCCAGGTAGTGCACCTCATTTAAGTCATGTTTGACCAAATGGTTGTTTCCTTCATTTTGAACTCCGTTCATCTGACCATGTGTATGTCTTGGTTTTGAGTTCATTGAGTGTAGTCTAGTGTTGTATGGGAAAGTGGCTTTCGATTGGAGGTCGTGCCGAAAGTGGCTGCTGGGTAACCCATCGAAAGTGAGTCTAATAAGTGACAACCTAATAGTAGATTAGAATGTTAATCTCTAAGTAAGATAATTGTGCCTCATACATGGGCCGAGTGCTAACACAGACTCGACATGCTGTGAGAAGGCCTAAAATGGAAAACCATCATCCTTGTCTTCACGAGAGGATGTGTGGGTCCACATGAGGCTTGGATGGGCTGGAGGTTTAGATTAGGTTGCTAGGGTAACCTAGTGTATGGGGCTGGAACCTATAAACACCTGCCATGGTAACCGTACTAGGTTGTGTGATGACACTTGTCCCTATGTTTGCTAGTGTGTGATTGTATTGTCCTGATAGGAGCACTTTTGTGGGTCGTCCTATTTCTTATGCCCTTGTGAGAACCTAATATCATGCTAGACCTTGGGTTTCAATGACTCAGTTTTGTGGATGCTCCAATGGACCTTTGTATTTGCTTCGATTATGTTTAAGATGGATCATTTCCTTTTCATGGATCATTTATGTATTTATTGACCGATGTGGTCGTTTGTATATTGATTATGTTTTGCCTTGATGGAAGGATTGTAAATAATGAGAACCTCATGTATTCTTAACTTTATTAATTATCAGAGGGGTCTTGCAGTTGAGCAAACCCGGAGATGTAGCCCTTTAGGGGTGAACTCCGAGATCATCTTGGTGTTATGTGATGCTTTTATTCTTATGTTTCATGTTTAGTGTTAGCATGTATGAATTGACATTTTGATAGAATGTATAAGTGGATAAGATGGAATTAATTTTAAATGCATGTATGCAATCATCTTTTAAAATGCAGTAAATTGTATCATGAAAGAATGTAGCTTAGAGTAATGGAATATATTCAATTGTTGTTAAGGAAATTAAGTATGCATGGAAATATCTCATTAGTTTATGATAAAAATTCAAGTGTGTTGTTAAATTAGATGCATGACTTAAATTCTAAATGAAAAGCTTGAATGTAAGATGTGAATAGATCTTAATGGATGAACCTTATCTTGTAATCCATATATTTTCATCTTCTAAAAGAAATTATCCTTGTTTAAGAATTATCTCGTTATAAGATAATCAACATATTGGATTTATTAGTGTGAGTTAAGTTAAATGTGTAATTAAGTAATCACGTTGGGAAACTCTTTAGGTGTTAGTTGATGTCTTCCACTATGTAATCTGAATTTTGATATCTCATTGTATCTTAATGTTGTGTTTAACTTTAAAAAAAAATTATTGTACTCTATTCTTGTGTTTTGGCTTAATCCCTTCGGGGTTTCCTGACGAGGCATTACATTTGGTATCAGATCCCATGTTGCAAACACTAGGATCTCTGGTTTCATTGTGCCCTTAGTTGTTGTGAGGTGTATCAACCTTACGTGCATGCTTGTCCTTCCTTGTGTATGTGAGTGATTGAGCAGACCTTAACTTGTGTGTAACGTGTGTGTTCACACCTTGTTTTCACCTTCTTGATGTTGGTGCTTTTAAGTGATTATATGTGCTTTATGTGTTTATTGATGTCTTGGTCTATGATAACTCATATTCTGAAAGAGAGTCATATGTACCTTCCTTTTTGAGTGGTGTACTCTTTAGACTAATTCATTTGGGTTGGTCTATGCTTGTCTTGAATCTAAAAGTACGAATTGTGCTTGTTTAAGATTATGATTTAGCTTAGTGTTGTCCACTTGAAGGACTAGTATGGTAAATATTGAATGCTTATTTTGTAGCAAATTGAATGATTATCACTCTTCCTCCTCTCTCTCTCTCTCTAGAAATTAAAATGGTTGGGATATGTGTAATTATCTCTTATATGAGGTTTCTTTTTGGCAAGAGAAAGGTTGTGACTTCTTGAACCCTTGTGTGAACCCTATGATGCTTCTATGTTTTAGATAATAAAAGGGCTTTGGGCTGAAAGTTAATATTGGCTATTGGGAGAAAACTGTATGTTTTAAATTGAGAATTCTCCATGTGTGTTGTAGGAGTAACATAATTAAATTCTATTTTAAGTAACATGCATTAATATGCGAATAGTGTTATGTGAAACTGCTTTGTTATGAAGGAAGTATAAAAAGGGAACATGTTATAGTAGCTTCAAGAGTGTATTATTGTGTTCCTCGAAAGATTGTTTTATGTATTTCATTAAACCAGATTGATTGAGGATTTATTTTAGCAATGCTCCATTGAACTTGCTTTTGGGTATATGTAATTACCTTAGTATGTTTAGAAAGTGCGAATGAAAAGCTTGTTTGATGTGTAGGCATTAAGATGTACTATTTCGTTGATAGCCCCTCGCTTGCATTCCAATCGTAATTTGATTTTCAATGATAGGTTGCTAATTATGATATGTGTCTATATTGTATTAAGAATAGTGAGTGTTCTCAAGAGGTCTGGTATTATCAGAAAGATTGCCTGCTTTGATCTCTGTTGTTTGGAAAAACTAGAACATTCTATTGCAACCATAATTATTGGAAATGTCTTGTAGGCTGATTGACATCCTTCTAAACGGTAGCGAAATGAAAACCTTGCAATTAAAAGGATAGACTTATAGTGAGAAATTTTAGTATATAGTGTGATCTTCCTGATCTTGTGTCTTTGTAGGAAACAGTTTGATTATCAAACTCTCTTTCCCTTCTCTTTGCCTAGATTATAAGATTTTTAGAAATGGTATTAAAGAATGCATTGATTTAAATAGAATGTTTATTAACCATGTGAATACATATGCTTAGTAAAATTCGAGAAAGATATAGGAATGATGTTATTCCTTATGTAATTGTGAATTGTTAATAATTTCAGTACCTAAATATAGAGTAAACTTTATTCAGTTATTCATGTGGGAAGCATTATTTAAAATATTCCTTGTGTAGATGATAGCGTACTGAAAAGTACTCCTCGTGAATGTGACTAAAATAGTACTGGTGTATTAATGTGTATTGTAAGAAACTAGTACTTATTATATGTGCCCATGGGTTGGTGAAGTAATCAACCATGGAGGATATGTTGCTTATGAGTATGGGAAACCATACTATTTATGTGATGTTGTTTATTTGTTTCCCTACTGAGTACCAAACCTTGGGTTGTGGGTAATTCAGTATGTTAGGGGTAGTATTTGAAGTCACCATTCCTTGAATAGTATGGATTGGTGTACGAGTAATGTCAGCGCAAAGCGACTTTAGCTTCTCTATTTCGAGGAATGATATAGTTATACTATAAAACTGTATCAAAGGTGTACTCAATACTTTCCCTTTTTGATGAATCTATTTATAGGTTTATGTGTGTTAGCCTATTCCTTCCTTTATTAGAGCATATTGATGGCATTTATTGTGCATAGTGATGGCGTATTTTGGAGGATCCTTTGCCTTGTCTTCATGAAAGGTAGGTTTATCCACATGAGCTACCAGTTAGTAGGTTTTGGTGGGCATGTGTTTGGACCTTAGCCATGTATACCTCTGACGTACAACAAGTATCCTTCTAGATACATCATTATGCGGGACGTGACCTGCGCGTGCTTGTTTCCGCAAGGTACACTACCATGTGGGATACGTCCATTGCGTGTCTTCTCCGCTTGGGGTATTGCCATGTCGTGTGATGACATGATGCAGGGTGATGTCGAGGTGCACACCGCCATGCCATGTGGGTAGTGTGACTATGTCGCACCACATGAAGAGCTACTGCAATAGCTAGATGATTGTTCCTTCCTTCCTCATTGGTGGATAGATGCTAGTCACATAGTGATGTTATGTGCAGTTGTGATATTCTTTATTTCTTTGTGGACCAGCAATTTATTTTACTTTGACTTTGAAGGTTTAGCCACGATCTTGTGATCTTTTGCATTCTTGATTTGGTGTTACAAATTCTGGATTATTTTCTTGCCTTACTGTTGGAATTGATGATTTATTATCTTTATTCATCTGTACTCTAGTGGCTAAAATGTTTATCCTTATTGTTTTCATATGCTAGTCTTGTGTTGAAATGTGAAATTCCTCTCTAAGGACGTATGATACAGACTTGGTAGAATGTGTATGAGGAAGTAGACTTAAGGAACCTTGAGGATGGGGGTATGTGAGGCTGTGATGCAGCTAGGATCCACTACCTACCTATGTGGGGTGACTTTCTCTTGGAGGCTAACCACCTTATTCAACAAGGGATATTCACGAAGGTCTTGTATGGAAGGTAGCACCGCTATGGTGTGCCCTAGCACCATCAAGCCTTTGAGTGAGATATTGGATATTTATGATCATATTGTTGTTCTGAGATCAGGCATAGAGATGTTGATCATGCATGTTATCTCTAACCGAGCATTAGACATGCTCACATGTGGCCTTTTGTGTTATGCATTGTAGTTTGTGGATGGTTATTATTTGTATCATGGAGTAAATTGTGTTAACTTGTCACTATGTTATGGGACATAGTCTTTGGAAAGGTTTTCTTATGCCTGGCAAGTGAGTTATTTACATTGCTCTTATTTCATGAAAGTTAATTTGGTTGTAGAAATTGATATTTGAAGCTAGCTCTTTGTGATAAAGTGTTATGAAAAAGATGTATTGGTAACAGAAATTGATCCTGATGGCATGTTTCCTTGTGATGTTTGGTAGATGAGTATGGTAATTGTTGTTTACCTCTTGTAGTGCATTAATTTGGTGTAATGAAAGAGAGCAAATTCTTGTTCCTCTACTATGATTATTGATGATTCCAGGAATGTTATAAGAAATGTATGTATTTAGATGTATCTTACCAATGGGTAATGGCATTCGTAGAGGATCTAGTAATAATATTTCATTTATTTATGGAAAGATTCCTATGTGCAATTTAATATTTGTTGAATGAGTTTAAGGGCTGATGCGTGCGACATGTTCTCCATCTAGCCTTACGACTTCCAGGAGTAAGTCGGAACCTAGGGTGGGAGAATGTAGTACCCCTGCCCTAATAAATTTCTAATCTTGGTTTGACCTTGGTTAGTATATCATAATATAATGTTATAGTCAGATGTTTTGATTTCAGTGCATATCTGTTAATGTGGTTTTTGCATCAATTTGTATGCAAGTTAATTAATTCTCCTATTTCGTGTTATCCTTGTTTGACCATAGTCGTGCTCAAGTGAGCATCGTCAGTTGTCGTCGGTATTCCCTTTGGTTGGGTTTGTGGGTCGTCTATCCATTTGGCTTCTTGGCTTGCGTGTTGGTGTGTATGGTTAAATTGAGCAATTAGTCCTTAGTATTTAATTCGATTAAATTTGTGTTTGTGCATTAAAGATTAATGGACTTAAATTAAACAGGATTTCTTTATGTGATTAATCATTAATTTGAATTGCTCGATTTAAATTGGGAGCAAGTTCAATTAAATAGTTAATTTTAAATATTAAATGTATTATGTTTATGCCTATGAAAAGGAAGATTTAAATTTAATTGTAATAGAATTAATTTAATCTTGTTGGCATTTTTGAAATAGAAAAGTTAAATTCGGTTATTTGGAAAAATCAAAATATTAAATTGAAAAGCAAGTTAATTTATTGATATAGTTGGAAAATAATGATTTTTGAGGAATTATTTTAAATAAAAAAAATTTAATTCCAAAATAAAAATTTTGGTCAAACATTTCCCATATAACCTAGACTTTTGGAAAAATGAAGGCATTGAATTTCTTTTGGAAAAATATTTTTTGGGAAAAACATTTTGAATGGAAAATTTGGGGGTTTTGGGAGGAAGAAGTTCTTCTGGATCTTGCAGGTTGGGCTCTCCTTCAAATCTCTTCCAGGATTGCATATGGAGATAGCAACTATCTCATTTGTCTTCCTTGTTGCCAAAGAAATGGTCTGTTGGTTGAAAGAAAGATGCTTGTTGTTAAAAAAACCAAGCTTTCAAATTGATTTTAGATTTAATTTGAATTTGTGATTTTAAAACTATGCATATTACTGGTGTTCTTGCAAAAATAGTTGAATCCTTGTGTTAAAAATGCCCTTTCTTGCCAAATATGGGTTTTTGTTGAAGAAATTTAATTGTGAGTTTTAGATATTCTTCCATTTTTAGGTATATGATACCCTATGAGTTTAAAAAGAAAAATATAAACCCTTTGTTTTAAATCAAATCGATTTATTTGTTAAATCGAAATTTAAAATGGTGTAAAAAAAAAATTAAATTGTTTTGGGGTTGGAGGGTAGGAAGCGGAGCTGTACTTGTGCCTCCTCCCCCTGTGCAGGCCGTAGCTCACTGCGACCCTTGCGGTGGCCGCAGGGAGCGGCGACCGCACGGTGGCCGCAGGGCCGCAGTGGTCGCGTAGGCGTCGTGGGACCTGCGTCCCCGCGGATAGGGTAAGGGCCGCCCAACCCTCGTGTAAGGGAGGTGGGTCCGACCACCCTCGCCACCCCCCTTGCTTTTTGTATTTTTTTTTTGTTAAAAAAAAAATAAAAATTTATTATTTAAAAAGTATTTTTTTAATTAATTTTTTAATTATTTATTAATTATTATTAATATATATTTATTAATGAGAATAAATATATATATATATTAATTAATATTTAATTTAAGAGTTGTGCTTCATTAAATTATTAATAATATATATATTTTATTAATGAAAATTAATATATATATATATATATATATATATATTAATTAATATTTAATTGGATTATTATGCATTATTAATTATTAATTGTGTATATTTTATTAACTGTGGGTCAATACATTTATATGAATTAATATTTGAGCCCTTTTGGACCTGTAATATTAGGGAAGCATCTTTTTAGAAAAAGAGAATATTATTTATATTGGATAAATTTCAAGATAAAATATACATTATTCAGGAGTATATATTATTTGAAGATTTGAATGTTATAGGCCATCTAGAAATGTTAGAAATGAATATTTAATCATTGAACCATTATGAATTTAAACGACATGCTATTGGTATAATTGGGAATTTGTTTAAGTATCATTTGGAAAAATTGTTAAGTTACTGATATTCTCATTTAGTAAAATGAATGGTTTAATTATATTTTTCCTCTGTTTGAGAAATAGACAATGATACTATTACAAATTGTGGTATTGTATTCACCTTGCAATGATGTTTTCCTATTAGTGTGTTGTTAAATTAGATGCATGACTTAAATTCTAAATGAAAAGCTTGAATGTAAGATGTGAATAGATCTTAATGGATGAACCTTATCTTGTAATCCATATAATTTCATCTTCTGAAAGAAATTATCCTTGTTTAAGATTTATCTCGTTATAAGATAATCAGCTTATTGGATTTATTAGTGTGAGTTAAATTAAATGTGTAATTAAGTAATCACGTTGGGAAACTCTTTAGGTGTTAGTTGATGTCTTCCGTTATGTAATCTGAATTTTGATATCTCGTTGTATCTTAATGTTGTGTTTAACTTTAAAAAAAAAATTATTGCACTCTATTCTTGTGTTTCGGCTTAATCCCTTCGGGGTTTCCTGGCGGGGCATTACAACAAGCTTGAAAATGATGATTTTGGAGTACAATAATTTTCATAATAGCGTGTTCATGTTCATGTCTTTGGAATCAGAACTTTCATTTTCAAGCCTCTTGTGCCTCTAAACATACATTTTGATGCTTCAAAACTTGCGTTTAGGAAGCACAAGCTTGAAAATGATAATTTGCGAGTATGATATGTTTCATAATCATGCTTTCATGTTCATGGCTTCGTGATCAAAACTTGTATTTTCAAGCTTGTGTTACCTCCAAACACACATTTTGATGCTTCAAAATTTGCATTTAGGAAGCGCAAGATTGAAAATGATGATCTAGGAATATGATAAGTTTCATAATCACACTTTAATGTTCATGGCTTTGGAATAAAAAATTGTATTTTTAATCTTGTGATACCTCCAAACACATATTTTGATGCTTCAAAAATTGCATTTAGGAAGCACAAGCTTGAGGATGTTGATTTGGGAGTAGGATATGTTTCATAATCGGGCATTCATGTTCGTGGCTTCAAAATTAGAACTTGCATTTTTAAGCTTGTCTTACCTCCAAACACACATTTTGATGTTTGAAAACTTGTGTTTAGAAAGAACAAGCTTGAAAATAATTATTTGGGACTATGACAAGTTTCATAATTGTGCTTTCATGTTCATGACTTTGGAATCAGAACTTTCATTTTAAAGCTTGTGTTACCTTCAAATGCTCTTTAATGTTTGTTGCTTCTGAATCAGAACTTGTGAGGCCTCACCTCGACTCAGTCTGACATTCAGTGGATTTTATATTTAGACTATTATGGATACTTTATTTTGATGCATTTTGAGACTTAGAACTTATATGATTTCAGGATTTGGATAACATTGCTATGATTTGATGATTTACTTATATGCTTTATGAGATAGAACACTACATGATTGTTAGATAGGATGATATTGCAATGATAGATGTCGTTATTGAATTTGTAGGACTTTACTATGATAATAGAACTATGATGTATGGTTAAGTTTATGTGAATTGGGATGAAATTGCTTAGGTGAAATTGCTTGATAAAAGATGTATTTAATCTGTGCAGATGAAAATTGTATGCAAGTGATGATGTGTATTGTTATTCCTTTGAATTATATTATATGTGGATATTTGAAAGTACTAATGTGTAAATTGAGATGCGCAGGAAATTTACCATGTGACCATGGAAAATTACGGAGAACCAAACCTAGACTTATGTATGTTCGTAAGCTAGGGGTTGTCTATTTGGAGAGACAACACCCCGTTTGTGTTGTATTTTATTCGTAACAATATATGCTGCATGAGTGTTAAGTGTTATTTAAATTTAATGTGTAAAACCCACAAGAGACGATTTCATGTTTTAATTTGTAAAAGTGTTTTATTTGTGTCACTTGACACATGTGTGGATTTAAATTTAAATGTTTTATTTTTGTCTCTTGGTGGGAAAGTGTTTAACTATAGTTTTTTTTTAAATAATATAACGTGTTGTCATAAATACTTTGGGAAAAGAATCTTTGGAGAGGTCAACATATGTTTGACCCGAAAATAAACTTTAAAGGGTTTTAAAATGGGTTAAATGAACACCTAGGGGTAGTTTAATAGGGTTTCCTAAAGCCCATAAGATATACCTAGGGGTTAGGGGTAATTTTAGGCAAGTTTCTACTTTTAAGTGACCTTTTTGACACTTTAAAAATTGGCTTTTTTGAGTTGTGCGAAAATTGAAAATTAGAAGTTTAAATCTACTTGAGATTTTTCCTATTCGAATGGGAGTCTTTTTCCCATTCTGCTTTACTTTTCTTTTTGGTTTTTAGAAACTTGTGAGAACTCAGAGAATGAGCTTCTTAAGCAAGAATTTGAGAATTTGAGGGTAATCACCCACTCTCCATTTTTGGAGACAAGAGAATTTTTGAAAAGAAAAGAATAGTTTGGAATAGAAAATTTGACTAAGGATAGAAGAAGAAGATCCGTGGATTGGGCAACTCTTCCTCAAATAGTATACTACCATTGGGAAAATTAAGGTTGGTTTCTTTGTTCTTTAAAATGTCTATTTTCTTGTATGTGTTTGAGAGTATGATTGGTGTAAGAAATCTGTGTTCTTGAATGTCTTGTTTTAGAATTTCATTTGGAATTTTTGCATTATGCTTTGTTGTGTTTTGGGAGTTTTCTCAAGACCTCTTACTCGTGGGAGAGAGGAGGATCTTGTGGGTGGTAGCAGTGACAACCCTCGAGTGAGAGACTCTCATTTGAGAGCGATCACAAGGGATCTTGGTGTGACCCTTGTTGCATGGCCTGTTTGTGCAATGGGGGTCATAAGGAGGGATATAAGGCTAGAATGCCTTTGGAGGGTATAAGGAATAAGGAGTTGAGATTTTTGATGTATTTATTGTGCCATGAGGTGGCTACTTGTTTTTCCATACTTGTAGTTCTCCTCAGGGTATTGGTCCACTACCACCCTTAAAAAGGTCATCACCAAAGTGTGGTGCTGTGTAGCCAAGTTGCGAGTGTGTCTGAATATCTGTGTGTATATTTTTGTCTTCTATGTGTTTGCATGTTTGTTACCCGTCTAGGGCTTGGTTCTTCGAGCTCGGGGGTGGCTACCAGTTAGCCTAGGCTGGGAGGTGAGCACTTTGTGGTCATATTTGTGATTTATTATGCAGGAAAGTCAAGAGGAAAGGATAGGACAAGTGAAAAGTTGCAGAAGATTATTGTTGAAGAAATCTAAATTTATTTGCAGTTATTAGTTTTGTTAGGAGAAATACGCCCTCATCCGTTGAAATGAGAGGCAAGTTATAAATTTGAAATATAGACATGAGAGTTGGGATTGTAGTTGAAAAAAAAAAAGAAACATCCTGTAAATTTTGTAGAATATCTTAGAGTTGTGAAAAGCATCCAAATGATGATTTGGGAGTACGATAAGTTTTATAATCAAGATTTCATGTTCATGGCTTTTGAATAAACACTTGCATTTTCAAGCTTGTGTTACGTCCAAACATATTTTTTGATGATTCAAAACTTGTGTTTAGGAAGCACAAGCTTAAAAATGATGATTTGGGAATACCACAAGTTTTATAATCGCGCTTTTATGTTCTGGCTTTGGAATCAGAACTTCCATTTACAAGCTTGTTGTGTCTCCAAACACCCATTTCGAAGCTTCAAAACTAGGATATAAGAAGGACAAGCTTCAAAATGATGATTTGGGAGTATGATAAGTTTCATAATCGGGCTTTCATACTCGTGTCTTCAAAATTATAACTTTCATTTTCAAGCTTGTTGTGCCTCCAAACACCCATTTTGATATTGTAAAACTTGCATTTAAAAAGAACAAGCTCTAAAATGATGATTTGGGAGTACGATAAGTTTCACAATCGTGCTTTCATGCTCATGGCTTCAGAATCAGAACATGAATTTTCAAGCTTGTTGTACCTCGAAACACACATTTTGATGCTTCAAAACTTATGTTTAGGAAGCACAAGCTTCAAAACTTACGTTTAGGAAGCACGAGCTTCAAAATGATGATTTAGGAGTATGATAAGTTTCATCATCGCTCCTTCATGTTTGTGTGTCCGAAATCAAAACTTGCATTTTCAAGCTTGCATTACAACAAAGCATACAATTTGATGCTTAAATACTTGCATTTAGGAAGCACAAGCTTGAAAATGATGATCTGCGAGAACGATATGTTTCATAATCTCTCTTTCATATTCGTGTTTTCAGAATTAAAACATGCATTTTCAAGCTTGTGTTACCTCGAAACACACATTTGGTGCTTCAAAATTTGCATTCAGAATGCACAAGCTTGAAAATGATGATTTAGGAGTATGATAAGTTTCATAATTGTGCTTTCATGTTCATGGCTTCAGAATCAGAACTTGCATTTTTAAGCTTTTGTTTCCTCCAAACACACATTTTGATGATTCAATACTTGCTTTTAGGAAGCACAAGCATGAAAATGATGATATTGAAGTATGATAAGTTTCATAATCGCACCTCAATGTTCATTTCTTTCTAAAAAAAACTTGCATTTTCATAGTTGTTGTGCTACCAAACACATATTTTCGTGCTTCAAAACTTGCATTTAGGAAGCACAAGCTTGAAAATGAGTATTTGGTAGTACGGTAAGTTCCATAATCATGCTTTAATGTTTATGGCTTCTAAATTAGAGCTTGCTTTTTATAGTTTGTGTTACCTACAAAAACACATTTTGATGCTTCAAAATATGCATTTAAAAAGCACAATCTTGAAAATGATGATTCAGAGTACAATAAGCTTCATAATCATGCTCTTGGCTTTGGAATCAAAACTTGCATTTTCAAGCTTGCCATGCCTGCAAACACACATTTTGATGCGTCAAAACTTGAGTATAGGAAGAAAAGGCTTGAAAATGATGATCTGGGAGTATGATAACTCTCATAATCACACTTCAATGTTCATTGCTTCAGAATCAGAACTTGCATTTTCAAGCTTGTGTTACCTCCAAACACATATTTTCATGCTTCAAAACTTGCATTTACGAAGCACGAGCTTGAAAATGATGATTTTGGAGTATGATAAGTTTCATAATCTCATTTTCATGTTTGTGGCTTTGGAATTGGAACTTGCATTTTGAAGCTTGTTGTGCCTCCAAACACACATTTTGATGCTTCAAAATTTGCATTTAGGAAGCGCAAGCTTGAAAATGATTATTTGGGAGTACGATAAGTTTCATAATCGCTCTTTAATGTTTGTTGCTTTTGAATCAAAATTTGCATTTTCAAGCTTGTGCTACCTCCAAACACACATTTTGATGCTTCAAAACTTGCATATAGGAAGCATAGGCTTGAAAATGATGATTTGGGAGTACGATAAGTTTCATAATCGCGCTTTCATGATCATAGCTTCAAAATTAGAACTCACATTTTCAAGCTTGGATTACCTACAAACACACACTTTGATGCTTCAAAACTTGAATTTAGGAAACACAAGCTTTAAAATTATGATTTGGGAGTACGATATAGCGCTTTCATAATAGTACTTTCATGTTCGTGGTTTTAGAATAAGATGTGGCTTTGGAATTGGAACTTGCATTTTGAAGCTTGTTGTGCCTCCAAACACACATTTTGATGCTTGAAAACTTGTGTTTAGGAAGCACAAGCTTGAAAATGATGATTTTGGAGTATAGTAATTTTCATAATGGCACATTCATGTTCATGTCTTTGGAATCAGAACATGCATATCCGCTTTGTTGTGCCTCTAAACACACATTTTGATGCTTCAAAATTTGCTTTTAGAAAGCACAAGCTTGAAACTGATAATTTGGGAGTATGATATGTTTCATAATCATTCTTTCATGTTCATGGCTTCGTGATCAAAACTTGTATTTTTAAGCTTGTGTTACCTCCAAACACACATTTTGATGCTTCAAAACTTGCGTTTAGGAAGCACAAGATTGAAAATGATGATCTGGGAGTATGATAAGTTTCATAATCGTGCTTTAATGTTCATGGCTTTGGAAAAAAAACTTGCATTTTCAATTTTTTGATACGTCCAAACACATATTTTGATGCTTCAAAACTTGCGTTTAGGAAGCACAAGATTGAGGATGTTCATTTGGGAGTATGATAAGTTTGATAATTGGGCATTCATGTTCATGGCTTTGAAATCAGAACTTGCATTTTCAAGCTTGCCTTACCTCCAAACACACATTCTGATGTTTGAAAACTTGCGTTTAGAAAGCAGAAGCCTCAACTAAAAACTCTGTTGCTGCTACTGTTGCCCATCCTTAGCGGGTGCCTGAGAACCCCTAAAAGGTGTAGCAGTCTGGGACTAATTCCCTCTAACTCTGGACCCACTGAAAGGTACACTCCCGATCTGCACTCCAAACTGACCACCATGAGCATGGCTAAGATTTTGTTCCACCATCCTGGCTTTTGCCACGGCTACCTCTACTGAAGTAGGGTCAAACACTCTCATTCCTCCACTGATGCAGTCGTTTAGACCCCTTAAGGAGTGTTGAACTAGCATTGCCTCATCATTTCCAATACTGGCATACTATTTGAGCTCATAAAACCTGTGCTCAAACTGATCTACAAACATACCAAACTGGTGCAAAGCATAGAACTCATCTGCCTGTGATTGTCTCCACTTAGGTGAGAGAAATCATGCCCTGAATCTCTCTAGAAAAATCTCCCATGACACAGTGTTAATGCTCACACCGATCCTCTCCTCCTCTAACCACCACCAGATAGATGCAAAACTATCGAGATGCATGATGACGCATCTTGCCTTAGTGTTGCTGCCATACGGATGCATGGCAAAACACCGATCTAGACTAATCAGCCAGGTCTCTACCTCGAGACCAATGCCCTTACCGTCAAAGTAAGGAGGATGGGACCGTGTGTGAGAAAAGTGGAATAAGTATCTACAAGTTGTAAGACATAACACTTCAATTAAGTCATTACATGTATGGTTAGACATATATAAGAATGAATAATAAAACCATAACAAATTGACCAATTGCCTTCTAAAAGATGCGAGTATAGACTTGCTCTCAGATTTGTATAAGCAATACCAGTGACTAGACTACACCAAGATGAAGGATTTAATCTATATGAGCATGATATTAAGCTAAATTGATGCAAGATTATGCTAGATGGATGAATAGTAAGCTATATGAATTCAAGCAATCATAATTTAACAAAATATGCAAAAAGCTAAACTAAGATGCAATAATCTCAAAAAGCAAGCACAATATCTTCAATGACTCCAGAGCAAAAACTGTATAATAACAATAAATGTCCAGGGTGTTTTGAATGAGAGATGAAGGCTGAATTTATAGAGAATCACAAGAGAGACCAATAGTCAAGATCGATTAGCAACGAGCGGTTGAGATTATTCAAGAAAAAACACAATTTTAGGATAATTGAAACAATTGAGAGATCAGATTCAGTTAACCTTGAGATAGATTCCAATTATAGTTTGATTGAAATGCATTCAGATTATAAGTTTGAGTTTGCATTGGAGTTAAAATTCAATTAATTTCATGCACTTGTAAGATAAAAATAGGTGATTCCATGCATATTCTTTGATTTGATTCAAGAAAAGAGTCTTTTCAATGCAATTGAACTTCTTTTCTCAAAAGATTTGAGTTCCAATTTTAGAGAAAGATTAATAATTCATTTAATTACTTTTCTGATTTCAAGTTATCTCAATTTAGATGAAAGAAATAATATCTGAAGTTTGATTTCTCTCTCAATTCAATTCTTTATGTTATTTTCAATTTAACTCTTGCTTTGCATATTTATTCCTCTTTTGTAATAAATTAATTCCTTTTTTATGATTAAATGGAAAATTTATTAATTAATTAATTAAACATGCTAGGATATTTAATAAATTAAATAGGATAATTGATCAAAATGATTTACTTGGAATGATTTAATTAATTAAATATTTTTTTAATTAATATAGAATAATCCACTTGCCATGTGACATTTGATGATTGAAGAATTAATTAATTGTGTGCTCAAATTTGATTTAATTGCCTTTGGTTAGGACCTTGGTGATGTTGTTGAGATTAGGGGCCCATGGTTTAGGTGACCATTTTTAGGGTATTACATTTGCCCCTCTTTGAATTAATGTGCGAGTGGCGCGTTTGTTCAAAGAATATGTTGATGTCTAGGAGATACCAGTTCTGAACTTGATTGATCATGAACAAGATGAAGAGCAGGGTGTTTAGCTTATTTTGAAGCAATGAAACAAAACATAGTTGATTAAAGTGAAATTGATCCCGAACTTGATTGAACTAGGACCGATGAAGAGAAAAGATACCGAACTTGAACTTGATCGATCAAGAAGTAGATCTTACTGATCTAGAACTTGATTGAACTAGACACAGTGAGCAAAGATAAAATCAATCTTGAACTTGATGGATCAAGACACGATGAGTGAAGATAAACTGTCTAGCTTGATTTGATGCGATGAAACTAAACACGTACTTAGATTGAGCGTGTGATCAAAGATACTCTTTAAACTTTTGATTGAGATTAAACAAATAATCAGCTTGATGAAAAGCGATGAAACTGATTAACGTTAAGAGACTGATTTAGATGAAGGCAATATAAGCTTGATTTGAAGTGATGAAACTAATATGCCCCTAAAGACTGATTTGATTCAGATGATTGAGAAATCTTAACTTGATATGAAGCGATGAAGCTGAGATGCCCCTAGCGATAAGAATTTGTTTGATTTTCTTTAGTTGAAAAAAAAAAAATTTGCTCGACTTTTTATGAAGATTTGAAAATTTTCTCAACATTGAAGATGTGAGGTCATGAGGTCATGAGTATGATAATTACTTGAGCACAAAGATTGAATTAGAGGATCATTTGAAGATTTAGCGATGATTGATGTGAAATTGAGCACAAATTGAAGAAAAGAATGAGAATGTGATGAAAGCGCTAAGTGGTCGCAGTTGTGCAAAATTGACTAGAAGAATTATCTCAGATTTTGATTTTGATCCTGAAAATGGAATTAGGACGGGAAAATTAGCTAAGGGTACAATTTTCATGTCCATCGGAGAAAGTTGAAAAAATAGGGTTTTGTCTATATAAGGGGTCCAAGTGTCATTTTCAATTCATTTGAACCTCTCCAAGTTTGAAATTTGAAAAGCCTTTTGCGAATAAAAATGGTCATTCCAATCCAGGAGCATTGATTCGAGCTCCAGAGACATCATAATCAATCGCAGAACTATGAGCCAACAATAAGAGACTAATCTTACACCTTTTTATTTCATAAATTTTGATTTTTTGTTTAATTTTTTGCATTTTCATGTCATTAAAAACCGATCATTATCGTTTTGTCATGCAAGATGATACTGCGTCTCATACAAAAAATTGTGTTTTATTGTTTTGTCATTTTAGGCCATTTGTTTTGTCGTCTAGGACATCCCCGCGTATCGTACGATTGTTTTCTTGATAGACCATTTTATCGTGCAAATGTATTTCTTTTGTCGTATGGGAGTCTTTTGTCGTGCTACATGAATTCCTACTCGTACGATGTTCTTCTTAGACTATAAAATGTCATATGAAAAATAGTGAGCATTTTTAAGGGTTCAAACATGAAAATTTAATTTTGCATTTGATGTATTTGGATTTGCGTGATGTTTAATTTGTTGTGTAGCGTAATTTGAATGACTTGCTGATGATCTGTTTGTTTGATATTTTCAGGTTTGATTGCCACATGTTTTATTTCGGTGTGTCTATCCTCCTGCAATGAGGCTAGTCTGTGAGCTATCTGATATAGATAGAGCACATATCGATTTGTGTTTTTACTCACCTTTTTATAGATGCCGAATATCCATGTGAATCACAGGATGCTTATTGCACTTGTGGAGCGGTTCCATTCAAATCATAACACCTTTCATCTACCAGTGGGAGAGTTGACCATTACTCCAGAGGATGTTTATAGGATTTTGAGGATTCCATTTGCTGGGGATAAGGTTGACTATGATTATGCTCAGCATCCTGGTATCTTAGCCTTGACACACATTTTTCATGACGAGGACATGCTTGTGTGGGCTATCAGTTGGGATTATGTGATGGCTAGGTACAATGAGCAGTTTCCACTAGCATGTGTATTGGTAGGATTCATTGGTTTCTTTGTTATGTTGGACAGAGGACAACAGGGTTTCTTATGTGGCTGGGCTAGGATGCTGGAGAGAATTTTGGATGAGCCTGGGAGGTTAGGGTGGGGTTCTTGTCTATTATCCCACATGTATCGTGAGATGCATGAGATTGTATACAAGGAGGGGAAGAGCATGGTAGTAGGTGTCTTGGTTTTATAGATATGGGCCTCAGAGCATATCCTAGTTTGCAGACCTATTGTGGATGATGCCAGAGATCCACACCAGCCGATCATTTATAGATATTCTGGATATGTTACTCAGCCCCATCTAGGCAAGATAGAGTATTGGCGATGACAACTTGATGATCCGATCATTGTTGTATGGAGACCATACAAGGGTCTTGAGATGTGGGATGACTGGAGAGCTGTGCGGCGTGACATGTTCATGACTCATCCTCTTATCGAAAGAACTGTTACCATTATTGAGCGATTTGTTGTATCTCGGGTTATGAGGCAGTATGGCAGGCCTCAGGGGATTTCAGAGGAGTTCACCACCTACACCCATTATGGGGACGAGGAGAGATGAGGATGGGCCCCTAAATTGTCTTACGCATTGAGCATGTAGACGCTTGCTAGATTGCATCGACTTCGATGGGACTACCTGGAGGATATTACAGATGTGGGGGTATTGCCCTAGTACAGGGATTGGTTTCAGAGTCATCCCTTTCCTAGATTTATGGATCCAGCTAAGCATGTACCTTTCATATACGAGGCTGAGGATGAGGACCCTACATAGGCACAAGTATAGGGATAGGCATAGGGTCAGAGAGCGGCAGGTTCTAGGCAGGAAGATGGTGATCCTGGTGCGACCAATAATAGAGTACTAGCTAGGTGGAGACAACAATAGAGAGGGGATGGTGGATCCCTTGGAGCTATTGGTGATGGGGTTAGTGGTGCTAGGACACTGGAGGGTGGGGGAGAGGAGGAGCGAGCAGCTCCTAGACAGGTGCGACAATAGATTGATGTGTAGGGTGGAGATGGTGGCACAGATGGAGGCAGAGAGCCTGTGAGGGAGCAGGGGGCAGCTGATGCAGAATGATCTATGAGATCGAGATTAGTAGGTTTCTAGTCACAATTAATAGTAGCTCAGACACAGCTTCTAGAGCGGGACCAATAGCTAATGAAGGTCAGAGCTGAGCACGATCATCAACTCACTGAGATGAGGGCAAAGCGAGACACTCTCCAGCAGGAGGTTTTTCACCAGACGAGTCGAGTAGATTATTATGTTGCAGCTTATAGTGTAGCAGTTCCTATAGCACAACAAGTTATCCCATATTCTTAGTATATGGCTCAAACTGAGGGAGCTTGGGCACCTAGGCAGGATGCTGGTCAGTAGGCTCAACCTCCTCCACCACTTAGCGATGAGGGAGAGGTAGAGAGATAAATTTGTATAGCTCTTAGATTTTTTTATATACCCCATTTTTTTGTAGCCTATATGATTCTTACTCCGATGGGAGATTGTAGATGACAATTGATATCATTTGTACCCTGAGACTTTTATTTGTACTTCAAGATATTTATGATGATATATATGAGATCTTGATTTGATTTCATCGTACTTGTGTTAATTGATTATGAGATGTTTTTCTATATGCTTTATTCTATATGTATGCATATCTTTTCAGTATGGATGTATGTAATGCAAATGAATATGGATTTTTATTTTTGTTTCTTTTCATATGCAAATAAATGAAGGAAAAGAGTAACTAGTAATGCAAAAAATATTATTTTCTATGCAATAATGTGAATGCAAATGAATATGTATAATGAAATATATGGATCTATATAAGATGCTTGTGTATATAGCTAACATCTCAATATGCAAGTACTTGATTGGAGAAATGATGAAAAAGAGACCACTTAGCCAAGAAATGATTATACTTCAAACTCTCATTCAGAAGATAAAGAGATCATCATTATCACGCAGAAATCACTCGAAATGCACAAAATCTAGAATGAATGCAAACTAAAACTAGTCATTGGATTTGAAATGCTTAATTTTTATCACTGAGTGTTTACAAACATAGCTGGTAGAATAGAGTTCCTTCCTTTTCATGTGCAATATTAATTATCTTGTCCGCAATGACCCTTTTTGTTAATATCCTTGGACAGATTACAAATGCATCTGGATTGTACATTTAAAGAAATTCCCTCAAAATAGACAAAGAAATGATGCCAACCTCCCTATAGCATACAAATAAGCAGAGTCGAGGTATGTGTGTCGATTTCAACTTAATGTGAAGGCACTTATCATAGGCACCCAGCTTATTAGATGTTTCCAGATCATCAGAATCATTCCTACAAGCAGAAAACAAAGAAAATATTATGCCCCCAATCCTTGCTTCTCTTAGCCAAGATAGACTTCCTCGAGTTACTCAGAAGGAATAATAATCAGAAACCAATATAAAAGACAGCACACAAAGAAAATTTCTTGCATATCTCAAACTATTTAGTGATTGTTTTCAGTAATGTTGTTTTGCTTGTTTACTCAGTTATAGAGCTCTTCAGTAGTTAGGAGACAAGTGACTGACTCAGATTGCACGACCAGATATCACTGACAGAATGATGACTTGGTTGATACTACTTAGGACATGTAAAATACCCAGTCGATTACCCTAAGACTAGGACATTGATCAGTTTCAAGCCATGAGGGTTCTACAAGAACCAGGTTGTCACAAAAGTGATTAAAAGATATGTACAAGAAAAATCAAAGATGCAAGAAAGCGAGAAATGCTAACGTTGCATTGATAGATGGAGCGCTTGGGTACAAGAGGCGTCTGTTTGCTAGGTTTTCACCTGCTTGGCAAAGTTCTTTTTGTTTTGTTTTATTTTTTTTCTTCTTTTTTTTTCTTTTTTTCAGGACTTTTTATCAGTACAGGTTGGTGGAGCAGAGAATACTAAGTGAATAACTTTTTTAAGTGGATGGTGTTGATCGGTTCACGGAGCTGTTCTCCTTCCGACATTGAGAGCTGATAGGCACTAGAGCCAAAGACTACAGTAATGATGTAGGGACCCAGGCACTTGGGTTCAAACTTCCCCTTTTTGTCTCGAAACTGTTGATTTTTAAGATTTTCTCTCAGAATAAGGTCACCAAGCTGAAATTCTCATTGCCGAACCTTCTTATATATCCTTTAGACATTTTCTTTTGATACACTCTTATATGAACAAACGCCACTTACCGACGTTCATCCAGCAACTCGAGTTCTTGCAATCTAGATATTTTGTAGTCTTCAACAATAAGAAGACCTTGCAAAGAAACACTTAAAGACAGTATTTCCACCTCAAAAGGTAAAACTGCTTCAGATCCATACACCAAAGAAAAAGGTGTAGCTCTAGTAGGTGTTCTAATACTTGTTCTATAAGCCCATAATGCAGGATTGAGCTATAGATGCCAATCCCTCCTAGATTTGTTTAATGTTTTATGTAAGATAGTCAACAGATTTTTGTTAGATGCTTCACCTTGTCCATTACCTTTAGGGTAATATATGGATGACCAATGCTATATGATTTTTAATTTTTATAGAGTTCATCTAAATCTTTGTTCTTGAATTGTCCTCCATTGTCAATCACAATGGATGAAGGTATCCCATATCTGTAGATGATATAGTTAAGGATGAACAGAGCTACTTGTTTACCAGTTGCTTTGATGAGCGGAACTGATTCTACCCACTTAGTGAAGTACTTAGTGGCAGTTATGATAAACTTATGTTTGTTAGATGATGTAGGATATATTTGGCCAATGAAATCAAATGCCCATTGCTGAAAAGGCCAATGTGTAATGAAGGGTATGAGATCCCTTGCTGAGCATGTATGAGATTCCCATGTAGCTGTGTCATGCCCAAACTTTTGGGCAAAACATAACCAACAATTTTTTTTTTTTAAATCACTAAATTCTTAAAACACTAAAGTTACACGCAACCATTGCTTAACCAGTTGAGACATCTTAACAAGTTGTTCCAAGTGAAATATTAAATGATATTAAATGCTATCATGCTATTTCCTATTAACAAGCGGAACGAACAAATGTTATAAGAGTAATAATAATTTCACTCAAAAGTCCTTATCATTTCAGTTGCATCTATTAGTACTTAATTAGATCCATTTCCACTAAATAGGCATTAATAAAATTACTTGGTCCGATACCAATTATTTAATAAATATCAAGTTCCCATCATCCTGTTAATAGATCCTTTCTTAATAATTTAATTTAATTGTGGAATACTAAATAATTTAATTTATTAACTCATCAAATTTAGTCAAAATATTAATTAAATCAACATTCTCTAAAATAATTGACGAAGGTATAATTAATCTCCAATAATCATTAATTGCTTTTAGGAGCTAATTAATTTAGTCCTAGCTCTTAGTATTATAAGTGTCTATATTTTACTTAACAATAGTTAAATAGTAGATTTAAACTAAACCAACAAATAGGGTCGATTTTATTCACAAATGAATATTTCTCTACTAGGTTGAACAACATGCATCTATGTTAAGGAGAGTAAAAAATTAAACCCTTTAGATCAATAAAAATAAAACTCCCTTATTGTTTAATTTAAATCATCTAAATTTAATAAATTAAAATTAAATATTATTTCTCAAAAATTATATTTAAATCATCTCCATCTATTTAAATTTTAAAATAAAATAGTTTAATCCATAACACTGTTAAACTGTTTAAAATTTAAAATTGAATATTATCTTTACTAATATTTAATTTGGGACAACTCCACCTATATATATATATATATTTAATCATATATATATTTATATAATTATAGAACACCATATATTTATACAACCATACATATATATATGTATAAATATTACTATATTTTTAAGCTCTAGGGTTCTACCCATGCAAACCCTAATCATCATTTTATATTATAAAATTAGTCTTCTATATTTTTTTTTGTTACCACTAATTACCCTAGCCCTAACCGGGCTAGGGTTTTTTCCTTTTTTTTTTCTTTGTGTAGCATTGTTTTTGCAGGGGTTGTATCACGCAGGGCGGAGTTCATGGCGGCGAGGGTTTTAGGGGGGGAGCGGTGCCGTTCACTGTGGGTTACCACAGTGGTGGCGTCCACTGCGGTCGCCCACAGTGGCAGCTTCCAAGCCATTCACTATGGACGACCGCAGCGGTGGCACCCACTGTGGTTGCCCATAGTGGCGGCCCTTGGGCCATCCACTATGGTCGCCCACACTGGCGGGCCTTGGGCCGTCCACTGTGGACGCCCACAGTGGCGCTGGCCAAGGCCACCACTGTGCCATGCATAGGGTTTGGCCCCCCCGCCATCCACTGTGCATTGCACAGTGGTTCGGCCCGAGCCCGACCCCCTTTTTTTTTTCCTTTCAAAATAAATTTTTGCTTTGTAATTTTTTTATTTTTATTTTTTATAAAATGTAATTTTTCATATTTAAATAAATAAATATATATATATAAATATATTTATTTATATATTTATATAATTTAGGTTATATATATAAATATAATTTTTAAAATTAAATATAAATAAATATATATAATATATATATATATATATTCATTTATATACATATAGTTTAAATGTAAATATAAATAAATATATAGATGTATATATATTTATTTATATGCATATATTTAGAATGTTCATAGGATTTAAGGCTAAACTTTCATTTAAGCCAATATAAATTATTTTTCCTCTCAAAAACATAGAACAGATTATTATTAATTCTCAAATTTAAATCAAGGTATTTTTTTTTTTGAAGTTAAATACCATAAATCCGAGGTAGTCTAAATAGTTTAGATTTATATTCTGCAATAATGATTGACAGGAATCCAATGAAATTATTCAGCAACTATAGAATATGATATTATTTAAATCAAATAGACTATTCATCTCTAGATTATATTTTCTGCAAAAAAAGTAAATAACAGAGTTTAATAATTTTAACAGCAACTATATAAATATGTAATTATTTAAACTAGATTGACCATTTAATTTTCTAGGCTTTAATTTCTGCAAATAAATATGTGATCTTAATTTCTACAACCTTATTTACCTAGAATCCTTTAATTTTGACCATGCAATTAGGAATTAACTAAAACATTTGCATTTCAAAGTAACTTGCATGCAATCATTAAATTAATTCTTTACTTTCCTAGTGTATTTCAAAAGCATAAATGGGATGAAATAAATTTCTTTCTTTCAAAATATTAAATACTCAACATAGGATTAATTTCAAAAAACTTTAGGAACTAAATCTCGAATTATTCATTTCTTTTCTACAGCATAGCATAAAACAATATTTCATCTCTTTGAAGTACATTTAAATTACAAAATAACCTTCAATACAAATGGATCTCTCATTTCTATTAAATGAGGATCTAAAAAAAAAACATTTGATACATTTCTTTTCGAAAATAAGATACAACCTAATTTCCTATTACATTGCTGCAACTCAAAAACATAAATATTCCATTCCTGAATCTTTTCTGTAACAAATAAAACCAGCAACCTCTACTTGTCCTCTTTCCTTTGTTACAACAACTTGTGAATAAAACATAGGCTATGACCATGGAGTGCTCACCTCCCAGCCTAGGCTAACTAGTAGCCACCCCCAAGCTCGGAGAACCAAGCCCTAGATAGATAACACACATGCAAACACAAATAAACAAGGAAAAACATCCACAATCACATTCCCAACCAAGGCTATACTGCACCAAACATTGTGTTGTCTTTTTCAAGGGTGGTAGTGGACCAAGTACCCTGAGGAGACTGCAAGTATGGTAAAAAAAATAGCCACCTCATGGCAAACCAAACACATCAAGTATAACATAATCAACCCCTTATTCCTTATTCCCCCCAAGGCATTCATGCCTTATTTCCCTCCTTATGGCCCCCAATGCATAAACAAGCCGTGCAGCAAGGGTCACATAAATTCCCTTGTGATCGCTCTCATAACGAGAGTCTCTCACTCGAGGGTTGTCACTTCTACCACCCACAAGATTCCTCCTCTCTCCCAAGAGTAGGAGGTCTTGGTTACTCCCAAAACACTTACATTGCATAAACACAAAATACCAAATAAATTTCCAAGAAATACATGTATGAAAAACTAGTCTTTTACACAAACATTTCTTTCAAAACACATGTAATAAGAAATCATTATAAGAAAAAGATATAACCAACCTTAAACTGCCCAAAGGTATGCTAGTTTTGTTGAGGAGGAGCAACCCAATTCCATGGTTCTTCTCTTTCTACCCTTAGCCAAGTTTTCAATCCAAAAATCTATCTTTTTTCTTCTCAAAATTCTTTTGTCTCCAAAAATGGAGAGTGGGTGATTTCCCCCAAAATCTCTCTTTCTTGCTTAAGAAGACACTAGTGTGAGTTCTCTCAAGTTTCTAAAACTGAAAAGGAAAGTAAGGTAAAATGGGAAAGGTAACTCTTATTCGAAAAGGAAGGTCTTCAACTTAGTTCAAGTCTTCTAGTTCAATTTTCGCACAACTTAGAAAAGTCACTTTTTTAGGGTGTCTAAAAGGTCACATGGGAGTAGAAACTTGCCTAAAATTACCCCTAACCCTTAGGTATGCCTTATGGGCTTTAGGAAACCCTATTAAACTACCCCTAGGTGTCCATTTAACCCTCTTTTAACCCCTCTGAAGTTTATTTTCGGGTCAAACCTATGTTGACCATCCCAAAGATTCTTTACCCAAGGCATTTATAGAAATCACATCACATTAATTGAAAAAGCTATAGTTAAACAATCCCTAGCAAGAGACAAATTTAAAAATTCAAACATAAATCCACACATGTGTCAAGTGACACAAAGAAAATACTTTTACGAATTTATACATGAAATCACGTCTCTTGTGGATTTTACATAAATCAATTAAATAACACTTAACACACATGCATCATTTACTGTTATGAATAAAATACAACACAAACGGGGTGTTGTCTCTCCAAATAGACAAACCTCGGTTTTACGAACATACATAGGTCTAGGTTTGGTTCTCCATAATATTTCCATGGTCACATAGATATCTTTTCTTGCGTCACTCAAATACACATTAGTAATTTCCAATAACCTCGTATAATATTAAACACGTGAATTAGAATACACATCAAACACTTTGCATACAATTTTCATTTGAACAATTTAATACATCTTATATCCAAGTAATTTCACATAAACAATTATCCTAATTCTCGTAGTTTTGTTCCACACATAAAACATACATCCTATTTCTATCATCATTAGTAAAGTCCTGCAAATCCAATAACGACATATATCATCACAAATTCTTCCTATTCAAAAATCATGTAGGGTTCTATATCATAAAGCATATAAATAAAGCATCAACATTCATCAATGTTATCCAATCATGGAATCATATAAGTTCTACGTCTAGACATAGCTGACATACGTTAAATCAAGGTTATCCAATCAATGGATCTTTTAGGATTTCAAATTTAAAACACATCAAAATGTACACCACAAGGTGCAATAACTCTATAACTTGGCTCAATTACTTTTCTCACCAATCTATCTGTCTAACATAGTCCATTCTATAGAATTATAAAATATTTATTAATAGGGTCAAACATGGTCAACTAAGTTAATCAAAGCTTGGTTTGGGGAAGGCCTTACAAGCTGACACTTCTCACAAGTTCTAGAAAACTTTATAGCGTATTTCTCCATGTCTGGCCAATAGTAGCCAGCCATTTGTAGTTTCCGAGATAAAGTTAGACCATTTGAATGAGATCCACAAATACCTTCATGGACTTCAGTTAATGCACATTGGGACTCTTCAGTTTTGAGACACCTAAGCAAAGTACTATCCAAACCTCACCTAAATAGATTGTTAGTGATGATGATGTAGCGTGAATCATTTTGGGTTAGGTTCCTTTTCTCATTATGGGTAAGATTTTCTAGGATAATTTGGTCTCGTAAATAAGAGTAAATGTGGCTATAGTGAGATGAGTCATGTCCAATAACAGAAAAGACTATCTAGGAATTAGGAGAATCATAGGTAGGGTAATGTAACTCTTTCACTAGGAATTCAAAGAAAAAATTAGATTCTTGTAACTCTGGTATAGATGCCAGGGTGGCCATAACATTTGCTGCTCTGTTTGCTGATCTGGGGAATGATACAAAAGTAAAATATTTCTTGAGATCATCCACCATTCTCTTATAAGGCATCAGTTTATCATCTCAATTCTAATATGTATCATTGATTTGGTTGATGATTAATTGAGAATCTCCATAGATGTGTAATTCCAAAACTTTCCATTCAATAGCCAGCTTGATCTCATTTACCAAAGCTTCATACTCTGCAATGTTGTTTGTGAAAGGGAAGGAAATCTTGTAAGCCTTTGGGATTGAATATTTTTGAGGAGTAATAAAAAGTATTCCAGCACTGGAACCATGTTGGGTGAAAGACCCATCAAATAACATCTTCCATGATTGTTGAGTAAGGTGCATGATAGATTCATCTGGAAATTCTATATGCAAAGGTTGAGTGTCTTCAAGTGGAGCATCACCAAGTTGATTTGCAATTACCTATCCTTTGATGGCTTTGCATTATACATATTCAGTATCAAACTTTGTAAGAACCGTGACCCAATTGGCCAATCTTCCTGTAAGTCTTGCTTTGTTGAGAAGATATTTGAGCAGATCAATCTTAATCACTAGCTTGATGGAATGTGCTAACATGTGGTGTCTCAATTTTTGTGATGCAAAGACTAATGCCAAACATGATTTTTCTATTATAGTATAGTTCATTTCATAAGACACCAAGGTTTTGTTGATATAATATATAGCTCTCTCTTTTTTATTTTCATCTTGTTGTGCCAGAACTGCCCCCAGTGATGAATCAGTAGCTGATATGTATAGAATCAATGGTTTACCTTGAATTGGTGGCATCAGTATTGGTGGATTAGATAGGTTTTATTTGATTTTCTTGAAGGTGTTGTTCACATTCTTGATCCCAGTTGTATGTTACTCCTTTCCTTAATACTTTTGTGAAGGCTTGAGCTTTATCTACTAGCTGAGAAATAAAGTGTCCGATTGACTGGAGACATCCTTGTAAACTTCTCATTTGACTAATATTCTTTGGAGGTGGCATTTCCATTATAGCTCGGACCTTCTCAGGATCAACCTCAATCCCTTTCTTTAAAATGATGTAACCAAGTAATTTCCCAGATGTCACTCTGAACGCACACTTTTTTAGGATTTAGCTAGAGCTTGAATTTTTCAATTCTATCTAGTATGAGGCCTAGCTCTTGAATATATGTGGATCTCTTCATGGTCTTTACTAAAGTGTCATCAACATAATCTTCCATTTTTTTATGCATCATATTATGAAAGATAGTAGTTACTGCTCTTTGGTAAGTTGCTCCTGCATTCTTTAGCCCTAATGGCATGATGTTCCAACAAAAGGTTCCCCATGCACAGATGAAAGTTGTCTTTTCTTGATCTCCAAGAGCTATTTCGATTTGATTATAATTAGAGAATCCATCCATTAATGAGTACATTTCATATCCAACAGTCATATCCACTATCATATCAATATTAGGCAATGGAAAATCATCATTCAGACATGCTTTGTTGAGATATTTGAAGTTTGTACAAACCCTAATAGATTTGTCTACCTTTGATACAGGTACAATGTTTGAAATCCATTCTACATAGTCTATAGCTCTGATAAATCCATCTTTTAGCAATTTTTCTAGCTCAGCCTTGACTAGCAGTGCCACATGAGGGTGCATCTTACAAAGTTTTTGCTTGATTGGTTTAACTCCTAGTGTAATAGAAAGATGGTGCATGATAAGATTAGGATCTAGGCCTTGTATATCAGAGTATGTCCATGCAAAGTTGATCTTCTTTTCTAAAAAGAGATTTCTGAAATCTTTTAACTCTTCGGCTAATAATGATTGAGCTAAGTGGATGATATGTGGTGTCTCTTGACTCCCAATATTTATTGGCTAAGTTGGTTCAATCAATATAGAAGACCTTTCCTGGAAGTTACTTGGCAGTATATCAAGTATCTCACCTTCAGGTGCCTCAGAGAGGTTTTAACCCTTAGGTACATCCTTTATTTTTTCTATTTTTGATTCTGACACCGCCACAATGTGGTTTTTGCCATCAGATCTTTTCTTTTTCTTTTTTATTTTATTTTTGTGACTAAGATACTTGATATCTATTTCAGTCATGTTCTCACTGTGTTCTCTGGTGGAAGAGTCCATTGGTTCAACTACATTAAGGTAGTAGGCTAATGTGTAGTTGTTAGCAAAGATAGGTACATTCATAGGTTGGTTTTGGAGACAACAGTCAATTAGTTTAGGATGTACCAAGGATAAAGTTTGAATAGGTTCCAGGGATTTCACGGTATTATCATCATAACTTTAGACCGACAAGTCAATTTATAGAAGACTACCTTGCACAAATGTCTCAAGACTAGGAATAGTTACAACATGATCATTGAAGTGCATGTTAATATTTAGTTGACCAAATCCAATAGACCTACTTCTAGTATCATTCTCTACACTAGACTGGACTACATACTATGGTTCGACAGTAACAAGATCAATAGACAGATTCCCAACATCCATGATAGAGGAGTCAGAGTTTGATGCTAAATTGTCATAAATAGTACTATTGTTGGAGCCATCAGAGTAATAGGCTGAAGTGTGTGACTCTTCTTCAAGTGATTGAGTGAGTGTATGTATAGTGTCAATACCTACATCTTTGATGATGCAAGTGATGAATCAATGATGAACAATTAGTACCAAATCGATACTGAGAGGGGGGGTGAATCAAAACTGACAAAAACAATTTTCCTTGCACTAGTTTGACTGAAAACACTACACTTGACTGACAAGCAATAACATCGGTCTAAACCATATTACTATCGGTTAAACACTAGAAGAATGTGAAACACATAAACCGGTAAATCTTAGCTTTCCACATAATCTAACATCTTATTTCCACTTCACCCATATGCATACACTAGTAATACATCAACAAAAATGTAAAGACTTACTGGTTCAACATGCTTTACCACTTGATAGAGAATAACAAAGCATCACATGAAAAGCATCACACATAACACACATATTTTTCACGTGGAAACCCAATTGGCAAAAACCACAGTGGGGATGAATACCCACAAGCTATTCTTTGAACCCTTTTGAAGTCCGCTCTATTAGGAGACTAGTCCGGTTAGAGACTTTTATAATAGGTTCTGTTAGGAACTGATCCTGCTAGGGATCATCTGGTTAAGGGATGACTAAAATACCTAGTTAAGGGTTAAATCCTGTTAAAGGTTACCTTGTTAGAGGATTTCAAGAACTCAAAGATTTTCAGTCACCCTGTTACAGGATTTTCAGCAAGCCAGTTAAAGCTACCCTGTTAAGGGATTTTCCAACTGTTGAAGTGGTTAGAGGTCAATAGGTATTACAATGATCTGGTAATAACTCTTCAATGCCAATCCAAATCCACTTTAGTTCCTTCCTTCTGCAATCACACTCTGTAGGTATCTATTCTCTTATCTGGTCTGGCAAGAATCATGTATCTCTACACTTAGATACACACACAACATTTGCCAATGACTTAAACATGAAATACAATATCGACCTTGTAGGAAAGATAGGTCTGTAGCATAAACTCTAAACCCTAAATATTTAGCTTAAGCAATTCAGTCAGTTCAATCCTAACCGTTGAACATATTGCATTGATTACAACAATCTTGAATAGATCTCAAGACGTTCTCCAACGTTCATTTTTCACCGCTTCTTGGAGACTGATAACCCATCACGCATTCTTCACCATTTACGGAGACTTCGCACATTCCCGAGGTAGATAGGATCAATCTCCTTCATACAAGATCCTTCATGTGCACAAGGTTGATGTGGCAACACAATCTGTTCTTCATTACAATGCTAACTCATCACACGATGTCATGGTTGAATCACACAGGCTTGGAATACTTCAACCGGAAACCTTGAAGCTAAGACTACCAACCGGTAGTCATACCATATAAAACCTTGATACAAAACATTCCATATATGGGTTCACATTCCAACATACCGATTCACTTGGATAGACATACCACTTCACTTTTTCACATATACCAGTTCACAACATCATACCGGTTCTCTTGCAAGTTGCTTACTTCAATATACCAGTTTACTCTTCAGCATATTGACATCAATGACAACATACAATATCATCATGTCATCATACTTTGCACATATGCCAACAATCTCCCCCTTTGGCATTGATGGAAATATACAAAGATATCTCTTCGCTTCACATCTTCTCCCGCAACACTGCAAATATCTTCTCTGCTTCACATCTTCTCCCCCTTTGACAGCAATGCCAAAGTGGAGGCATATACATCTATGTTCTACTATGTTACTCCCTCTAAGGAGTAGCATCCTTCATCACACCAATCCTGAAAAAGATATATCAATGCAAGTCCTGACTAATGTGGAGCACACACCTTTAGTTCACCTCTTGAAGGGGCAGCACCCCTAATTCACCTCTTAAATAGGCAAAGGTAGCCTTTGGTAGAGGCTTAGTGAATATGTCTGCTAACTGCTCCTTGCTAGAAACATGTTCCAGTACAACTTCTTTGTTCTGAACCTTTTCGCTTAAGAAATGACACTTAACCTCAAAGTGCTTGGTTCTAGAATGTAAAACTAGATTCTTGGAGATGTTAATCGCACTTGTGTTGTCACAAAATATACTTACCATTTTAGATACAGGAACTTTGAAGCCATTTAATACATGCTTCATCCAAATTGTTTGGGAGCAGTTCATAAATGCTGCAACATACTTCGCTTTTGCTATAGAATGAGAGATACAACTCTGCTTCTTACTCATCCATGAGACTAGTCTACCACCAAGAAAGAATGCACCACTGGTTGTGCTCTTCTGGTCATCCACATTAACAGCCCAGTCAGCATCTATAAACACTTTTAGGTTGAAATCATTACTGTATGGATACCATAATCCATAGTCAATAGCTCCCTTCAGATATCCTAGAATCCGCTTGACTGCTACCAAGTGGGATTCTCTTGGGCTTTTCTAGAACCATGCAGTAATGCCCACTACATAGTGCAATTTACCAATTACTGATCGGTATTCCTTCTTATTTACCAACCCCGAGTCATCCTCTTTTGATAATTTACAACTGGTCACCATCGGTGTACCAAACGGTTTGCTATCTTCCATGCCAAAGGTCTTCAACACCTCTTTGACATATTTGGATTGATTGATAAAGATTCCATCTTTCATTTGTTGAATCTGTAGTCCAATGAAGAACTTAATCTCCCCTATAAGTGACATCTCAAATTCTTTTTTCATCTCATCTGCAAAGTCATGACTCATATTGTCATCTCCTCCAAGATTATGTCATCAACAAATACCTCACAGATTAGAATTTGATCTCCTTTTGACTTCAAGTAGATATTAATATCCTCACTTGTTCTCTCAAATCCAATCTTCACAAGATGGGAGTGCAAGCATTCATACCATGCTCTAGGTGCCTGCTTTAGTCCATACAAGGCCTTATGTAGCCTACACACCATGTCACTATCTTCTGATAGGGAAAACCCATCTGGTTGCTCTATATATACCTCCTCTTCTAGTATTCTATTTAGGAATGTAGACTTTACATCCATTTGGTATACTTTGAATCCCTTGATTGTTGCATATGCAAGAAGCATACGAACTCCTTCCAATCTGGCTACTGGAGCAAAGGTTTCTCCATAGTCTTCTCCTTCTTCTTGGGCATGTCCTTTACACACCAATCTGGCTTTGTTTCTAACCACTGAGCCATCTTCATTCAACTTATTTCTAAAAACCCATTTGGTGCCAATGACATTTTTATGCTCTGGTTTGGGTACCAAAGACAATGTACCATTCTTTTCTATCTGGTCAAGTACCTCTTCCATTGCCTTGATCCAATCTTCATCTTTATGTGCCTCTCTTAATGTTTTAGGCTTGATTTCAAAGATCATGAAAGAGTTTTCTTTGACTTTTCTTCTTGTAAGAATTACTGCATCCTTGTCTCCTATGATCTGCTTCGGATCATGATTCAGCTTTACATACCTAGGAATGATCTTGGTTGTTTCCTCTTGCTTTTCTTCTTCATCCTCATCTTCATCAGCATCAGCATTGACCAGTGTAGGAGCACTGTTACTGGTGCTAGGCTGTTTTGCAAGCGGTTCCCAGAAGGTTACAACCACTTCATCTCCTACTTGCTCACTGTCGGTTTCCTCAGATTTCTCAGAGGTTTCATCAACTCTAACATTGATGCTTTCAACAATTCTCTGAGTCCTATTTTTGAAACATTTGAGAGCTTTTCTCTTTGTGGAATATCCTAGAAATATTTTCTCATCACATTTAGCATCAAACTTGCTATGATGTTCACTCCTCTTGATATAATATTTGCTACCAAACACTCTAAAGTAGCTTACCACTGGTGTCTTACCGGTCCAATACTCATAAGGTGTTTTATCCTTACACTTTTTGATGAACACCCAGCTCATTGTGTAGACTGCAGTGCTCACCGCTTCTCTCCAAAAGGTGTGAGCAACCTTCCCTTGGATAAACATAGTTCTAGCTGCTTCAACCACAATCTGGTTGTTCCTCTCTCCTAGGCCATTCTGTTGTGGAGTCCGTTGGGCTGACAGTTTCCTCTTGATGTCGTTCTCTTCACAGTACTTGTTGAATTCACTGGAAGTGAATTATCCTCCTTCATCAGTTCTCAGGCACTTAATCCTCTTACTGCTTTCTCTTTCTACTTGTACTATGAAGGCTTTGAACTATCCAAAGGCTTCAGACTTGTCCTTCAAGAATGTGACCCACATCATTCTTGAGCAGTCATCAGTAAGAATCATAAAATACCTATCTCCTTGCACACTCCTAGTTTTCATAGGACCACACAAATCAGTATGCACAAGATCAAGTAAATTGTCTGTAGTGAAAGGTTTACCTTTGAAGGTTGAGCAAGACATTTTCCCCAATTGACACTCTCTGCACAAAGGATTCTCCGGTTTGCTCAGCATAGGCAATCCTCTAACTGCCTTGATCTTACTGGCCTTCATAATACTATCAAAGTTTATATGGCAGAGTCTCCTATGCCATATCCAGCTATCTTCAAACTTAGCCATTAGACATGTACTGACATTAGCATTTAGCTGAAATAGGTTACATTTGGTCTGCATACCGCTAGCCATCAGTTCACCATTATTTCCTTTGATTTTGCACACTCCATTTCTAAATTCCAGAGTGAGTCCATTATCATTCAGTTGAGCAACACTCAAAAGGTTGTGTCTAAGACCTTCTACCCAATACACATTGTCAGCACTGCTTCTTCCATTCAGAGAGATGGACCCTCTGCCTTTTACCATACATGGTGCATCATTACCAAAATGAACCACACCACCATCATACTCTTCCAGAGATAGAAACTTACTTTGGTCACTAGTCATATGGTGAGAACAACCACTATCAATAATCCACTCATTGGAATTATCAAAGCGGGCGACAAGAGCCTTCTTGTCTGACACATCTTCCTTGACTTCTACAAACACAATATCTTTACTTTCTTCATCTTCTGATTCCTCATCAATGACACCTTCATCATCTGCTACAAAATAGTTTCTCTGGTTTCCTCCTTTGAAGTTCTTGAATCTCTCCAGTTTGTCCTTGTTATCACCATTAGGGCAGTTTATAGCAATGTGTCCTATCTGGTTACAAGAAAAGCATTTCAAAGGAAGCTTACCTCTGTATTTAACGGTACCCTTGGGAAATGTCTTGGCAAGAAGAGCTTCAAATTCCATCAGGATCTCCTCATCATCCATTTCTCTACTTTGTCTTGGTTCACCACTGGTACTAGCTTCTTTGCCTTCTCTAGATGGTGCAACAGATGCTCTAAAGGCTGATTCAGTCTTCTGAATACTGCCATCATAATTATTTAGCTCATAAGTTGTTAACTTTGCAATGATGGAGTCTAGGGATACCTTTGTCTTGTCTATAGACCTCAACTCCTGAATAGCAGCAACCCTTATTGCATAGACCAGTAATAAGGATCTTTAAACTTTGCTAACAACGGTGAAATCTTCCATTTTACCACCTGCACACTTGATATCTCCAACAATAGTTTTGATTCTTATTCCATATTGTTGAATGGTCTCTCCTTCAACCATTTGCATTTCTTCAAACTTTCCCCTAAGGCTTTCTTCCTTAGCTTGTTTCACATGCTCATCACCGCCATAGATATTCTCAAGGGCATCCCATACTTCTTTTGGATTCTCTTTATCTTGAACATCAATAAACTCAATTTTAGATAAATTGCTAATTAGGGCTTCCATGACTTGCCCATTCTCCTGAATCTCTCTCTTTTGATCATCGGTGAGAGTACCGATAGGGATAACATAAGCATTCTCAACATAGCTCCAGTGTTGAGCACCCATGCTTCTGATGTATATCTTCATTCCATCATTCCATATTTTAAAGTTGTCTCTGTTGAAATTTGGACCTTCCCTCTTCATCATTAGAGTAGGATCTTTACCTCAAGCGGTTAAGCTTATAACACAGAGGACCTAGAGGATGCTCTGATACCAATTGTTGAATCAATGATGAACAATTAATACCAAACCGGTACTAAGAGGGGGGGTGAACTAGTACTAACAAATACACTTTTCCTTGAACCAGTTTGACTGAAAACACTGCACTTGATTGGCAAGCAAGAATACCGGTCCAAACCAGATTACTACTGGTTAAACACAGTAAAAATATGAAACACATAAACCGGTAACTCTTAGCTTTCCACACAATCTAACATCTTATTTCCACTTCACCCATATGCATACACTAGTAATACATCAATAGAAATGTAAAGACTTACTGGTTCAACATGCTTTACTGCTTGACAGAGAATAACAAAGCATCACATGAAAAGCATCACACATAACACACATATTTTTCACGTGGAAACCCAACTGGGAAAAACCACAGTGGGGATAAATACCCACAAGCTGTTCTTTGAACCCTTTTGAAGTCTGCTTTGTTAGGAGCCTAGTCTAGTTAGAGACTTTTACAATAGGTTCTGTTAGGAACCAATCCTGCTAGGGATCACCTAGTTAAGGGTTAAACCCTATTAAAGGTTACCTTGTTAGAGGATTTCAAAAACTCAAAGATTTTGAGTCACCCTGTTAAAGGATTTTTAGCAAGCAGGTTAAAGCTACCCTGTTAAGGAATTTTCCAATTGTTGAAGTGGTTAGAGGTCAACAGGTATTACAATGATCTGGTAACAACACTTCAATGCCAATGCAAATCTGCTTTAGTTCCTTCCTTCTGCAATCACACTCTGCAAGTATCTATTCTCTTATCTGGTCTGGCAAGAATCACGTATCTCTACACTTAGATACACACACAACATTTGCCAACAACTTCAACATGAAAAACAACATCAACCTTATAGGAAAGATAGGTCGATATCATAAACCCTAAACCCTAAACATTTAGGTTAAGAAATTCAGTCAATTCAATCATAACTGTTGAACATATTGCATTGATTACAATAGTCTTGAATAGATCTCAAGATGTTCTCCAAAGTTTGTTCTTCACCGCTTTTTGGAGGCTGATAACCCATCACATGTTATCCACCATTTATAGAGACTTCACACATTCCTGAGGTAGATAGGATCAATCTCTTTCATACAAGATCCTTCATGCGCACAAGGCTAACATGGCAACACAATCTATTCTTCATTACAATGCTAACTCATCACACGATGTCCTCAGTTGAATCACACAGGCTTGGAATAATTCAAACAAAAACCCTGAAGCTAAGACTACCAACTGGTAGTCATACCATATGAAACCTTGATACAAAAAATTCCATATATTGGTTGACATTCCAACATACCGGTTCACTTGGACAGACATACTGCTTCACTTTTTCACATATACTGGTTCACAACATCATACCGGTTCTCTTACAAGTTGCTTACTTTAATATATTGGTTCACTCTTTATCATATTCGCATCAATGACAACATATAATATCATCATGTCATCATACTCTGCACATATGCCAACAACAAGTTCCTTCATGATTTGGTTCATTTATCACTTGTATCTGACATACCTATTGACATAACCATGATGGCTTTGTGAATTTTTGTCTTCTACTCCATTCAGCTTCTTCTGGACTAATGAATGGTTCTATTTCTGTAGCTTCCAATTCTTCTTGTGTAGTTCCATACCTAATTTGTTCTATCCTATTAGAGGGAGACATAGTAGGTGAAGAATTTTCTCATGTTCTTCCTTCTTTCAACTTCTGTTCATAGTCTTCTTGCCTTTTTAGTCTGATTTCTTCTATCTTCATTTGTAGTTTTAATCGTATCAGCTCTTGTGTGTCATTTGTGATATCAATGGACTCTTCTAGAGTTTTTGTACTAGATGTATCTGAGAGATGATCTGGATCCCATTCATACTCATTCGAGTCAGTTTCTAAATCATCTACTTGTTGTCTACCAGTGTATGTAACTTGAATTTTTAGTGGTGCAAACAATTCTTTGATTCTTTCTACCTCTTCTCTCATATCTTCTGGGACTTCTACTCCTTGTAGTGTTGTAGTTGATACCATTGGAACTTGAGTACTGGTTGTTTCCTCTATCTTGATTTCTAGTTCTTCTTGTTCTTTTTCATACTCTTCTTGAGTCTGTTGAGTGTTTACTTCCTATGATGTTGAAGGCAATATCTTTTTCCTCCACTTAGACTGATGATGGGAAGTATGTTTTTGGTCCAATGTCTTTCCTGGATTGTATCCTAGTCTAGCTTTATCATTTGTAGAATTAGTTTGTAGATGAATAGGATCAATAATACCTTCTTGATTTTTTCCCAGAGGACCAGTACCTGAATATCCCATGCATTGAATCATTTTATATCCTGGACCATATTGTGTCGGAGAAATCTCACAATGTCTTACTTCTTTGTTTTCACTATCTTCTTTGAAAAGTCATTTGAGAACATCATCCTCTTCTATTTCATCTGCAAGGGAAGTAGAGGATTGTACAAAGAGACCATCATATATGACATTTGGAGTGGAAGTCTGTGGCTTCATAACCTCTGATGGTTTTCCTAACTGTCTTGGTGATGGAGGAAGAGAGATTAGCAAAAGTATTGGTTCTATCTTGTATCCATCCATGTCAGTATTTGTGATTTTCAATTTATTTTCTAAGTCCTTCATCAAGGTTTCTAAAGTTTCAGCTGTAGAGGCTTCTCTATTATGAGGCACAAAGGTATCAACACTCTTTGTCAATGCATTACAAGGGGAGTTGTATCAGCAGAAATATTAACTTCAACTCTGTTATAAGGAAATTTTAAGCACTGATGATATGTAGATGGAACTGCCTTCATTTCGTGAACCCATGGCCTGCCCAGTAAGATGTTGTATGATAGAGGAAGATCAAGCACCTGCAAAATAAAATCTCTTTCTACAGGTCCTACCCTGATTGGTAATAGTACCAGACCTTTAGAGGTCCTACCCTGATTGGTAATAGTATCAGCGAAAATATTAACTTCAACTCTATTATAAGAAAATTTTAAGTACTGATGATATGTAGATGGAACCACCTTCATCTCGTGAACCCATGGCCTGCCCAGTAAGATGTTGTATGACAGAGGAAGATCAAGCACCTACAAAATAAAATCTCTTTCTACAAGTCCTACCCCGATTGGTAATAGTACCAGACCTTTAGAGGTTCTTTCTTCTTCATCGTAAGTTTGATTGTTATTTTCTTGGCCAGATCAATGACATTTTTAGAAAAGCCTAGCTGTGTAAGAAGATTATAGGTAAAAATATTCAACCTAGTGCCTCCATCTATCAAAACATGTTTAACTTAGTGTTTATGGATAATAGCTTCAATGTGCAATGGTTGGTTATGTGGGTGATTCAGCGAGTTGTCATCTTCTTCAGAGAAAGTGAGATAATGAAGCGAAGTTAGGTGACCCACCATAGATTGAAACCGATTGATATCTAAATCTTTTGGGACATTAGTTGTGAGCAATGCTTTGTCCAGGATCTCTTTATGAGCATAAGAGATTTTGAGCAGTTCAAAGATGGAGATTTGAGCATTCGTTCTTTTCAATTGTTCGACAATGCTATAACTAGGAGAAAATGATGAAGCCAGTTGCTTGGATTTATCCATGGTTTTATCTGTTTGTTTGTTTGAAGAAGTTGGTAGGTTTGATGTTGTTTGAGCAGGAGTTGAAGAAATAGCTCCTTGGAGAGTGACTTTCTTTTGAGTGTGGGTCACAACATTTGCATTTTGTGATTCATTTTGTTTATCTTTGATTATGATCACATTGCAATATTCAAGTTGGGAAGACTCGATCATGTTGATCACATTGTCATTGTTGGTATAGGTGTAATTAACTTTGGCACCTCCTTTTCAATTTGAGGAATCACCTTGTTCATAAATAGGTAAGGGATCCTTAAAAGCTTTGTGATTAGCATTAGTTGTGTAATTTCCAACAACAATTTTGTCAGCATCAATGAGATCTTGAATCTCATGCTTGAGCTTCATGCAGTTGTTTGTGTTATGACCTTTGTTTCAATGGTATTCGCATTATTCATTCTCTCTCCACCATTTGGTTTGACTTCAGGATCATATAGCCTAGAATTGTCTGGTAAGGTTATCAGATCATTTGCCAATAAAGTTTTGAAGGCGGATTCGTATGATTCTTTGATAGGAGTGAAGTCACGTTTGGGTTTCAAAAGCCAAGATTTCTCTTTAAACCACTCTTTTACTTTCTTCAGAGGATTTTCTGCTGCAGTTTCAGCTGCTTTGAGTGCTTGTGTGCCACTAGCCAGATTAAATATCGTGGATTTTGATTTTGCCTTAATAGTGTCTACCACTCCATCATTAACAACATTTCTATTGTTGTCTTTTCCATATTTGCAATATTTGTTCTTTTCTTTGGAACTAGAACCTTGTTGTGTTTCTTTCCAAGGTGAGATATCTCCTTTCTTTATAAGCACATCTTCCATTATGAGGGCACTGTCTACTATTTTGTTGAATGAAGGGTATACTTACATTTGGATATTGTATTTTAATTCAGGGATCAAGTTGTTGATGAAGATATCCATCTTCTCGGAATCTAGAATAGGTCGTGAATATCTAGAGAACATCTTTCTCCATCATTGGAGGAAAGTGAGAAAGGGCTCTCCTATTTTCTGTTTGGTATTGCAAAGCTCTATCATAGTGACTGGATGATGAATTTTATAGGAGAATTGTTATAGAAATAATTGGATTAATTCTTCAAAAGTTTTTATTCCCATAGGTAGGCTTGACAACCATTCCATAGCTTGCCCTCCTAAACTTCTCAGGAAAATGCACATGAGATATGTTTGTTTGTGCATGAACTTCATACATAAAGCATAAAATTCTCCGACATGGTCTTGAGGATCTGAGTTTCCATCATATTTGTGAAATTTTGGAATCTCCACTCGTGAAGGAAATGAAGGCATGTAAAGGTTTTTATCAAATGGAAATGGGCATATCGTGTCCAGAGAATATTGTTCTGATGATTTATCCTTGTTTTTCAGTTCTGTGATCTCAGTCCGTAACACTTGTAATTGTTTGTTTACCATTGCTAAGGGTGTCTCTTCCTCTTTAGTTATGAGGGCCTCAATGTTATAACCAGTAGGAAGTTTAGTGCCTTGCTTTGCTAGTTCTAGAAAACAGTCTTCCTTTTCTCTAGCCATGGTAACCTTCATCATTTTTTGGAAATCTTTATCCTTTTGACATTTATGAATATCAGTTTTGGTAGGCTCAGAGGCTTCAGATTTGTCTGATGAGGAATCATTGTCAGTAGCCTCAATACTGAGATCATCATGAGTATTGTGTTTAGCAACTCATTTTTCTTGTTTTGTTCCAGATATGGTAGGAGACAAGGGTTGATCATAAACTGGTATATCTGATGATGAAGGTTTATTAGTGATAGGATCCTCTACGTAAAATGGATTATCTTGATATGAAAAGGATGGTCCTTTGCCTTTGTCATCTTTCTTATGATAACTTCTGGTTTGAGTAGGCATTTTTATCGACTGATGTGACCTAGAATTTCTTGTGATGCAGAAGTCAAGATCAAATTTGGAGCTAGTTGTTCATTTAACGTATTGATTGAGAGAAGCAACTAAGATTTAGTCTAGTTTCAGGAAAGATTTATTATGTGTAAGACATTTATCTAAGTTACCTAGTTTGATTTGAGAGATGTGACTAAGACTCAGTCTAGTTTCAGGAACAATCTATCCTGTGTAAGACATTATCTAAGTAACTTAAGTTTGATAAATGGTTGATTAAACTAGTTGAAAGATGATCGAAAAAATCATGCTCAGGATGATGGTAACCAGTTTTATGGTCATTGTAGACTGTTTTTAGGCAATTATGACTATTCTAGACAAACAAAATTAGGGATTCATACAACAAGGTTTACAAGACCAAATGATAGTTTAATAGCTTCAGGATGATGAAAATAGTATTTCGTACAAGTTGTTGCCTAGGTTCGTATGATAGGTGGGTAGACCAAAGATGACAAATTGATGAATGTGATGTTTTTTCATACGACACAGGACAAGAGCTCAGATGATACTTCCCTAAGCAGGATGACAATTTATCATATTTCGTATGACATAGAATAGGGACTCAGATGATACTTCCCTAAGCAGGATGACTATTTATCAGATTTCATACGACACAGAATTGAGACTCAGATGACAAACTGTAAGACTTGATGAATTTTCATACGAAAACATGTATGTAGTAGGACAATAAATCAGAATACTCATACGATAGTTACTAGACAGAGACAAAATTTTGAAAGACAGAGTTTTCAATGACTGAGGACAACCAGTTTTGAGATGGACTGAGTTTTTTGATAGTTGAGATGGACTAGTTTGTGACACGGACAAAGTTTTGACCACTAAGATAGACTAGTTTTTAATACGGAGAGATTTTTTGACCACTAAGATAGACTAATTTTTTATACGAACAGAGTTTTTGACCACTAAGATAGACTAATTTTTTATACGGATAGAGTTTTGACCACTAAGTTGTTTATTATTTTCTCTAGTTTTGGTATTCTAGTTTTAGTTTCAAAGATGAAAACACAGTAAACACGCAATATGTATAATGACTTCAATCATAGCATACTAACCCTATGGAAATTGGTGAGAGAAGAAAACCTTTGCTTGCAGACTCAGGTACACACCCAATAGCTAATCAGAATATGACCACTGAGTCTCACTCAATGGATTCTCAATGCCGTATTAGCTGACTCCTAACGCTAATGGGGGCACAAAATGGCAAGTATCTTGGGAGAGTTACTATCTCTCTTGCAAAAAGATTATCCCCCCTTTTGCAGGTGAACCAGGTAGCCTCTATCTTATAGTTCTTAGTCAGTAATTTTATTCGAAATTACCCCTTGAAGTCACACAAGCATGATTGAGGCCTATAACCTGACAAGGTACCAAAACAAGTTGTAGTCACGTAAACATGATTGAGACCGTGAGGCCCTATTGCTCGATATGAGAGATCTCAAAGAGAAAACTACAATAATCCCATCCTCTGAGACTTTAATCAACTAGAGGCCTATTTATTAGAGTGAGTTAGAATGCACAGGTCCGACTGTACTCACTTGGGTCATTCTCATAGGGTGATTACTTTTTCCCACTATGACAGGCCCGCTAAAGGTACACAAATCTCAAACTTAGAAAAAGCCTCAAGGGTCTGGATTTCTGATTGTCTATGCAAACAAGAGCATACTCTCCTACCTCTCAGAATTTTCTTAAAACATGAAAGACAGATTTTTTCATTAACCAGATAGCAATTTAGGTGCCTAAAAATGAATTTAAAGAGTAAACAATGTTTACTCAAATCTCCTTAGGCAACCTACAAAGACAACGAATCAGTAGTCATATTGTTTTTGTTTGACAAGCATATTCTTCGACAAGTGTTCTGCAAAAAACTGATTAGGTTGTAAAAATTCCTTAGACAAACAAACAACAAGCCAGGGTCAGCCTTAGTATGATCGAAATTGAATAAAGAACTTGAATAATGAAATATTGTTTTAACCCAAAAACATAGAATATCGTACGACAATTCTCATTGAGTTGTACGATAATTCGTATGAGATCGTATGATACTTGCATTTTGTCATTCATGCATGTGGGAAATCTCGTAAGATATTCACAATAATTGTATGGACAAAAATCAGAAAAAATTAAAAAAATCTGAAAAATAAGAAAAAAATTAGTTTTCTAGGCCAAAAATATATACTCTTCTGCCCCAAGTGGGCACCAAAAATGTGTGTGTGAAAAGTGGAATAAGTATCTGCAAGTTGTAAGACACAACACTTCAACTAAGTCATTACATGTATGGTTAGACAGTTATAAGCATGAATAATAAAACCGTAACAAATCGACCAATTGCCTTCTAAAAGATGCGAGTATAGACTTGCTCTCAGATTTGTATAAGCAATACTAGTGACTAGACTACACCAAGATGAAGGATTTAATCTATATGAGTATGAGATTAAGCTAAATAGATGCAAGATTATGCTAGATGGATGAATAGTAAGCTATATGAATTCAAGCAATCCTAATTGAACTAAATATGCAAAAATCTAAACTAAGATGCAATAATCTCAAAAAGAAAGCACAATATCTTCAATGACTCCAGAGCAAAGACTGTATAATAAAAATAAATCTCCAGGGTGTTTTGAATGAGAGATGAAGGTTGAATTTATAGAGAATCACAAGAGAGACCAACGGTTAATATCGATTAGCAACGAGCGATTGAGATTATTCAAGAAAAAGCACAATTTTAGGATAATTGAAACAATTGAGAGATCAGATTTAGTTAACCTTAAGATAGATTCCAATTATAGTTTGATTGAAATGCATTCAGATTATAAGTTCGAGTTTGCATTGGAGATAAAATTCAATTAATTCCATGCACTTGTGAGATAAAAATAGGTGATTCCATGCATATTCTTTGATTTATTCAAGAAAAAAGTCTTTTCAATGCAACTGAACTTCTTTTCTCAAAAGCTTTGAGTTCCAATTTTAGAGAATGATTAATAATTCATTTAATTACTTTTATGATTTCAAGTTATCTCAATTTAGAAGAAAGAAATAATATCTCAAGTTTGATTTCTCTCTCAATTCAATTCTTTATTTATTTTCAATTTAACTCTTGCTTTGCATATTGGTTCCTCTTTTGTAATAAATTAATTCCTTTTTATGATTAAATGGAAAATTTACTAATTAATTAAACATGTTAGGATATTTAATAATTAAATAAGATAATTGATCAAAATGATTTACTTGGAATGATTTAATTAATTAAATAAATATTTAATTAATTTAGAATAATTCACTTGCCATGTGATATTTGATGATTGAAGAATTAATTGATTGTATGCTCAAAGTTGATTTAATTGCCTTTGGTTAGGACCTTGGTGAAGTTGTCGAGATTAGGGGCCCATGATTTAGGTGACCATTTTTAGGGTATTACAGGGACCTCATCAAGTCCCTCATGTGCCCCATGGTAGTGGAGTCCTTGTCTACTGGGACCTGTCTCCTTCTAGGAGACCTCTCTCTCTATCTCTCCTCCAAAATCTACTGATGCAACTCTCCTACCTGAGCATGGATGGGCTGATCGACCTCATGTCTAGGGCCTAGTTTGGCTAGCAACTCCTGAAACATCTACCTCAACTCTTCCCTTCCGAGAACCAACTCTCCTAAAGGGTTACCAACGAAGAATTCCTAAAGGGTTACCAACGAAGAATTAAATGAAAGATTAAATTCCATAATTAAGATTAATCCAATTAACCATCATTTACTCATTGAGCATAATAAACCATTAACATATAACAGATTACACCATTTAAAGATTGAAGTATTACAATATATTTTCTCTTTAATAAAAGAATTTGCACAAAGCATAAGGATAACTGATAAAATAACATCCAAAACCTAAGATTACATTGCTCATAAAATACATGGCTTCCAATCATACATATAAAGTTTACATCTTTACCAAATACAAGGTTACATAAATCCATAAATACAAATGATCACATAAGTCTCAAAAGTGCAATAATCTCCAACATGAGATGATGCATGAATCACGAACCACAAGAACACCTGCAAAGCCAATCCTCACATGAAGGCACGAACAAGAACATTCGATGGGAAGTGGCACTACCACCCGACCATGTGATCCCAAAACGAAATCACCCCACCATGCTAGGAGATACCAGAAGAGCCTCAAGAAAGCATAAGGAAGACATGGATGACAGTACAATACTAATCCACAATGCTCTAGGTGAACTTGACATCACAATAATCAAGTGACCCTAAAGAGAGATTGTCATCGCATAGCTTATGATACCCTAGGTAGGCCTCCATACGTCCCGACCCCCATCCTGGGTTAGCCTGGTAACCTTTCTTGAACTATTGGTTCCATCTAAGTCTCATGTGGACCCTACCAATCATTCGTGAAGACAAGGTGGTCAATTTTCCATTCCAAGCCTTCCCACTACATCTTGAGTCTTTACGAGCACTCAACCATGTGTGAGGTAGAATATCTTAATTAATGTTATAAACTACCCACCCACTAATCAATTATTAGGTTATCACTTATTATCTGACTTTCGAGGGGTTATCCTGCCATCCACTTTGGGTGCGACCCCCACTCGAAAGCCACTCTCTCATAGGACTCTAAACAAGCATGGTCACTCTACGAGGACCCTATGGCAAAACAAACAACCATACACCACTACAACCGTACAAGTGACCAAAACAAAGACTTACTAACCCTTTTTTAACCATAAGGAATAAGAACAATATGGTTAAAACAACGAGGTCATAAATACATCACCTAATCAAGAGGTACAAAATACACCACAACAGGGCGACTGAATAGAGACAAGAAATTGCAACAAATAAACCTCTTGCAAGAAATGCTAAATCCACTAAGACCAAACTCAAACAATCTTTGAGAATAACAACATCATATGCACTTGCAAATTCATCAATTGAAATTTAATAAAGCACCCCACATTTATTACATCATCCTAAAACGTCATTCAACTTTTATTTCCAATACAATAATCCAAATAATAAAAATTCATATCAAAGATATAACATAAGAATTATATTAAAATATTTAATTCTACTTCCAAAATAAATCTAATTTACCAATTAGATCTCATAGAACTAATGCCTTGATTAAAAGAATAAATTTAATCACATGTTTTTATTAAACAACGAACACACTATGCTAGGCAACCGCGACGAGGGAAAAGGTAAAAAATTGTGGCTATCTACCTACTGGTAGTAACAGTCACTACTAACCTACACACTCATTATCGTCGGTAGTGCTGCTACCTTACGGTAGTAACAGCTATCATCCCACGTTGTGGGATTAGTATGCCACTTGGGTTCATTTTATTATTAGTTTTAAAAATAAAATATAATTAAAAATTAAACCATTCCTACACTACACAAAATCACTGGTAATGAATAGAATTTTAATCTTGCAATGATATTTTTCAGTAAGGGATTCTGGTAAACCACAAAAGCATAAAAGACCCAAATATAAAGTTCTTGGGAAAAATTCAAAAGGATTTAAAGAAATAAGAGGGGATTTGATTCATTTTTTGATTTCTTCACACATAGGAAGAATCCTTGCATCATGCCAAGAGGCAAATTAACAAAAAATTTCCAGCATAACATCCAAATTTTGGACAAATAAAAACATGTAAATAAACAGAAAACTAAATCTATTTCTTACTACTCAATAGAGGAAATAATCAAAACCTAATGTTTTGCAAAAGCTTGGAGCACACAGCCAACGAGATATTGGAAAATATCTTCAACTAAAACACATTGATTTGGGATTTAATCAAATTCAATAGCAACTACTCTATTTCCAGATCAAACTTTCAACAAAAATCACCAATAAGATTTAACAAATTTTAATCACACACACAAGGAAGAAAGCTCAAAACATTCAAATTTTATTGCAACAAAGAGGGAAATCTATCCAACCTAACAAGCAATCCAAGAAGAAAATTGTAGAAGAGTTCAATCTTGCATACCAATTCCAAAATCCAGATTCCTCCTTCCAAATGGTTTCCAAGTTTTGGTTTTCAAAAATGCCTCCTCTTCTTCCCGTGAACTCCCAGGTAATATAGTCAAAAATATTTTTCCAACCTAAACTTTTAGGTTAAAAGTTTTCTCCACCAATAGGAATAAGATATTTAAAAAGTAATAAAATCTAATTTCCCTTTTTCCATGCCACAATTATTTTTAAATAAAAATAAAATCTAAAAGCTAACCAAAAAAGGTAAATGGAAATGCTTTTTATTTCTTCTTTTTTTCCCACAAGAATTTAACTCAACATTTTCACTAAAATTCAAATAGCATGGCATTTAACTAATTTCTATTTCAAACAATATAATACAACTATTTTCACAATATAACATGCAATTAAACTATTTAATTTAACAACTCCAAATAATTAATTTAAATCAATAAACTCAAGGCATATTAATTAAATTAAATATGCCAACACAAAATAACACAATTCACTCAATTTAAAACTATTCAAATATCTGGAGGCATGTAAAATGAGAGAAGACCATACGACAACTCACAAAATAAAAATACCAAAGCACTATGACTCGCATACCGATCAAATGAGAAAAGACGGTCGACTGACAACACTCACATGAGTGTAACTGCGGGTCAATTTAGGGTCTAACAACTATCTCCTCCACTCCCATTGGATAAATAAGGCATGCTTAGACTTGTGAAACCAGGTGGAGTCGATACCCCATACCTACCTGATACTTGTACCTGCAATGTCCTGCATCAAAGAACCACACGTGCATATAGACAAATATATAACCAAACACGACACATACACCGATGAAGGAGAATCGTGATGTTCCCTAGACCACTAGATTGAGTGAAGGAAAATCATCCCCTCACATCCCATACACTTGTAAACATGAAACATGTAAATAACACATCGCACATATAAAGTAAATGTGTCAGTCCATGTTAGTAATCCATAAAAATCTCATTTAACATAAGTAATAAAATACTGCATGAAAGCATACACTACAAATCCAGTTATAGCATGTGATAACATCACATAAAGTCTAAATAAAATATAACAATAATGTATCCGCTAAACAGTCTACTGAAGTAAAAAATGAGTCTAAAAAGTCTGTTGAGAAGGGGTACTACATCCAAACAAATATTTTGATGTTTGAAAACTTGTGCTTAGAAAGCACAAGCTTGAAAATAATGATTTGGGAGTAAGATAAGTTTCATAATCGTGCTTTCATGTTCATGACTTTGGAATCAAAACTTTCATTTTCAAGCTTGTGTTAAGGTGAAAACGTTCTTCAATGTTTGTTGCTTCTGAATCAAAACTTGCATTTTCAAGCTAGTGTTACCTCCAAACACATATTTTGACGCTTCAAAACTTACGTTTAGGAAGCACAAGCTTGAAAATGATGATTTGGGAGTACGATAAGTTTTATATTCAAGATTTCATGTTCATGGCTTCTAAATAAACACTTCCATTTTCAACCTTGTGTTACCTCCAAACACATTTTTTGATGATTCAAAATATGCGTTTAGGAAGAACAAGCTTAAAAATGATGATTTGGGAATACCATAAGTTTAATAAACGCTTTCATGTTCATGGCTTCAGAATCAAAACTTCCATTTACAAGCTTGTTGTGTCTCCAAACACCCATTTCGATGCTTCAAAACTTGCATTTAAGAAGGGCAACCTTCAAAATGATGATTTGGGAGTATGATAAGTTTCATAATCGCACTTTAATACTCGTGGCTTCAGAATCATAACTTGCATTTTCAAGCTTGTTGTGCCTCCAAACACCCATTTTGATGCTGTAAAACTTGCGTTTAGAAAGAACGAGCTCCAAAATGATAATTTGGGAGTACGATAAGTTTCACAATCGCGCTTTCATGCTCATGGCTACGGAATCAAAACATGCATTTTCAAGCTTGTTGTACCTCAAAACACACATTTTGATGCTTCAAAATTTGCATTTAGGAAGCACAAGCTTTAAAATGATGATTTAGGAGTATGATAAGTTTTATAATTGCGCTTTCATGTTTGTGTGTCCAAAATCAGAACTTGGATTTTCAAGCGTGCGTTACATCAAAGCATGCAGTTTGATGGTTCAATACTTGCTTTTAGGAAGCACAAGCTTGAAAATTATGATCTGCGAGTATGATATGTTTCATAATCATGGTTTCATGTTTTTGTTTTTAGAATCAGAACATGCATTTTCAAGCCCGTGTTACCTCCAAACACACATTTTGGTGCTTCAAAATTTGCATTCAAGATGCACAACCTTGAAAATGATGATTTAAGAGTATGATAAGTTTCATGTTCATGGCTTCGGAATCAGAACTTGCATTTTCAAGATATTGTTTCCTCCAAACACACATTTTGATGCTTCAATACTTGCTTTTAGGAAGCATAAGCTTGAAAATGATGATATTGGAGTATGATAAGTTTCATAATCGCACCCAATGTTCATGGCTTTCTAAAAAAAAACTTGCATTTTCACACTTGTTGTGCCACCAAACACACATTTTCGTGCTCCAAAACTCACATTTAGGACACAAGCTTGAAAATGAGTCTTTGGTAGTATGGTAAGTTCCATAATCGTGCTTTAATGTTCATGGCTTCTGAATAAAAAAATTGCATTTTAAAGTTTGGAATCAAAACTTTCATTTTCAAGCTTTGGAATCGAAACTTTCATTTTCAAACTTGTGTTACCTGCAAACGCTCTTTAATGTTTGTTGCTTTTGAATCATAACTTGCATTTTCAACCTAGTGTTACCTCCAAACACACATTTTGATGCTTTAAAACTTACGTTTAGGAAGCACAAGCTTGAAAATGATGATTTGGGAGTATAATAAGTTTTATAATAAAGATTTCATGTCCATGGCTTCTGAATAAACACTTGCATTTTCAAGCTTGTGTTACCTCCAAACATTTTTTGATGGTTCAAAACTTGCGTTTAGGAAGCACAAGCTTAAAAATGATGATTTCAGAATACCATAAGTCTTTTAATCGTGTTTTCATGTTTGTGGCTTCGGAATCAGAACTTCCATTTACAAGCTTGTTGTGTCTCCAAACACCCATTTCGATGCTTCAAAACTTGCATTTAAGAAGGACAAGCTTCAAAGTCATGATTTGGGAGTATGATAAGTTTCATAATCGCGCTTTCATTCTCATGGCTTCAGAATCATACTTTGCAATTTTTAGCTTGTTGTCCCTCCGAACACCCATTTTGATCCTGTAAAACTTGCGTTTAGAAAGCACAAGCTCCAAAATAATGATTTGGGAGTACGATAAATTTCACAATCGCGCTTTCATGCTCATGGCTTTGGAATCAGAACATGCATTTCCAAGCTTGTTGTACCTCAAAACACACATTTTGATTCAGAAGCCATGAACATTAAAGCATGATTATTGAACTTACTGTACTACCGAATACTCATTTTCAAGCTTGTGCTTCATAAACACGAGTTTTGAAGAATGAAAATGTGTGTTTGGTGACACAACAAGTGTGAAAATGCAAGTTCTTTTTGTAGAAAGCCATGAAAATTGAGGTGTGATCATGAAATTTATCATACTCCAATATCATAATTTTCGAGCTTGTGCTTCCTAAAAGAAAGTATTGAAGCATCAAAATGTGTGTTTGGAGGAAACAAACGCTTGAAAATGCAAGTTCTGATTCTGAAGCCATGAATGTGAAAGCGTGATTATGAAACTTATCGTACTCCTAAATCATCATTTTCAAGCTTGTGCATCCTGAATGCAAATTTTAAAGCACCAAAATATGTGTTTGGAGGTAACATGGGCTTGAAAATACATGTTCTGATTCTGAAAACATGAACATGAAAGCACGATTATGAAACATATCGTACTTGTAGATCATCATTTTCAAGCTTGTGCTTCCTAAATGCAAGTATTGAAGCATCAAACTGTATGCTTTGATGTAATGCAAGCTTGAAAATGCAAGTTTTGATTTTGGACACACAAACATGAAAACGCGATTATTAAACTTATCGTACTCCTAAATCATCATTTTGAAGCATCAAAATGTGTGTTTCGAGGTACAACAAGCTTGAAAATGTATGTTCTGATTCTGAAGCCACGAGCATGAAAGCGCGATTGTGAAACTTATCATAGTCCCAAATCATCATTTCGGAGCTTGTGCTTTCTAAACGCAAGTTTTACAGCATCAAAATGTGTGTTTGGAGGCACAAAAAGCTTGAAAATGCAAGTTATGATTCTGAAGCCACGAGTATGAAAGCGCAATTATGAAACTTATCATACTCCCAAATCATCATTTTGAAGCTTGTCCTTCTTAAATTCAAGTTTTGAAGCATTGAAATGGGTGTTTGGAGACACAACAAGCTTGTAAATGGAAGTTCTGATTCTGAAGCCACGAAAATGAAAGTGCGATTATTAAACTTATGGTATTCCAAAATCATCATTTTTAACCTTGTGCTTCCTAAATGCAAGTATTGAACCATCAAAAAATGTGTTTGGAGGTAACACAAGCTTGAAAATGCAAGTGATTATTTTGAAGCCATGATCATGAAATCTTGATTATAAAACTTATCATACTCCCAAATCATCATTTTCAAGCTTGTGCTTTCTAAACATAAGTTTTGAAGCATCAAAATGAGTCTTTGGAGGTAACACTAGGTTGAAAATGCAAGTTCTGATTCAGAAGCAACAAACATTAAAGAGTGTTTGCAGGTAACACAAGCTTGAAAATGCAAGTTCTAATTTCAAAGCCATGAAAATGATTGCCCGATTATGAAACTTATCATACTCCCAAATCAACATCCTGAAGCTTATGCTTCCTAAACTCAATTTTTGAAGCATCAATATATGTGTTTGGAGGTATCACAAGATTGAAAATGCAAGTTTTTCTTCCAGAGCGATGAACATTAAAGCGTGATTATGAAACTTATCATACTCCCAAATCATCATTTTGAAGCTTGTCTTTCTTAAATGCAAGTTTTGAAGCATTGAAATAGGTGTTTGGAGACACAACAAGCTTGTAAATGGAATTTATGATTCTGAAGCCATGAACATGAAAGCGCGATTATAAAACTTATGGTATTTCCCAAGTTTGAAAATGCAAGTGTTTATTTAGAAGCCATGAACATGAAATCTTGATTATAAAACTTATCGTACTCCCAAATCATCATTTTCAAGCATGTGCTTCCTAAATGTTGTGTGTGTGAAAAAGTGAAATAAGTCTGATAGCTGCAAGGCACAACACTTCACTTAAGTCATTACATGTATGGTTAGACAGATATAAGAATGAATATGAAAACCATAACAAATTGACTAATTGCCTTCTAAAAGATGAGAATATAAGATTGCTCTCACATTTGTATAAGCAATACCAGTGACTAGACTACATCAAGACAAAGGATTTAATCTATATGAGCATGAGATAAAGCTAAATGGATGCACGATGGATGAAAGATTCAAGAAATATGGATTCAAGCAATAATGGATTCAAGCAATAATGAATTCAAGCAAGCATGAATAAACTAAATATGGAAAAAGCTAAACTTAGATGCAATAATCTCAAAAAGCAAGCACAATATATTCAATGACTCCAGAGAGAAAAGTGTATAATAACAAATCTCCAGGGTGTTTTGAATGAGAGTTGAAGGCTGAATTTATAGAGAATTACAAGAGAGATCAAGAAAAAGCACAATTTAGGATTAATGGAAATAATTGAGAAATCAGATTCAATTAACCTTGAGATAGATTCCAATTATAATTTAATTGAAATGCATTCAGATAAGAAGTTCAAGCTGCATTAGAAATAAGATTTAATTAATTCCATGCATTTGTGATAAAAATAGATAATTCTTTGATTTATTCAAGAAAAGAGTCTTTTAAATACAATCGAACTTCTTTTTCTCAAAAGCTTTGAGTTCCAATTTTAGAGAATAATTAAATTCCTTTTAATTGTTTTTCTAATTTCAAGTTAATCTCAATTTAGAAAAAGAAATAATATCTCAAGTTTGATTTCTCTTAATTCAATTCTTTTATTTTATTTTCAATTTAACTCTTGCTTTGTGATTAATTCCTCTTTTGTAATAAATTAATTATTTTTTTATGATTAAATGACAAATTTATTAATTAATTAAATATGCTAGGATATTTAATAAATTAAATAGGATAATTGATCAAAATGATTTTCTTGGAATGATTTAATTAATATTGAGTTATTTGATTTGCCATGTGACATTTGATGATTAAAGAATTAATTATGTGCTCAAGATTGATTTAATTGCCTTTGGTTAGGACCTTGGTGATGTTGTCAAGATTCGGGGCACATGGTTTAGATGACCAATTTTAGGTTATTACATTTTCCCCTCTTTGAATTAATGTGCGAGCATCACGTTGGTTCAAAGAATAGTTGATGTCTAGAAGATACCAGTTCTGAACTTGATTGATCACGAACTGGATGAAAAGCGAGGTGTTTAGCTTGATTTGAAGTGATGAAGTTGAATAGAGTTTGATTAAAACTATACCGATCCCAAACTTGATTGAACTAGGAACGATAGAGAGAAAAGATACCAAACTTGAAATTGATTGATCATGAAGCGGATCTTACTGATCTAGAACTTGATTGATCTAAACACAGTGAGCAAAGATAAAATCGATCTTGAACTTGATGGATCAAGACATGATGAGAAAAGATAAACTGTCTAGCTTGATTTGATGTGATGAAACTGAACACCTGCTTAGATTGAGCGTGTGATCAAAGACACTCTTTAAAATTTTGATCGAGTTTAAATGAATAATCAGCTTGATGAAAAGCGATGAAACTGATTAATGTTAAGAGACAAATTTAGATGAAGACAAATATCAGCTTGATTTGAAGCGATGAAACTGATAATGCCCCTAGCGATTGATTTGATTTAGATGATCGAGAGATCTCAACTTGATATGAAGCGATGAAGCTGAGATGCCCCTTAGCAATAAAAAAAAAAATTTCTTTAGAGATTTTTGCTTGACTTTGGATGAAGATTTAAAAATTTCTCGACATTGAAGATGTGAGGTCATGAGGTCATCGGTATGCCCCGTCAAGAGCAAAATCGAAAGATAGCGAGGGTACATGATTATAGGCAATTTTTGGCGATGATATTGATTTGAGCATGAATGATTCAGAGGAATATTTGAAAATTTGGCTTGATGAGAAATTGAGCGCAAATTTGATTGGTAGAATAAATTGAGATTCAATGTTGATTCATTAGAAATTGAGTGCAAATTGAAGAAAAAATGAGCTTTTTGATGAAAAGCGCTAAGTGGTCCAAATTTTGTGAAATTGACTAGCAAAATGATCTCGGATTTCAATTTCGATCCTGAAAATGGAATCAGGACAGGCAAATTAGATGAGGGTACAATTTTCATGTCCATTGGAGGAAGTTGAAAAATTAAGGTTTTGGCTATATATGGGGTAAAAGTGTCATTTTCAATTCATTTTAACCCTCCAAGTTGAAAAATTCAAAAAGATTTCTGTGAATAAAAATGGTAGTTCCCATACAAGTGCATCGATTCAAGTGCCAGAGATGACATAATAGACCTCAGAACTATGAGCCAGCGGTAAGTGATCGATCTTAAGCCTGTTATTCATTTCAATTTTGAATTTTTTTATTGAATTTTTCAATTTTTTGGCATGTTGAAGTCGGGCTTTCTCGTTTTGTCATGCGAGACAGGGTCCTGTCTTGTATGACAAACTGATTAAGTTTGTTTTATCATTTAAAGTTACTAGTTTTGTCATACTGAATACACCCTTTTGTCCTATGAATACTTTCAAAAGAGGCCATTTTGTCATTCTAAAGCTAGTCATGTGTTGTATCAGACTGTTTTATCGTACGAGATCAATTCCTTACTCGTATGAGTTACTGTCTCTGTAGTGTTTTGTCGTTTGAAAAACAACAAGCCTTTTTAAATGTACAAGCTTGAAATTTTGATTTTGCAATTGATGCAGTTGGATTTGCATGATGTTTTGCTTCTCTTATAGGCTAATTTGAAATGTTTCCTGATGCGTCATTGTTTGATTTTTGCAAGTTTGATTGCCTCATGTATTATTCAGATGTGTATATCCACCGACTATGACATTAGTTCGTCAGTTATCTAATGTTGACCAGGCTCATGTTGATTTGTGCGGATTGAATCATCTTCTTGAGTTGCCTGATATTTGTGTGAATCATGGTATGCTCACTGCATTAGTTGAGAGGTTTCACTCGAAGCATAACACGTTTCATTTACCAGTTAGGGAGATGACGATCACTCCCAAGGATGTATACAAGATTCTTCGTATCCCTTTTACTACGGGTAAGGTAGATTATGATTCAGCACAACGTCCTGGGCTACTAGCTGTAAGACAGGTATTTCACGATGCAGACATTTTGACTCATTCTATCAGTTGGGACGTTATGATGACCAGGTACAGTGAGAACTTTCCACTAGCTTGTGTCTTGGCAGGTTTCATTGGCTCCTTTCTTATGCTGGACAAGGGACAACAAGGGTTTTATGTGGATGTGGTAGGATGTTAGAGAGACTTGTGGAGCACCCCCAGAGGTTAGGCTGGGGTTCATGTATATTGGCACACATGTATCGCAAGATGCATGAGATTGTATACAGGGATGGGAAGAGTATGGCTGCAAAAGTTTTGATTCTATAGATATGGGCTTGGGAGAACCTCCCAATATGCAGACCAATCATGGATGACGGTAGAGATCCACATCAACCTAATATTTACTGCTATTTTGGATATATTACGCAGCCCCATCTAGGCAAGATAGATTATTGGAGATGGTAGCTAGACGACTTGATAGTCATGATATAGAGACCGTATAGGAGTCAGGAGCCTTGGGATGATTGGAGAGCTATGCGTAGAGACCTCTTCATGACATGACCTCTCATAGGTAGATCACAGATAGTGATTGAGCGGTTTGTTTTTACTCGAGTGATGATGCAGTATGGTAGACCTCAGGGGATCTCGCAGGAGTTTACTGCATATGCGCATTATGCAGATGAGGAGACATAGAAATGGGGATCTAGGTTATCATATGCCTTAGGCATGCAGGAGTTGACTAGGTTATAGCAGTTGAGATGGGATTACCTGGATGATATTGCAGATGCGCGAGTATTGCCCCAGTACAGGGATTGGTTTCAGCAGCACCCTTTCCCAAGATTTACTGATCCAACAGAGTAGGAACCTCGTATAGAGGAGGTTGAGGATGATGTCCCTATGCAAAGATTGAGATAGGGACAAAGGAAGGTACTAAGAGCTAAGGCTCTGAGGTAGATAGGTGGCGATCCTGGTGCTAGTAGTAGCAAGGTACCAGCTAGTGGTAGGAAGTAGCAGAGAGGAGAGGGTGGATCCCTAGGGACTGTCGAGGTGAGACTTAGCGAAGCGAGGGTGCCATAGGGTGGAGGAGAGGAGGAGAGAGTAGCTCTGAGATGGGTCAGACAAAGGAGAGAGGAGCAGGGGGAGATGAAGGTTGAGATGGAGGAGGCGATGGAGGTGGAGATGGAGGCAGAGATGGAGGCAGAGAGCCTACGAGGGATCACGGGGTTGACACAACGCAGTCGGTGAGAGCATGCCTAGCGGGTTTACAATCATAGCTGACAGTGACACATACTCAGTTGGCAGAGTGAGATGGACAGCTAGTAGAGCTTAGAGAAGAGAGAGATTGTCAGTTAGCTGTGCTTAGAGTAGAGTGCGATTGTCAGCTGGTGGAACTCACATCAGAGTGTGATCATCAGGTCATAGAGATGAGGGCAAAGAGAGACGCTTTGTAGCAGGAGGTTCTCCATCAGACGAGTCAGGCAGCCTATTATGTTGCGTCTTATAGTGTAGCAGTCCTAGTAGCACAGTAGGTTGTACCATATTCGTAGTATATGATCGATTAGAGGGAGCTTGGGCACCTAGGCAGGATCCGGGTCAACAGGCTCCACCTCCTCCACCACCTAGCGATGAGGGAGAGGTAGAGAGATAGATTTTTCTATGTAGCTATCATGCCCAAAATTTAGGGCAAAAACGAAATGATTTTTTTTTTAAATACTAACTAAATAACATTAAGTTCACTAATACGAAACACACTAAGCAGTTTTAGTTTTAACTATATTAAAATGAACTTTTATCTACTACTTAAATAATAGAAAAACCATTTAAGATTAGCTATGGATTAAAAGGGGACTAGCTTATTGTCGCTCAATCTATTTAATTTAAAATTAAATATCTACTTCATAATATTTAGTTCATAACCATTCAAGCTCTTTAAATTAAAATCAATATTAACTTTATTAATATTCATTTCATGAATGCCTAAACCTATTTAAGTTAAAAATAAATATTAATTTCATTAATAATCCATTCATGGACTTCTCAATAAATTTAAATTTAAAATAGATATTGTACTCACTAATATTTAAACAAGTCAACTTAATTAATTTTAAAGTCTAATATTAATTCATTATAATTGGATTCATAGCATTTCAATTCTCTTTGAAAATTAAAATTAAATAATTCCACCATACCTATATATAAATGTAAATAATATTATATAAATATAATATTATTATATTTAAAAAAACACAAATGGGTTTACCCATGCAAACCCTAACCCTTATTTTAATCTATAAATTTAACCCCTTTTTAAAAAAATTTTTATTACTCATTCTTTTCTTATTTACCCTAGCCCGAACCGGGCTAGGGTTTCATCTTATTTTATTCTTTTATGTAGCAGGGTTTTCTATGTAGGTCGGCGGCACTTTTAATAGTGGGCGGGCCGAAATGGTGGAGGCGGCCGAACTGTGGGAGAGGCAGCCGAAAGGGGAAGCGGTGCCGCCAGTGGGACGACCCACTGTGAGGGTCACGACCCACACAGCGGCCTTGGCCACTGTTTGTGTCGCGGCCCACACAGTGGCTGCGGCCACTAGTGCGGACACAACCCACACAGGGAGCCGCAGGCCCTGTGTGTTCCGTGGCCCGCACAGAGGCTGCGACCTCTATGTTGGTCGCGGCCCGCACAAGGACTGCGTGCCTTGCGCGGCCCTTCCCAAATAAGTTTCGTTCTTTTTTTTTTTTTTTTTTAAAGAAAGGAAATCCATTAAGTTTAATATATATATATATATATTTGTATATATATATATATATATATTTGTATATATATATATATATATTTGTATATATATATATATATTTGTATATATATATATATATATTTGTATATATATATATTTAGGTTTATATCTACATTTGTTTCACAGGTAAATTTTATGATATGTTTTATATATATATGTATATATAAATATATACATGAAATCTACATGTATATAATTATATATATTTATATATAACTTATATTATTATTTCTTTTCTTAAAATAAAACCGAATTCATGGAAGATTCTGATTTTCAATTGTAGGAGAAGAAGTAAAGTAATAAATTTGTTTAATGTAGATATCAATTTCTGAAACTATATATTGCCAGTATTTAAAATAAATGTCTAACTTTCTGAAGTAAATGGAGGAATATTTTCCAGAACTATATGGTACTTTATTGCTTTTACAGAAAACAAAAATAAAAAATTTATTTTTAATCTACAATATGCATGCAAATCTAATTTATGCCTTTCCTATTTAATTTAATTTTAAATGCCTAAGAATGAAATAAATTTCCTGCTAAACTATTTATCATAACACATCGGATATACTTTTTTTTTCTGAACTTAGGGAATACTAATTTAGGAATACATAATTCTTTTCTGCAATAAATACATTTACTGATTCTACAATTACTACAACAACTAAATAGATATTTTTATTAAAATCTAACAACAACTACAACTCATATTTTCTGCAATTAAAATGAAGACAAATTCACAAATAAAAAAAAAAGAAACACAGAATCAAATAAAATGATTTTTATTTTTCAGTGGGCTATTGCATGCAATTCAAAAGCATTTCTTTTCAAATAGAAAGAAGAATCTATCTAGCTTTTTTTTTTTTACAATCCAAAAAGTATTCTGCAAAATTTACAAGATGTTTCTTTATCTAAATAACAATAACTAAATCTCATGTCTTCATTTCTAATTTACAATTAGCCTCTCATTTCAACGAATGAGGGTATATTTCTCCTCCTTAAACTAATAATTACAACTGCAAGTAAATATCTGCAACAATAACTCCTGCAACCTTTCACTTGTCCTATTCTTTTCTCTCGACAATCCTGCATATTAAATCACATCTATGACCATGGAGAGCTCACCTCCCAGCCTAGGCTAACTGGTAGCCACCCCTGAGCTCAGAGAACCAAGCCCTAGATGGGAAACAAACATGCAAACACATAGAAGATAGAATACACACAGATTTCAAACACACTCCCATCTTGGCTACACTGCACCACACTTTGGTGATGACTTTTTTTTAAGGGTGGTAGTGGACCAATACCTTGAGGAGAACTGCAAGTATGGAAAAACATGTAGCCACCTCATGGCACAACAAATACATCAAGAATTTTCAACCCCTTAATCCTTATGCCCCCCAAGGCATTCTAGCCTTATATCCCTCCTTATGACCCCCATTGCACAAACAGGCCATGCAGCAAGGGTCACAAAAAAATCCCTTGTGATCGCTCTCATAAGGAGAGTCTCTCACTCAAGGGTTGTCACTGCTACCACCCACAAGATCCTCCTCTCTCCCAAGAGTAAGAGGTCTTGAAAACTCCCAAAAACACATACAAACACAAAATACAAAATACCAAATGAAATTCCCAAAAGGGACATACAAGAAAATAGATTTCTTACACCAACATACCTTCAAATCACATGCAAAAAGAAGTCATTTAAAGAAGAATGTAACCAACCTTAATTTTCCCAAAGGTAGGTTAGTATGGTTGAGGAAGAGCTACCCAAATCCACGGATCTTCTCCTTCTACCCTTAGCCAAATTTTACTATTCCAAATCTATTCTATTCTTTTCAAATTTTCTCTTGTCTCCAAAAATGGAGAGTGGGTGATTACCCTCAAATTTTCAAATTCTTGCTTAAGAAGCTCATTCTCTCAGTTCTCACTAGTTTCTAAAAACTAAAGAGGAAGGTAAGACGTAATGGGAAAGAGAACTCTCATTCGAAAAGGAAAGTTTACAACTAGGTTCAAACTTCTAATTTCAATTTTCGCACAACTCAGAAAAGTCAAATTTTAGAGTGTCTAAAAGGTCACTTAGGAGTAGAAACTTGCCTAAAATTACCCCTAACCCTTAGGTACACCTTATGGGCTTTAGGAAACCCTATTAAACTACCCCTAGGTGTTCCTTTAACCCATTTTAAACCCCTCTGAAGTTTATTTTCGGGTCAAACCTATGTTGACCACCCCAAAGATTCTTTACCCAAGGTATTTATGACATCACATTACATTAATTGAAAAAGCTATAGTTGAACACTTTCCCACCAAGAGACAAAAATAAAATTTAAACTTAAATCCACACATGTGTCAAGTGACACAAATAAAACACTTTTACAATTTAAAACATGAAATTGTCTCTTGTGGATTTTACACAAGTAAATTAAATACACTTAACACACATGCAACATATACTGTTACGAATAAAATACAACACAAATGGGGTGTTGTCTCTCCAAATAGACAACCCCTGGCTTATGAATATACATAAGTCTAGGTTTGGTTCTCCATAATATTTCCATGGTCACATGGATAACTTCCTGCGCATCTCAATTTACACATTAGTACTTTCAAAAATCCACATATAATATAATTTCAAAGGAATAATATTACACATCATCACTTGCATACAATTTACATCTGAACAAATTAAATACATCTTTTATCCAAGCAATTTCACATAAGCAATTCATCCCAATTCTCCTAAACTTAAACATACATCATAATTTTATTATCATAGTAAAGTCCTGCAAAATCAATAACGACATTTATCACCGCAATTTCATCTTATTCAAAAATCATGTAGTGTTCTATCTCATATAGAATATAAATAACTCATCAATATATAGCAATGTTATGCAAATCCTGAAATCATATAAGTTCTAAATTCCAAAATGCATCAAAATAAAGTATCCATAATAGTCTCAATATAAAAATCACTGAAATGTCAGACTAAGTCGAGGTGAGGCCTCACACCCTCCCCCTCTAGGCATGAACTTCCTCCTGGAGTTCATCAAAGAGGTGGGGGTACTCTGATCTCATACGTGTTGCGTCCTCCCATGAAGCCATAACCTCATCATAACAATCCCACTGGACCCTAACCTGGTCCATCTCTCGACCTCGAAGGGCTAGCGTCCAGCGTGCCAAAATGCGAATGGGCTCCAAAGCTAGCTACCCGTCCGACTCCACCTGCAAGGCATCCCAATCTAAAATATGAGACTCATCATAGATATATTTTCTCAAAACTGATACATGAAACACATCGTGGATGCGTGACAGGCTAGGTGGCAATGCTAAATGGTAGGCAACTGGGCCTATCCTCTCAAGGATCTCAAAAGGTCCTACAAAGCGAGGTGGAAGCTTAGAACCCTTTCCGTAATGGATTGGACTCTTATGTGGTTACACTCTCAAAAAGACTCTGTCTCCAACCAAGTAGCTATGATCTATCCTCTTTGCATCAGCATATTTCTTCTATCTATCCTGAGCCTCTCTAAGATGCTGCCTAATCAAATCCACCTACTGTTCCATATCCCAAACTATCTCAGGACCAATAGCCACTCTATCCTCTATGCGATCCCAACTTAAGGGTGTCTTGCAAGGCCTGCCATATAGTGCCTGATAGGGTGGCATCCCCAAAGAAGTGTGATGCCCATTGTTATAGGCAAACTCCACTAAGGGAAGATACTCCTCCCACTGGGTCTGATGATCCATGATGTACATGCGAAGCATATCCTCTAACACCTGATTGACCCTCTCTGTCTGACCATCTATTTTCAGGTGATAGGCTGTACTGAAATTGAGCTTAGTACCCATAGCTGCCTGTAATGACTTCCAAAAGGAAGAAGTGAAAAGAGAATCCCTGTCAGAAATAATCTTGCGGGGCACACCATGAAGTCTAACAATGTCTTGTAAGAACACCTGTGCTACTGCTGGAGCTATGAAAATAGTATAGACTGGTTAAAAGTGAGCTACTTTGGTCAACTTGTCGATTGTCACCAAGATAGCATCATGGCGATGAGAAGACATAGGAAGACCAATGATGAAATCCATGGATATAGTATCCCACTTCCACTTTGGTATAGCATGAGACTGGAGCAACCCACCTGGATGGCGGTGCTCTGCCTTTACTCTCTGACACTCGAGGCATCGAGCTACTATCTCAGCAATGAGCTACCACATTCCTGACCAATGATATAACTACCTCAAGTCAGCATGCAACTTTTTAACCTTGGGATGCGCTGCATAAGGAGCTCTATGAGCCTCCATGACAATGAACTCTCGCAACCCTCCGGAGGAAGGTACATAAATGCACCCTCTGTGGCGTAACAGTCCATCGAACTCCAAAGAATAATCCACATATTTCCCCTCTAGAGTAACCTGAGATCGTATTACATGACCAACCTTTGCATACCATCCATCCTCTGGCAAGTGCTGTAGTATACGGTCTCTCAAATCCATGCCCATAGATATGGTGTAAACCTCATGACGTCTCCTACTCAAAGCATCTGCAACTACATTTTCCTTTCCCTTGATGTAGTGAACGTCAAAATCATATTCGCACAAGAACTCCATCCATCTCCTCTGACGTGCATTAAGGTTCGGCTGAGTGAAGATGTATTGAAGACTCTGATGATCTAAATGCAACTCGAAGTGATGACCTAAAAGGAAGTGTCTCCACCTCACAAGTGCATGCACTACTACTGTGAGCTCAAGGTCATGAGTGGGATAATTAAGTTCATGAGTCTTAAGTTTCCTAGACTCAAAAGCTATGGCCCTACCATCCTGCATAAGAGCTGCCCCTAAACCCTCTAGTGAAGCATCGGTACAAACCATGAAGTCAACTATGGGATCTGGTACAACAAGGATAGGAGTGCTAGTAAGTGCCTTCTTGAGTTCCTGAAGGCTTTCTCGCACTTCTCTGTCCACTCAAATTTCTTCCCTTTAAGCTGAAGAGAAGTAATAGGGTGTGCAACTCTAGAGAATCCCTCGACAAAATGTCAGTAATACCCTGCTAAGCCCATGAAACTCCTAACCTCTATCACACTGGTTGGCACTGGCCAATCCATAATAGCCCTAATCTTTGATGGGTCAACTGAGATCCCATCACTGAAAAGGACGTGCCCAAGGTACTTGACCTCTGATCGAAAGAAAGCACACTTCGACAAACTGTCAAACAACTGGTTATCCCGCAAACACTGCAATACCTGTTTCAGGTGCTCCTCATGCTCCTCCTCATTCTGAGAATATATTAGTATATCATCGAGGAACACAATAACAAAATGGTCCAGAAATGTACGGAATACCCCATTCATGAGGCTCATAAAAACCGCTGGGGATTCGTAAGTCCGAATGGAACTACGATGAACTCATAGTGACCATATCTAGTGCAAAATGCGGTCTTTTGGATATCACTCTCCACTATTCTCAGCTGATGGTATCCTGACTTCAGATCTATTTTGGAAAAGACTTTGGCACCCTGAAGCTGGTCGAATAAATCATCAATTCTGGGCAAAGGATATCGGTTCTTGATGGTTACTTTATTTAGCTGCCGATAATCCATACATAATCGAAGAGATCCATCCTTCTTCTTAATGAAGATGACTGGTGCACCCCAAGGGGATATGCTAGGATGAATATGACCCTTCTCAAGGAGTTCCTCAAGCTGTATTTTGAGTTCATTAAGCTCATTTGTGGTCATCCTATAAGGTGCTCTGGAAACTGGCTCGGCTCCTGGTACTAGGTCTATATGAAAATCAATCTCTCTATAGGGCGGCATTCCCGGTAGCTCTGAAGGAAATACATCTGAATATCCCTTAAGGATAGGATGGTCATCAAGCAATGTTTCTCTTTCTTCCTCTTCTCCTCTATCACTGATAGTGATAGCAAAAAGCTGACATCCCTTTCGCATGCTTTGCTTAAGATGCATTGCGGAGATCATATGAAGAGACACGGGCCTCTGAATCCCGATGATAACTATGGGTGAACCATGATCATCCTCACACTCAATCTTTTTCAGGTGGCAATCCATCTTGGCTCTGTGGGCATAAAGACAATCCATGCCAAGTACGATACCGTAAGATCCAAGTGGTGTCACTCTAAGGTCTACTAAAGTGGTGGTCTTGCCAATCTGTAGCTGACATGCCCTAACCTCTGATTCCACTGACACTCTAGCCGCTAAAGCTAATTCCACTTCCCAACTGACACCCTGTCTAGTTGCCACTAGCCCGCAATGCTCCACAACCAATGGAGATATAAAGGAGTCAGTAGCTCCTGAATCAAACAAAATAGATACATTGTTACCTTTGATCATACCTATAGATTCGATAATCGTGGCCTGATGCTTAGCCTAGCGGTTGTCAACCGCTACGAATACTCTATGGGACCTGCCCATATCACCAACTGTCAGTTGGTGGAGCTCACAACAAAGCATGATCATCAGGTCACAGAGATGAGGGAAAAGCGAGATGCTTTGCAGCAGGAGGTTCTCCATCAGATGAGTCGGGCAGCCTATTATGTTGCATCTTATAGTGTAGCAGTTCTAGTAGCACAGTAGGTTGTACCATATTCACAGTATATGGATCGATTAGAGGGAGCTTGGGCACCTAGGCAGGATCCGGGTCAACAGGCTCCACCTCCTCCACCACCTAGCGATGAGGGAGAGGTAGAGAGATAGATTTTTCTGTGTAGCTCTTAGATTTTTTGTAGACACACCCATTTTTTGTAGCCCTTACGATTCTTGCTCCGATGGGAGTTTGTATATGTCAGTTGACATTGTTTTGTACCCTAAAACTTGATGATTATATATACGAGATCTTGATTTGACTTCATTATACTTGTGTCGATTCATTTATGAGATGCTTTTCTATATGCTTTATTCTTTATGTATGTATATCTGTTCAGTATGGATGTATGTAATGCAAATGAATATGGATGTTTGTTTTTGTTTCTTTTTATATGCAAATAAATGAATGAAAATGAGTAATGAGCAGTGCAATTTTTTTTTAAATGCAATAAGATAAATGTAAATGAGTGATAATGAATGTATGAATCTATATAAAATGCTTATGTATGCAGCTAACATCTCAATACACAAGTACTCGATCGAAGAAATGATGAAATAGAGACCACTTAGCTAAGAAATGATGAAACTTCAAACGCTCATTCAAAAGATAAAGAGATCATTACCATACCGAAATCACTCTAAATTCACAAAATATAGAATGAAATGCAAAATGAGATGCAAAATGAAATGCAACCTAAACCTTGTCACTGGATTTAAAATGCTTAAGTTCATCACTAAGCGTTAACAAACATAATAGGAAGATTAGAGTTCCTTTCTTTTCATGTGCAATATTAATTATCTTGTCCGCAATGACCCTTTTTTCATTCATATCCTTGGATAGATTTCGCAGGGACCCAGATTGCATGATAAAGAATTCCCTCAAAATAGACAAAGAAATGATGTGAACCTCCCTGTAGCATACAAATAAGTGGAGTTGAGGTATGTGTGGCGATTTCACCTTGATGTGAAGGCTCTTATCATAGACACCCAACTTATAAGATGTTTCCAGATCATCAGAATCATTCCTACAAGCAGAAAACAAAGAAAATATTATGCCCCCAATCCTTGCTCCACTTAGTCAAGATAGACTTCCTCAAGTTACTCAAAGGGATAATAATCGAAAACCAATATAAAAGACAACACACAAAGAAAATTTCATGCATAGCTCAAATTGTTTAGTGTTTGTTTTCATTTATGTTGTTTTGCTTGTGTACTTAGTGATAAAACTCTTCAGTAGTCAGGAGACAAGTGACCTACTCAGAGTGGACGACCAAGTTTCACTGATGTAAAGTTGACTTAGTTGATACTACTTAGGACATGTAATGTGCTCTGTCAATTAACCTAAAACTAGGACATTAATCCATTTCAAGCCATTAGGGTTCCAAAAGAAACAGGATGTCACAAAAGTGACTGAAATATATGTACAAGCGAACACAATTATGCATGAAAGCAGGAAATGCCAATGTTGCATTGATAGATGGAGTGCTTGAGAACAAGAGGTGCCTGTTTGCCAGATTTTCACCTACTTGGCAAAGATTGTTTTTTTTAACCAAAGTGCTTGTTTACCAAGTTTTCACCAAGGAATTTTCTCTCTTTTTTTCTTTTTTTTAATTTATTTTTTTCTCAAGACTTTTTCTGATTTTTAGGATTTTTTCAGGACTTTTTTTAGCTGTATAGGTTGGTGGAGCAGAGAATGCTAAGTAAAGAATTTCTTCAAATGGATGGTGTTAATTAGTTCATGGAGCTTTTCTCCTTCCAATGTTGAGAGCTGATAGGCGCTAGAGCCAAAGACTACAGTAACGATGTAGGGACCCAACCAGCTGGGTTCAAACTTCCCTTTGTTGTCTCAAAACTGTTGATTTTTAGGATTTTCTCTCAAAACTAGGTCACCAACCTGAAATTCTCATTGTCGAATCTTCTTGTTATATCCTCTAGACATTCTCTTTTGATACACTCTTAGATGATCAAATGCCACTTGTCGACATTCATCCAGCAATTCTAGCTCTTGCAATCTAGCTATTCTATAGTCTTCATCAGTAACAAGACCTTGCAAAGAAACTCTTAGAGATTGTATTTCCACTTCAATAGGTAATACTGCTTCGGACCCATACACCAAAGAGAAAGGTGTAGCCCCAGTAGGTGTTTTGATACTTGTTTTGTAAGCCCATAATGCAGGATTGAGCTACAAATGCCAATCCCTCCTAGATATGTTCACTGTTATGTGTAAAATAGTCAGTAGGTTTTTGTTAGATGCCTCAGCTTGTCCATTACCTTGAGGGTAATATACGGATGACCAGTGTTATTTAATTTTGAGTTTTTCATAGAGTTCGTCTAGATATTTATTCTGTAATTGTCCTCCATTGTCAGTCATGATGGATGAAGGTATCACATACCTGCAGATGATATGGTTTAGGATGAACAAAGCTACTTGTTTACTAGTTGCTTTGATGAGTGGAACCGCTTCTACCCACTTAGTGAAGTACTCAGTGGCAGTTATAATAAACTTATGTTTGTTGGATGATGCAGGATATATCTGACCAATGAGATCAAAGGCCCATTGCTGAAAAGGCCAATGTGTAATGAAGGGTATGAGATCCCTTGCTAGAGCATGTATGAGATTTGCATGTAGCTGAAACTTCTCACAAGTTTTAGAAAACTTTATAGCGTCCTTCTCCATGTTTGGCTAGTAGTAGCCAGCCCGTAGTAGTTTCCAAGATAAAGTAAGACCATTCGAATGAGACCCACAAATACCTTCATGGACTTCAGATAATGCATGTTTAAACTCTTCAATTTCTAGACACCTAAGAAATGTACCATCCAAACCTCACCTAAACAAATCATTAGCAATGATGACGTACCATGAAGCGTTTCGGGTTAGATTCCTTTTCTCATTACGGGTAAGATTTTCTGGGATAATTTGGTCACGTAGATAAGAGTAAATAAGGCTATAGTGGGATGAGTCATGTCCAATAATAGAACAAACTATTTGGGACTCAGGAGAATCATAGGCTGGGTAATGTAATTCTTCCACCAGAAATTCAAAGTGAAAATTAGACTCTTGTAATTCTGGTATGGATGCCAAGTTGGACATAGCATTTGCTGCTCTATTTGCTAATCTGGGAATCTGCTGGAATGATACAAAAGTAAAATACTTCTTGAGATCATCGACCATTCCCTTATAAGGCATTAGTTTCTCATCTTGAGTCTGATATGTATCATTTATTTGATTAATGAGTTGAGAATATCCATAGATGTGTAATTCAACAACCTTCCATTCGATATCTAGCTTGATCCCATTTACCAAAGCTTCATACTCTGCAATGTTGTTTGTACATGGGAAAATAATCTTATAATCCTTTGGTATTGAATAATTTTGAGGAGTAATAAAAAGTATTCCAGCACCCGAACCATTTTGAGTAAAAAATCCATCAAATAACATCTTCCAAGATTGTTGAGTAATGTGCATTTGATTCATCTAGAAATTCTATATGCAGCGGTTGAGTGTATTCAAGTGAAGCCTCAACAAGTTGGTTTGCAATCACCCATCCCTTGATGGCTTTGTATTCCACATATTCAATATCAAACTTTGTAAGAACCATGATCCATTTAGCCAATCTTTCAGTGAGTGTTTCTTTGTTGAGAAGATATTTGAGCAGATCAATCTTAGCTACTAGCTTGATGGAATGTGCTAACATGTAGTGTCTCAATTTTTGTGATGCAAAGACTAATGCCAAGCATGCTTTCTCTATTATAGTGTAATTCATTTCATAAGACACCAATGTTCTGCTAATGTAATATATAGCTCTCTTTTTTATTTTCATCATGTTGTGCTAGAAGTGGCCCCAATGATGAATCAGTAGTCAATATGTATAAGATCAATGGTTTACCCTGAATTGGTGGCATCAATATTGGTGGATTGGACATGTACTCTTTGATCTGCCAAAGGTGTTGTTCACATTCTCGATCCTAGTTGTATATTACTCCTTTCCTCAATACTTTCGTGAAAGGTTGATCTTTTTCTGCCAGCTGAGAAATAAAACGTCTGATTGATTGGAGACGTCCCTATAAACTTCTCATTTGACTGATGTTCTTCAGAGGCGACATTTCCATTATAGCTTGGACCTTCTCAGGATCAACCTCAATTCCCTTCTTTGAAATGATGTAGCCAAGTAGTTTACCAGATGTCACTCCAAATGCACACTTTTTTGGATTTAGCCAGAGTTTGAATTTTTCCATTCTATCTAGTATAGGGCCTAGCTCTTGAATATGCGTGGATCTCTTCATAGTCTTTACTAAAGTGTCATCAAGATAATCTTCCATATTCTTATGCATCATATCATGAAAGATAGTAGTTACTACTCTTTGGTAAGTTGCTCCTACATTCTTTAACCCAAATGGCATGACATTCCAGCAAAAGGTTCCCCATGCACAGGTGAAAGTTGTCTTTTATTGATCCCCAGGAGCTATTTTGATCTAATTATAGCCAGAGAATGTATCCATTAGTGAGTACATCTCATACCCAGTAGTCATATCAACTATCATATCAATGTTTGGCAATGGAAAGTCATCCTTCGGACAAGCTTTGTTGAGATCTCTGAAGTTTGTGCAAACCCTAATAGATTTGTCTACCTTTGACATAGGTACTATGTTTGAAATCCATTCCACATAGTCTATAGCTCTAATAAATCCATCTTTTAGCAGTTTTTTAAGCTCAACCTTGACTAGTAGTGCCACGTGAGGGTGCATCTTATGAAGTATTTTCTTGATTGGTTTAACTCCTGGTGTGATAGAAAGATGGTGCATGATAAGATCAGGATCTAGGCCTAACATATCAGAGTACATCCATGCAAAATTGATCTTCTTTTTAGAAAAGAGATGAGTGAAATCTTTCAATTCTTTTATTGATAATGATTGAGCTACATGAATGATGTGTGGTGTCTCTTGACTCCCAATGTTCACTCGTTGAGTTGGATCGATCAATATAGAAGACCTCTCTAGGAAATGAATGATTATGATGCTATGTTGCATCATAATCTACCTTACCCCCAGTAAAAGGGATACGAAGAATCTTGTATACATCCTCGAGAGTGATCATCATCTCTCCAACTGGTAAATGAAACATGGTATGCTCCGAGTGAAACCTCTCAACTAATGCAATGGGCATACCGTGATTCACACAGATATTAGGCAACTCAAGAAGATAATTCAATCCACACAAATCAATATAGAAGACCTCTCCTAGAAATGACTTGGTAGTATATCGAGTATCTCACCTTCAGGTGCCTTAGAGAGGTTTTCACCTTTGGGTACATCCTTTATTTTCTTTTTTAGATTCTGACACCGCCATAATGTGGTTTTTGCCATCAGATCTTTTATTTTTATTTTTTTGATTTTTGCGACTAAGATACTTGATATCTGTTTTAGTCATGTTTTTACTTTGTTCGCTAGTGGAAGAGTACATGGGTTCAACTACGTTTAGGTAATAGGCTAGCGTATAGTAATTGGAAAAAGTAGGTACATTCATGGGTTGGTCTTGTAGACTACAGTCAATTAATTCAAGATGTACCAAGGATAGAGCGTGGATAGGTTCGAGGGAGTTCATGGTATTGTCATCACAAATACGAATCGAAAAGTCGAGTTGTAGAAGACTACCTTGTGTAAATGTCTCGAGTTGGCTCGATCAATATAGAAGACCTCTCCAAGAAATGACTTGGCAGTATATCAAGTATCTCACCTTCAGGTGCCTCAGAGAGGTTTTCACCTTTAGGTACATCCTTTATTTTCTTTTTTAGATTCTGACACCGCTGCAATGTGGTTTTTGCCATCAGATCTTTTTTTTTTTTTTTCTAATTTTTGCGACTAAGATACTTGATATCTATTTTAGTCATGTTTTTACTCTGTTCGCTGGTGGAAGAGTACATGGGTTCAACTGCATTTAGGTAATAGGCTAGCATATAGTAATTGGAAAAAGTAGGTACATTCATGGGTTGGTCTTGTAGACCGCAGTCAATTAATTCAAGATGTACCAAGGATAGAGCGTGGACAGGTTCGAGGGAGTTCACGGTATTGTCATCACAACTGCAAATCAAAAAGTCAAGTTGTAGAAGACTACCTTGCGTAAATGTCTCGAGACCAGGAAGAGTCAGCACATGATTATTAAAGTGCATGTTAATATTTAGTTGGCCTAATCCAATAGACCTACTTGTAGCATCATTCTCTATGCCAGATTGGACTTCAAATTATGGTTTGATAGTAACAAGATCAGTAGACAGATTCTCATCATTTACATCAGAGGATTCATTGTTTGATGCTGAGTAGATATTGTCATAAATAGGACTATTGTCAGAGTCATTAGAGTCATTGGATGACGTTTCCGAGTCTTCTTCAAGTGGTTGAGTGAATGTATGTATGGTATCAACAACTACATCTTTAATGCTGCAAGTTCCTTCAATATTTGGCTCATTTATCATTTGTATCTGACACACCTGTTGACATGATCTTGATGGTTCTATGACTCAATGTCGTCTACTCCATTTAGCTTCCTCTGGACTAATGACTGGTTCTTCTTTTGTAGCTTCCAATTCTTCTTGTGTAGTCCCATACCTGATTTGTTCTATCTTTTTAGAGGACTATATATCAAATGAAAAAATTTCTGGTATTCTTCCTTCTTTCAGCCCTTGTTCATAGTCTTGTTGTCTTTTAAGTCTGATTTACTATATCTCATTTTCTAGCTTTAAGTGCATCAGCTCTTGAGTGTCATCTGTGATATCACTAGATTCTTTTGGAGTTTGTGTACTAAATGTATCTGAGAGGTGGTCTGGACCCCATTCATACTCATTTGAGTCAGTTTCTGAATCATCTACTTGTTGCCTACCAGTGTATGCAACTGAAATTTTTAGGGGTGCAAACAATTCTCTGATTCTTTCTACTTCATCTCTCATATCTTCTGGAACTTCAACTCCTTGCATTGTCATGGCTAACACCATCAGAACTTGAGTATTGACTGTTTCTTCTCTCTTGATTGGTAGTTCCTCTTGTTCTTTTCCACACTCTGCCTTTGTTTGTTGAATGTCAAATTCCTGTGATGTTGAAGGCGATATCCTTTTCTTCCACTTAGACTTAGAAGCATGTTTTTGGTCTGATGTCTTTTTTGGATTGTACCCCAATCCAGCCTTATCATTTGTAGATTTTGTTTGCAACTAAATTGGTTTAGTAATACCTTCTTGATTTTTGTGTAGGGGACCAGTGCCTGAATATCCCATGCATTGGATCATTTTTTAGCTAGGACCATATTGGGTTGGGGAAATCTCACAATGTTGTACTTCCTCGTTTTGACTATCTTCCTTGAAAAGCCACTTAAGAACATCATCCTCTTCTATTTCATCTGCTAGGGAAGTAGAAGACTATACAAAAAGACCATCATATATGATATTCAGAGTTGAAGTCTATGTTCTCATAGCCTCTGATGGTTTGCCCAACTGTTTCAGGAATGGAGGAAGAGAGACTAATGAAAGTACTGGTTCTATCTTGTAGCCATCCATGCCAGTATTTGTAATCTTCAATTTATTTTCTAAGTCCTTCATCAAAGCTTCTAGACTTTCATTTATAGAGGCTTCCCTATTATGAGGCACAAAGGTATCAACACCTTTTGTCAATGCATTACAGGGGAGATTTGTATCAACAGGGATACTTACTTCCACTCCGTTGTAAGGAAATTTCAAGCATTGATGGTATGTAGATGGAACTGCCTTCATTTCATGAATCCACGGCCTGCCCAGTAGGATATTGTATGACAAAGGAAGATCAAGTACCTAGAAAATGACATCTCTTTCTACAGGTCCCACCCTGATTAGTAATGATACCAGACCTTTAGAGGTCCTTTCTTCTTCATCATAGGCTTTAATTGTTATTTTGGCCAGATCAATGATATTTTAAGAAAATCCTAATTGTGTAAGCAGACTATAAGTACAAATATCCAACCTCGCGCCTCCATCTATCAAAACATGTTTAACTCTGTGTTTATGGATCATGGCTTCAATATGCAATGCCTGGTTATGTGGATGATTTAGCGAGTTTTCATCTTCTTTAGAGAAGGTCAGATAGTGAGGTGAAGTTAGATGACCAACAATAGACTGAAACTAATCAACATCTAAATATTTTGGAACATTTGTGGTGAGCAACACTTTGTCCAGGATCTCTTTGTGAGCAAAAGAGATTTTAAGCAATTCAAAGATTGATATTTGAGCATTTGTCCTCTTCAATTGGTCAAAAATGCTATATCTAGAGGATGATGATGAAGTTAGCTATTTAAATTTATCATATGCTGATTCTTTTTGTTTGTTTGATGAGGTTGGTAGGTTTGATGGTGTTTGAGCTGAAGTTGAAGAACTAGCTCCTTGGAGAGTTACTTTCTTTTGAGAAAGGGTCATAGCATTTGCATGTCATGATTCATGTTGTTTGTCTTTGATTATAATCACATTGCAATATTCTGGTTGGGAACACACAATCATGTTAATGACGTGGTCATTGGTAGTATAAGCGTAATTTACTTTGGGACCTCCTTTTGACTTTGAGGAATCACCTTGTTCGTAAATAGGTAAGGGGTGCTTAAAAGCTTTATGATCAGTATTTGTCGGGTGATTCCCAACAACAATTTTACCAGTGTCTATGAGATCTTGAATCTCATGCTTGAGCTTCATGCAGTTGTTTGTGTTATGACGTTTATTCTGATGGTAGTCGCAATATTCATTTTCTCTCCTCCATTTTGGTTTGACTTCTGGATCATATGGCCTAGAATTATCTGGTAACATTATCAGGTTGTTTGCCAATAGATTTTTGAAAGCGGATTCATATGATTCTTCCAGAGGAGTGAATTCACGTCTAGGTTTCAAAAGCCAAGGTTTCTCTTTGAACCACTCTTTTTCTTTCTTCGAAGGATTTTCTGCTGCGATTTTAGTTGCTTTGAGTGCTTGCGTGCCACTAGCCAAGTTAAATATCATGGGATTTGAGTTGGTTTTAATAGTGTCTACCACTCCATCATTAACAACGTTCTTGTTGTTGCCTTTGCCATACTTCCAATACTTGTTCTTTTCTTTAGAGCTAGATCCTGGTTGAGTTTCTTTCCAAGGTGAGATATCTCCTTTCTTTATAAGCACATCTTCCATTTGGATAGCATTATCTACCATTTTGTTAAATGATGGGTGCACTTTCATTTGGATACTATATTTCAATTCAGGGATTAGATTGTTGACGAATATATCCATTTTCTCAGAATCTGGAATAGGCCTTGAATATCTAGAGAACATATTTCTCCAACGTTGGAGGAAAGTGAGAAAAGGCTCCCCTGTTTTTCGTTTGGTATTGAAAAGTTCAATAATAGTAATGGGCTGTCAGATTTTATAGGAGTATTGTTGCAAAAATAGTTCGACTAATTCTTCAAAAGTTTTTATTCCCTTAGGTAGACTTGAGAACCATTCCATAGCTTGTCCTCCCAAACTCCTCAAAAAAAGGTGCATGAGATACATTTGATTGTGCATAAACTCCATACATAAAGCACAAAATGATCTGATATGGTCTTGGGGATTTGAGTTACCATCATATTTGTCAAATTTTGGGATCTCAACTTGTGAAGGAAATGGAGGCATGTATAAGTTTTTGTCAAATGGAAATGGGCATATTGTCTCTAGAGAATATTGTTTTGGGGACTTATCCTTGTTTTTTAGTTCTATGATCTTAGTTCGCAAGGCTTGTAATTGTTTGTGTACCATTATTATAGGTGATTCTTCCTTTTTAGTGATGAGATTCTGAATGTCATATCTAGTAGGAAGTTTGGCACCTTGTTTTGCTAGCTCTAGAAAATAGTCTTCTTTTTCTCTAGCCATGATAACCTTCATCATTTTTTGAAAATCTTTATCCTTTTGACATCTATGAATTTTTTTTTCTACCGGTTCAGAGGCTTTAGATTCACTTGATGAGGAATTGTTGTCAGTATCATGAATACTCAGGTTGTCTTCATCATTTTATTATGTTCTAGGTATAGTGGGAGATAAAGGTTCATCATAAACTAGAATCTCTGATGATGACGGTTTATTCGTAAGAGGATCCTCTTCGTAAAATGGATTATCTTTATATGAAAAGGGTTTCCCTTTGCCTTTGGCATATTTCTTATGAGAACTTTTGGTTTGAAGGCATTTTTATTGATTGGTGTGACCTAAAGTTGTTTGTGATGCATAAGTCAAGATCAAATTTAGAGCTAGTTGTTCAGTTAACGTATTCTTTGAGAGAAGCAACTAAGATTTAGTCTGGTTTCAGGAATGATCTATCTTGTATAAGACATTTATCTAAGTTGATCCAAGAGAAGTGACTAAGTCTATCTGGTTTCAGGAACGATCTATCTTGTATAAGAGGTTATCTAAGTGACTTAAGCTTGATAAGTAGTTGATTGAACTAGCTTGATCTGTTTATGCTCAGGATGATGATAACTAGTTTAATGCTCATTGTAGACTATTTTAGGCAAGTTTGATTGTTCTAGACTGACAAAAATGAGAGATCCATACGACAGGTTTTGCAGGACCAGGCAATAGTATGCTAGCTTCAGGATAATGAAATTAGTGTTTCGTACGAGTTGCTACCTAGTACCATACAATAGATGGGTATGTCTGGAATGACACTGTTCAATGCAAAAGTTTATCGTACAACACAAGATTCAAGCTAAAATGACAATTCTAAGAGCCGGACGACAGACAATTTGGACTCGTATGACACAGGATGAAGACTCAAATGATAGACTGTTAGGACGAATGGAATTTTATACGACACAAAATATGAAATAGAATGATAAATCAAAAGACTCATACGACTTTTTACTGGATAGAGGCAAAATTTTGAGTTTTCAATTACTGAGTATGACCAGCTTTGAGATGGACTGAGTTTTGATTGCTGACTGACGATAAGCAGTTTAGGGGTGGACTGAGTTTTTGATAGCTAAGGTATACTAGTTTGTGACACAGACATAGTTTTGATTAGGATAGGCTAGTTTTGGACAGAGTTTTGACTAGGATAGACTAGTTTTGGACAGAGTTTCAACTAGGATAGACTAGTTTTGGACAGAGTTTTGACTAAAATAGACTAGTTTTGACATGGATAGTTTTTTTATCATGAGTTGTTTCTTGATTTCTCCAGTTTTGGTATTCCAGTTTTAGTTTGAGGGATGAAAATACAGAAAACATGTAATATAAATAATAACTCCAATCATAGCATGCAAACCCTATGGAAATTGGTGAGAGAAGAAAACATTTTCTTGTAGACTCAGGTACACACCCAATAGCTAATCAGAATACGGCCGTTGAGTCTCACACAATGGATTCTCAACGTCGTATTAGCCGACTCCAAACGCTAATGGGGGCACAAAATGACAAGTATCTTGGGAGAGTTACTATCTCTCTTGCACAAAGATTATCCCCCCTTTCGGAGGTGAACCAGGTAGCTTCTAATTTTAATTGGAACTAGTAAGGGATCCATTCTACGTGTCGAGGTATAAACTCAATTAAGAGGTCTCCCAGCCTTGAAAACCAAGGTTTAATATACCTGAGGGTACAAAGGAGAGCTATTCTTGAGCACTATCATTGACTTGATTTTCATCAAATCATGTTTATTTTATAGTGGGTTGGAGTACTTGGCATTTAGCCATTCCCACTTGGGTCGTTCCCCTCTCACCGGTCATAATAGCTATAGAGTTATTAGCTCCTCGGGAGGGCAGGCCCGCTAAAGATGTACAAATCTCAAACTTAAAGAAAACGCCTCAAGGGTCTAGATTTCTGATTGTCTATAAAGACAAGAGCATACTCTCCTACCTCTCAAAATTTTCTTAAAACATGAAATATAGATTTGTTCTTTAACTAGATAGCAAGTTAGGTGCCTAAAAATGAATTTAATGAATACACAATGTTTGCTCGAATCTCCTCAGGCAACCTGCAAAGACAATGAATCAGTAGTCATATTGTCTTTGTGCGACAAGCATATTCTTCGATAAGCATTTTGCAAAAATTAATTAGGCTATGAAAATTCTTTAGATAAATAGATAACCAGCCAGGGTCAGCGTCAGTGTAATCAAAATTGAATAGAAAACCTGAAGAATGAAACTTGGTTTTTTTAACTCAACAAAATACAGGATCGTACGATAATTATCACCGACTCATACGATAATACGTACAGGATTGTATGATAATTGAAGTTTGTCATCCGACACTATGGGAAATGTTGTACGATAATATGCAGAAACTGTATGGAAAAAAATCCAAAAAGTCAAAAATCTGAAAAAGATAAAAATAAACAGTTAGACTTGGAGGCCAAAAAAAAAAGTAGTCTTCTGCCCCATGGTGGGCGCTAGAGATGTGTGTGTGAAAAAGTGAAATAAGTCTGATAGCTACAAGACACAACACTTTAATTAAATCATTACATGTATGGTTAGACGTATATAAGCATGAATATGAAAGCCATAACAAATTGACTAATTGCCTTCTAAAAGATGTGAGTATAAGATTGCTCTCAGAATTGTATAACCAATACCAATGACTAGCCTACATCAAGATGAAGGATTTAATCTATATGAGCATGAGATAAAGCTAAATAGATGCAAGATGGATGAAATATTCAAGCAATATGGATTCAAGCAATAATGGATTCAAACAATAATGAATTCAAGCAATAATGAATTCAAGCAATCATGAATAAACTAAATATGGAAAAAGCATAACTAAGATGCAATAATCTCAAAAAGCAAGCACAATATATTCAATGACTCCAGAGTGAAAAGTGTATAATAACAAATCTCTAGGGTTTTTTGAATGAGAGTTGAAGGCTGAATTTATAGAGAATGACAAGAGAGATCAAGAAAAAGCACAATTTGGGATTAATTGAAATAATTGAAAAATCAGATTCAGTTAACCTTGAGATAGATTCCAATTATAGTTTAATTGAAATGGATTTAGATAAGAAGTTCAAGTTGCATTAGAAATAAGATTTAATTAATTCCATGCATTTGTGATAAAAATAGATAATTCTTTGATTTATTCAAGAAAAGAGTCTTTTAAATGCAACTGAACTTCTTTTTCTCAAAAGCTTTGAGTTCCAATTTTAGACAATAATTAAATTCCTTTTAATTGTTTTTTTTGATTTCAAGTTAATCTCAATTTAGAAAAAGAGATAATATCTCAAGTTTGATTTCTCTTAATTCAATTCTTTTATTTTATTTTCAATTTAACTCTTGCTTTGTGATTAATTCCTCTTTTGTAATAAATTAATTCCTTTTTTATGATTAAATGGCAAATTTATTATTTAATTAAATATGCTAGGATATTTAATAAATTAAATAAGATAATTGATCAAAATGATTTTCTTGGAATGATTTAATTAATTAAATAAAAATTTAATTAATATTGAGTTATTTGATTTGCCATGTGACATTTGATGATTAAAGAATTAATTATGTGCTCAAGATTGATTTAATTACTTTTGGTTAGGACCGTGGTCATGTTGTCGAGATTAGGGGCCCATGGTTTAGATGACCAATTTTAGGGTATTACTAATGTAAGTTTTGAAGCATCAAAATATGTGTTTGGAGGTAACACTAGCTTGAAAATGCAAGTTTTGATTCAGAAGCAACAAACATTAAAGAGTGTTTGTAGGTAACACAAGCTTGAAAATGAAAGTTCCATTTCCAAAGTCATGAACATGAAAACACAATTATGAAACTTGTCGTAGTCCCAAATCATTATTTTCAAGCTTGTGCTTTCTTAATGCATGTTTTCAAACATCAAATTGTGTGTTTGGAGGTAAGGCAAGCTTGAAAATGCAAGTTCTAATTTCGAAGCCACGAACATCAATGCCCGATTATGATACTTTTTGTACTCCCAAATGAACATCCTCAAGCTTGTGCTTCCTAAACGCAAGTTTTGAAGCATGAAAATATGTGTTTGGAGGTATCACAAGATTGAAAATGCAAAATTTTATTCCAAAGCCACGAACATTAAAGCGTGATTATGAAACTTATCATACTCCTAGATCATCATTTTCAATCTTGTGCTTCCTAAACGCAAGTTTTGAAGCATCAAAATGTGTGTTTGGAAGTAACACAAGCTTGAAAATACAAGTTCTGATCATGAAGCCATGAACATGAAAGCGTGATTATGAAACATATCATACTCCAAAATTATCATTTTCAAGCTTGTGCTTACTAAACACAAGTTTTGAAGAATCAAAATGTGTGTTTAGAGGCACAACAGGTTTGGATATGCAAGCTTTGATTCCAAACACATGAACATGAACGTGCTATTATGAAAATTATTGTACTCCAAAATCATCATTTTCAAGCTTTTGCTTCCTCAACACAAGTTTTCAAGCATCAAAATGTGTGTTTAGAGGCACAAACTTGAAAATTAAACATCTGATTCTAAAACCATAGACATGAAAGTGCTATTATGAAACATATCATACTCCCAAATAAAAATTTTAAAGCTTGTGCTTCCTAAATTCAAGTTTTGAACCATCACCCAAGCTTGAAAATGTGAGTTCTGATTTCGAAGTTATAATCATGAAAGAACGATTATGAAACTTATTGTACTCCCAAATCATCATTTTCAAGCTTGTGCTTCTTATATGCAAGTTTTGAAGCATCAAAATGTGTGTTTGGAGGTAGCACAAGCTTCAAAATGCAACTTGTGAATTAGAAGGAACAAACATTAAAGAGTGATTATGAAACTTATTGTACTCCCAAATAATCATTTACAAGCTTGCGCTTCCTAAAAGCAAGTTTTGAAGCATCAAAATGTGTGTTTGGAGGCACAACAAACTTAAAAATACAAGTTTTGATTCCAAAGCCATAAACATGAAAGTGAGATTATGAAACTTATCATACTCCCAAATAATCATTTCATGCTCATGCTTCGTAAATGTAAGTTTTGAAGCGTGAAAATGTGTGTTTGGAGGTAACACAAGCTTGAAAATGCAAGTTTTGATTCTAAAGCGATGAACATTGAAGTGTGATTATGAAACTTATCATACTCCCAGATCATCATTTTCAAGCCTTTTCTTCCTAATGCAAGTTTTGAGGCATCAAATGTGTGTTTGCAGGCATGGTAAGCTTGAAAATGCAATTTCTGATTCTGAAGCCAAGAGCATGACAACGTGATTATGAAACTTACCGTACTCCGAATCATCATTTCCAAGATTGTGCTTTTTAAATGCATGTTTTGAAGCATCAAAATGTGTTTTTGTAGGTAACACAAACTTTAAAATGCAAGTTCTGATTTAGAAGCCACGAACATTAAAGCATGATTACGGAACTTACCAACTACCAAATACTCATTTTCAAGCTTGTTCTTCCTAAACGCGAGTTTTGAAGCACAAAAATGTGTGTTTAGTGGCACAATAAGTGTGAAAATGCAAGTTTTTTTTAGAAATCCATGAACATTGAAGTGTGATTATGAAACGTATCATACTCCAATATCATCATTTTCAAGCTTATGCTTCCTAAAAGAAAGTATTAAAGCATCAAAAAGTGTGTTTGGGGGAAACAAAAGTTTGAAAATGCAAGTTCTGATTCCGAAGCCATTAACATGAAAGCACGATTATGAAACTTATCGTGCTCCTAAATTATCAGTTTCAATCTTGTGCATGCTTAATGCAAATTTTGAAGCACCAAAATGTGTGTTTGGAGGTAACACGGGATTGAAATTGCATGTTCTAATTCTAAAAATATGAACTTGAAAGTGCGATTATGAAACATCGTACTCACAGATCATTATTTTCAAGCTTGTGCTTCCTAAATGCAAGTATTGAAGCATCAAACTCTATGCTTTGATGTAATGCACGCTTGAAAATGCAAGTTCTGATTTCGGACACACAAACATGAAAACATGATTATGAAACTTATCGTACTCCTAAATCATCATTTTGAAGCTTGTGCTTCCTAAACGCAAGTTTTGAAGCATCAAAATGTGTGTTTCAAGGTACAACAAGCTTGAAAATGCATGTTTTGATTCCATAGCCATGAGCATGAAAGCACGATTGTGAAACTTATCGTACTCCCAAATCATAATTTTGGAGCTTTTGCTTTCTAAACGCAAGTTTTACAGCATCAAAATGGGTGTTTGGAGGCACAACAAGCTTGAAAATGCAAGTTATGATTCTCAAGCCACGAGTATGAAAGTGTGATTATGAAACTTATCATACTCCCAAATCATTATTTTGAAGCTTTTCCTTCTTAAATGCATGTTTTGAAGCATCGAAATGGGTGTTTGGAGACACAACAAGCTTGTAAATGGAAATTCTGATTCCAAAGCCACAAACATGAAAGTGCGATTCTTAAACTTATGGTATTCCCAAATCATCATTTTTAAGCTTGTGCTTCCTAAAAGCAAGTTTTGAATCATCAAAAAATGTGTTTGGAGGTAACACAAGCTTTAAAATGCAAGTGTTTATTCAGAAGCCATGAACATGAAATCTTGATTATAAAACTTATCGTACTCCCAAATCATCATTTTCAAGCTTGTGCTTCCTAAATGTAAGTTTTGAAGCATCAAAATGTGTGTTTGGAGGTAACACTAGCTTGGAAAGGAAAGTTAGAATTCAGAAGCAACAAACATTAAAGAGCGCTTATAGGTAACACAAGCTTGAAAATGAAAGTTCTGATTCAAAAGTAATGAACATGAAAGCACGATTATGAAAAGTGCTCTGAAGGCTTTGAACTTTTCAAAAGCTTCAGATTTGTCATTCAAGAATGTGGCCCACATAATTCTTGAGCAATAATTAGTAAGAATCATAAAATACCTAGCTCCCTACACACTCCTAGTTTTCATAGGACCACACAAATCAGTATACACAAGATCAAGTAAATTGTCTGCAGTGAAAAGTTTACCTTTGAAGGTTGAGGAAGACATTTTCCCCAATTGACACTCTCTGCACAAAGGATTCTCCGGTTTTCTCAGCATAGGCAACCCTCTAACTACCTTGATCTTACTAGCTTTCACAATATTATCAAAGTTTACATGGCAGAGTCTCCTATGCCATATCCAGCTATCTTCAAACTTAGCCATTAGACATGTACTGACATTAGCATTTAGCTGAAATAGGTTACCTTTGGTCTGCATACCGGTAGCCATCAGTTCACCATTCTTTCCTTTGATTTTGCACACTCCATTTCTGAATTCTAGAGTGAGTCCATTATCATTTAGTTGAGCAACACTCAAAAGGTTGTGTCTAAGACCTTCTACCCAATACACATTGTCAGCACTACTTCTTCCATTCAGAGAGATGGACCCTCTGCCTTTTACCATACATGGTGCATCATTACCAAAATGAACCACACCACCATCATACTCTTCCATAGATAGAAACTAACTCCGGTCACTAGTCATATGGTAAGAACAACCACTGTCAATAATCCACTCATTGGAATTATCAAAGCGGGAGACAAGAGCCTTCTTATCTGACACATCTTCCTTGACCGCTACAAACACAATATCTTCATTTTCTTCATCTTCTGATTCCTCATCGGTGACACCTTCATCAATTGCTACAAAACAGTTTCTCTGGTTTCCTCCTTTGAATTTCTTGAACCTCTCTGGTTTATCCTTGTTGTCACCATTAGGGCAGTTTACAGCAATGTGTCCTATCTGATTATAAGAAAATCATTTCAAAGGATGCTTACCTTTGTATTTATCGGTTCCCTTGGGGAGTCTCTTGGCAAGAAGGGCTTCAAATTCCATCATGATCTCCTCATTATCCATTTCTTTACTTTGTCTTGGTTCGCCATTGGTACTAGCTTCTTTGCCTTTTCTAAATGGTGCAACAGATGCTCTGAAGGCTAATTCAGTCTTCTGAATACTGCCATCATAATTATTTAGCTCATAAGTTGTTAGCTTTGCAATGATGGAGTATAGGGATACCTTTGTCTTGTCTACAGACCTTAACTCCTGAATAGCAGCAACCCTATTGCATAGACCGGTAATAAGGATCTCAAAACTTTGCTAACAACAGTGGAATCTTCCATTTTACCACCTACACTCTTGATATCTCCAACAGCAGTTTTGATTCTTATTCCATATTGTTGAATGGTCTCTCCTTCAACCATCCACATGTCTTCAAACTTTCCCCTAAGGGTTTCTTCCTTAGCTTATTTCACATGCTCATCACTGCCATAGATATTCTCAAGGGCATCCCATACTTCTTTGGGATTCTCTTTGTCCTGAACATTAATAAACTCAATGTCAGATAAGCTGCTAATTAGGGCTTCCATGACTTTCCCATTCTCCTGAATCTCTCTCTTTTGATCATCGGTGAGAGTATCAATAGGGATAACATAGCTCCAATATTGAGAACCCATGCTTCTGATGTATATCTTCATTCTATCTTTCCATATTTTAAAGTTGTCTCTGTTGAACTTTGGACCTTCCCTCTTCATCATTAAAGTAGGATCTGTACCTCAAGTGGTTAAGCTTACAACACAGAGGATGTGGAGGATGCTTTGATACCAATTGATGAACCAATGATGAACAGTTAGTACCAAACCAATACTGAGAGGGGGGGTGAATCAATACTAATAAAAACACTTTTCCTTGAACCGGTTAGACTGAGAACCCTGCACTTTGAGTGGCAAGCAATAACACCGGTCTAAACCAGATTACTACTGGTTAAGCACAGTGAAAGACATAAACCATTATCTCAGCTTTCGACACAATCTAACATCTAATTTCCACTTCACCCATATGCATACGCTAGTAATACTACAATGGAAATGTAAAGACTTACTGGTTTAACATGCTTTACCGCTTAACAAAGAATAACAAAGCATCACATATAACACACATATTTTTCACGTGGAAACCCAACTAGGAAAAACCACAGTGGGGATGAATACCCACAAGCTGTTCTTTGAACCCTTTTGAAGTCCGCTCTGTTAGGAGCCTAGTGTGGTTAAAGAATTTACAAGAGGTTTTGTTAGGAACCGATCCTGCCAGGGATCACCCGGTTAAGGGTTAAACCCTGTTAAAGGTTACCTTGTTAGAGGATTTTTAGAACTCAATGATTTTGAGTCACCCTGTTAAAGGATTTTATAGTAAGCTGGTTAAAGCTACCCTATTAAGGGGTTTTCCAACTGTTGAAGTGGTTAGAGGTCAACAGGTATTACAATGATCTAGTAACAACACTCAATGCCAATGCAGATCCGCTTCAGTTCCTTCCTTCTGCACTCACACTCTGGAAGTATCTATTCTCATATCTGGTGTGGCAAGAATCATGTATCTTTGCACTTAGATACACACACAACATTTGCCAACAACCTCAACATGAAAAACAACATCGACCTTATAGGAAACAAACAGGTCGATAGCATAAACCCTAAACCCTAAACGTTTAGGTTAAGCAATTCAGTCGGTTCAATCCTAACCATTAATCATATTGCATTGATTACACTAGTCTTGAACAGATCTCAAGATGTTCTCCAACATTCATTCTTCACCACTTCTTGGAGGTTGATAACCCATCACGCATTCTCCACTGTTTGCAAAGACTTTGCACATTCCCGAGGTAGATAGGATCGATCTCCTTCATGGAAGATCCTTCACGCGCACAAGGCTAATGTGGCATCACAATCTGTTATTCATTACAATGCTAACTCATCACTTGATGTCATCAGTTGAATCACATAGGCATAGAACACTTCAATCAGAAACCCTGAAGCTAAGACTACCAACCGGTAGTCATACCATATGAAACCTTGATACAAAACATTCCATTTACCGGTTCACATTCCAACATACCGGTTCACTTGGACAAACATACCGCTTCACTTTTTCACATATATTGGTTCACATTTCAACATACCAGTTCACTTGGACAAACATACCGCTTCACTTTTTCACATATACCGGTTCACATTTCAACATACCGGTTCACTTGGACAGCCATACCACTTCACTTTTTCACATATAATGGTTCTCTTGCAAGTGCTTACATCAATATACCGGTTCACTCTTCATCATATTGACATTAATGACAACATACAATATCATCATGTCAACATACTCTGCACATATGCCAACACATGAAAGCGTGATTATGAAACATACCATACTCCCAAATTATCATTTTCAAGCTTGTGCTTCCTAAACGCAAGTTTTGAAGCATCAAAATGTGTGTTTAAAGGCACAACAGGCTTGAATATGCAATTTTTGATTCCAAAGACATGAACATGAACGCGCTATTAGGAAAATTATTATGAAAATGAAACATCTGATACTAAAACAATGGACATGCAAGCGCTATAATGAAACATATCGTACTCCCTAAACATAACTTTAAAGCTTGTGCTTCCTAAATTCAAGTTTTGAAGCATCAAAGTGTGTCTTTTGAGGTAACTAAAGCTTGAAAATGTGAGTTCTGATTCCGAAGCCATGAACATGAAAGTGCGATTATGAAACTTATCGTACTCCTAAATTATCATTTTCAAGCTTGTGGGTCCTGAATGCAAATTTTGAAGCACGAAAATATGTGTTTGGAGGTAACCCAGGCTTGAAAAAACATGTTCTAATTTTAAAAACACGTACATGAAAGCACGATTATGAAACATATCATACTCGCAGATCATCATTTTCAAGCTTGTGCTTCATAAATGCTAGTATTGAAGCATCAGATTGTATGCTTTGATGTAACGCAAGCTTGAAAATGCAAGTTTTGATTTTAGAAACACAAACATGAAAGCGCGATTATGAAACTTACCCTACTCTTAAATCATCATTTCAATCTTGTGCTTCCTAAATGCAAGTTTTGAAGCATCAAAATGTGTGTTTCGAGGTACAACATGCTTGAAAATGGATGTTTTGATTCCAAAGACACGAGCATGAAAGCATGATTGTGAAACTTATCATACTCACAAATGATCATTTTAGAGGTTGTGCTTTCTAAAATAAAGTTTTACAACATCAAAATGGGTGTTTGGAGGCACAACAATCTTGAAAATGCCAGTTATGATTCTAAAGCCACGAGTATGAAAGCGTGATTATGAAACTTATCATACTTCCAAATCATCATTTTGAAGGTTGTCCTTCTTAAATGCAAGTTTTGAAGCATCAAAATGGGTGTTTGGAGACACAACAAGCTTGTAAATGGAATTTTTTATTCTAAAGCCATGAACATGAAAGCACAATTATAAAACTTATGGTATTCCCAAATCATCATTTTTAAGTTTGTGCTTGCTAAATGCAAGTTTTGAATCATCAAAAAATGTGTTTGGAAGTAACACAAGCTTGAAAATGCAAGTGGTTATTCAGAAGACGTGAACATGAATTGATTATAAAACTTATCGTACTCCCAAATTATTATTTACAAGCTTATGCTTCCTAAACGCAAGTTTTGAACCATCAAAAAATGTGTTTGGAGGTAACACAAGCTTGAAAATGCAAGTGTTTATTGAGAAGCCATGGACATGAAATCTTGATTATAAAACTTATCATACTCCCAAATCATCATTTTCAAGCTTGTGCTTCCTAAATGTAAGTTTTGAAGCATCAAAATGTGTGTTTAGAGGTAACACTAGCTTGAAAATGCAAGTTCTAATTCAGAAGCAACAAATAAAGAGCGTTTGCAGGTAACACAAGCTAGAAAATGAAAGTTTTGATTCCAAAGTCATGAACATGAAAGCATGATTATGAAACTTGTCATACTCCCAAATCATTATTTTCAAGCTTGTGCTTTCTAAACATAAGTTTTCAAACATCAAAATGTGTGTTTGGAGGTAAGCAAGCTTGAAAATGCAAGTTCTGATTTTGAAGCCACGAACATGAATGCCCGATTATGAAACTTATCGTACTCCTAAATCAACATCCTCAAGCTTGTGCTTCCTAAACTCAAGTTTTGGACCATCAAAATATGTATTTGGAGGTATCACATGATTGAAAATACAAGTTTTTATTCCAAAGTCATGAATATTAAAGTGTGATTATGAAACATATCATACTCCCAGATCATCATTTTTAATCTTGTGCTTCCTAAACGCAAATTTTGAAGCATCAAAATGTTTGTTTGGAGGTAACACAGGATTGAAAATAAAATTTCTTATCATGAAGCCATGAACATGCAAGAGTGATTATGAAACATATCATAGTCTCAAATTATCATTTTCAAGCTTGTTCTTCCTAAACGCAAGTTTTGAAGAATCAAAATGCGTGTTTAGAGGCACAACAGACTTGGATATGCAAGTTCTGATTCCAAAGACATGAACATGAACACGCTATTATGAAAATTATTGTACTCCAGAATCATCATTTTTAAGCTTGTGCTTCCTAAACACAAGTTTTCAAGCATCAAAATGTGTGTTTAGAGGCACAAGATTGAAAATGAAACATCTGATTCTAAAACCATGGACATGAAAGCACTATTATGAAACATATCATATTCACAAATCATAATTTTCAAGCTTGTGCTTCCTAAATTCAAGTTTTGAAGCATCGAATGTGATACAGGTAATTATGAAACTAATAAAGGGCCAACAAGACATCCCCTTAACTCGTACTGAAGAAAATTTGACCCTGCGTGAAATGGAACAGAAAGCTGCTGAATTAGCCCATTTGTTGCACTTATCCATTGAAGGATTTTGAAATGAGGGGGGAAAGTCTTCTTAATATACAAATTGATAGATCTCATATCAGTAGACACCAGAAAAAATTTTGACATAATATTTGTCTGGGGGGAATGACCATATAGCCAGTAGATTTCCACCAACATGAAATGTTACTTATGGAACCATATCGATATTCTTTGGCAGTTTGCAAACACTCCATATCATTCTTTATCTATTAGAAAACATAGATATAATATCTTAAAAGAATACAATGAAGTAGATGACCATTGTTTTTTACACCTTTTTTTACATATGCGCCCAAAATATTATCATCTCCTCTATGTACCAAAGAGTCCAGAATTGAACTTCAATTTTCATTTATTTGCCAGTCAAATTGAAGTGACTCTTTGGGTCAAGAGTTAAATAAGAAAACAATAAATAGAAAATGAGTCCGGATCCAAGCAATTTTCAAGGATTGATCCTTCCTTTTTTTACTCTACTTCTCAGTCGGAACAAACCATCTTTCATCCGAAAGATATTTTCTTTCAAGGTCGAAGAATTACATAAAAGATCATTCTATGGATCTCATACCTCATTCTATAATTCGTACTTTGTTCAGATTTTGGACAAAGCTAACGAGTCAATCGAGCTCGTTAGCGATTCATGAATTGGAAGTCGCATAAAACATTCGCTTCTCTACAATATGTTACATGTTTAATAGTATTGCCTTAAGGAATTTCAATTTCATTACAAAACAGTTTAGAATCTTGGGTTACAAATTGGTGGAATATTGGTCAATCAAAAAAAAAAATTGATTATTTACAAGAAGAAAATGCGATAAGAAAATTTGAAAAAATAGAAGAACTATTCCTCTTAGAAATAATGGTGAAAGATTTTCAAAAATGCCTTCACAATATATTCGTGTAGAGATGCAGAAAAAGATGATCCAATTGGTCAAAATATATAATCAAGATTGTATCCACATCATCTCACATTTATTAGCAAATCTAATAGGTTTGGTTCATCTAAGTGTTTGTCTCATTCTGGGTAAGAAGAAACTTGGCATTCTAAATTCTTGGATCCAAGAAGTCTTCTACAGCTTAAGCGATACAATGGTATCTTTTTCTATTCTTTTAGTAACCCATCTATGTATTGGGTTTCATTCGCCCCATGGTTGGGAACTAATGATAAATTGGATCTTCAAAATTTATGGATTTGCTCATAACAAATGAATAATATCTGGTCTTGTTTCAACTTTTCCAGTCATCTTAGACACAATTTTCAAATATTAGATCTTCCATCGTTTAAATCATATATCTCCTTCACTTTTAGTAATTTATCACTCAATGAATGAATAACCAATGGTTTCTTCCCCATTTGACCTCCCCTCTTTTTTACTTTTTTTTAGGGCGATACTTCTTATTTTTTATTTTTAGGTTAATATAGTAGCAGAATTGCAGGCACGTAACTATGATAGTTACCTACCACCATTTTATTTAAAATAAAAGAATTGTAACAAAAAATTGAACTATGCAAAATAGAAAAACTTATGATGACTGGGTGAAAAAGTGGATAACTCAATAAATTTCTATCTTAATAATGATAGATATAATGACTCGCACATCTATTGCAAATGCATATCCCAATTTTGCACAACAAGCTTATGAGAATCCTCAAGAAGCAACTGGGCATATTGTATGTGCCAATTGTCATTCGGCTAAAAAACCTGTGGAGATTGAAGTTCCACAGTCTATGCTTCCTGATACCATTTTTGAAGCAGTTGTTAAAATACCCTATGATAAGCAAATAAAATAAGTTCTTGCTAATGGTAAAAAAGGGACTTTAAATGTAGGAGTTGTTCTTATTTTGCCCAAAGGTTTCGAATTAGCTCCTCCGAATCGTATTTATCCTGAGATTAAGGAAAAAATAGGTGATCTTTATTTTCAAAACTATCATCCCAATCAAAAAAATATTCTAATAATAGGCCCTATTCCTGGTCAAAAATATAGTAAAATTGTATTTCCCATCCTTTCACCAAATCCTACTACTAATAAAGCAGCTCACTTCCTGAAATATCCCATATATGTAGGTGGTAATAGAGGAAGAGGACAAATTTATCCTGATGGGAGCAAAAGCAACAATACAGTCTATAACGCTTCAGCAATGGGTAAAGTAAGTAAAATTGCATGTAAAGAAAAGGGTGGATATCAAATAACTATTGATAATCCATCAGACGATCGACAAGTGGTTGACTTTGTACCTCCAGGACTGAAACTTCTTGTTTCAGAAGGTGAATTCATCAAGGCGGATCAGTCATTAACGAATAACCCTAATGTGGGTAGATTTGGTCAAGAAAATGCATAAATAGTACTTCAAGATCCTTTACATGTTCAAGGTCTTTTATTATTCTTAGCATCTATCATTTTAGCACAGATATTTCTGGTTCTTAAGAAGAAACAATTTGAGAAAGTTCAATTGGTCGAAATTATATAAATAAAAATTGCAATAATAAAGTCATACTTTTTCGGAGCCCTTCATTTGCCCCTTCCCTCTGTTCGAATATATTGATTTATTGTGAAGAATGAGGAGATATAAAGAATATGTGCATCCTTAATAATGAGTGATTCAGGAACAAACTTGTTAAACAGTGAGTTCCCTAGTTATGTGCGACATTCAATATTATATATATGTGATCTTTTCTCACCATGATTTATCATATTCAAAATAAATAAATCAAAGCATAAATAGAAGGAAGGAGAGAATTTGGCAATCTTGGCTTACTATTTTTGCTGATTTTATAACTTATCCTACTCCTTGAAAAAGTAAAAAGTAAAAAAAAATAAAATATATATATACTTTTTACCATTATCTCGCCAAAGTCAGAGGAGTTCATTCATTTTCTAATTTAATTTTTTCTTTTTGGATTGAAATGACAAAATGATAGTTCTGCAAAAACATTAGAAACTTTAGTTCTGTGGGGAAAACTATAGTTCTGCAGGGGAAACTATAGGTCTGCGAAAAATTCATATTTGTTTTTTACTGAGTTTCTGATTCTCCCCCAGTAATATTCTATTACCAGAAATAATACCGTGTTAGGTCCAATATGGAAAGCTAATGTACTGAGAGGGGAGGGGTGAATCAGTACTTCAAAACTTTTCTTCAACAGAAACTTTACTGTTAAGCGTAAACTGAATATTGCTGAAACATAATATAAAGCTAAAACATATAAATAACATTCATACATGTTTCACTCCATAACACATATATTTTGGTTACACAGAAACTCTTTGTTAGAGAGAAAAATTGCGGTGGGGATGGCACCCACAACTTCACTACTACAATAATAAAGGTTGCTCAGTTAGAGCTACATGTTTAGCTATTTCTGATAGCTTACCCTGTTAGGAGTATCAAGATCTTTAGATCTACCTTGTTAAAGAATTTTACAACACTTATACTAAATGTTGTACCTGGTTAAAGGCTTTACAATTTATAGACTTTGTTAGAGTCTTTTACCCTGTTAAAGGTTTCTCTTACAACTCAAAATAATACAATCAAAATCTTTACAAAATATCTACAACTTCACATCTGAAATGTTATAGCAGATTCTATGTACTCAATATGAAATTACCTTGCTCATAGCATACCTCGGTAATTGATAAATCAACTCGGTAAACCCTTCTGTTTAATCTGTTCCTTAACTATTCTCTGAAATCTTTCTCGGTGACCTCTGAATATCTTTGTTAGTCGTAACAGTCACAACACATTGTGCTTTCTCATGATTTTTCCTTTCAGCTTATCTGTCACACATGTCTTGCTTCATGCTTTTTGATCCTCATTTCATGTTGTATAAATAGATCTCTTATGATGGTGATCTATTCATGCTTCGATCTTACAAACATGATTCATCGAATGAATAACCATACAAATTATTTCATTGGATAGATGTCCTCAAAATCATACAAAATCTTCCTATGTGATAATGGTTCCCTATTCCTCGATCTTGTAACACGTTTCCACATATGTGTCCAAGTTCAATGAATCTGGTAACATGTTTCACTCGGTTCAGATCACTCAGTATTCCTTCTTTGCTGCTCGATAGACATAGAACATTACTCGGTAGACAGCTCGGTGTATACTAAACTTTGTGACTTCTTTCTTCTATAACCGACTACTTTAGTGCTTACCGACTGAGTATTTCAGTAGTATTAACCGACTAGAGTATATAGGATGACTTTGGACATAAAACTAATGACAACTTAGTAAATAGTAACAATCTCCCTTTTGACATTAGTTTGGTATGTTTGACAAAACTCTTTTCAAAGTCATAACTCAAAAATCTATATACTTACAAAATTTGACTAACCTGACAGTCTATACAATTTTCAATAAATAGTATACTCAGATATACTCCCCTTATCAATATACTGTATATAACTCTGATTTTGCATGCAGCTTTACTATTCTATATTCATTGATTGGTGTTCACTGCTCCCCCTATCAAAATTACCTGTACATCCAGATACTTTGATTTGCTCGGCATACTTCCTCTTGTATACACTATACTCCCCCTTTTTAACAAACATGAAAACTAGTTACCATTCAGTGGAGGCAACTGATCAAAAATAGATTTGTACTTAGTTTGAGCATCGGTGAGAGCATTGGTAAGGGCACTCTTGACACTGTCCATTAGGGAATTTTGAGCTGTAATATCAGCTAACAATGAAATCAGACCATCTAAAGTGCTTCCCTCTTGTTGACTGGATAAATAGGTAGCTCGATTAGTCTTCTCTTGGGCGAAGGACAAGTGTGGAATGAATAAGGTTTGAAGAGTCATGACATCCATTCTTATTTTGTGTTCTTCATTCCGAAGTTCCAACTATTGAGCCATGAGAGATTGTAACTTGGTATAGAAATTCTAAATAGAATTGGGCTCAGTGGTCAATTTATTTGAGAGATCGGTGATCTCTTTTTCAAGAACTTCGGTTTTATTCTTGATATCTTTAATGAAGAAAGAAAATGTACAGAGCTTTTGATATAAATAAAGAATATGTTTGAGTTGAGGGGACAACTCAGTAATGAGTCCAGCTAGCTTAACTTTACCGATAGCAATGGCTTTTTGTACCTCTTCAATCATTTTGGCAGTGAGCTCTTTGTCCTTCAATTTTATCAGGTATTCAGATGTGTCTACTCCAGATGCTTCTATTTTAGTGAGGAGTTCATCCAGTTGAATATGGATGGCTACATCTTTTGTCACGGTAGCTTCAGGTAGCATTTTTGTTAATAATGCTTTAACCTTTTGAAGTACTCTATTTTTCTTCTGTATAGCCATTTGTCTCTCTTGTTCTACTTTGGCTTTGCATAGTTCCCCGAATTCAATGAGTGCTTGCCCTTTCAGTTTGGAAATGTCTACATTTGGCAACACAATTGGCTTTGACAGATCTAGCTTGAAACTATGCTTCTTCATTTACTTCTCTTTAGATGATGAGGCTTTCATCGGTTGAACCAGTACAATGGCTTGGGAGGCTTTTTCACCCTCGGTAGGTTGCTCAGTAGAGGCAACACTTTTGTCAGTTTCTTTAGCCTCAGATGTAGCCTTCAGTGATTCCTTGCTTGGGGTCTTGGTGGTAACAGTTTCAGTGCTTGTTGAGGCTTGAGAAGTTTGTTCCCCAATGGTCTGAGAAGTAGCTTCTCCTTTGGTAGACTGTTGACCCTCTTTGCCTTGTTCAGTGTCCTGAGGTGTCTTGGTTGAAAAATGCTGAGTTACCGGAGGATAGGACTTGACTTGTTCCAAAACTGATTCACTTGATACCAGTTTGGAATAGGCATTCCCTTCTATCATTTCTTGTTCCTGTACCTCAGTGTCCATGATATCCTCATCAAGTTGTATAGTACCAGTAGGATCTTGCTCGGTGATATCAACTATTTCAACTTCACCTTGCTCATCAGCACTCTTGTTTCGAAAAATTTCTTGTCATTTTTCTTTTGTCTCTTTCTCTACTTCAAGATAAAGGCCATTCATCAGTTTCAAGGCTCTTTGCCTGACTAGGAAGTTTGTCTAGTAGTTTTTCAGATGTTCACTTATCTCATCTACCGACATGTCTGGAAAGAGATGTACCAGACTTCTTTCTCTCATCTTATTTTCTGAGTCCATAGCATATTTCCACCTGTTATCAATGTGTAAGTACAATGCTTTTGGAAGAGAATTAGTTACTTCCAATGGGACTAATCGGAATTTAAGAAATGTGCAAATTACAGCTTCTTCAATTTGCCTCTTTTCTGCATCAGTTCTGGATTCATATTTTACATATCTAAACACTCCAAATCCACCATATTGTTTCAGATTTGCACAAAAATTATCAACACTATGTGCATCTTTCTTTGTGCTCTTAACAATCTGAAATTTTCTTACATCTTCAGATTCGGTGTCACTTGACTCTTTATTCAAAATGAGTCCCCAAGTAGACTTCTTATAAGTTTTTGTTACCTTAGGCATTGCAACATTTTTCTGCTTCTTACTCGGTGACACTGCAGATGATCTAGTATTAGGGTGCTTTGCTGGAGGAGTAGGTGATACCTGTGATGTATCATTTTTCTTCCTTTTCAAAATTTTGCCTTTTGGCAACTCGGTGCTCAATGTAATTGCTGCTTCTTAGGCTTCAGATTCCTCCTCAGTGATGACTTGATCGCTCTTGATAGGAGTGGAGGAAGGCCCTTCTCCAAATTTCTCTATTAATACTTTGATCATTTTGGTTGCTTTCCTTGTAGCCTTAGGAACTACAATGCTCATCTTAACTTTTTCTTTGACCTCTTCATAGGTACCGTACCTGATCTCGGTAGCATGCCTTCGAAGTGCAAGAAAGGCATCTATCTGTTGCTGCGTAATGTTAGAATCAATCTCATAACCCATAGGCGACAAGGATTGAGTTCTTGGTTCTACTGCATTGACATAATAGTAGTCGATGTCCACTTCAAAACATATATTATCCTTGTATTTCTCCACTAATTGGGGTGGTATTTTGTGCCTGTTATGCATCTTTTCCTGAAATTTGCTAAAGTAATCATCCATTATCTCATTGAAGTTATCACCTAGCTGATTGATGAGGTCATTTATTTGATGGGTGATTGGTTGATGTAGATCCCAAACTACTTTACCAACTAATGGAAAGAATTTCTAAAAATAGAAAAGCATGCATACTAAGAGTGACCCAAACTTTAGTGTGTTTGCCGAGTTGTTCTTCTTCGGCATCCTTATGGTGTTGATATTTTCAAAAAGATTTTTCAACAACACTTTGCATAGCTCAATCTTCATGCCCTTTTTCACAATTTTGTATGCTAAATCAATAGTTGCACATGGTACACTGTTTTCCCTTGCCGACTGAAAGAAACAATAACCTATGACTCCAATTGCAAACTTCAGCTCTACATCTATAACATTATTCAATTTCAGACCTCTGCAATCAGATTCAACTCTGGTTAAAGTGATCAATTCTTTCTGTGAAATTTATCTGAGCTCAGGCATGGTCGAATATAGGGTATCTGGTGATTAAGTGGATGATATACTTGGTGATTTTGAATGGTTGCTCCTCTAACCACATAAAGTCATCATGAACTCTGCTCAAAACAAATAACCCATTGGCGTTTGAAGACTCGCGGGTATTTTAGGGCTTCGGTCAGTCCCTTGACTTTGATATACTCATACTTGCTATCTAGGATTCCATCAGTGCATAACTCATCATACATGTCCTTGATCTCAATATGATCTAGTTCCTCAACACGATACTTAGTGTAGAATCTGACATCCTCAAAAAATAGAACCCTATCCAGAATGAGAGAAAATGTTGTTTTATCGTCGGGTTCGGATGCTACTTTGGGAGGTAAGGAATATTTCAGTGAGGGCTTCTCAATGGTTTCAACAACAACAGGTTTCTGAATCTTTGGAGCCATTTCAAACTTTGGATAATTACTAACGAAAAAATATTAGGGTTTGAAACTTAACCAACAAACGCTTTCCACTTAGTAAATATAAAGCAGGTATTCTCAACTAATATGCTCGGTTGACTTGCTTGAAAAATGCATTGAGATTGATGAATAAATACCTTGAAATTTGCTTGGGAGGAGTTTGATCACCTTTGAATCGCTTAGCTCTGCTTTCTGAAAACTTGGTAAGTGTAAAATGACCATACAAAAGGCTTTAAGTACACATTTTACCTTATTGAGCTCCGTGTAGTTAGGTCAAAAAACATTAAATGCACTTGGTTCCTTTAAACCGATTACCTTCCTTTTTATGCTTTTACCGACTAGACAGGTTACCTGCACTTACCGACTTCTCTGGTACTCCAAAAGACTAGATAAAATTTCAAACTTGCTATTGCATCCTAGCGATGCAGATTTTGGAATTAAGTACATGATAAAATAGGAACTGTTAAGATATAACCTTGAGAGAATGCAGTCCCTTCATACCTTTACCAATTAATTTGAAATAGATGCACCTAACTCAGTAGGTAAGGTGCTTTCTTCATTAGTTGACACATTTTCCTTCTTTTTCCAAATCATCTGTAATTTGCTTCTTATTTCCTCAGTATCTCCTCTGGGTTGATCTCTGCAATCTCTGGACAAGTGTCCAACTTTGTAACAATGAAAACATGCCATACCAGGATTTCTCCATGATCTTTGGTTGTTCATTCCAAACCTTATAAAGCAGTTGGCACTTACATGTCCATATCTTCCACAACATTCACACCATATCCTTGTATTATAATCCCATGGTACTACAGTATACTATCGGTTAGGATCTGTGTAAGTTCGGTAGCTTCTAGTATTTGCTCAGTGTGCAGACCACATATAGTTCTTCTGCTTAAACCAACACTTCTCGATACTGTGTCCATATCTATTGTAGTTTTTACAAAACCCCTTGAATTTTGCCTTCTGATAATTGCTAACAGACTTTTTCCTACATCAATTAGATGTGTGACCATACTTATTGCAATTGTAACAATAACCATTAGACCTAGTGACATTCAGTTGCTTACCTTTTTTGATTTGGCACATGTTGGCAGTATGTCCTTGTTTTCCATAGTAGTTGCAAATAGGATTCTTTCCTTTGATGTTCTTCTTGTTTCCAGCTTGTTTTGATGATTCTCCTCTCTCGATGATGTGGATTCCTTTCTTGGTAGAGTCTTTTCCTTTGTAACCGAGTCCTGCATCTTTGTTGGGTCTTCTTGTAGTTAGATGCTCATCCAACATCCTTGATGCTTCATAACTTTTCTTTAGTGTTTCTTTTGACTTCTTTTCTACTTCAAGTTCATCGGTCAATCTTGATAGTTCAAGTTTCAATGCTTGATTCTCATTTTCCTTTAGATTTTCTTCATGATGTGCATAACCCAATTGATCAGATAGATTTTGTTGCATTCCAGTCATCCTTGTGATTTCATCATTCTTTTCAAACACTAATGCTTCAAGTTGTTGTTTTTCTCTTTCTATATCTCTTATGTTATCCTCGGTTGTCCTCAATGCATCAAGATTTTTTAGTCATCTGTGTGCTTAAATGCTCATGTTCTCTTTTCATTGCTTTTAGCTGATCAGTCAGTGCTTTGTTATTTTATTACAATACTCCAATCATTTCTTCAGTCTCTTCAATATACTATTCTTAGATGATGTCTCAATTTGTTCTACCATCTCTTTTGAGTCCTGCAAATCATTAGACATTCTTCTTCTAACTTTCAGTGATCTTTGCATTTGTTTCTGCATGTCTGCAATCACTTGATTAGCATGATCCAATTCATTTTGAAGATTCACAATTCTCCAAGATTATTTGTAGCCTTCCATTGATAAGATCTTTCTCTTGAGGTAGTTAAACCCTTTTCCAAGATTGATGCTCTGATACCAATTGTTAGGTCCAATATGGAAAGCTAATGTACTGAGAGGGGAGGGGTGAATCAGTACTTCAAAACTTTTCTTCAACAAAAACTTTACTATTAAGGATAAACTGAATATTGCTGAAACATAATATAAAGCTAAAACATATAAATAACATTCATATATGTTTCACTCCATAACACATATATTTTGGTTACACAGAAACTCTTTGTTAGAGAGAAAAACTGCGGTGGGGATGGCACCCACAACTTCACTACTGCAATAATAAAGGTTGCTCGGTTAGAGCTACATGTTTAGCTATTTCTGATAGCTTACCTTGTTAGGATTATCAAGATCTTTATATCTACCTTGCTAAAGGATTTTACAACACTTATACTAAATGTTGTACCTAGTTAAAGGCTTTACAATTTATAGACTTTGTTAGAGTCTTTTACCCTGTTAAAGGTTTCTCTTACAACTCAAAATAATACAATCAAAATCTTTACAAAATATCTACAACTTCACATCTAAAATGTTATATCAGATTCTATGTGCTCAATATGAAATTATCTTGCTCATAGCATACCTCGGTAATTGATAAATCAACTTGGTAAACCCTTCTGTTTAATCTATTCCTTAACTGTTCTCTAAAATCTTTCTTGGTGACCTCTGAATATCTTTGTCAGTCATAACAGTCACAACCCATTGTGCTTTCTCATGATTTTGCCTTTCAACTTATCTATCACACATGTCTTGCTTCATGCTTTTTGATCCTCATTTCATGCTGTATAAATAGATCTCTTATGATTATGATCTATTCATGCTTCGATCTTACAAACATGATTCATTGAATGAATAACCATACAAATTATTTCATTGGATAGATGTCCTGAAAATCATACAAAATCTTAAGGTGCAATTTCCTATGTGATAACGGTTCCCTGTTCCTCGATCTTGTAACACGTTTCCACATATGTGTCGAGGTTCAATGAATCTGGTAACACGTTTCACTCGGTTCAGATTACTTGGTATTCCTTCTTTGCTGCTCGGTAGACATAGAACATTACTCAGTAGATAGCTCGATGTATACTAAACTCTGTGACTTCTTTCTTCTATAACCGACTGCTTTAGTGCTTACCGACTGAGTATTTCGGTAGTATTAACCGAATAGAGTATATAGGATGACTTTGGACATAAAACTAATGAAAACTTAGTAAATAGTAACATACCTATTCTTCTTCCTTCCTAAGGAAGACCTGTAGTAATGACGATTGCTCTCCACCATTCCATAAGAATGATTGTATCCTCCTAAGTCAAATTAAATAAACTGTCTACTTGTAATTCGAGTACATAAATAAAAAGATGTAGTTTTTTTTTTCTACTAAATCAACCAGCCATAGCTGTGTATATTCCTAATAAATCAACCCCTAAGTAACAGGTCCAAACTAGAATAAATCCGAGAGAAGCAACAATTGCTGGTTTTTCCCCTTTCCAACCCCTATTTATTCTAGTATGTAGATAAATTGCAAATATAATCCAAGTTATTAGCGCCTGTCTCTTTTGGATCCTAGCTCCAATAGGATCCCCATGCTTCATTGGCCCATACTACCCAGGAAAGTATACCTATAGTTAAAAGAGAAAATCCTAGACCAATGGCATGATAAATCAATTCGTCTAATTGGTTTGTAAATAACCATTTATGATAATCTATAAATGAAAGGCCGAAAGTATGCTTCAATTCCTTTTTTTCTTGGTCGTGTGAATTCCCATTTTTATTGAAGAAAAAGGAATTCTTCACATTAATAAAAATCTTTTGATTTATTTGGGACGTAATGACCAAAAAAGCTATCGATGATAGGGATCCATATAAAAGAGTTGCATAACTGAGCAATATCATACTTACATGCATCATTAACCAATGAGATTGTAAATTGGGTACTAACATTGTAGATTGTTGCATTTTATCTGGAAGACCTAGAGTAGCAAAACCATGAGTCAACATAGCACTTGGCGCGGTGATTGCACCTAACCACCAAGCATCTTGGCCCTGTACTTCTATAACTATATGAATCATGGAGGAAGTCCATGAAAGGAACATGAATGACTCATACAAATTACTTAACGGTAAATGCCCCGAATAGAGCAAATGAGTAACTAATACTCCCATTATACAAATACATGTCACTATCATTCCCTTTCCACCTGAATTATTTAGTTCTTCATTTTTATAAACTAAGGTTCCCCAATAAATGAGAGTGACAACAAAAGTAAGAGAAAAAGAGACATGAGCTGATATATGTTCTAGAGTTATAAATATCATAATAAACCCATTTATTTTATTTAATATAGGATTCGTTTCATAAGAGAAAGATAAAATCGATTGATATGTCATCAATTATATTAACATAGATCGAACAATGATAGTAATTTCAATCTATATAGGTGTAGACGTCTAAAACTGGTCAACGCTTGCGGAATCATACTTTAACATTTGCACATTGCCTTATTTTAGGGTTTTTGCGTCGCATTAACATTTCTCCTATGATTTGCACTTGGTCTTTATCATTTGCGAGCATCGAGTCCTTCTTCCACATTCCTCATTTTTTTCACTTTCAAATTTGGTCTTGTCCATAACAATCTTCAGTCATGATTTTGATCGATCTTATCCTATCACATCAATGTGCATGTTCATTTGTCATCATTTTGGACATCATCAATCCTAATCGATGATAGAATTAGGGTTTTGTCCTCTTATCAATCTTGTCATCTTGCGATCGATTTGTCATCAATCGTTGTCCTCTTATCAATCTTGTCATCTTGTGATCGATTTGTCATCGATCATTGTCATTTTCAATCTTATCATCTTGCGATCGATTTGTCATTGATCGTTGTCATTTTCAATCTTATCATCATGCGATCGATTTGTCATCGATCATTGTCATTTTCAATCTTGTCGTCTTGTGATCGATTTGTCATCGATCGTGGTCATTTTGCAATCTATTTTGTCATCGATCCTTGTCTTCTTGTCAATTTTGTCATTTTGTGATCGATTTGTCATCGATCGTCGTCTTTCTCAATCATGTCAATTTGGATCAATTAGTCATTGTTCCTCATCATTTGGTGCATTTATCAACCAAATCATTTATCAGCATTGGTCTTTTATCAAGTCAGAATCATGATCAAATTGATCCTTCAATCAAGACCTAATTGTCATCCTTGCATTTCTAATTCATCTTCTAGGGTTTCATGATTTATTCATTTAACCTTGTTCGTCATTTCTCCCTCTAGGTTAAATAATTTATTTATTTATCCTAAGTCGTCTTGTCACAATTAAATGTTTATTTCATTGGCTAACTAATTCCTCCCTCTTTGTGAATTAATTAATAAATGAAAAATTGTTAATTAATTCACTTAATTCCTAATTTCCTCATTTTCTAATTTCCTAATTTCTAATTCATCTAATTTCAATTTTCTCCTATATTTCTCCTCATTTCGTGGGAATGACATAGTAAGTTTGTCATAATTTGTCATAATTGTCAATCAATCAATTTTGACATAGAAATTTGTCATAATTTGTCAAAATTATCAATCAATCAATTTTGCATAGAAAGTGCAAATTTGTCATAATTTTGTCATGTTTGTCATTCTTGATTTGCAATTTCCACTCGAATCAAATTCATGCTAATCTTGTCTTTTCTCCAATTTGTCTATAAATTGGATGAATTTCTTCAATCAAGGTCCCTAGTCGAATCAATCACACTTCTAGTATTCTTGCGCTATCATCTTGTCTACTTGCTTTCACATCATGCTTATGCACTAGTAGGTGAGACCCACAAACAAAGCTATTTGAAGGAGAAAGAAGGACAATGGAGCCACATGAAGGAGACATCTGCATTTGGTTTGCTTAGTTTTCAATCTTGAATGTCTTATTTTCATGTTTTCATTGAGTGTAATTAGGATTGGTCATTGCAATTGAGTTTTCATGATTGAACTAGGCTAATGTTTACATTGCTTTGATGATTTCCACATTTCCTATCTACATTAATTGGTGAACCCGACATGAACTAACCCCCTAACCATGCTTTTGAGTGCTTTTGAGATGATTTGCAGGTAAAAAGCCCAAGAAACAGGGTAATGCAGGGCTTTCTGAGAACTTTTGCGCCTGTGTAGGAGCAATATACGCCTGTGTCAAGGACTTTTGCACCTGTGTCAAAGGGATCTGCGCCTATGTTACTGCATTCTATGCCTGTGTTACTGCATTTTGGGCCTATGTCAAGGAGTTTTGCACCTATGTCAAAGGGATCTACGCCTGTGTTACTGCATTCTATGCCTATGTTACTACATTCTGCGGCTGTGTAAGACATTCTGTGCCTGTGTAAGGCCAGAAATAGAGGTAAAAGGCACTGTTTTTACTTGCAAATTGCTTTGTTTTGCATTCTGTTTCTGCATTTTGGTTTTTCTTTGGTATTAATTCTCTGTGCAGCACCTTGGCATTACGCATGACAAAGACAACAAATGAAACTACTAACACATTTTATGTAGGTTCGCTAGTCAAAGACTAAGCAAATTAAACTTCTGACTTGATGGTTTTGCAGGTTGCCTTGTACTCCAACTAAACTTTGTGTTTGTAACTCATAATTAGGCACCTAGTATGATCGCTAAATAGGATGGAATGAACATGTGTTTTCTTTGATTGTTGAGTTTGGCATTGGAGTAGGAGAGTATGCTCTCATCCTTCTTAGGGTGATCAGAAGTCCAAATCTTCGATACCATTCTCAGGGCTCGGATTGTTTGTTACCTTTAGAGGGCCTACCTTCCCGACCATTTGCTTTCCTCTGTAAGCAAGTGATAATCGTGAGAAGGGAATGACCCAAAGTGAGTACAGCTAGAATACCTTGGCATTCTAACTCACTATAAATAAATACCTGATGAGCGAAAGCTTTGAAGGAAGGGTTATGTGGGAATTGTAGTTACTTGGGAAGTGATGACCCTTGGACTCTTTCTCATATCAACATCTAAGTAGGGCCTCAAGGTCTAAATCATGCTTGCGTGACTACATTTATTTGGTATCTTGGTGGGCTTAATGTCTCAATCATGCTTGTGTGACACCAAGGAGTAACGCTTAACAGAAATCTTTACTAAACACCTTGTATTTAGAGGCCAAAAATCCTTCTAGTTTCTTGAGAAGGACAAGTTCGGATACTTGGAAGAGATACTAAGTTTGCCATGGGGAGATTTCCATGGGGACTGATGCTTGGCTGCCCTGAGAAGTGAGTGCTGTGGAGGGGAGCCCGTGGGGTCAAGCATCTATGTATTCTCCTTAAATCTCATAACGAGTCTACCTCTCAAGTACCTATTGTCCTTGCCTACCATAAGAAATGTGTGAATGAGCATGATTGTTTTGAGTCTAAGTTGAAATATCTTGTCTTCTTTGTTTGTCAAAAGTTGAGTTGTGTGTCATTTCAAAAACAAGATAAATTGATTCAAAACAAGGTTAAACACAAGAGTATTTCATTCAACAAAGTTCAAACACCTTCAAACATGGTTGTCAAACATTTCTCAAAATCTTGTCTCAACATTCATGTCACTTAGATTTAGGTTCATCCTAGGTTTGCATTTTGCAAAGTCATTGTCAAGTACCAAGGTTAGGTTTTCACCTAAGTCATACTCCTTTCGCATATCAATAAAAGTCATCCATTTGCATGTGTCCTCTTGCATTAGAGTAATACCATTTCATAATTCAACCTTAGGTTTTGCCTTAGGTTGACATTGTCATACATTTGCATTTGCATCTTTGTCCTCATAACATTAGGTCACATTTACATACCCTAGGTCTCTTCATTAAGCTTAGGTCATTATCATATCATATTAGGGTCATTTGCATAGTAATTGTCCCTTTGCATATACTATCAAAACTAGATTTTGTCATACTTGAGTAATCCAAATCTTTGAATAAACCCTAAGTCATTGTTAAGGAGTCTAGACCTTATCAAACTTTTGTCTTTTTGTCATCAGTGTCATTTGGTCAAACCTAGCTTAGTATCCAAGCATATAGGGGAGACAGTGTCATTTTGTCCTTTTGTCCTTTGATGTCTAGACATCATTTCAATTTCCTAAGGGTCTCATTTTTAGAATTGCATTCATGAGTTTGTCAAAATATTGAAAAACAACAAAAACATTAAGTTGCATTGTCATCCTTTAGGTTGCATTTGTCAATCCCATTAGTTGCATTGCACAGTGATATGTTTGTTGAAATAAGGTCTCAACCTTCTTACGAAGCCATGTCATCAAAATTGTGCAATCAATCATGTCAATCCAATCTCTACATGTCTCAGAACTTGGATCAAACTTATCATGATGATGTAAATGTCCAAATACAAAAACTAGAGGAGAAACTAGCTCAAGAAAATGAGATTTTGGAACAAAGAGTGAAAAAAATTGAGAAGAATAGATCACAAATGTCCAAAATGTTTCAAAAATTTCCAAGTTGAAATCCAAAGATTGAGCCAATTGATGTAAGATCTCTTCTTGAATGATCAGACATACCAGCTCTCCTCTCCCAAATAGAGATGATGAAACAATTTCAAGAACAGAGACAACAACATTATGTGCCTCCACATCAAGAACAAGAATGTGTTTACTATCAATCAGATTTTCAACCATCACAACCAATTGTTCAACAGTTCCAACATTTCCAACCAACACAACCAATGGTCCAACATATACAACCAACACAACCAATGGTCCAATTTCAACAATATGTCCAACCAACTATACAATGTCCACAAATAGTTCAACCAATGGTGGAATATCAACAAGTTCAATCAACATATCAATGTCAACAACCACAACCAAACATTCAAAAACAAAGCTGGCAACATGCACCAAGCCAAATTTTGAACATGTCAAACCAATTTGATCAACATCTAGTTCGAAATCAAAACATGACATCAAACCAAGACCAAATTCTTGCCAAACAAGTTCAAATTCCAGATACAACCATGTCAAAACCTCGAAAGAAAGGTGGCTTTATTGCAAGGCTCTTAAGGAACCTACCAAGTGAGTTCTTTGAAGAAGATCAAGATAATACAATTATGTCTAGCAATGCCTCATCTCCCCACAAACAAATTGACTCTCCAGTGGCATCTATCCCTACACCTTTAGAAGTTTCACAAGAACCTTCCATATTGTTCTCATCAAACAATACACCCAAGGATGAAATTATCCAAGGGCTATCCCTAATTCATTGCCAAGATAATCCAATTCATGATGCACATCCTTGTCATGTTTCAGAAATACAAGACCCAATGCCACCATGCACTTTATTGTCATTACCTATTTTAGAGGACCCCATTCGAAGTCCTTCTTCCTCATGTTCAAGCATTGATTTCTTGCCAGAATCAATCACAAATGTTCAAAGTGCATATCCTTCATGCCAAAACATTGATTCCTTGTCAGAATCCTCCATGCATATCCAAAGTCCAACCTCATGTCTAGAGGATAATTTAGAGCATGCAGAAACATGTCTTGAAACAGATCAAGATCAAGATCTTGAAACCTTATCATCCCGTCCAATTTTTGACCAAGATCCCATCTTCCCAGACACTCGCAATGATTCCCCTATTCTTGTCCATCCTATCAAAAGTCCTATTGACACTCCATGCCCCAAGCAAGATCAAGATATCCTAGTCCATCCAATCCCAAATGATCCCCTTCCATTCCAAGAACACAATATCCTTTCAAATCCCATTGACATTCTAGATATCCCTTCCATCCTTTATGATGATCCCATTAAAAGTCCAGAGCAAAGCAACTTTAAAGAGGATTCCAATGATCTTCCTCCTTGTCAAGATCAAATTATTCCTTTAAATCCTCCACAAGATCCTTTTGTTCCTCCATTTCCTTGTCTTAATGCTCCATATACACTCCAAGATTGCATTTCTTTTGATGATCCCATTATTTCTCCCATTCCATCTCTTGAAGAGCCTATCATTGAACCATGTCCACTACACGATCCTAATCCCACTCATGATTCTAACGTGTCAGTGCAAGATGTTCATGAACCCTCAACATGCATAATTGGTTCTTCCATTTTGGTGCAATCCTATCCACTTCAAGATCTCATTATTTCTCTCATATCATATCCACCTCATAATGGACTCGCATCTTCTTCCCCAAGAAAAGAGTATCCTACAAGTCAAGATATTCATAAAGGCAAAGGAGTAGACCTTCACAAGCAAGAACCTCTCCATATCAAAGAATATACTAATGGTCATGGCTATAGAGCTCACACTCAAGGCATTCGTATCCCTTCAAAGTCAAAATCCAAATGTCCACCTTCCCCATCATCACTTCCATCCATTCTAGGTCCCTATATCCCTCCATCTCCTATGCAACATCAGCAAAGGCACACATCTTGGAGAACCTTCCATCCATCCCATAGGCCTCCATATCATTCCCATCCACACCGACATTCATTCCCTCTTCCAAGCAATTTGGATGCCAAGCATAAAAGTCATAAGTCTAGAAATCCATAGGTATTCAAGGATCAACATGTCCAATATAATCGACATGTCAAACCAAAGAACAATATGATCTATAAAGCAAAGGAACAATCCAAAAGGCCACAAAGGCCCATTGCTCAAAAAGAAAAGTCAAAATATATATGGGTTCCTAAATCCCTTGTGCAAGCAATGCACTCCAAGGAACCACAAAAGCATGAAAAATCAAAAACCATGTGGATCCCTAAGCGGCTCCTTGAAGCACAAAAGCCTAAGGAAAAATCCAACTTGGCATCCAAAGTTTCTATTCCTCCATCCAACCCTCTCAAATTTGTTCCTCCATCACATTCTTCATCCATTTTGGGCCCTTATGTCCCAAAATCCATAGCCTTTCCTTCATCAAAATCTCAATATCCAAAATACATTTTTCCTCCATCAATCCATCACCCCTGAAGGTGTGTGCTAATGTTGATCTTGCCAACATTTCCATCCACTCAAGCACAATTATTTCAATACCCTACACATTATCCAATGCATATTTTCCATCCTTCGATCCCTCTGGTCCAATCCTTTACATAAATCCTTGCCTTAGTTTCATATTATTTTCCACGTCCTTATCCTACCAACGTCTTTGAGCATACTTTTAAAGGTCATGGTCCATTTTTTTTTTCAAGGTTACTATCCAAACAATAATATGCTTGAGTCCTTCTTCCATCCCCTATCATGTGTCCATCTTCTATTGAAAAAGTCAAAATAAAAAAAAAAGTGAAAAAAAAAAGACAAAAGAAAAAAAAAATTAAAGCAAAAATAATTCGTCCACTAGTGAAAACCTGGCAAACAGGTGCCTTGGGCAAGTACCGTGATGAAAACCTGGCAAACAGGCGTCATGCGTAATCCATGAACTTCTTGCATACCATACTTGGGGGCAGGTTTCCTCCACCATATCCTTTTGTCCTTCATTGTTCCATTATCCTATCATACCATGCCATTACCCTTCATATCCTATTGTCCCTCATGTCCAGTTTCCCTTTCCACCTTTGATCTTGACAAGGCTGAGGATATTCATGAGCATCATGCATCTTGTTTGCAGCTTTTAGTCCATCATAGCTTTTGGTCTTTATCCATTTGCTTATTATAACCTTTCATCCATATTCCCTAGCTTATTGCAACTTTCTACCACTATCCCTTAGCCTACCCCAGCCCTCAGTCCATGTCCCTTATCCATTCTTGGTCTTGCTTATCCTATCCATATCTTATCACTATCCATACACTCTTTCTGTCCCTTGATCTTGATCTGACATAAGGACACAAAATTTAAACATGGTTTCAAAAACCTCTTGACATGTCCCTCATGCCATGTCACTGCTTTACATTGTCATATCCAGTCTCTTGTCCCATCACGCAATAGCCCTTGAAAATTACATCTGTATTGTCTCCATAATAAAAGGCCTTTGTCTTCCCTCTATCCACCAACATTTCAGAAAGCCTATTTATTCACCTGTCATATTCCTTGCCTTGCTAGACACTGGGGGCAAAATCATAAAGATCCCTAAGAATTGAAAAATGTCCTGAAAAAAATCCAAAAAAATCAAATAATGTCCTGAAATAACCAAAAAAATTGAAAAAAATCCTGAAAACATTCAAAAACATCAAAAAAATCATGTGTTCATTTTTAGCTAAAATGTCCTAAAAAAAAATCCAAAAAAATAAAAAAATGTCCTGAAATAATTCAAAAACATTCAAATAATGTCCTGAAATAATCCTAACAAAAAAAAATCAAATAATGTCCTGAAAAAATCATAAAAATCAAAAAATGTCCCGAAAAAATCCAAAAAAAAGTCAAATACAGTCCTGAAAAAAATGAACAAACAAAATTGTGAAAACATTAAAATCCAAAAACAAGCATTTTGCAAAAAAATATCCCCTTTGTGCATAAGACAGATAACTGAGTATACCTCCAATGACACGCAATCACACACTGTGCTTTAATGAAATCATGCATAAACAGATGAACTTTTTCAATCAAACCAAACATTCAAACTGATCACAATTGTCTTCTCAATCGAACGTCAGCATCAATATGATTTGTCCTTGTCACTACTATGATGGGTCTTATACAGGGTGTGGTATACTCGAAACTAGACTGTGTCCTGTCTTGGATGGGGTACCGCATGTCTTGAAACCAGACAGCATGATCGTCCTATCAACACTTTCAACTTTTGACAATGAAGATCAAGGTGTTTGTTTGACTTGTTGGAATTAGTGAGTCTTATCATTTATTGATTTATCTTTGATCATGTTCCTATGTTGCTCGATGATGTCACTAAGTGATTTAGAGTGACCGGGATGGTTCATGGTCCCTTTCTTTTTTGTTGTGATTGTTGTTTTTGGAATGTTTGTTACAAACTGGGGCAACTATATCATTGGGTGTCTGTGATAAGTACGTTCGCTTTGTGAACGCCACACATACCTCGACCCTTGATTTATGCACCCTAGGATGCCTCACTCATTCCTTGTGTGCGAAGTGTCTGTCTTTTGCAAAAAGGGTTGCATTTCAGCTTTGGCCTTCAATGCCATGATGCTACGCATCTGTTTTGCTACATTAAATAAAGGTTCTCACCTACAAAGTGCATTACTGAAAGCAAGTTTTTTTTCTTCGTCTCTAACTATCCTCTGTCTCATTTCTTCTTACTAACATTTCTTCTGTCAGTTCGGATAGTCAGTTCGGTCTAGTGCTCCGATTTCCCCAAACACATATGCTGCATCCTGCATTCATTAGTTAGTACATTTGCATTATATCAAACATTATATCAAGCATCACATCAAGCATTTTATCCATTTCATATTATACATGCATCAAAAACACATAAAAAAATATATCCATACATGTTTCACAATGGTACATAAAACCTTGCATAAGCCATCCATACATCAAAATAAACCATAAGTCATAACACATTGCATCCCATCATATCGATGCATATCATATCATATATCAAAATAATATCAGAGTACAAAATTGGACTGTCTACCCTAAGTATGGCCCGCAGGCTGACTACAAAATGTCAAACTATATATGTCTTTGTCGTAAGGAGCACGTGCCTCTGTTACTGGGTGCTCCCTCTATCCTCCTCATCCCTGCCATGTCTCAAGGATGATGTCCCTCCTGTCCCAGGTCCTAGCTGTGGTGGTCTCATAGGTCCACTCACCCCCATGCTGCTCATTGACCTCCGAGAGCGTGGCCTGCTCTCTGTCCTCGATCGTGCTCGATATGACGCTGCTCTCTGCTCTGGTGGAACTCCACTCTCATATAGTGTCCTCCAATGGCATATCTCCTCTCTAGTCTCTACCAACATCTGTGCCATCTCCCGTGCACTAGCATCCCTAATCGACCCAATATACTTAGTGACTCTCTGTTCTTCTCGCTGTGCCTACGCTATCGCTGTATCTTGAGCCACTGTCAATCTGGCTATCTCTGCTCTGAACTGATCATGCTCTATCCTCAAGATGGCATTCTATCTCTCTAATGTCACAATATGATCATGCTGACTCGCTATGGTAGCCCTGCACATCTCCATCTCCTCTATCCTAGCTGTCTCCGGCTCTATGGGTATATCCTGCAATGACTCTTGATCGACTGAATCTGGCTCATAATCATCATCCCCCTCATCATCCTCTCTGTCCTCATCATCCCCCTCATCCTCATCACCACCCTCATCATCCTCCTCATCCTCATCATCTCCCTCCTCCTCTCCAGTGAGTGGGAAGTCCTCCTCTCTCCTCGGTACTGGAATATCCGGATCTGTCAATGGCACTAGCCGTCATCGTGCAAACCATCACTCATACTCCTCTGTCATCCCGGTGTCCACCGCATCTGATCTCCAATCCCACTGCCTCTTTTGTAGCTGTGTGAAGTCTGCATATGCTATGTGTGGCTAAATCATCCTCCCCCACTGACTTGTCTCTCTATGAGATCGGGAAAAGTGTGCAGTCCCTCTAGGTACATCCTACCTTTCTCCAAACTGTCATCTGACTCTCTCTAGCAGGTACATCTCAATCACTCTCTAGCGATTCACTGATGCCATGGTCTCCCAGCTAATCTCCCTCTCTATGATATCTAGATCATCTACATTGCACTCAAATAATCTGCACAAAGCATCTCTCCCTATCACTGGGTCATACTCTATCATCTCCCCATGAATCAGAATGCGGAGGATACGCCATACATCCTCTAGTGTCATAGTTGCCAGATGGAATGAGGAAGTCTCTGAATGCCATCGCTTTTCCAATGTGGTCAATAGTCTTGTGTTTGCCCTAATCTCGGGCATGAATGTGATATAGTATATTCCAAGTCCTGCTAATGTATCTTTGTCCGTGCTTCTGAGTCTATGTCATAACATGAAGCAGTCAGGTCGGTTCTCCTGCATAATCAGTGGATACTGTCGACTCTGCATCACAATTGGGGCACATTTTGTCAGTTTTAGGGTTTGCTCCTACGGGCTGCATTTCCTTGTTTCATGTCAAAATCAGGGTATTTCCAATCTATTTTGACCTATCCTACCCTTATCCCCCTTTTCGGATCATTTGCATGTTGTTTTTGACCAAAATTGAGTTCCTAGTGCACAACTGCGCCTGTGTGCTATATCCTGCGCCTGTGTAGCAACAACTTGCGCCTGTGTACCCTACACAAGCACAGGATACCCTACACAAGCATAGGATGCACTCACACAGGCGCAGAAGTCAGTTTCTACATTCCCTGTGGGCCCCACAATGTCCCACAAGTGATCAAAATTCATAAAATTGACAATATGGGTTTTTGAGATACATACCGCTGCTCCCGCGTCGTCCGATCATCTGTAGGCGTGTACACGTTCTCTGAGGTGATCTGCCATTGGAATGTTCACCATCTCTCTGCAAGTGTCCTTTTCCAGAGCAACAAATTCTCCTCATTGGCTAGTGCAAATGAGCTCTTTTCACTCTCTTTGTCTCATTTATAGATCTTTGTCAGTGCATAGATGGACATGCACTCTCTCCATCTCATGCTGGTCACGGTCTTTTGCACCTTCAATTGCTTGTCATTTGTGTATTCGATCCCTGATTGTCAGTCTGTTTGCTCCTATCATTTTCTATCATTCTTATCGATCAATTGGCCTCTTTTCTGGACATTTCTAGCCAATTCCTCGAGGGGGCATCCATATGTCATTGTCATTGTCTGGGGCATTTTCATTATTGTTCTTTGAAACAATGCTTAATATCGCATTGTCTCAAAGAGGGGCAAAATGTAGACGTCTAAAACTGGTCAATGCTTGCAGAATCATACTTTAACATTTGCACATTGCCTTATTTTAGGGTTTTTGTGTTGCATTAACATTTCTCCTATGATTTGCATTTGGTCTTTATAATTTGTGAGCATCGAGTCCTTCTTCCGCATTCCTCATTTTTCTCGCTTTCGAATTTGGTCTTGTCGATAACTATCTTCAGTCATGATTTTGATCGATCTTATCCTGTCGCATCAATGTGCATGTTCATTTGTCATCATTTTGGACATCGTCAATACTAATCAATGATATAATTAGGGTTTTGTCCTCTTATCAATCTTGTCATTTTGCGATCGATTTGTCATCGATCGTTGTCCCCTTATCAATCTTGTCATCTTGCGATCGATTTGTCATCGATCGTTGTTGTTTTCAATCTTATCATCTTGCGATTGATTTTTCATCGATCATTGTCATTTTCAAACTTATCATCATGCGATCGATTTGTCATCAATCGTTGTCATTTTCAATCTTGTCATCTTGCGATCGATTTGTCATCGATCGTGGTCATTTTCAATCTTGTCATTTTGCAATCTATTTTGTCATCGATCCTTGTCTTCTTGTCAATTTTGTCATTTTGTGATCAATTTGTCATCGATCGTCGTCTTTCTCAATCATGTCAATTTGGATCAATTAGTCATTGTTCCTCATCAATTGGTGCATTTATCAACCAAATCATTTATCAGCATTGGTCTTTTATCAAGTCAGAATCATGATCAAATTGATCCTTCAATCAAGACCTAATTGTCATCCTTGCATTTCTAATTCATCTTCTAGGGTTTCATGATTTATTCATTTAACCTTGTTTGTCCTTTCTTCCTCTAGGTTAAATAATTTATTTATTTATCCTAAGTCGTCTTGTCACAATTAAATGTTTATTTAATTGGCTAACTAGTTCCTCCCTCTTTGTGAATTAATTAATAAATGAAAAATTGTTAATTAATTCACTTAATTCCTAATTTCCTCATTTTCTAATTTCCTAATTTCTAATTCATCTAATTTCAATTTTCTCCTATATTTCTCCTAATTTCATGGGAATGACATAGCAAATTTGTCATAATTTGTCATAATTGTCAATCAATCAATTTTGACATAGAAATTTGTCATAATTTGTCAAAATTATCAATCAATCAATTTTGCATAGAAAGTGCAAATTTGTCATAATTTTGTCATGTTTGTCATTCTTGATTTGCAATTTCCATTCGAATCAAATTCATGCTAATCTTGTCTTTTCTCCAATTTGTCTATAAATTGGATTAATTTCTTCAATCAATGTCCCTGGTCGAATCAATCACACATCTAGTATTCTTGCGCTATCGTCTTCTCCACTTGCTTTCACATCATGCTTATGCACTAGTAGGTGAGATCCACAAACAAAGCTATTTGAAGGAGAAAGAAGGACAATGGAGCCACATGAAGGAGACATCTGCATTTGGTTTGCTTAGTTTTCAATCTTGAATGTCTTGTTTTCATGTTTTCATTGAGTGTAATTAGGATTGGTCATTGCAATTGAGTTTTCGTGATTGAACTAGGCTAATATTGACATTGCTTTGATGATTTCCAGATTCCTATCTACAATAGGTACTCCATAAATAATATGTGTGTGTATATATATATATATATATATATATATATATATATATATCGAAGGGATTGAACCCATAGTATCTTATTAACAATAATGCCACCACTTGGATTCGAATCAAGATGCTCTAGCATTGCTTCCTAAGAGTAGCGTGTCTACCAATTTCACCATGGCAGCTTGATATTGTTTAGTTACTATATTAGACTATTTTTCCCGAAATTGTCAATGCAAATATTGAGAGAAGAATATTTTTTTCTCTTCAATGTCTAAATTAACATTAAATGGAAAAATGTAATGTTCATCGTTATAACAGAGTATAGCGCAGTTTGGTAGCATGCCATCTTGGGGTGGTGGAGGTCGTGGGTTCAAATCTTGCTGCTCCGAAAGCAACGGTAAACAAAATCGTGTAGATCTATTCTGTTATTGAACATTAATACATTCTTATTCATCCCAAAGGTTTCTATGGGAGATGCATTTATTTGCATGTTCCCACAGAAACAACACAGCTTAAATTAGTAATAAATTTGTAAAGGAATCTATTTAACTTCGTAAATACAAAAACTAATTTTTATCTTCTAAAAAAAATAAGAAAAAATAAAATAAAATGCTAACTTAAAACAATCTTTAGCTATATAAACAATTTTAGAACCTAAATGATATAATTTAAACTTTAGCCAATCAGGAATCCCAAAATAGAGTCCACAATTTTTGTCTAGTGGCACGAAAATCCCCCAGATGCTATCAACTACCCAACAAGACTTCCCAAAATTCTTTACTTTTTGCCACCGAGTCGGTTCATATTTGTCTAAATAACATATACCCATTTCTTTTTTGAAAGAGATCTTATTCTTTGATTTTTTGAAAGAAAATTTTTCAATTTCGTTAGAAATTTTCTAAGATTTTTTCTTATGATTTCATTTTTTAGAAGAGAATCTCTACTTTTCGTTAGAAATTTTCTAAGTTTATCCCTAAAAGAACTTATCAATTTTAGAAGAGAATCTCTACTTTCTGTTAGAAATTTTCTAAGTTAATCCCTAAAAGAACTTACCAATTTTATCATTTTTGTAAGAAGTTCATTGCACGGGGAGCGATCGGAAGGAAAAGATGCACTTATGCTACAAAAATTATTCCTTTTTTTCAGCTCTACCTGATTTATAGGTTCATTTTGTCCAAAAACCGGTGAACGCTTCGTACCCAATAAACTTTTGGTCCGATTTGCCAAATCTTGAAGAATCTCTCTTATTGAAACAAAACTTTGTTAAAATAAAAACTATTTTGCATATGTTCCCAATGATCTATTTTGGGATACATGCGTACCCTCAACATAATAGATTGACTACCATTACTAGTATTCCACCAGAATCGATTCATGCAAATTAGATCCTCTACTTGATAACGAGGCCAAAGAAAACGTCTCATTTTTGCTCTTATATCTATGCAAAGAGGTTCATCTTTTTCGATGAGACCTTCGTCATTTAGTATTGCTTTACTATTTAATCCTATACTTTGATCTATAGGGGTTTCTAGATTCAAAAGATTCAAAATTTGAAATTCTCTACGACGTCTTGGAAGAAGAATATCTTCAAAAATAAAAGAACTTGAAATTTTTTCATTGACATCCTCAATAGTTTTTCTTTTTCTTCATCATTGAGATCTATCAAAAAGTTGAGATCTATCAAAAAGATTTACATTTATTCTCTTCTTCTTTAGTTTTAAGAAGAGAATTGCAATTTTGTATATCAAAAATCGGTCATTAAAGTAACCCAGTACAAGTGGCATAGATCTTCGCCTTTCATCGGCAAAAATTCTCAAAAAATCATTCTTGTTATCCTGGAAGCAACTCTTGAGATACAAGATAGTTTCTAATAAATCCAAGTCAAGCTCTCCATTTTCCAAAGAGGGCATAGTTAGTTGGGCTACAACAGCTTCATTACCGAGTTTCTTTTTATCTAGAAAATGGGACACATTTCTGCCCTTGGAAAGCCAAGGAGCAAGTGGCAGTTTTTTGAGCTTGTATTTGGTTTTCCAAATGCGAATATTTTTCACCATTTCTCAATATGGCAATTTATCCATTTTTTTCTTTAGTCTTTGGGGGTTTTCTTCTTTTCCCCCTTCCTTTTCAAAGCATTTTCGACCCCTTAGATCTTTGATTTCTTGTTTATTTTCTCCTTTAGGTCCATTTTTGGTTTCTTATTTTGATGCCTACCTTTTTATTTTTATTATCAAATCCAGAATCCAATTTTAATTTCAACTCACCCCATCCCTTCTATAACCTTGAGAATTTTTCTCTGCATCGTGTTTGAAAATAATTTTTTTGATTGCTATTCGCAGTTTCTCTTTCTCTGTATTTATCTTATCATAATTTATTTTATGATGATAAATATTTCTAAAGTCTTGAACTATAAATTCATTTATTTTCTTTGCAAGTTTAGAATCTGGACGAATTTTTTTTCGGAGTTCCTTTTTTTCTTTTTTTTCTCTCTCTTGTCTATGTTTTCAGCTTGTCGAGTAGCCTGTCTTTCAAGCTGTCTAGCTTTTATGACTTTTTTGTGCTCTTGGAATCTTTTCTTTAGCTCTTGCATTCTCTCTAATTGTTTCTTCTCATCTTCTAGCTTGAACGCCCTTTTTAGGTTCTTCACTTCTTCTGGAGTAGTCGCCAATTCTAATTTTTGAAATCTTTGTTCTTTCGTGTTTTGTCTTTCTTGTTTTTGTTGTCTTCTTTCCTCTTTTATTTTTTGAAGTTTTGCGAGTTTATTCCTTTTTTCATCCTCTCTCTTCCTGAGACTTTCCATTACATAAGCATCGACATCGAAATCTTGTGCTATTTGAATTTCCCTGAATTCCCACATGTGTTTGATGTGTTTTTTGATTATATCCAGAGGAAAAAGGTCATCAAGGTTTGAGGCATTTTTTCGCTTTTTTTCTTATATCTGGAAACAACCAAAATGGAATTTTTAATACTAATTCTTCCTAGTTGTCAAAGAATCAGAACTGTTCTTTTTCAAAGAATCGAATTTCTTTTTTTTTTTAAGAATCAAAATTCTTTTTCCTCTTCTTCTTGGAGTACCCAGGATTCTTCATCTGTTGAAAATTGGTAATAGCTTGATAATCTGGTTCTGGTATGTATTGAATCGTGGGTCCGTGATTATCTTCTTTCGAATGATCCAAATAACTATAAGCGAAAAGTTGATATCTATGAAGCTTGATGCAGTTTTTTAACAACCTCAAAAAACACGTGAATTGTTTTTCTCCCAAAAAGGATGCAAAGTCATTCCACCCGAATCGGCTACTAATAATTTTTTGTTTTTTTGCGAGATGATTCTATAGCCAGCACACCATTTCAACCACTACTTCTAGTCCTTAGCAGTTAACTCTAGAGGATCGTTACAATTCAATAGTCCTTGTGAATCCAAAAAGTCCTTGACATTTTGTTTCATGAAAGGAGACAATGCTCTGGATTTTAATAAGTCCTTTGCATAGGAGCCTTTCATGCTTATTACTTGTTGCCAAATCTTGTGAAATACATATGCTTGAGATATTTTTGGGGATTCCTTCTTTTTGATAGAAGGGTTTATATTTCTATTTGGAGTGAATCTTTTTTTAATTGCCTTAATATTTCAACTCAATTGGATGTAAAATTCTAAATTTGACTCAATCAGAGTCAAAATACTTATTTTGAGATCGATAAGCGCTAATTTTGCCCTTAAATGAAAAACTTTCATAAAGTAAGGCATTTTATTCCTAATGAATCGAATGCTCTTGTTTTGGAAAATAGAACCAAAATTTTTTATTTGAATTAACCCTTTTTTCAATCTGGATTTTATGTCAGGTTAAGGTTGATTCATTCGATTTTCGAAGTCAGCTCGCAATTTATGAATATCTCGATTCAACAAATATTCTTCATTCATCTGCTTGATTTACTCATGAATTGTAATTGTCCAATTGTCTACATCTACGAGATCCAAATCTTGGATTTGCATTGAAAATGGTTCTAATGGATCTTCCATTATTTCCAAAGAGAATTTAATATTCAATGTAGGGGTGGTCCTAATCATTACAGGAGGCTCGTCATTCATTTGAATATTTTTTGTCCCAGTATCTGGCTGAATGTTGATATTTATCTTTACTCTCTCTGAGCAAAGGAGTTCTATCCATTAGAGGATATAGGTTTGATCTATTCGATAATAGGATGGATCCTTTCAATAATAGCTTTTGCCTGATGAGATGTAGAATTCAAAATCCATTCGCCAATAGGTCTCCAAAAAGAAGGAACTTTTGTTAGATTACCGAAAGGTAGTTCATTTTTTGTTCCATACATGGATAAAAAGCTAGTAGTTTTGTTGTCAGCATCAGTAGATTGGGGGGTAGATTCATACCAAGGTCTCAAGCAAAAAGGATATACAATCTTGATTTGAATACCTTCTTTTAGGTAGTCTTTCATCAAATCTTTGGGCACATCGATGTCTGTCAATTCATATCCATTGTAATTACATTTAATATTAAGTTCCCTATTCAAATTAGACCAATCCCGCTCCCATTCAAGGGCCTGAAATAATAAAACACGAGCAAAGTTTTTGGCTATTATTAGTGAAGGGAAATATAATCTTTTTCAAAGATATGTATGTGTGAATAATACACCTGCTCTGAGATAGTGAATCAATTTCCAATCGAAGCCCTGTTGTATTTGATGGTGACAATTTTCCTCTCTCTTTTTCTTTCAATCCAGATATTTGTCAAAATATCTTATGAGTCTTGAAATCATAATTTTTTTTTTGATTTCCCTTTTAGGATTTGGCTTGCGACGTGGCTTTTGCATCATTTCTTTTAGTCTCTCGAAAAGACTCGACTGTGGTTGAGGTATCCAATTGTTGACCACTGATACTTTTTGTCTTTGAGAATGGACAACTCCTTTTACTAAAAATCTATGAAAATCTCCTTCATATGGATAACTAAAGACATGTATGTCTTTAGTTACAAGGTCCTCCTCTGCTTCGTCCTCCGCTTCGTTCGCTATTCCTTGTTCTGGTATTTTCTCTTGTTCTTCTGATTATTGGTTCTCATCTTTGAACCATTGAAAGAAACCTTTCAAAACTCCTTGTTCGCTCTTTTTTTGTTCATCTTCAAGCTCTATCTCTTTTATTTTCTCAAAGGGTTTAATAACAATTAAATGTCGAGCCCTTTTTGGACGAGTTTCCAGATAATCTTTGACACACATAGTATCATAAATGCCCGATATTATCGTTGAGGGCCGTTTAGGAACAATGCACCTATTAAAGTCTTGGATTTGAGGTTCATAATCATTAACAATCACTTTCTTCTTCAGTTCCATGAATTTGAGATAAAGGGCATAGAAATCAAAAAAATCTTGAAAATCTTGGTCAAGTTTCTTTTTAATTTTCTTTTTAGCGTTGCTCTTTTTAGAAGGAAGATCCTTATCTGAAATCTCTTGAGGGATCTTTTTAGTATCTATAGATACCTCAAGATTTGGTAGTTCATCTGAGCTCATTAAAAAAAATTACTCATAAAGTAAAGCCTGCTCCATAGGAAGAACGCTAACAAGCAATTCCGATTTCGTACCGGCGGTTTCAAGAAAAATCTGCAATAAATATTGAATGAATATTTTTTTATTGCAAGAAGCAATTTCCTTTTCTATTCGTCTGGTTAGAGGCACCAGAGCCAATGTTTTCAACACATATTTGACTAAATAGAACATAACAGCTTCAAATCTTGACAATAAATTTGCCAATGAAGCGTCATCCGAAAATTTCCTTTTTTCCTCTTCTTCTAATAAGAAGATATGAATTTTATCGAGCCACTATTTGGAGATAATTTTTTATTTTTTTCGTTTCGTGGTTGAATGATTTTCTCCTTATTTTCTGGTCGAATTAAGGAAATTCGATCAAGTTGGTTGGTAGAATTATGGGCATTTTTTTGTAATTGCTCGGTAGAATCATCTAGAGGTAGCATCCACGGTGATTAAATTGATTCATCGACCCACGGAATGGCTCGCTCGGTAAAAGATCATGTATTTCTGGAAGATAATTTCCATCTTTAGTTCTAGAAAATCTAATTTTTTTTTCTATCACATCTACAAGAGAGGATCCATTGCTTAGAGCTCTCACTCGAGCTTCAAGTTCGAGTGCTAAGAAGCTTGTTTTCTCTCCTTTTTTTGATATCCATTCAAAAAGGTGATCCTGATTTCAATCAAGACTTTGATCACCGAGGTTTACCATTTTTGCAAAGAAAGACATATTGGATGGAGTTGTGAAAGATAGTCTTTGATGCCCATAATTAAGACAAGCATCAAAGAAATATTCGGCTACTTGGCTCTTCACAGGGCCATGAAGAATGAAATTTCCTATACCCACGTATCGGGTGGGTACGTTGAATTGGTTATAATCAAAAAATAGTAATGGCCACGGTTTTATTAATATGTTAGATAAAGCCAAATCTGCATCAGTTTCTTTGTTCAGTTCTTTTAAGGATAGCACCCTTACCATGTTGTGATAAATGGAAGAAAGAGACGGTTTTATCTTTAATTTTTTTTCTTCTTTGAAGTTTTTTGTTTATAATCATCTTTGTAAGATTTTTTCTTTTGATCAAGTTCTTCCGAAGATTCCTCAAATTCTTCTAGAGGGTCCTGAAGAAAGGCTCGATATCTACATATTTCGTCATGAAAAGTGACAGATTTTTCCCATATCATGCCAGCATAAAGTAACCAAAGAAAATGACTCGAAAAGTGAAAGCAAAAAGTTGCCTCCTTTTACCCAGTTTTAAAGGCGAATCACCTTCAACACGTAAACAAAAGAGGTTCATGATTTTGATGAATAAAATTTGCCCTATGAGCCATCCGGCTGCGATGCTCATCAGAAATAAAAGGCTCCCACTGTACCTAAATAAAATGATGTTGATGAGCCGTAGATAGACGGATTTACCGAAAAGAGTAGGATTCAGCAATTGTAGAGCGACTCCAAGAAAAAACTCGATCACCGAATTATTCATCCAAGGGAACAACACATTGGAGAAAAGAATCCTGATAAAAAGAAATAAAAAGACTGGCACAAACATTAGAGTCATCGCATGAGGTTTCAAAATAAAGCTATAGATAGGGCATAGATAAATGGATGAAAAAATTATAACTTGCCGAAGAAACGAACCGCTAAGAATCAATTTTCCCGTAGCAATGCTTTTATCACCATTTGTATCTAAGATCTTATCCTTAATCAACAAGGATCTGAGATAATACATCTGAGCTGGACCGATTGGCAATGTTGATAAAAACCCATAATACACCCCAGAAAGTACAATTGGAAAGCTCCTTTGTATCCAAGGCAATAGAAAAGCTACCATTTTTTAAATCCCCCTTATTTTAATATTAAAATTATTACTTTGATTTGGTATCGAAAATATACAAAAAAGATGCCGAGGTCCGCGATAACAAAACATAAAATACTCCTTATTTAAATAAATAAACAAATTGGAAAGAGGAATAGAATATTTTTAGAGTTCAAAAACTCTATTAAAGAAATAAAGCTTTTTTCCATTTATATTGATTATTCTTAAATAGTAACAATATCTTTATTGGAAAGCTTATATTTCTCAAGCTATTAAATAAGTCATCCCTATGATTTAGGGATGAATAGTTCTAACAAGAACGAGGTCTACTTGACATGGGTGTCGATCGTAAAGTATTTGACATGTTTCTTCTTGATTTAAATAAAGCATACTTTTCATGATTTGATCAGCCGGTTGTTTTTCAAGTGGTCTAGCTAAGAAAATATATTTCAAAAAAAAATTGGTGATATAATTTAATTTGACCCAGCTTGCTTCCTCCTCTTCGGGCCCTTGATATGGCACTTTCGGCACATTTTTTAAACCCATGTTACTTGTTGCTTTTTTTAATCCATTTTAGGCACCTGAGTTATCACCATATTAGTTGATTTTTTATAATCATGCAATAATTCATTTCATCTTTTTTAGGCACATATCACCATATTAGTTGATTTTTTATTATCGTGCAACAATTCATTTCATCTTTTTTAGGCACATATCACCATATTAGTTGTTTTATTATTATCGTGCAACAATTCACACTATCTAACTTATAGCTCCCTTCTTCGTGGACGAAGTCGATTTATGAATTATCTATCATCTATACAATATCTTTTCTATAGAAAGATGTTTATCAATATCCTTTCATTTTGTTTACTAAATGCTTACTTCCATCTTATGCATGTTAGTTATAGCATGAACATGATATTATTTAGATATTATTCAGATATTGAATAATATCTAGCTCATATTATATCCTTTTGATCCACCTTCGCTGAACTATATAACGATATGCGATTATAATATTGTATTGTGAAATATTTGATCCATGAAAGAGAACTAGCTTGTTGGATGCCTTGATGGTGAAATGGTAGACATGCGACATTCAAAACGTCATGCTAAACAACATGGAGGTTTGAGTCCTCTTCAAGGTAGACATATTAGAATGTCTATTGAATGAGCAATTCAATTGCAATTATAATTATAATATCAACAAATCAAATTGGAATAATATCAATTTTCTTTTCTTTTTTGATACGAGCTAAAATACTCAAAATTATTGTTTTCAAAGTCTTGCAAAATCCGGACCGATCGAATTTGAACAAATAATAGGAATCTATAGAATAAAATGAAAGATTATTTCATCGAAATAAAAAAGAAAGAGTAAACATAGTAGAGAATATTTCATCAAGTTCAAGCGAACTGACTTGGTTCATATTTATTACTATGCTTACTCTTACATCATCATAATATCAATTTATATTGAAATGAAAGATCTAGGTTTTTTTATTCTTATTCAATCCTTCCACTAATAAGAAATCAATGGCATTCAAAGAAAGCCATTTTGTTTTGATTAATAAGAAAAACAGGTTTTAAGGACCCGAAACCTTTAACAAAGGAGATTAAACAGGATCATCAAAGAGAATCCAGACCAAGAAAGAACAACTAACACAATGACTGGCAATAAAGCCAGTAAATAGAAAGGACAACAGAGGACAGAAACAATAAAATGAAGAAACCAGAGAAAACACTGCATAATTATAAAGCCTTCAAGAGGTCCTCCGCCTTAATCATCAGCTGGTCGTAATTGGCTAGAGCTGCTTTAAGTTCATCCAAGTCCTTATTTGGCTTATTCTCCTTCTTTTTTCCACTAGTTCTTGTTCTGGGTCCTTGAAAATCTCTTGTCCCTTCAGTGTCAGGGTCAATTTCTAGGGTATCCTTCTCCTCCTCCAAATTGCTGATGAGGGTTTTGGTTTTGCCAACAGAGGCCTTCAGAATGTTTAAGCTTTTCTCTGTGATAATTTTAAGCCATTCCTCAATTATGTTGACTTTATTGACAGTTTCCACCATTGTTTGATCCATAGCATTGGCATTTGCTTTCCTCTCAATCAGGTCTTTCTCAATTTGCTCAAATCTGGGGTTGAAGGAGTCTCTCATATTTTCAGCTCTAGCAATAGTTTTGGTCAAATCCTCCACATAATCTGCTGTAGACTTCCCTTCACCAATGCTGGTAGTTTCCAGAATCTGAATTCTGCTGATAATTTCCAGAATCTGGATTCTGTTGATAGTTTCTAGAATCTGGATTCTGCTGATAGTTTCCAGAAACTGGGTTCTGCTGATAGTTTCCAAAATCTGGAAACTAGTACTGACAATATTAGAAAAGATCAAAGCACTCCTATTAATCTGTTTCATTATTATTTTATCTATTAATGATCTTTGGGGTGCTATTGTATCTTTCCTTAAAAATGATTAGTCTAGCATCCTCTTGGAGGCCCTGTTCTCCCTTCCAAGTAATCATTTCATCTTGATTGACAGCCACATTGGCTGCCCAATCAACATAACCATTAGCTTCACGGTAAATATGAGATATGAAACTTTTCTCAAAAGTGTTAATGAGGTCTCTAGCAGCCTTTATATTGTTATTGATAGACCATGAGGGCTTAGAGGTCCCCTTGAGGCATTTGATGATGTTGTTAGAATCCCCTTCAATCCATAGGCAGGGGCAATTCCATCTTTTTGCGAGGAGAATGCCTTGGAGAGTTGCCATTGCTTCTGCCTTGTGGTTTGTTTGGCTTCCTATTGGAACAACAATCATTTCCTTACATATACCTTTATCATCTCTAAGAATAGCTCCACATCTCGCAGGGCCTGGATTACCTTTTACAGCACCGTTGAAATTGACTTTGAACCAACCATGAGGGGGAGTTTTCCATCTTGCTTCTAATCTTTTGTTTTGCTTGGGATCAAAACTGTCAACATTCTTAAAACTCCAGGAACTTAGAATGTGAGATTCCAAAGGGTTGGCCGAAAAGCAGGGGCCCCCAATGATCCCAATGTTCTCCACAATAGCCCATTTTATTTTCTGGAAAACAATATCCTGAGTAAGAGAACTGTCCTTGAAAATACGATTGTTTCTTTCTTTCCATAACCCCCACAGAATGTGAGGGAGAGATAGCTGCCACAGGGTTCTCAAAAAGGAGTTAGACCAATGATAATTCCAGGAGTAGAAGAAATCATTGATAGTGTTAGGCAACACCCAATCAATGCAAAAACTCTTAAGAAATCTTTCCCAGATAGAAGCAAAATAGGAACAGTGGATTGCCAGATGGTCCACAGACTCTTCCTCCTCAAGACACAGAGCACATCTATTAGGGAAAGAAAAACCTCTACCCTTGAGATTATCTAAGGTCAAGATTTTATTTTGAAGAATAGTTCAATAGAAAAAATTGATTTTAGGGATCAGTCCCTTTATCCAAGCTTTAGACCATAAAGGATTTTCAGAAGGGGCAGGGGAGAGAACACCATACATAGAAGAGACAGTAATTTTACCTTTAGGTTTATATTTCCAAATGAGGGAGTCTTCCTCTTCATTCAACCAGACCGATGAAAGATGGTTTTTAAGCTTAATAAGGTTTGGGTGGATACTTTCAATGTTCTGCCATTTATTACCTATCCAATACCCTTCAACTAAAGGACCAAAAGTTCTAATATAGGAGGAGGCATAAGGGGCCCATTCTGGGATATCAGTCAAAGATTTATCAAAAAGCCAGGGATCTTCTCAGAATTTAATTTTCCTACCATTGCCAACTTTCCATATAACCCCTTTAGCAATGTTGTCTCTACACTTAGAGGCGTGATTCCAGATATGGGACCCATTCATACTAATATCAGAATTGATAAAAGAGGAAAGAGAAGAGGACAGAAGAGAATACTTACTTCTCCAGATTTTACACCATTCACTATCTGAGTGGAACATTCTCCAAACCTATTTAGACAAAAGAGCTTCATTTAGGGTCCGGATTCTTCTTAGGCCCAGACCACCTTTACTTTTTAGTCTGCATACCTGATCCCAAGCCACAAGAGACATTCTTTTCTTTTCCTCAACCCCTGACCAGAGAAAATTTCTTTGAATTTTCTCAATAGCATCAGCATACTTTACTGGAATTCTAAAAAGGTTGAGGGCATAGATAGGTATGCTTTGAAGAGAAGCCTTTAGAAGTTGAAGCTTTCCAGCCTGACTTAAAAGGGCTCATTTCCATCCAGCTATCTTTTTATGAAATTTGTCCACCAGAGAGCTCCAAAAATAATCAGGAGGTGCAATGCCCAATGGGAGGCCAAGATAAGTGGCAGGAAGATCAGCAATCCGACATTCTAGAATTCTGCTGATTCTATATTGTCTTCTCTCTGGAGTATTGATGAAAAAAACTTTTCTTTTGACCCAATTAATGAGCTGACCAGATGCAGAGGCAAACTTACAAAGAGTGTCCTTCAGGGTTCTAGCTTCTGAGATACTTGATTCCCCCATGACAATGGTATCGTCCACAAACTATTGGTGAGAACAGGTATGATCAGCTAAAGAAGGTTGAAGTCCCTTAAAAGATCCTCGCATCACCATGCTTTCCATATACCTACCAAAACATTCAGCCATAATAATGAAGAGGATAGGGGAAATGGGATCCCCTTGCCTCAATCCTCTTGATGCTTGGAAGAAGGGGGATGGTGATCCATTGACAAGAACAGCAAAAGAGGCTGAGGTAATAAGCTGACTAAAGAGGTCAACACATTTGGAGGAGAAGCCATAAGCCACAAGAACCTTCACAAGAAAAGACCAATCAACCCGGTCATAGGCCTTAGAGAGATCAAGCTTAAGGATGAGACCCGGTTTCTTGCCCCTTACGAGAGAATGAACATTCTCATGGACAGTAATAATGGAGTCAAGAATTTGTCTTCCTGGGACAAAACCATTTTGCTGATGATTAATCAAAGAGGGAAGGACAGTCAGGACTCTGGTAGTAAGAACCTTGGAGATAATCTTATAAAAAGAGTTACATAAGCTGATTGGTCTGAACTTGTCCATGGAATCAGCACCTTGGATTTTGGGAATAAGTGCAATGTAAGTGCCATTAATTTCTTTCAAAAGTCTTCTAGCCCCAAAAAATTCCTTGACCCCATTGGAAACATCTTGCCCTACAATATCCCAGAAATCTTGGAAGAAGAACATGGGGAAGCCATCTGGACTGGGAGCTTTATTACCATCAAAAGAAAAAATAGCATTTTTTATTTCTAGGATCGAAGGTATGGAAGAAAGGGAGGCATTCATCTGCTCATCAATGAGGCAAGGAATGTTTTGAAGAAAGGAAGATTGAGCATCAGCATCCAACCTGTGATCCCTCCTCAGAAGATCCGAGAAGTACCTTTTGTCCTCATTCCTTATCTCTTCCTCCTTAACTAGCTCCCCATTGTCCACTGTCAGTTTAGTAATTCTGTTTGCTGCTTTATGTTTAACAATGTATCGATTATTTGTTTAAATAACATTCTATTAGAGAAGAATAAATTTGATAAATATTCATGACTTTCAGATAGAGTTTTATAAATAAGAGATTCATTAGATAATAAATCTCTATTTTCCCTTTCTCCCTTGAGCAAACGTTGTTTAAACTTATCATCTCATGTTTTTTCATGGAACCAACGTTCACTTATCACCGATTGGGAATATGGTAATCACCGATTGGGAATATGGTAATATACACCTCAATCGGATACCAATTTCTTGAAAGCATTTGAAATTTTCAAAATTTTCTTTTTCTTCCATTTTAATGTTAAGAGGTAAATCGTCATCATTAGTTTGAATTTTCATTCCTAGGGCTATTTTTCTCACCTTTTTATGCTTTAGAATAGCCTTTAACATTTTTTTAATACTGAATTTTAGGTCCCTTATTCAAGAATAAGTAAGATAAATACTCTTCACGAGTTCTTTAGGAACAAAAATTTCTCTTTGTTCAAAAGCAGGGTGCTTATTTAGAAAGCAAATACTCACAAGATCCCAAAGAAATCGACAAGCTAGATAGATTACTGGCGTATTTAAAGGTTTATACTTCGTTGCATACTCTTCTATGTCAAATTGATATATTCTCATCCTTTGAAACTTATTGTATAAGAATTTTGCTTCCCAGAAAGCAATTGTCTTTCTTTCTAGAATATCATCTTTCGCAGCATAAAGAGACCGGAAGTCGGGACCAAACATTAGAAATTTCTTCCAATACAAACTAGAAAGATGGGTTGGTCTTTCTTGAAACCTTCCAAACGTATGAAGATAATCCAATAAAGGATTGTCTATTGTTATATCTTTGATAGGCTCGAATCAATTGCTACGAATAAAACTAAAACGCCAGGTCCTAGAATCACAAACTATAGGAGTTTTCTCTTCTTCTCTGTAGGAATTTCTTAATTCTTTAGATAAAATGATTTTATCTAGTATAGAAGATAATCCTTTTTGCATCGTATCTCTTTTGAACTAAGGAGCAATTATGATGTAATCAGAATTACCTCGATATATTGCCAACGATGGAAACTCTTCCAGAAGACCCTGTAAAAGACTTGAAGCTAGAATGAAATCATTCTCAATGAAAGGATCAAAAGGACTCCAATTCTTGTTATTTGATTCCGAGAGAAACCAACAATCTCAAGCTACTGATCCGGCCAAGCAACCCAAAATATGATAGAATATGGTAAACTATTTCGCAGCTGTTTCGACAATTGAAGGTTCTAAATACCATTGATGCAAATAGTTTGCCCTTCGACCCTGGAAATCTAGAGTAAGCCTTAGGGATTTTTTAAAATATGTTAATTTATTTTGTATAATATCTTTCCCTATCTTATAGGAAAGTCCTTTAAAAAATTCACTGAATTTCAGATTATAATTTCCAAGGACCCCAATTTGATCTATACAAAGCTACCCCAATTATATCATTGTCTATAGCTGAAGTATTTTGGCTCCTGCTAATTAGAAATATTTCATTAGCAAGTTTTGCTAGATCTCATGTAGTAAAGCCTTTGGTAGTTAATCCAAATTCATCATAGCAGTTCCACTCTTTTTTCAAGTAGAGCCCTTCATTATGTAAAAGAAAAGAAAATTCTTTTTCTTGATGTGCGGCAGGCAACTTTTTTAGTGTTAATAAATGTATCGAATCTTTGTTTACTACGAGGAGGAGTTATTAGAACTAGATCAATTTTTTTTGGAATATGAGTTGAAGCAATAACAACAATATTTTGTTTGATGGTGGTTTCTTTTTCACCATCAATCACATTATATGGATCCCTGAGGAATTCTATCAATAATGCAATAAGGAATAAATAATCATTCAGTTCATGAATGCTTGGAATCCATATGATGCAAGGAGACATCAATTTTGCCAATTTGAGTGCAAAAACAAATTGGATTACTCTTCTCGCAAAATACTTTGGAGGGTTAGGATCCTCTACTCGGTCATACAAAAACTTATGGGGTTTTCTATCATAGTGTGCTTTTTCATATACATCTTTTGGCCTGCCCGATCAGCCAAGAGACCTAAGGAAATTTTCATGCTCAAGGTATGATTTTTTAGCTGAAGATGTATACTTGGGTTCACATCAACACAAAAGTTTCTGCTACCTCGAAAAACTTTTAGGAGATATTCTTATTAAAGGTAAATAAGAATATGCTGCTAAAATTTTAGCCAAGTACAATCATCCAGTTTCCTTAGGCCCTAACAACAAAATTCGATTCAAAAGGGACGGTACCGAGTAGAGTGGGCAAAAAATCACTTGGTCAGATAAAGATGAGTGAATTGGCATCAAAGTAATCTTCTAATAAAAAGCAGCGAAGATCAGCATTTCTGCTAAAAACAATGAATTTAATTCGGAGTTCATTAGGCCTATTCTATGAGTTAGGCCTAGCTGAATAAATTCATCTAAATATCAAAAGTAAAGAAGTCTCAGTACCGTCGAATGTGAGACAGGTAATTATCAAAACTAATTCAGAGTTCATTAGGCCTATTCTATGAGTTACATTGATGATTATTCAACATAGTTATAATCATTTATGTCAGTGAAAATTGATGAAACTCTCACTGTCAAATGTGAGACAGGTAATTATCATACTTTTTGTCCAATTAGCTATGTATCTTGGTTATATCAAAAGATTGAAGATAGTTTCTTTTTAGTTGTGGGTACAAAGACACGCGGTTATTGTTTGCAAAATGCACTTGGAGTAATGATTTTTGCAGAACCTTGCTATGCAATGGCAAAATTAGAAGGAGATATCTCGGCTCAATTGAATAATTATGAAGGATTAAAAAACTTTGTATTCGAATAAGAAAAGATAGAGACCCCAGCGTGATCATATGGATAGGTAATTGTACTACAGAGATAATCAAAATGGATTTGGAAGGTATGGCACCCAAGCTAGAATGGGAAATTTGAATCCCAATTCTAGTGGCAAGAGTGAATGAACTCGATTATGCTTTTACTCAAGGAGAAGATACTGTGTTAGCTGCGATGGCACATCGTTGTCCAGAATTGGAATTCTTTGTTCATGAATGAAAAGAAACTATACAAAAAAAATTCATTTCTCAATCTAGAAAAAAAGAGGAATTGGTTGAATATGCAAATCATCCTTCCTTAGTTCTTTTTGGATCTTTGTCGTCCAATGTGGCTTCTCAACTAAATCTAGAATTAAAACGTTAATCCATCAAGGTATTAGGTTGGTTACCTGCTCAAAAATACACTGATCTTCCATCATTGGGTGATGGAGTTTATGTTTGTGGTGTTAACCCATTTTTGAGCCAGATAGTGACAACTTTGATAAGACGCGAAAACTGTCAATTAATTGAAGCTCCTTTTCCTATCAGTCCAGACAGAATGCGTGCTTGGATTGAAAAGATTTGTCTTGTATTTGGTATTGAACCCCAAGGTTTGGAGGAAAGGGAGGAATGGATATGGGAAATTTTAAAGGGTTATCTTGATTTGGTATGTGATAAGTCTATCTTTTTCATGGGAGATAATCTGCTAGAAGTATCTCTAGCAAGATTCTTAATAAGATGTGGAATGATTGTTCATGAAATTGGTATTCCATATATGGATAAACAATATCAAGCTGCTGAATTATCACTTTTACAAGATACATGTATGAAAATGCATGTACCAATACCACGAATTATGGAGAAACCAGATAATTCAAATCAAATACGATGTATACATGAATTACAACCCAATTTAGCTATCATGAGAATGGCTCATGCTAACACACTAGAAGCAAGAGGAATTAGTACTAAATGGTCAATTGAATTTACTTTTGCTCAGATTCATCAGTTTGCCAATGAAAGAGATGTACTTGAATTGGTTACCCAACCTCTACGACATTAGAAAAAATTAGAAGACTTGGGTCCAACCACTTTGGTCAGAAAATAATAAGTTGAAATTCCAGTAATTTTAAATATCAACATATAGATAATTTTGTGAAATAAAGATCCAAATTGATTCAAATTCATATTATTTTGAATGTTATTTTTGGATTGATTTATTTTTACGAGAGATCCCAAAAATGATTTCTATAATCATTTCAAATCTCCCCATGCTTATATGAGAGATATCAGGGTCATTTCTCTCATTTCTAATGTGTGTTACACCACCGATGAACATGAAAACATTATTTATTTTATTTATTAGTTTGGAGGTAACCCGAGCCTGAAAATGTGAGTTCTGATTTCAAAGCTATGATCATGAAACCATGATTAGGAAACTTATCGTAATCCCAAATCATCATTTTCAAGATTGTGCATCCTATATGCAAGTTTTGAAGCATCAAAATGTGTGTTTGGAGGTAACACAAGCTTGAAAATACAACTTTTGATCCAGAAGCCACAAACATGAAAGTGAGGTTTTGAAACTTATCGTACTCCCAAATAATTATTTTCAAGCTCGTGCTTCGTAAATGCAAGTTTTGAAGCATGAAAATGTGTGTTTGGAGGTAACACAAGCTTGAAAATGCAAGTTATGATTCTGAAGCGATGAACATTGAAGTGTGATTATGAAACTTATCATACTCTTAGATCATCATTTTCAAGCCTTTTTTTCCTAAATGCAAGTTTTGATACATAAAAATGTGTGTTTGTAGGCATGGCAAGCTTGAAAATGCAACTTGGGATTCTGAAGCCAAGAGCATGAAAGCATGATTATGAAACTTATCATACTCCGAATCATCATTTTCAAGATTGTGCTTTTTAAATGCATGTTTTGAAGCATCAAAATGTATTTTTGTAGGTAGCACAAACTTTAAAATGCAAGTTCTGATTCAGAAGCCATGAACATTAAACCATGATTATGGAACTTACCGTACTACCAAAAACTCATTTTCAAGCTTGTGCTTCCCAAACGTGAGTTTTGAAGCACGAAAAGGTGTGTTTGGTGGCACAACAAGTGTGAAAATGCAAGTTTTTTTTTTAAAAAGCCATAAACATTGAGGTGCGATTATGGAACTTATCATACTCCAATATCATCATTTTCAAGATTGTGCTTCCTAAAAGCAAGTATTTAAGCATCAAAATGTGTGTTTGGAGGAAACAAAAGCTTGAAAATACAACTTCTGATTCCGAAGCCATGAACATGAAAACATGATTATGAAACTTATTGTGCTCCTAAATCATCATTTTCAAGCTTGTGCATCCTGAATGCAAATTTTGAAGCACCAAAATGTGTGTTTGGAGGTAACACGGGCTTTAAAATGCATGTTTTGATTCTGAAAATATGAACATGAAAGCGCGATTATGAAACATATCGTACTCACAGATCATCATTTTCAAGCTTGTGCTTCAACATCAAATTGTATGCTTTGATGTAACGCAGGCTTTAAAATGCAAGTTTTAATTTCGAACACACAAACATGAAAGCACAATTATGAAACTTGTCATACTCTCAAATCATCATTTTGAAGCTTGTGCTTCCTAAATGTAAGTTTTGAAGCATCAAAATGTGTGTTTTGAGGTACAGCAAGCTTGAAAATGCATTTTTTGATTCCAAAGCAACGAGCATGAAAGCACGATTGTGAAACTTATCGTACTCCCAAATCATCATTTTGGAGCTTGTGCTTTCTAAACGCAAGTTTTACAGCATCAAAATGGGTATTTGGAGGCACAACAAGCTTGAAAATGCAAGTTATGATTCTGAAGCCACGAGTATGGAAGTGCAATTATGAAACTTATCATACTCACAAATCATCATTTTGAAGCTTGTCCTTCTTAAATGCAAGTTTTGAAGCATCGAAATGGGTGTTTGGAGACACAACAAGCTTGTAAATGGAAGTTCTGATTCCAAAGCCACGAACATGAAACTAGGATTTTAAAACTTATGGTATTCCCAAATCATCATTTTTAAGCTTGTGCTTCCTAAATGCAAGTTTTGAATCATCAAAAAATATGTTTGGATGTAACACAAGCTTGAAAATGCAAGTATTTATTCAGAAGCCATGAACATGAAATCTTGATTATAAAACTTATTGTACTCCTAAATCATCATTTTCAAGCTTGTGCTTCCTAAACGTAAGTTTTGAAGCATCAAAATCTGTGTTCAGAGGTAACACTAGCTTGAAAATGCAAGTTCTAATTTAGAAGCAACAACCATTAAAAAGCGTTTGCAGGTAACACAAGCTTAAAAATGAAAGGTTCGATTCAAAATTCATGAACATGAAAGCATGATTATGAAACTTGTTGTACTCCCAAATCATTTTTTTCAAGCTTGTGCTTTCTAAACGCAAGTTTTTAAACATCAAAATGTGTGTTTGGATGTAGTACCCCTTCTCGATCAGACTTTTTGGACTCATGTTTGACTTCAATAGACTGTTCAGTGGATACATTTTTGTTATATTTGATTCAGACTTTATGCGTTGTTATTACATGCTTTAACTGGATTTGTAGTGTATGCTTTCATGCAGCATTTCATTACTTATGTTAAATGAGATTTTTATGGATTACTGATATGGATTGACACATTTAATTTATATGTGCAATGCGTTATTTACATGTTTCGTGTTTGCAAGTGTATGGGATGCGAGGGGATGATTTTCCTTCACTCACTCCTGTGAGACAGGGAACGTCATGATTCTTCTTCATTGGTGTGAGTTTCGTGTCTGGTTATATATTTGTCTATATGCACGTGTGGTTCTTTGATGTAGGACATTGTAGGTAAAAGTATCAAGTAGGTACGGGGTATTGACTCCACCTAGTTTCATAGGTCTGAGCGTGCCTTATTTCTATGATGGGAGTGAAGGGGATAGTTGTTACACCCTAAATTGACCTGCAATTACACTCATGTGAGTATTATCAGTCAGTCATCTTTTCTCATTTGACTGGTATGCGAGTCAGTGCTTTGGTATTTTTGTTTTGTGAGTCATCATATGGTCTTCTCTCATTTTGTGTGCCTCCAGTTATTTGAATAGTTTTAAATTGAGTGAATTTTGTTATTTTGTGTTGGCATATTTAATTTAATTAATATGCCTTTAGTTTATTTATTTAAATTAAATATTTGGAGTTGTTAAATTAAATAGTTAAATTGCATGTTATATTGTGAAAATAGTTGTATTATATTGTTTGAAAAAAAATTAGTTAAATGCTATGCTATTTGAATTTTAGTGCAAATGTTATGATTAATAAGAAAAACAGGTTTTAAGGACCTGAAACCTTTAACACAGGAACATAAAAGAGTTCATCAAAAAGCATCCACATCTGCTAGGAACAACTTACAAAAAGACTGGAATGAAACCAGTCAACCAAAAGGACAGCAAAAGAAAGGAACAACAGAGCAGAAAAAACCAGAGAAAACACAGCACAACTAAAAAGACTTAAGGAGTTCATCCGCCTTATTCACCAGCTGATCATAGCTTGCCATGATAGCTTTGAATTCTTCTAGGTCCTTGTTTGGCTTTTTCTCCTTCTTTTTACCTCTGGTCCTTGTTCTAGGTCCTTGCACTTCTCCCATGCCATCCATGTCAGGTTCAATCTCCAGGGAATCCTTCTCTTCCATTTTCCTGATGAGGATTTTTGTGTTGCCAGCTGAAGCCTTCAAAATATTTAAGCTTTTTTCTGTAATGCTTTTAAGGCTTTCTTTAGTTTTATTGACTTTTTTATCAGTTTCCTCCATTCTTTGATCCATACCAATCTCATTATTTTTCCTCTCAATCAGGTCTTTCTCGATTTGCTCAAACCTGGGGTTAAAGGAGTCTCTAATCTCTTCAGCTTTAGCAACTGTTTTAGTCAGATCCTCAACCTGTTCTGCCATTGACTTGCCTCTGCCAAAACTAATAGTCTCCAGAATTTGGACTCTATGATTGAGCTTCTTAATATCCTCCACAACTTTCTTGTAACTGGAAATTAGCCAATCAATGGTGTCCACAAAGCCTTTCAAACCCTCAGGAGGAGGACATGAGGAGGGTGATTTCTCACCAGCATTGTCTTTTTCCTTATTGGAGGTGTCTCCAAAAGTGACTTTATGAATATTTACGATTCTCTATTCAGAACCTTCCCCAATGGTCTCCTCCTCCACATTCTGGTCGAAGTCCGAGTTCTTTCTCTGCACCTGTTCCTTAATCTCCATAATGTTGGAATCCTATTTCTTCTATTTGTTCCTTGCCTGAATAGAAATTTTGTTTTTCTTTTTCTGGGGAGATGGGGGTTCCTTCTCAGAATCCTCAGAGACCTCTTCCTCCAAGGAGGAGCTAATTTGGAGAACTTTATCTTTAGATTTATTCTTACTCTTTAAGGAGGAAGGCTTGGTTCTCACATGTTTTCTTTTCTTACCAGTTTTCACTTTAGAGTCTTCCAGAATCTCTTCGGACTTACTCATCGAATCACTATCGGACTCCTCACCTAAAGAAAAAACAGGATCCGACCCTTCCTCCTCAAACTCCGAGATAGAAGGCTGAAGGCAGGCAATTTGGTTGGCTTTGAGGTGGTCATAAATTTAAACCATGAGACCTTGATGCATGGCAGTATCACCCTTAGGGTTCTCTTTATGGGCCTTAATGGTAGCATTCATAGAGAACAACAGAAAATAAGGGATATTGACTTTTTCATCATACCTAAAATGGTACAACAAAACAAAATGGTAGCCATACACTTTTGTGAATCTACCATCCAAAGTAACATAGCGCATTATAGCAAATAATACCTCCCTCCATGGTTTAACAAAATCCCTAGGAGGATACTAAATATTACTTAGCTTAACCAGGTGCTTTTTCTCCTTTGCCATTTCAGGATATCTTTCAATGGCCTCCTTGCTCAATTTCCCATCTCTATAGTAATTGCTTCCTTCCCTGTGGAGACCCGTAACCTGAGCAATGAGGTTCTCATCTATGGAGATTGATTGATCTCCCATCTTCAGAGTGCCCTTTCTCTAGTTTTTACAGAAGAACTTAGTAACTTAGTGAAAATGTTGAGTTAAATTCTTGTGGGAAAAAGAATAAATAAATAAAAAGCATTTTCATTTACCTTTTTTGGTTAGCTTTTAGATTTTATTTTTGTTTAAAAAGAATTGTGGTATGGAAAATGGAAATTAGATTTTGTTACTTGTTAAATATCTTATTCCTATTGGTGGAGAAAACTTTTAACCTAAAAGTTTAGGTTGAAAAAATATTTTTGGCTATATTACTTGGGAGTTCACGAGAAGAAGAGGCATTTTTGAAAACCAAAACTCGGAAACCATTTGGAAGGAGGAATCTGGATTTTGAAATTGGTATGCAGGATTGAACTCTTCTACAATTTTCTTCCTGGATTGCTTGTCAGGTTGGATAGATTTTCCTCTTTGTTGCAATAAAATTTGAATGTGTTGAGCTTTCTTCCCTATGTGTGATTAAAATTTGTTAAATCTTATTGGTGATTCTTGTTGAAAGTTTGATTTGGAAATATAGTAGCTGCTATTGAATTTGATTAAATCTTAAATCAATGTATTTTAGTTGAAGAGATTTTCCAATATCTTGTTGGTTGTGTGCTCCAAGCTTTTGCAAAAATTTAGTTTTTGATTATTTCCTCTATTGAGTAGTAAAAAATAAATTTAGTTTTCTGTTTATTTACATGTTTTTATTTATTAAAAATTTGGGGGTTATGCTGGCAAAATTTGGTTAATTTGCCTCTTTGCATGATGCAAGGATTCTTCTTGTGTGTGAAGAAATCAAAAAATGAATCAAATCCCATCTTATTTCTTTAAATCCTTTTGAATTTTTCCCAAGAACTTTATATTTGGGTCTTTTATGCTTTAGTGGTTTACCATAATCCCTTATTAAAAAATATCATTGCAAGATTAAAATTATGTTCATTACCAGTGATTTTGTGCAGTGTAGGAATGGTTTAATTTTTAATTAAATTTTAAAAAACAATAATAATGAATTGAACCCACGTGGGAGGCTAATCCCACCAGGTGGGATGGTAGCTAGTGCTACCGTAAGCTAGCAACACTACTGGTAGGCAGCTAGCCACCATTTTTCACCTTTTCCCTCGTTGTGGTTGCCTAGAGTAGTGTGTTCGCTATTTAATAACAACATGTGATTAAATTTATTTTTTTGTTTTCTCAATATTGTTTTTATTAATGATTTTATATATATATATATATATATATATATATATATATATATTTATTCTTTTAATCAAGGCATTAGTTCTATGAGATCTAATTAGTAAATTAGATTTATTTTGGAAGTAGAATTAAATATTTTAATATAATTCTTATGTTATATCTTTGATATGGATTTTTATTATTTGGATTATTGTACTGGAAATAAAAGTTGAATGATGTTTTAGGATTATGTAATAAATGTGGGGTGTTTTATTAAATTTCAATTGATGAATTTGCAAGTGTATATGATGTTGTTATTCTCAAAGATTGTCTAAGTTCGGCCTTAGTGGATTTAGCATTTCTTACAAGAGGTTTATTTGTTGCAATTTCTTGTCTCTGTTCAGTCGCCCTGTTGTGGTGTATTTTGTACCTCTTGATTAAGTGATGTATTTATGACCTCGTTGTTTCAACCATATTATGCTTATTCCTTATGGTTAAACAAGGGTTAGTAGGTCTTTATTTTGGTCACCTGTATGCTTGTAGTGGTGTTATGGTTGTTTGTTTTGCCATAGGGTCCTCGTAGAGTGACCATGTTTATTTAGAGTTCTATGAGAGAGTGGCTTTCGAGTGGGGGTCATGCCCAAATTGGATGGAAGGATAACCCCTCGAAAGTCAGATAATAAGTGATAACCTAATAATTGATTAGGGTGTGTGCACAAAGATGGTGGTCAGAAAAGTGGACACCACCCAAAAAAAACTTGGAAAAACAAGCAGTGCGTACGCGGTTTTAAAATTTAAAATTCTCACGTACACGCTTAGGTTTGTTCTTCCCAAGCCTAGAAAAGGTAGCGCGTACGCGCTGCTTTTAGGAAAATGAGCGCTTACGCGCCATGCCTTGGAAAATGAGTGTGTATGCGCTACGCCTTGGAAAATAAGCACGTATGCACTGCTCATAGGAAAATGAGCACATACGCGCTAATAATCCAAATAAAACCATTTACGCGATGCCTGGTAAAAATGTTTTAAAAAAAAAATTGGGTCTCATTTACCCGTAAATCGCGTTTTTAACTTCATTTTTTCCCCATTTTCTCACCTAAACCGCAAACAGGGTGCTATATTTGTCCTCCAAGCTATGGATCAAGGTTAGTTTTTGTTTATATTTGTCTTTCTTTCCGGTTTATGCAATTTTTTTTACATTTTGAATTTAATTTCATTAATTTTGATTAGGTTTTTTTATTTTTTGTTTCAAAAACCAGATTCTTCTAATCCAGAACAAGAACAACCAAATGCACCTCCTAAAAACCCACAAGAACAACCAAATGTACCTCCTGAAAACACACAAGAACAACCCCCAATTCCTCCTTTTGACTGCACAGCCGAAACATAGGAAGAATTAATTAATTAGTTAGGACAAAATACGTCTAAAATCAATAGACTGATTGTAAAATTGAAAACTTCTGAACTTGACCATCATCAATCCCTCGCCACTAGCCTAGAAAGATTAGCTAGTGGTGCCATAGTTGTTTCCACAGAAATTACCAAATGGGGAAGCTTTAGGGATAGGTGTCATCAATTCTATGCCAATGGGCTATCATATGATGGAGTAAAAAACAAAAACATTTCTAAACAACAAATATGTGCCCTTTTTGTTGATCCCAAAACTGGTCAGTCATTGCCTCTTAATGCAAAGAGGTTTCCCATACATTGATGTACCAATGCGTAGATGAAGAATCTTTTTTGGTAGAGGTGGTGGATGGCCTTTGATGATCCACCTTGTAATAACTATGAGGTGCCATTATATTTTCTGAGAAAAATATATTGTGAGTTTGTGCTCAATGTGTGGCCAAACTATTTTGACATGAGAGAGTTTCATGGTAGAGGTGGTGGCTTTGCCCAAGATAGACCTGGAGCCCGTAGGCGATTAGCCGTGGAGAGTCGCCGTCCCCTAGCACCCAAACCCAAGGTGCATCAGGCTGTCCCATTAGAGATGAAAGAGTCAATGGAGCTACAAACTCTTCAGGTGGCCACAACATTGACTGGTGCCATCATCTAGCATGAGACTTCATTAGCACACCCTATTGTATTGGATGATGAGCTGTTAGAGGGCAACAGAGAGCCCATCGAGAATATGTGTGTCAGTTGCTCAGGGATATGCTTGGGGATAGATGATGCAACCGGTGCAGATGGATACTCATATCATTTGTGCACGATTTGCGGTTGTAGATGTCAGGCTCACATAGTTGAGGATTTCGCGATGACAAATGAGTTGATGGACATGGTGTTTGCCCATGAGCCATAGACACAGGTGTGTTGATTTGAATTCATAAAATTTTATTTATTAGTCACTTTAAATTTTTAATTACATAAATGAATTTTAATTTATACATTGATTTAAATTGAGACAAATAATATGCATTTCAGGATGCAGCAAAGGTATCCCATACACCTCCCCCAGTTACCATAGCTGCAACTTTGATGCCTGAGGTATAAATTTTGTAACATGTTAAAATAGAATAGCACTTTGAATTCAAAAAAATACAAGATATACTAACTATCTTTAATGCTTGGTCCAATTTCTGGTTTGTAGGTGTTGATAGGGGACGAAATGTCCCAGATTGATGACATCATGCTCTCAGCAATCGATTTTGGCCTACAAGGCTATACCATATCATATTTTGTACAACTCTTTTTATGTATTGTTTTGATGAAATATGCAAGTCATTTCATTTTAGATTTTTAAAATTATGTTTGATTTATTATCTATACTAATATCTCATGTTAATTTTTTTTTTTTGGGTACCCCCTCCGCGTCTAGGGCTCATCCTAAGAAAAAGAATTCCTCGAAGACACCAAAATGTGTGAAGAAGGTAATTGAACAGATTTTTAGTTGTACAATTGTTCGAAAATGTTGAAATCAAGTATTAGTTGGGGTTTGTAGATTGATTAGTGTTTTTTGTCTATTTTACATGTACAACGGCCATTGAGCTTTGTGGATATGTTGAATGCACCTGATTCGCCCATGGATCAAGAGAGGGCGGAGGTATGTATCTCTACTTTATTTTCTTGATTTCATGATTATATGCACGCATACATGTGAACTTGTGATATATTATAATCTTATAATTTTTTCATACGGGAAATATCCATACCTATTTCATCAATGATGAACCCTCCCCCTTGCACTGGAGAAGCATCTCAGGATCTAGTACACTTTTGTTTGATATGTAAAATTAATTGTTTTCAACCTTCAATACTTATCATTATATTAATTGTATTTAATCTTTGTACTTTTTTTGTATAGGTAATAGCGACAATTTCTACATCGATGGTGAGCCATCCTCAGTCCATTGGAGAAGCATCTCAGGCACAGGTACGTCATTGTTCTCTATATTATAGCTTTTAAGTGTTTTTGATATATTTATGTTAGTACATTGTATTAATTGTACATTTAATCTACAATAGACTCCTTCGCGGTATGGCCATAACATGGATCCATTTAAGTATGTCTTCAAGAAAACTCCTAAGAGTGACAAGGAGAGGAGAGTAAAGACATTAGCTCCTGGATCAGCCGATGAGGTAATCTACATTTCAATTACAAAGGAATTAAAGTTAAATGCATAGTTATGTTGTTAATTGTGAACTATTTTCTACAAAAGAATTCTAACTTGGCTTTTGAATTGTGGTTTTGCAGCCATCTACAGAGCCATGTACTGCATCGAAGAGGCTTGATTTTGATGATCCACCACAAGTTTAGGATCATATAGTGTTAGTTTTGGTCATAGAATGACCAATACATGTAGATATATTCTACATTTTTATTGTATATCAATTTGGACATGGCATATGCCACATTTTTGTAATACTTGTATTGGCTTGGCAGACATGCCTTTTTTTATATATATAAATATCAATATTCGATCCAATAAATGTGTAATGAGTTCATTATTTTGTATTCATTGTATTTTGTGGTTGTCCTTTTATAAATTTAAATGAATATTTGCATATGTAATCAACAATATGAATATAAACAACAAAAATATATGATATAAAACATTGCAATCATGGAATATGATTTGATAAAATTTCTAAAATGTTGAATTAACCCTACAAAACTCCTTGTATTCAGTTCATTATTGTGTATTCGTTGTATTTGGTGGCTTCCCTTTTATAAATTTTAATGAATATTTGCATATGTAATTAACAATATGAATATTGTATACACCTAAAAATGGTTTGAAGATAGTTAATTAAATACGCAGTTATTTGATTAATTCCCCTTCCCAATTAATTGAATTCACAAGCAATTTAATTAATTTCTCTATTCATCTACTAGTAAATAAATCTAAATGATTTACTTATATAGTTCATCTCACATCCCCCTTTGATTAATTAATTCTAAATTAATTAATGTCTCCCCATATTAATCAATTCTTCTAATCCCTAATTAAGATTAACAAACTCAAGTTTGTTGAGATTAATTACCCATTTTCCAATTATTTGAATTTCTAAATTCAAATGAGCACATGGCTCCTAACTTTAACCACCTAACCTAACCATCCCCTAACCTAACCCATTCAATCTAATCTTGGGTCTAACTAACCCTATCCTATCTTGCACATTCTAAGCTCCTTATCCTAACCTCTCATGGTGTGGATATTCTCTCATTGAGACACATGACACTTTTGCCACATGTCTCCTCCCTTGGACACTTGCCCTTTCATGAGCAAGGCTCCTTGACACTTGTCACCATAGAGATGACAAATGTCCCTTCCTCCAACCTCTTCTCCAACTTCCTCAATCTTGGCCCTTGATATCTTCTAATCAAATTTGGACCGTTGATTCCTGCCACCTAAAGCTTTGGCCTTGGAATTACTATAAACACCCCTCATTTTGGAGCAATATAGATCCCATCTCATATCAATTTAGGCATTGTTACTATAGGCATTTGCATTTCACTTATCTAGTAATTAGCTTTGGATTTATCATAGCATGTTCATCTAGGTTCTTAAATCATGCGTTTCATATCATCTCCATAATCAATCATGATTAATTAGCTACTCAACTCTTGAGTTGTCATTTTGGAGGTCATTGCTCCATTGAGAGCCCATCAATCCAACACCTTCAAGGTCCTCAAGAATAGAGGAAAATGGGACATTTCAAGGAAAGCTTAGGGTTTGCATCTTTTATTTAGTTTTTAATTAAGCTTTCAATTATGTTTTTATTGTCTCATTATATGTGTATGCCTATTGTACTAACCACATTTTTAGCATCACAAATATAAACAACAAAAATCGACAATATGAATATAAACAACAATGTGTTTGGTGCGAGAGCACCCTCACACTCGTAATGGTCAAATTTTGTTCATCATGTGCACAAACTGACATTGCGAGTGCATCTGGGTGGGTAGGTTTACGCTAGACATTCCCCTGTCATGCATCCCAAAGCACCAAAACATCAAGAGTCATACCCTATCGGTGCGATCTCTCAAGTGCCCTGAGTCCAAAAAATTGTTAAAATTTGATGAACTGTTTCTTCCAATCCATGACACATACGGTTGATCTGTTTAAACTTGTGGGGTTGCGTGAGGCTCCTCTACAATGGCCTATCTCATTTTTTGAGGAATCGGAGCCATTTTCAATTAGTAGCATTTTTTCACCTATTCCAAAAACCGTCAGTTGCTTGCAAGGAAAAGTTGCAAGATTGGCTAGAATTGATTTTGTTTATCGTGTGCACAAACCGACGTCACAAGCGCGTCTGAGTGGGAAGTTTTACGCTAGGCATGCCCCTGTCGTGCATCCCAAAGTACCAAAACTTCGAGAGTCATACCCTACTAGTGCGATCTCTCAAGTGCCCTGAGTCCCAAAAATTGTTAAAATTTGACAGACTGTTTCTTCCAATCCATGACACATACGGTCAATCTGTTTGATCTCATGGGGTTACGTGAGGCTCCTCTACAATGGTTTATCTCAGTTTTTGACGACTCAGAGCCATTTTCAATTAGTAGCATTTTTTCACCTGCTCCAAAAACTGTCAGTTGCTTGCAAGGAAAAGTTGTAAGATTGGCTATAATTGATTATGTTCGTTGTGTGCACAAACCAACATCGCAAGCATGTCTGGGTAGGCATTTTTAAGCTAGGCATGCCCCTGTCGTGCATACCAAAGCACCAAAATGTTGAGAGTCATACCCTACCGGTGCGATCTCTCAAGTGCCCTGAGTCCAAAAAATTATCAAAATTTGACGGATTGTTTCTTCCAATCCATGACACATACATTCAATTGTTTTGATCTCGTGGGGTCATGTGAGGCTCCTCTACAATGGCCTATCTCGGTTTTTGATGACTCGAAGCCATTTTCAATTAGTAGCATTTTTTCGCCTGCTCTAAAAACCGTCAATTTCTTGCAAGGAAAAGTTGCAAGATTGGCTAGAATTGATTTTGTTTGTCATGTGCACAAACCGACGTCACGAGTGTGTCTAGATGGACAGGTTTATGCTAGGCATGCCCTTGTCATGCTCTCCAAATGTATGCATCTTGGTAAACGTTGCAAACCACCACATATAGAACATGAACCTTCCAAACAAGGCATCTTATAATAAATGCAACCATCATGTCTATTACATAGCACACTTGAAATAAATTCTCTTGCTGACTTAGGAGGTGCTTGTATATTACATTCCTGCAAAACATCATTAGTGTGCAAAGTAGAACAAATATGATGAAAAATATCATAATGCATGGAAAATTCAATATGCATCCTACAACAACACGTGGTGCATACATGATTAATATTAATATAAAAAGGTTTTGCCATTTCAAAAAATCTTTGAGAAATTTTTATTTGAGGAAACTTTTGAAGTAATCTTTCATAAAATTTAGTTTGAGTCATATCCAAATAGTGTTTCGCATGTGGCTCACAATTTTTAGACCCAATTCATCTTCTAACAACATCTCTTTGGTTGGGCGATACTCTTGTGTTGTCATGCCAAAAAATTTCAATTAATGTTTTTAGTGCATCTACAACAACCTTGTCTTTGCATGGTAGTCTACCCGAGAATTCCCAAAGAGAATTATTGTTAGGTTCCTCTATTTGTTCTCACCTCTTTAATGTTTTACTTAATGTTGTTCTACTAACGTTTAATGACTTACTTGTTTTGCTTATCAAATGATCTTTTTTTATATTCTTGCTCATTATGGTTGATGTAATGACACATCGAGTAGCATTAGAATCTTTACTAAGTGATTTTGAACCAATAGATTGATATGCATCGAATAGATTTCTGACAATAGTTTTTTCACTGTTACTTTTAGATGATCTTAGGCCTAGAATTTTCATTGTCTCTCTAAAATTCAAATTTTTAATCATTCGAACAATTAATTGACATCTTGCGGTTTGATTTAAGTTTTTAAAATAGTTTTGCCATATTTTTTTAACCATTCTCCTACAAGTTCGTTCATTCATTTTATTGGACATTGACTTCAATATATTCTCATCAATGTCAATTAGATACTTTGGTTTCCTACGAATGATTCTAGGAGGTGTTAACATCGGTGCATT